>NC_063068.1:4887625-5498578 GCF_022605165.1 Purpureocillium takamizusanense
GTCGCGGCCCCAGCCTCCGCGTCCCATGCCGCCGCCGCCGCCGCCGCCGCCGCCACGACGATGGCAGCGTCCGCGACCTCGGCCGTGGTGGTGGTGGTGGTGGCCGTGATGGCCGTGGGGCGGTCCGCGGCTGTTGTTGTTGCCGTCCGGTCCTCCGTAGGGAGGCGGCGAGGCTGCCTCGTCCTCGTCGGGCGTGACCTCGGCGGGGTCGGGGAAGTCGTGGTCCATTGTGTCGGGGGAGACGGCGGCTTTCTCGTCGGTGGTGTCAACGACAGGGGCGGCGGCGGCGGGACCATCCTGCTGCTGCTGGGCGTCTTCAGCGTTGGCCCCTTGCCGACGTCCGCGAGCGCGGTGTCCGCGCCCACCGCCGTGGAGGTGGTGATGATGCCCTCCACGGCGGCCCCAATGCCCGTGGTGGCCCTCGTCGTCGTCGTCGTCGTTGTCGTCATGGGACCAGGGGTGGCCCCATTCAAAGTCCCAGTCGCTGTCCCAGCCCGCGCCTGGGGGAGGAGGAGGACCAGGATAGTAGTGAGAAGGATGGGGGCCCAGCCCGTGACGCCCATGGTGAGGGCCTGACCCGCCGCCGCCGCCGCCGCCCCAGGGGAAGCCGAAGCCGGTCATGAAGGGCGGGAACGTCGTTGGGGGTGGGTTGTTGTTGCCGTCGAGGTGGTGATGGTCGACGCCCTGGCCGGGAGCGCCGGCGGTACGGTTCGGGTCGGGGGACTGGAAGAAGTCCCAGAAGGGCACGTTGACCCGGTTCTGGTGGTCTTGGGAGGCCATGTTGGGAGGGAAGCCGGGTGAGGCGAGGCGTGTAAGTGTATGCGTAGAGTATTATATATATATATATATACTTTGTATGGTTGGGTTGGATCTTGTGTGGTATACAACAAGATTATGCACGGTGTGGGAGAAGAAGAGGGAAGCTTGGATGGAGCAGGTGAGATGGGTAGGTCTGCTGCGAGAGGGAGGATGGTGGTTTTATATCTATCAAGAGTGTGCTTGCTTGCTTGCTTGCTTGGCCATACCTCATGGTGAAGAAGGCACCCATCGACGACGCCTCACCTGTGATACACCACCCATCATGGGGCTGGCTTGCGCAGCAGCATCAGGCAAATGCCAGGGACGCGCAAGTCGTTTGTTCGCACCCAGGCAACACAAGGCAACGCAAGGCAACGCTCCCCCATGCGCAATCCTCGGGGCCGGCCTGGCGCAAGCCCGGGTTCGAGACGCCAGAGGGCGACCAAGGTAGTTAGTTGGCGGCAGCACACACGCGTACTGTTAGTAGTAGTGTATGTGAGTACAGTACAGTGCTGTACTCGATGGAACCATCTAGACGTCTATCCCTCTGACGGAGAGATTGCGGCATACGCACGCACACACATTCATAGGCATAAGGTAGGCAACGGGCAGCGTGATGCGACCGTGACTCCGAAAGAAGAGGGGGTGGGCTTGGCTTGGCCTGCGGGTGCGGCGGGCGACGGTGGACGGTGGACGGTGACGGCGCCAGGCAAAGGCCATCGCCGCGCGGCCCTCGAACCACGATTCGCCTCCACCCCCTCGAACCCCCCGTCCGCCCGCCACCTTTCCGCCCTGGCAAAAAAGAATTGAAACTCTCCGTCCGGGAGAAATAAAAAAAAATACTCGGTGATTTCGGGTTATAGGACATGGTCAGTCGGCCACTCGGTTAGTCGGTCACTTCGGAGACGTGCCCGTGGCCGAATAAAACCGTGTCGTCGGAGCTGGCGGGGGCGAAGAACAAGGAGAGTCGGGCAAGGAGGACGCGCAAGCTTGGCCCGGGTGAGGCGACTGGCCTGCAAGGCGTTTGCGTCCGTGTCATCCATCTCACTCATCAGTTACAGTACGGCGGCGAATCGGGATTTTTTTTTTCTTGCCCTTCTTGTTTCTCGCGCAGACTCGCTGGAGGAGTCTCATTACCGCTCGCTACGTGCGTACGTATTCCACGGTGCGAGAAGTCGTGGCGGCGTACGAACAATGGTGCACCGTGGAACCGGCATGTATTGGCGGGCGGGCTGTTGGTGATACTTGGCCGGCTGACGTTGAACAGCGTGGAAAGCATGTACAGTGCATACGGCAGACATTCGCAACATGTGTACATCAATTTTGGCGACGCCACCCACACTGGGGGATCGTTTTCTCGAATCAAGCAGCCCAGCTCAGCCCTACCAAAGAAAACAAAAACGAGGCAAAGACAAAGGCAGTTGATTGCTGACGACACCCACCACTTGTGTGGAGGGGGAGAGAAGGGGGAGGGGCCGCGTGGCTGCCCCGGCCGCCCATTGACTCAACGCCAACACAGACAGACAGACAGACAGACAGACAGACAGACAGACCGACGGCTTGTGCTGGACAACAAATCCGCAGGGGTTGGAGGGATAGCTGTAAAACTGACGACGATGAGTGGCGTCGAGTCGCAACACTCTACTGTGCCGCGCTTCTCATCATCGTGATCCCCGCATTCAAGACTGTATATTCACGTCCGGAGTCGGTTCATGTTAGGCGCGGCGCCAAAATGGAAGAGAGTCCAGATCCAATCAGATCACATCTTTTGGGGTCGCCCAAATGTTGCAAGCAAGTGGACTACATGTTGACAACCTCTTGCCCCCCCCCTTGTCCTACTCCTGTCCGAGCCTGACGGGTTTGAACTCTGGATCCACCCCCGAAAGGGCGCGAAGCTGCTCAAGTGTAAAACATTGTGTAATCCAAACATCCAGACACTCAAAGATGAGCGCAGTGGCAATCAAAGGTTTTATTAAGCTCTCGACTTCTCCCTGATTCAACTTACGATCAAGCAGGCGTGTTCCCCTCAGACACTTTATTATAACCACGGGCAATACCGTGAGAACCAACGCGTTTTTGCCCGCCCACAGCTTTGCAACCGTGTCGACCCCAGCTTTTCATATCCGCGTAGGAGCGGCCACACGGCGCCGATTCTTCCAAGCCCTCCGAGTAGAGACCCGGACTTGCAAAATGGGGATGAGGAATAACTATGGGGTATCATTGTCCGGACTCCGGAGGGGGATGGGGGGCTGCGGCGACGGGGTGGAGTCGATCCATGGGGACCCGCCCCGGGCGGCAGGGCCGGGGGGGATCAGTGCGCAGAAGACCCCTGCCGCGCCGGCCGATTGCTGCTGGGACGCTTCATCGGGGCTTGGGCCCGGAGGTATAACTATGGGGCCGAGACTATCGGACCAAGGGGTGGTGCGAGGGTGCGAATCACGCTGAGACGCTATGCGTACGTACTTGGTAGAATATGTATCGTGACGTCGCGGGAGCAAAGCATGGCAGGGGGGGGGGGGGTTGGTTCCAGCCCGCGGCAAGAGGATGAGGGCATTCTGCGCGGGCATTCGATTATCAGAAACTACGTCGAATTGTCTACAGTTAGAAGCGAATCGCGCACGCGGACAACTTGGAGAAGAAATAAAAAACGCAGAGAGACACGTTTCCCCCGGTTGCTGGCTGTTGAAAGCAAAGCCGCGGCTGTCGCGTGATTGGGCCCGCGCCCCGGCTTAGAAATGCATCCCCAATCAGCGACGTCGCCATCGCCCAGCCTGGCAAAGACCCCCCCCCACAAAAAAAGACAGACAGAGAGAGAGCGACGACATCATCCGAGACGACCGACCGACTGGCCTCCCATCGCCAACTTCGCATCCCCATCCTCATTTCGTCTTTTTTTTATCCCGCTGTCCTCTCTGCCCCGACACAGCAGATTCCGCCATGGACGCCCGAACCGCCGCCACGCTTCGTACGTTTGACACGCACCCGCCCGTCCCTTCCCCCCAAATTCCCCCGTCTTTGTCATCTCCGCAGAGAACAAAAACAACATAGAGAGTCTGACCGAATCGGCCTTTTTTTTTCCCTTCCAGCAGCCACTCCCGCCGCCGGAGCTCCGGCAGCCGCCGCGACCGACGCTTCTTCCGCCTCCTCCAAGCCCAAGGTGAGTGAGTGTGCGCGCGCGGGCCGAACCGAACCGAACCGGAATCGAAACCCGCACCACGATTCCTTCCCTCGCCTCGTTTCGCTGTGTGTGTGTGTGTGTGTGTGTGTTTGTGTGTCTCGCTGCTGACGACGACGACGACGACGACGACAGCCGTGCTGCGTGTGCAAGGACGAAAAGTCGAGGCGCGACGAGTGCATGCTCTTCTCCAACGCCAAGGACCCCGCCGCCGACTGCAAGTCCCTCGTCGACCAGTACAAGACGTGCATGCTCGGCTACGGCTTCAAAGTATGAAGCGACGATGCGAATAGGGAAAGCGATGGGGGAGCTACGCGCGGGGGCGGAAGGGGGGGAGTCGAAGCATCCAGCCACCCACCTACTAGTAGTGGGCAGGGGCTGTGTACAACATTTCTGTGCTATCAAAGATATAGACGGGCGCCAAGGACGGAGCAATACAGGATACCCTTCTCTACCCTGCTTTCGTGTTCGCGGCCATGGCCCTTGGTGATGGAAACATGTTTCTCAAAAGCAAATCTTCGATTCAAATGCATTTCGTGCATGGGCCCGTGGGCCCGATGCCTACTTGGGGTATCAAGAGCTATCGTCTACTGATCATGGCATCATCAGGTCTTAACCGAAAACCAAACCTTTGCTTCTCCAGTCGCTTTCATCCCCCAATCCAGCACCCATCCAAGGAAAAGAAACACGACGGTCCACTGGTCAGAATCCAGACCTTTTCTTCGTTACCATTAAATCACCATTTCGACATCGGTCGTGGTGTTGACGGCGTTGTAATCGTTGTTGTTGTTGAAGGCGTCGACGGGCCACTCGTCGCCGACATCCGTCATCAGGGAATCCTCACTGTTGTCCTCGGCCTCATCGTCTGTGGCATTTGTCATCTCCACGTCCTGGGCCTCGTATGCGGCCAGAGCTGCGATCTCATCGTCGCGGCCGTCGTAGCCGGTCATGACGACGTCTTCGACGGTGCGAACAGACTGGCTCCAGAGCTTGCACAGTTCGAACATTTGCTCTTCGACGCTCTGGCGGCCTTGCGAGGCGCCGGTGACGCGCGAGCCGAGCATGCGGATGATCCTGTTCCTGTTGGGATGGAGGTTAGACACCAGATGATGATGGGGGCCCCGCGGGGGGGGCCAAAGAAACGCCGCCGCGCGAGAAGAGGCGAAAGAAGGCGGGACGGTGCCGCTTACTTCTGGCGGAGGTGGTATCTCTGACGAGAAGCAAGGGACTTTTTGAACTTGTCCAGTTTCATGATCCGAATGGTCTGAATCGAGCGCTCGTGGACCGCCTTCTCCTCCTTCATCTGCAGAGCGGGAAAGTCGGTTAGAGCACAGTCAGGAGGGGGCAGAAGGGGCGATCGGCGCGGAGCCGGATGATGATGCTTGCCTTTGCGATGCGGGCAAGGGTCTCCGCCATGGCATTGCTCTCCACGTCCACGTCCACGTCCTCGGCGCGAGCGCGCTTGGCGTTGTTCTTGGTGGCCGAAGCGGAAGTCATGATGCAGAGCGGTTTGCAAACGAGAAGCAGGAGATGGGAGTCCTTTTTGGGGATAGCCGTGGCAAGAAAGGCAAAAGCCGGATGGATGGCGGGCAAGTGCGAAGGTGCGTGTAAGGTAGGTGGGAGAGGAAAGAAGACGAGGTTCTGCGGACGGAGCGTGCGGGTGTAAGATGTAGGCGGTGCAAGCTGCTGCGAGGGACGCTCGACTGCCGTTGCAGAGTGTGCAGGTGCAAGGTTGTCCGGGCTGCGTCCCACGGGCTGAAGCGACGAGAAGAAGGGGGAGTGAGAGGGGGGGGTGGGAGGTGTGTGTGTTCGCGGGAGGTCTGGTGTGCGGGCTGGGCTGGCAAAGGTGGAAGCTCTCGCAGTCACTCCTGCGTGCCTTGGGCAGGGCGCTCAGGGGCTGCGTTGCGCGGAACAGATTCTCTCCCCCCCAGGCTCCGTGGGTGGCGGCAAGTGAGCGCAGCTGCTTCCACTGTCGATAGAGGGACGCCGCCCACTCACCGGCCTACCGTTGTGCCCCCCTGGCAGCTGGCAAGCTAGAAAGGCAGACAGGGAGAGGGGCGGCTGGCGACAGCTGTTCAGGGCTGCCGGGCAGTCTGCGCAGCGCCAGCGGGCCCGTTCACTTATACCTTACCACCTCATGTAACCTGAGGCACTACCTATCAGTGGGTGGATGGCTGGAACGGTTTGCCAGGCAGGCCCTGCGGCATCTGCGTGCGGGCACTCATGGCCGTTCAAGCTCGGGCTCCCCCATCCATCCGATGTTCAGCGTTGGGCGCTCACCGCCACTGGCAGCAGACGATTCACTCCATGCAAGGTTTTCAAGATTGTCAAGGTATGGGACTTGACATTCGCTACTACTAGATAGATATGCTACCTCCCTACCGACTAGAAAGATGCCTGAGCTACTACTATTGTGTATAGGAGGCAGATACAGCAAGACAGGCTCCCCCTCGCGCCCGGGTTTCGACGGGCTTAATAACACAGACCATGCTATGCCATGGGATGCTGCCACGGAGAATCTCGTAAAAACTTCAGTCTCTCTCCCGCCTGCCCACGCGACACGGCCTAACGTAGTGTGTGTGGGAGGCCGGCCATGACTTCTTCGACGTTGACGACTCGACTGCACGCTCTTGATTTGCCCTCAAAGCATGTCCTCCATACGCGCGGCAAGCAAAGTGTGCTTTTAAATTCCATGTCTACTTGTCGAAGGGGCCGCTGACGCAGCTTCTTGTCATGGAACGGTGGATCATGGGGCCCTTTTTGCTTGCCCCCCTCCCCAACGGTCTGCAATAACTGACCTTGGGCTGGTGCACAACGGGCACTCTCCATCTACAGGCCAGAGCACACAGTCACAGGCCCGCTCAGCAAGGCAACTCACGCACAATCCATAGCAAGAGACTATTACAGAAGCTTGGTGGCACAGTCTATCGATTTACATGGCCTATCCACGCCTGCTTTCAGGGTGCCCCCGCGTCGTGCCGCCCCTTTACCTCGTCAGGGCAATGTCGTCTATCCTCAAAATCATCTTGACCGTCTCTGCCGCCAGCTCAATCGCGCTCGTGCTTACCAACAGCGGCTGCAGCACCTTCTCCTTGGAGATATTGGTGTTGACTCCACCAGACTTGATGCTGACTCCCGCGTTCTTCTCCCCCATCTCGTGGCGGTGCCTCAGGTCTGTCACCACCTTAATGCTGTTCAAACCCGCGTTCTCCGCCAGCGTCGTCGGGATCACCTCCATGGCGTCCGCGAACGCCTTCCAGCAGATGGCCTCGGTGCCCGTCAGGCTGCGCGCCTGCTTGGACAGCTGAGCCGCAATCTCAATCTCGGCAGCGCCGCCGCCGGCAATCAGAGCCTTCTTCTTGACCAGGCAGCGGACCACGCAAAGCGCGTCGTGCAAGCTGCGCTCCGCCTCTTCCAGGATGAGCGAGTTGGCGCCCCGTACCACCACGGAGACCGTCTTGCCCGTCGCCTTGGCGCCCGTCACCTTGACCATGCGCGAGCCGGACGACTGCACCTCCTCGACCAGGTCCGCAGACCCAAGTTTGTCCTCGGTGAAGGAGTCGATGTCGGCAATTGGCTTGCACCCCGTCGACTTGCAGATGAACTCAACCTCGTCCCGCTCAATGTCCTTGATGGCGAGAATGCCCAGCTTGGCTAGGAAGTGCAGGGACAAGTCGTTGACGGCATCGCGCAGAATCGACTTCTGGATGAGCAGCACGTTGCACTTGGCCTTCTTGATCTTCTTGGCCATGTTCAACAGGTATAGTCGCTCCTCCTTGACGATCTTGTCCATCTGTCGATAATCGTTGACCTGGATGGTGTTTTCCATCTACGCCAGAGGTTAGTACAGACTCAACCCCCTACGTCGCGCAAGGAACAAGCACTTACATCGGGCTTCGGCGGGCTCAGCTGGAACTGAATCAGACCAATGCGCGCCTTCTCCATCCTTACGGGGCCGCCGGCATTCTTGAGCACGGGCTGGTTGAGGACCAGGCCATCAACCAGCTCACTGTCCTCAATGGTTCCTCCAACCTTCTTGATGATTCGAATGTTCTTGAGGTCGACGTTTTCGGCGCTCTTGAGATCGATGGTCTTGGTGACGGAGTTGACAGCCATGGGGCCGAGGAGGTTCGAGTACTGCGATACAATCTTGGAGGACAAGGACGTGTTGGCGGCTTGCAGGAGAGACGCCGTGTCGTTGAGGGTGATGGGCTGGGACATGTCGTGCAGGACCTCGACGGCGGCGGCGGCGGCTCTTTGGAAGGCCTCGGAGATGACTGAGGGGTGGATGCCCTTGGACAGCAGGCGGTCGGCGGCGCCAAGCAAGCTGCCGCAGATGACGACGACCGACGTGGTGCCGTCACCGGCCTCGACGTCCTGCGCACCAGCCAGGTTGACCAGCATCTTGGCCGTAGGGTGCATGACCGACATGCTCCTGAGCATGGTGTGACCGTCGTTGGTGATGATGGTCTCGCCCTTGCCGCTGCGAATCATCTTGTCCATGCCGCGCGGGCCGAGCGACGTCCGGATGGCATCGGCGACAGCTTCACACAGGTGTCAGCTAGAGAACAACAAGGGCATGTAGACTGGGGCTGGGGCCGGCGAACCTCGGGCGGCGACAATGTTGGACGAGCGGACGGCCATGGGCTTCTCCTTATCCTGCAAGCTGTTAGCGGGGCACTCGACAGCTCTGAACGGCGGCTCCTGTGCGTCGGCGTACCCTGAAGGTGGCATTCTGAGACTGGCCACTGGCCGTGGCGGTTGCAGACATGATGGCGCCGTGTTCTCTGGTCCAGGGATGCTCGGGTTGAGGTGCAGGCGCCGCGTTGGTGTAGGGACGTTGAGGGGGGTCGCGAGGGTCCTAGCAGCCTTTGGATATGAGGTATCCCACCTTGTGGCCCTAACTCAAGCTGGTGTCGCAGCACCCTCCAGAAATTTTGGCCGCCGCAGTGGATTATCCATCCTCCGACGCGCGCTGCCGCTGTCTGGGTACGTACCGCCTCCAACTTGCAGTACTAAAAGGCACCACCTACTCGAGGCTTAGCGCTGCCAGCGTGGTCCGTGCGTCAAGCTCAAGGCAACTGTGATTACGGAATGCTTCCATCGACTGCCTCCAACAAGCGTGTCACAGCACCTCTTCATCCACATCACAACTGGTCCGAATCGATCCCGCTCGACTTCTTTCATTTCCCACGCCCTATTCATATCGCATCTTCGACGCCTCTCGACACATAGCCAGTGCCGACGGCAGCGTGCCCTGTCCGCGGCCTTCACCATGGTGAGCTCCCTCGCGGTCATGCCAGGCGATCGCCTGCTAACCGTAGCAGCCTTCCGCGACCGGTCAAAACTGGGAAAAGTACCAGAAGACCTTTGCCGACGATGAGGTAGAGGAGAAGAAGATTACTCCTCTGACAGATGAGTACGCGCACATCACTCCACGGCCGAGCCGCGGACCGTTACAGCTAACGTTCTCCCAGGGATATCCAGGTCCTCAAGACCTACGGCGCGGCGCCGTACGGTGCATCAATAAAGAAGCTGGAGAAGCAGATCAAGGAGAAGCAACAGAGCGTGGACGAAAAGATTGGCGTCAAGGTGCGACAGCCTCGCTTCCTGCGCGGCGAGATCCCGTCTAATGGTGAATACAGGAATCCGACACCGGTCTAGCACCGCCGCATCTGTGGGATGTGGCCGCCGATCGTCAACGGATGTCTGAAGAACAGCCTTTTCAGGTAGCGCGGTGTACCAAGATAATCGAAGACGAGAAGGGCGACGAATCGAAGAAGAAATACGTTATCAACGTCAAGCAAATCGCAAAGTTCGTCGTCCAGCTTGGCGACCGCGTCAGCCCCACGGATATCGAAGAGGGCATGCGTGTCGGCGTCGATCGTAACAAGTATCAGATCATGCTGCCCTTGCCGCCCAAGATTGACGCCAGCGTCACCATGATGACCGTGGAGGAGAAGCCCGATGTCACGTATGGCGATGTCGGTGGTTGCAAGGAGCAGGTTGAGAAGCTGAGGGAAGTCGTCGAGATGCCTCTGCTCTCTCCCGAGCGATTCGTCAACCTCGGCATCGACCCACCCAAGGGCGCCCTTCTCTACGGACCTCCCGGTACCGGAAAGACGCTCTGCGCCCGAGCGGTCGCCAACAGAACCGACGCCACCTTCATCCGTGTCATCGGCAGCGAGCTGGTGCAAAAGTACGTCGGCGAGGGCGCTAGGATGGTCCGCGAGCTCTTCGAGATGGCCCGGACGAAGAAGGCATGCATCATCTTCTTCGACGAAATCGACGCTGTTGGCGGTGCTCGATTTGATGACGGCGCTGGCGGCGACAACGAGGTGCAGAGGACCATGCTTGAGCTCATCACGCAGCTTGATGGCTTCGACGCCCGAGGCAACATCAAGGTCATGTTTGCCACCAACAGACCCTCCACCCTGGATCCCGCCCTGATGCGTCCGGGACGTATCGACCGCAAGATCGAGTTCTCTCTCCCCGACCTCGAGGGACGAGCCAATATTCTGCGCATCCACGCAAAGAGCATGTCGGTTGAGCGGGACATTCGGTGGGAGCTCATCTCCCGCCTGTGCCCGAACGCGACCGGTGCCGAGCTGCGGAGCGTGTGCACCGAGGCCGGCATGTTCGCCATCCGGGCGCGGAGAAAGGTGGCCTCTGAGAAGGACTTCTTGAGCGCCGTCGACAAAGTCATCAAGGGCAACCTCAAGTTCAACTCGACGGCCACGTACATGCAATACAACTAAAGGCAGCGGAGGGTTTCTCGTGTACTTTTTTGCTCCTGTATTGCAATCCACCTTATCGCGCTGTGTATGACTACGAGGCGGAGCGAGATGGGGGTGGGTGGGCTTCCAGACGCGTCACTCATAGCTTTCCATGGTAGAGGAAATAGAAGCCGGCGTTGACGGTGTCGCCAGAAGACCCCAGTTTCACGGACACATGACATCACCCAAGTGCTACACGCAATGTCCAGTTGGCTATCAGTACCAGAGATTCATGTCTGGCCTGGAATCGGAACTTGGATTGTCCGACGAATGCATGGCTGTCCCATCACATGTTTGGCGGTTGTTGAGCAGCGGCAACTTGACTGTGCCACACTGCCTTGCCTATGCTGCAGAAAAAGAAAGTTGACATCGCAAATGCTGAACCCCCAAGACAGTCCCTATGATTAAAAACCCCCCCATTTCCCAACTCCGCGGCCCCCAGAAACGGTTCCATTAAATGCGGTTCCCATGGGACACACGGAAACGGTCAGCGCCTGAATGTCATGCAGCCAAGCTCATGCGGCTAGTCTTGGCCCTTGGACGTCTCCTAGAGGAAGGAGGAGGATGAGAAGCCGGGGAGAGTGTCCTCCCATTGTGGTATATGTTGTCGTTTGAGTCGTAATAAGGGAAAAAAATAGAAGGAAGAAGAAGAAGAAGCAGAAGAAGCAGAAATGCTTATGTAGTGCAGGAAGTAGACGATGGTGCCCTTGATGGAGCGGATCTAGGCGCCCGGCATGCCTGACAGGCAGCCCAGGCATACCACCTCGCCTTCGCGTCCGCGCTCGACGCAGCAGCGGCTGCACACCACGGCGCGGTGCCCGCACGCGTCCCACCCCTTGCCGCCGTCCCTGATCTCCCTTGGTCGTTCGGGTTCCGCCGAGCCGTCGCGGTTCATGTCGTCGACGTCGTCCATGTGAAAGGACCGAGATAGCACTTCCTGCTCCGAGAGTACAGAGGCCGCCCCCTCCTCCTCCTCGCCCGCGTTCCACCCCGGGCACTCGCGGATGCACACGAAGCACGTGCGCTCCCCGCAGCCCAGGCACTCGGCGAAGGAGTCCAGATCAGATTTTTTGGTCGGCCGGCGGTGGCATATGTGGCACGGCGACAGCAGGGCAGCACCGCCTGTCGCGGCAAGCCGTGCGGGTAGTAGTAGTAGTTGTTGTTGTTGTTGCGAGTGTATGGACGGCGTCTTGTTCCCAAGGGAACGCTGATCTTGTAGTATTCTGTGTGGTGGCGAGGGCCGCCGCCGGTGAGCGAGCGGGACTGTGGCCGCCGAATGGTCGTGTAGGTAGTGCACCACTTCCTCCTCGTTCTCGTCCTCGTCGGCGGCGGATATCCTAGCCCGCTTCGCCAGAGGCATTATCTTGCGTGGCGACAAGTCTTCCTCCGGATGGTTCAGGAGGTAGATGTCGGGCGCTTGCTTTTCCGCGTCGTAGAGTCGGTACATGCCGCCGTCGCCTTCCTCCCGCCTCCGCTTGTGGCTCAGGTGGAGGCTGTCATCGTCGCGGCTGCCCACAAATGGCATGGTGATGCCGCCCCTCGGGGGGCGAGGCGAAAGCGAGCGCAGGGTAGGTAGGTAGTATGAAATTCCCCCTCGGGCCGCGGTCCAGCCGACGAGGAGGTCGTGCGTGGCAAACCCGTATCGACGCTCACTCAGCAATCAGAAAACCGGCATGTCGAAGTGCTAGAACGCCGAGCAGATGCGTTTCGGTGGCTGCAGAGCGGTTGGGTGAAGGAGAGAGTGGGTGAATGAGACAGAGAGGTTCATGGTGGTCAGATAGAGATGCCATCAGAAACACGTCGGACGGCATTCGTTTGGTCCGAAGTAGGGGCGGCCAGGTGACCCGCCAAGGCCACCTGCAGTGGAGTCCAGGGTGCCAGCGCAGGCAGCTGAAGGCCAAGGTGTGGGGAGCCGAGCCCGCTAATGAGGGACTGTTTCAGCGGACCAACGTGCTGTGCTACGTCCACTAATTACGCACCTACTTGCCTACCTACCTAGTACCTAGTACTAGGGGGCCTACCTGGATGCCTTGGCCCCCGACAGTGTCTACAGCCGGTGCGGCGCAACCTCCAGCTGGAAACCCCTCAGGTCATATCACCACCAACCAGCCCGCCTGGCGGCGGGCAACAGGTTGCTCCGGATCCTGAAAGTATACCACCTCCCTAGAGTGGACGGCTGTAGAAGATCACACCTCCTTTACCTCTTTGGCGAGTTGCGTATCTTATTGGCAAAGTCAGTGCCAGTTCCCCGTACTAACGCAAGCAGGGAACATTCAACCCATTGTCGGCGTGAAACCCAAATTCGAAGCTGCTTCCAACGCAGGTATTGAAAAATGTTCGTCTGATTTACACTCTACCATCCGCCACTCGCATCTTTTGGTAAACCACGGACCCTCCTTCGTTCTACCTGCCTCCGCCAACAAAGGAACTGTTTCTAGGGGGGGAGACTAGTATACATGACAAGACGTTGCGGCCGGCCCCCTGTGCTTAGCGGCGCACCTTGGTCTCCGCCGGGGGGTCATAGGCCAGCTTCCTCGACTTCAGCCACGCCCACTTGTGTCGCTTGACGTAGACGCTGATGGCCCAGAGGACCGAGGAGACAACCAGAACCTTCATGCCCATCTTCTTGCGATCGTCCATCTCGGGCTCCGCAGCCCAGTTGAGGAACTCGACGACGTCCTTGGCCATCTGCGATGTCGAGGCGGGGGTGCCGTCCTCGTACTCGACGAGGCCATCGTACAGGACACGGGCCATGCCAATGCCGGTGCCGGGGAAGTAAGGGTTGAAGTTCATGCCGGGGGCGACCTGGGCGCCGGCAGGGGGCTCCTCGGGGTAGCCGGTCAGCAGGCTGAAGATGTAGTCGCAGCCACCGTGGCGGCCCTTGACGATCAAGCTCAGGTCCGGGGGCAGGGCGCCGTTGTTGGCGAACCGGGCAGCCTCCTCGTTCTTGTAGGGCGCAGGGATATAGTCGGCGAGCTTGCCGGGGCGCATCTGGATCTCGCCCTGCTCATCCGGCTCACCGGGGTACTCGTTCTCCTCGGCCATGGCCTTGGCCTCATCGACGGTCAGGACGGTGCCGACCAATGACCGATAGGGGATTCGGTCCAGGGAGTGGCAGCTGGCGCAGACTTCGCGGTAGACCTGGAAACCTCGGCGGAGACTGTCTAGTGTAAGCAAAGGGTCGTGTCCACGCCTCGCGAGGGCGGCCATGTCCTTACGCCTGGTGGTCAAAGGTCTTGAACCATTGCTGATGAACCCAAGGGTAGTGCGTGGCGTGCAGGCTGTGGGAATCGTTAGCCATCTGGGCCCATCGTGCTGGCGAGATGGTTGCCGCGGTTTATGCCGCACGCGTGGAGCGTGAGCAGCGTAATGCGAACCACCATCCCCCTGGTGTCCTCGGAGAATTGCACGTACCCCTCCTCGGCAGGCGTAGCAGCGTGAGCGACGGGTCCGTAAAGATGATAGTACCAAGCCAGGGAGCCGGCGGCGACGGTGGTCGAGGCGATGGCAGCGAAGTTCAATCGCGCAGGGGCGGCCTCACCGGCAGCGCCCGAGCTGGTCGAAGCGGCGCGCTACAGAGACAGCATTGTCAGTAAGAAGTCAATTGACATTCAGCAATGTCGAGGCGCGATGCCGTGTCGTCCCTGGCGCCGGGGCGGTCGAGTCGTCGGTGGTGGTGATTTCCCTCGGCAAACGGGTGGGAGGGAGCTGGGGGGCAGCCTCAGGCAATTCCGTGGCATCTGCGTACCTTGGAGATGGTGGTCGCGCCATTTCGCAGCCCATTGAGGGCGCGCGTCGAGCGCAAGCAGGACCTTGCCAGCATAATTCGCGAGCTATACTGTTGCCGCAAGGGGGGGGCCGCAATCACGATGGGGGACGGCGATTCGGACGAGGTTATGGCTCGAGGTCGGAGGGCGAAAAGGCTCTCTGGAGGTCACGGGCTTGCAGGCGAAAACTTCCGAAATCGAACCTCGCTGATTGGCTTCGGCTGCAGTCACGTGCACCTTGAGAGCGCAGGCCGCGACCTTTACCGCCGTGGCTGGTGTCGCAGATGGACAGCTCCGGCCAAGCCACACATCATTACCTTATGTAATCAGCCGAGAGACGGAGGGTTCGCGCCACACACCCGCAATATGCCGTTAAAGCCACAGACGCACCACACTCTTTGGGTCCCCTGTCTGGGTCAAATTTCGAGATAAAGACCTGAATGGAGTCGTTGCCCCGCCCCCACCATATAAACAGAGTCAACATCCCCCTTGTCGCCACAGCGGACATTTTGCTGCCGTCGTCCGTCCCTCCCTTCCTCGTCCCGGCCCTTGCATCACTTGAGGCTCTCCGCAGCTCACTTGCTCTGCTAAGCATCCTATCATCATGGCCGACACCAAGAAGCTCTTCTCCCTCGAGGCCAGGGGCCTCAAACTAGACACCGCCGCCGACGTCGAGGCCCACATTGCCGACCTGCGCGCCAACGACGTCGAGGAGGTTCGACTGCTGGGCAACACGCTGGGCGTCGGGGCCTGCAAGCTCCTCGGTGAGGTGCTGGCTACCAAGAAGAACCTGAGGGTAAGAAGGGCTGCTCCGGAACGGACTCCGTAGACCATCATGATCATGAGCGCTAACCAAACACACGCAGGTCGCCAACCTCGCCGACATCTTCACCGGCCGACTGCTGTCCGAGATCCCCGAAGCCCTCTCTCACCTCCTCACCTCTATCCTCAACCTCCCGAAGCTCAACACCATCAATCTCAACGATAACGCATTCGGCCTTAACACGCAGGCGCCGCTCGTCGCTTTCCTCGCCGCCCACGTCCCCTTGCAGCATCTCTACCTCAACAACAACGGTCTGGGCCCGCACGCCGGCATCCTCGTCGCCGACGCCCTGTCAGAGCTGCACTCCAAGAAGTCAGCCGTCCGCAAGGAAGGCAATGAGGTGCCAGACCTGGAGACGGTCATCTGCGGGCGCAATCGCCTAGAGAATGGCAGCATGACGGCATGGGCCAAGGCCTTCAGCCTGCACAACAAAGTCCAGGAGGTCAAGATGGTTCAAAACGGCATTCGCCAGGAGGGCATCTCGCACCTCATCAGTGAGGGCCTAAGCCACGCCACAGAGCTGAGAGTGCTCGATCTCCAGGATAACACTTTCACCCTCATGGGAGCAAAGGCTCTCGCCAAGGTGGCCCCCACATGGACGGTGATCCGGGAGCTCGGCGTTGGAGACTCGTTGTTGAGCGCAAAGGGCGGCGTGCTCTTGGCCGATGCCTTGGCCCAAGGAAAGAATCAGAAGCTTGAGACCCTGCGCCTTCAGTACAACGACATCACGACTGCCGGCGTCAAGGGTCTCGCTTCCGCCGCCAAGGACGCCCTCCCGGCGCTCAGGAGAATCGAGCTCAACGGCAACAAGTTCTCGGAAGGGGATGAGTCCATTGTCATCCTGCAGGAGCTCCTCGACGAGCGCAAGGAGAATCTCGCCGGCGACGTCGTTATCGAGGACGAGTGGGGTGTCGACAGCCTCAGCGATCTCGAAGAAGAGAGCGAGGCCGAAGAGGAGGAAGAGGAGGAAGAGGAGGTTGAGCCCGAGGAGAGAGCTGAGAAGCTCATCAAGGAAGCTGAGGAGGCTCAAGAAGAGCCCGTCGTCCAGCTCAAGGACAAAGAGGTCGAGGAACTGGCCAAGAAGCTGGAGAAGACGGAGATTTAGTGTTCCACGAAGGATGGCTAGACCACATTGCACGATCAGAAAGACATTATATACATAGCTAGAGCGAACAGGGAATTGATACCCGTTGATGATCACGTTGCGGTCAAAATGGCCAACAGTATGAGTAAAATTGTACGCTCTCTATTGCACTGCATGTATCTTGTTTGTGGGCTACGACTCGTCGACGGTAAAGACAGCGTCTTCGAAGCAGGAGAGCCTCCGATAGGGGAATATGGAAGGGCATTACATACCTCTAGCTATCTTACTGTATCGCAGAACCAATCTCTAGACACTCTTGTTAGTCCACGCTGGCTGTTGGATGACGAGACTGGAGAGTGCGGTGAGGGGTGGAGGAAGAAGTGAACAGGCAAAAGACACATCCGCAGCGCCATCCCAACGTGAACAGAGCCTAAAGGCGACCTTGTTGCCTTCCAAAACAGCACATGCGCAGCATGCCCCCCCATTACGACCTCCACCCAGCCCATCCACCCGCCCAGTTCTGTCACGGCTATCTGGCTTGCTGGTGACTGCACCTATTCGTGCATGTTGAATTGTTCCAGGCGCTCCTTACATGACGTCCATCGCGTCCATGTCTCCCGCCACACGCGACTGCTCAAACGCGCCGTACTGTGTCGCCATGTCCATCTGTTGCTGCTGTCGAACGTAGTCTGGGCCGAGATAAACAGGGTCGGTGGCTGGTGTGTAGCTGGGGCCGGCCACGGTCGTCCCGAAATGGCTGTACACGCTCCTAGGCATGGTATCAACGATGTTGCGTTCAGTCTCCCGCCGCATAAGCTCCTGATAGCCCGAGACCATATAAGGCTCAGTGTCGCGAGCCTCGTGAGTCCATCGTCCATCGCCAGTCTGCACCGGAGTGCCGTCCAGGCTCATTGCTTGGTCCTGCTGGTGCTGTTCGAGGCGCAGGCGAGCGAACTGCTCTTCCTGTTCAAGAGTTGTGCTGTTCCATGCCAGTGAGTGGATATCCTCTGCTCTGCTTGGGGGACAGATTTTCCAGAGCTCAATAAGGCGGAGTTTCTGGGGCTCGTCGGCAATGCGAAAGAGCTGCACCTGTGCAGGCGTCAAACTAGCGACGTCTATACCAAAGCGGCGGAGTATCATTTCAAACGAATCCGCCCGACCCTGGGGGGGCTCTGACGATGGACGTTCGGCCAGAACCGACGACGTGCTCTGGTGCTCCGCGGCTTGCTCCGCGGCGACTGGTTTCGCGACATGAGCGGAGTGATGGTAGTGCTGTGAGATGGAGTAAACGATCGGTGGCGACTGGACTGGAAGAGCGGGCTCGGGCTCCTGCCGGGACGAGTCCTTAGCTGCGGCGGCACGGAGCTCCGGGTTGAGGGTCAGATTGCGTGAGAACAGAGATGCAAGATCCTCGTGGACCTGCTGCGCGTTTTGCTGCATGGCTGCTGCCGTCGAACGGTCCCGGCGGCGCAAGTAACGTCTTCTGGCGGATGTCTTCCACGGCGAGACACTGGACAAGCGAAGCGACAACTGTTTCGGGCTTTCAGCGTGACACGACCACGAACTCGGAAATTCATGGGAACCATACCACCAACCTAAGATGGACTAACGCCGAACCTCTTTAGGGATATGGTGTTCCGAAATGCCAGTGTAAAGAAGATGCCACAAGGCCAGGACACTTGGTTTGGTAGAAGCAGCGAGAGCTGTTTGGTTGTGTCGGGCGTGTGCGCGAGTTGGGTATCAAGAAACGAGCAAGTGCCAGCGAGCGGCAGGGCAGCTGGCGGAGCAAACGAATATATTCAGTGATTCACTAAGCTACAGGCCAACGGGTTAAAAGCCAGACCGAGCCGTCGTTTGCGATGAGAGAAGCAGGAGCGAAAGGGGAGAGGGGGGAGGCAGAGCAGTCGAGGCTCACAGCAATATAAAGCAGATGGTGGTGTTTCGGCCCGCAGCGGTCTTGCAGAGCTGGTCCGCTGTGAGAGCCCCTTGCCTTGCAGCAGGCAGGCGTCGTCGGCCCAGGCTCACTTGTTGGCCGGGATGGAGGGGTTCGGTGGGCGGAGGACACGCCGTTGTGGGACCTGAAGCCAGGGTCGGGATCCAGGGTGGGGTGGACAGGCGGCGGACAACGGCCCAAAGTGCTGCTGCGTGAATGTCGGTGACGGTTGGTTCGGCGAAAGCAAGTAAGCGGTTGACACGGATACTGCACGTTGGAGAAGAACCAAGAGAGTCGAGCGAAAAGGGAGTGAGGCACGTAGCTATTGCCGTGAGTTTTTCGAAGAAATAGATGACGGGGCGATTATTTCAGGGAGTGGTGAGGCGGTCATGGAGGGGGAGGGATGGGGGAGGGATGGGGGACCCTGGCGGGAAGGAGGGACCAGCCCAGGCCGTGACGGAGGGGCAGGCGCCTGTGACGCAAGACACTTTGGGCCTCAACCGTCTACGTAGCGTAGGGACAACTAAAAACTCGCGCCAGACAGACCCGTGTGTGTGTCACGGGATGCACCTGCCTGGCGCGTGTGGCTTCGGGCCCTTGACTCAGATGGCATCAGACGACTTGCCGCTGGAATGATGACGTTTGTCTCGCCTCTTCATCACTCGTTCTACCATGTCGTGTCGTATCGTGTCTGTGCAGGATATTCAAGTCTCAACGGGTCCGCGCTCGGCCATGGCTCGGCGGCCATGTCCAGCGTGCGCGCTATAATCTTGTGTGGTGTCCGCACAATGTCCGTGTAAATGAAGGGCCCCCCCCCCCTTCCTCCCAATATCTGACATGTGTGTGCCATCCACGAGCTGTAAAGATGCACGCATGCCCCTCATTGAGCCCTGCAAGATCCTGCCGCCGTCTTTGTCCGGGCGCCCTCCATTATGCCGCCAGCAAAGTATTCGGTGGCAGCGCCCCTCCAGAAAGAAGTCGTCGCCCATCCGCTTCGCCCGTCTCGTCTGGCATCTGAAACCAGGTCGTGCCGGACAAGTCGCGACAGGGCACGCGCCGCGTTTGTGCACTCACCGCTCCCCGGCATCTGATGGGTTGCTTCGTAGATTAGCATCAGTCTAATAAACCTGAGCCTGGCTTGGATGGATGCCTTGGGTGCCGGTCACTGGAGATGAGATTGGAAAGGGGGAGGGGGGCCCTCCTCCCAACCTGCCTGAGCCGTCTGTGGGCCACACACACATCTACATACCTTACGCACTGGCCGGCCATCTGTCCGACCGCCCGGACGTCGTCATGGGCTGTAATTGCATCACAACGGTCATTATCAATCCGTCCAGACAGCTGAACGCGACACCAGGCACACGCTCCCAAAGCGACCGCGACGGCAACTCCCATATCACTCTACCAGAACCCGGCGCCTTGTGTGAAACTGTCGGTCGATCAACGAGCCCCCAAACGCTCGCTCTGCCGCAAAGTCGTCCCAAGTTTGTGATGCCACGCCATTCCAGAAAGCCGACCCCTCCAGCCGGAGGGGACATGCATGCATGTGCAGGGGTGGAGGGCGTGTCTCTCGCCGTTGCGTTGCGTTGCGTTTGGGTCGACGCGCCACCGCGTTGACAAGCCACACCCGATATCCAGATCCATCCGCACACCAGCCACGGCCGGGTCGATCTGTGGCTGTGGCTGTGGCTGTGCGCTGGTCGTGGCTGGAGCACCCTTTCGCGCCTGAGGCACTCATTCGCAGGCTAGGCGGCCAGCCTCGCGCGCCAGCGCCTGCAACACGCAGCTCTTGGGCTGCCTGGTGAGCTACCGCCGTCAATGAAGCTCCATCCATCCAAGCCCACGACCTCATACCGCTATCCGCATCTGACCCTCCCGACACCGCACAACCACCATTGACACAGCCCGCGAGCCGCTGGAATAAGCCTCTCTCGAGAGCTCTTCGGCCATCATGGTGAGATCCTCTTCGCTTTCCTGTCCGATAAATCTAGCTACATGCAGGGAAGCTGACGTGAATTGTGCTCCCGCAGACGTCCATAGGCACGGGCTACGATCTCCTCAACTCCATCTTCTCTCCCGACGGCCGGAACTTCCAGGTCGAGTACGCAGTCAAGGCGGTAGAGAATGGCGGCACGTCGATCGGCATCCGGTGCAAGGACGGCGTCGTCCTGGCCGTCGAGAAGGTCGTCGGGTCCAAGCTGCTGAAGCCGGGAGCGAACAAGCGCATTGCCACCATTGACAGCCACGTCGGAGCCGTATGACTGCCCCCTCGTCCCCTCCAACCCCCCATCGCGTGCCGCGTGGTGCAGTCTAGTAACCATGAGCCTGCAGGTGTACTCTGGCATGGTCCCCGATGGCCGCCACTTCGTTGACCGGGCCCGAGACGAGTCCCAGAGCTGGCGCCAAAACTTCAAGACCCCGATCCCCACAGCCGACCTGGCCTCCCGCATGGGCGGCTACCTGCAAGCCTACACCATGTACGGCTCCGTCCGGCCGTTCGGCATCACCGCCATCGTCGGCGGCGTCGACACCTCCGAGGACACGCCTGTCGACGGCGAGGTCGGCTCCGGCCCCAAGTGCGGCGCCGGCGGCAAGGTCCCCGGAAAGCACGGCGGGCCCTTCCTCTACATGATTGAGCCGAGCGGCCTATACTGGGGGTATTACGGCGCGGCGACGGGCAAGGGCCGCCAGGCTGCCAAGGCGGAGCTGGAGAAGCTGGACCTGCCCGCCGGCAACATCACGATACACGAGGCCGTCAAGGAGGCGGCGCGCATCATCTACGTGGCGTCAAAGGACAACAAGGACAAGGATTTTGAGCTGGAGATGACGTGGATCAGCGGCGCCGACGGTCCCACCAAGGGCCGCCACCAGGAGGTGCCCAAGGAGCTGCGAGAGGAGGCCGAAAGATTAGCAAAGGCTGAGGACGACTCGGACGATGACGATGAGAACGACAAGAAGGACGAGGACAAGATGGAGGAATAGAGAGGGGCTCTGAATGTGGAAGCGAGACATGTACTATCACAATGCAAATGGCAGGTTCATAGAATAATGCTTGCACTAGTTGGGACTCGCTTGGGATGGGAGCAAAGTGGCTGTTGGCGCGTCGCCGCCATCATCGTGATATTATGTCTATCTATTCCATACAGTTCTATGTTTGCGATATACAGCTCTTTAGGCATGGGTATCAAGTTCAATGGCGCGCTTGCGACGCCTGATTCTGGCACCAATTGTTCCAGTCGGCAAAGAAGGACGTCTGGAGATGGACCTCCCCGAGCACCCAGCCGGACTGAGTCTTGGCATACACGGCCGCAATCTGCCTGATGGCGTCCTTGTCCGCGGCGAACATGGCGGACGCGACGATGAGGCTCGCAGCGCTGGCCGCCTTGGCGTACGCATGCGAGTTGTCCTTGCCCGCCTCGTCGTGCACCTCGACCAGCAGCGGGAGGAGGTCATCGGCGGCCGGCTGGGCCTTGTCCTCGCCGGCGCCGTCGCGACCCGCCCTGGCCTTGCGGAGGCCACGCTGGAAGCCGAGGATGATCTCGCAGGCGCGGCTGGCGAGCGGCTTGGTCGAGGTGGTGCGCATGAGGCCGAGAAGCGGGACGAGGAGGGAGAAGGCGAGGGGGTTGAGGGCCTCGTTGCGGACGTAAATGTCGAGCAGGTCCAGGATTCTGTGCTTGAAGTTGACGACGGACTGCTTGGCGTCCTTCTTCTGCTTCTTGCTGTTGTCCGGATGAGCTTTGACACGCTGCTTGAAGACCTCGGCGAGCTTCTCGTCGAGAGCCAGCATCTCCGAGTCGGACATGTCGCCGTCCGAGGCTGACTCGACGGCATCTGCGTCCTTGTCGAGGCGATGGCTCTTGAGGATGGCGCCCACGAGCTCATCGAGATCTTGCGGTTCTTGTTTCTCGGCAGCACCCCCCTCACCTCCCTCGTCTTCGTCCTCTTCCTCGTCACCATCATCCTCGTCGTCACCTCCGCTCTCATCGCCGCCTTCGCCAGCAAGACCAACAAACTCCACATCAGAGTCGATCTCAACGTCAGAGATTTCCTCAACGCTGTTCTCCCCATCAGAGGATCCGTCCTCGTCCGCGTCCACGTCCATGGCGTCATCCTCCGTGTTGAAAAGTTCCTTTTGGCCCTTGGTGCTCTCGCCAGATGCGAGGGGGCCAGTCAGCAGCTCGAGGCCCTCGGCGGAGATCTGGCTGGTGAAGGCGTCGAACACCTGTTGAGACACCTGCCTCATTAAAGACGATGGGCGCGCAACCATTGAAAGCAGGATCTCGACCAGAAGCTCCGAGCTGCCCTCGCTCTTGTCGCCGACACTGCCTGACCTGAGTCTCTCGTAGAACTGCGCCAGGTCGTTCAACACTTCCATTGCATCAGGATCCTCGTTGTACAACTGGAAAATAGAGATGGCGTGTAGCATAGCCAAGCCCTGCGCCAAGCTTTGGTCGTCTTTGCTTTTTGATTTTCGCTTCAAGAGCTTGTTCATTCTCGCCAATGCGTCGTTCATGGCCACTTTGATATCGTCTGCCATGTTTCTTGACGCCGGGTCGATGGAGGCGATTGCATTGCAGAAAACACTGAAGTCGTCGGCATTACGAGTCAAGCGGGCAAGCGATGACTCGATTCGGGACCGACAGAGCTCCCGGATCTGATCTGTCAGGGCATCCTCAGGAATACTCTTGGGGGTCGAGTACGCCAAGGCTGAGAGCTCCTGGAGCACCGGGCCAAAAGAAGAACCATGCTTCGAATCCGATGAAGCTTCTGCAGAGCTTGATGCGAACGCGTTGAGAACCTTGGCCAGGTAGTCGGCGTAGACTCGGAGGATAGCCTTGGCCTCGTCACTGTCCTTTTTCTTCAGTGTCGCCAAAGGCAGACGGATGACTACCAGCGAATCCTGTGCGTTGTCGCGGCTGATGTTTTGTAAAAGCCTGTCGACGGTCTTGGTGCTCGTGCGCTGGTCGAAGTTGTAGGCGCCGTTATTCCCCAGCAAGCTTCCAAGGATGACGGGGAGGGTATTGGGATGTTGAGAAACCACGTTCTCAATAGCTCGGAGCGCTTTCACGGCGGCCCTGTGCAAATACCTATCCTCCTTAGCAGCCTGGTTGATCAGGCATGTCATGAAATTTTTGGTAAACAGGCATTGCAGCTTGTCATGATGGCCAACCAGTGCCTCGAGCAGCTTCTGGAAGACCATGAACCCCTTGAACTTCTGGCCATCTGTTGCATTTTTGGAAAACAAGCCATCTATTCAACGGTCAGCTATTGCGTCACACACCAGAAAAGAGAACGGGCAGCCTGACCATCGATGACGCGGTTGTAAAACTGGGAAAGGCCGTCCGTATCTGCGGCTGCGCCGCCCTTTACGTAGCACCCGATGATGATGTCCCAAACAAAGTGCAGCTGCGCTGTCCAGCTCGCCTGTTTGCCGTTGTTCTGTGACTTTTCGTTGGATTCCTTGTTCGAGTCCTTGAAGCTTTCCTTGAGGACGGCAGCCAGGTCGCCGAGGGACTTGGTGGAAAGGGGGTGCTGCCATGGCTTCAGCTTGATGTCGGAGTAGCGATTCAGCGCAACGAGCCAAGCAGCGACGCCTTCTGGGGTCTTGGCCAAGCCTGCATCCGCGACCTTGAGCAGCGTGGCCTCGGCCTCCTTTCTGCTCGACTGCTCGAGGGCCTGCACCAAGACCCACCCGCACTGCGAGCGCAGCCAGATCTTCTTGTTGCTGAGCTTCAGCAGCAGATCCAGCACGGAGTGCCACCTTGATATATCCGAAAATAGTGTCCGTGACCGCACAAAGCATTCTAGTCCAAAGAGTTGGCCAAAGTAGTGATCGCGCTCCTCCTGGCCGGGAATGTTGCCGATGGCCTGCGTCTTGTCCACCAGCAAGCCCAGGACCTTTTCAAAAGTGAGGTCTGGATACTTGGATCCCAGCTTTGAATCCTCCGCAAAAAGCTGCCCCAGGATCTCGGCGATTACGAGGCTGAATCCGATCCGAGAAGCATTGCGACCGCTCGCGAGGCCCCGGAAGAGTCGTCGATCAAGATGTCGCAGCAGAACGGCTTCCGGCACGCCATCCCCGCCCAGGAGGCTCGATACGATGCAGTCGGCGGCCTCTATGCGTTCACCGTCATCTTCACTCCCAAGGAGCTCGTATAGGGCAGCCTCTCGCCTGCGATCCTCTCCGGTTGGTGTCTCGACGAATGGCTTCTTTTCAAAGCTCGGTTTCACGGTGGCGTTTCGTCCGTTGAGTTTCGCGTCATTCTTAGCCTTTTTTGTGGCATTCGAGCCGGGATTGGCGCCGTCTTTGGGTCCTCTCTTACGCTTGCCGGCCATTGCTTCGTTGATTGGGTTTAAGACGCAAAGATGGGCGATTGCCGTCGCTGGCGATGGCGCATCGCACTCTCGCGCGTCGACTCAGAAAATATTGCGCCGCCCCAGACCGCCTTGGTGCCGGCGGCCCACCCCCACTACGAGCCCCACCGGGGGACGTCAGATCAGTCATGTGTGGGCGCAGCACCGACTTTCAGTTGTCAACGGAGCGACTGCCTTACCCTGCAGTAGACATGGCAGTTCAAGCTCTCGAGATTCTTGACTCGGTGACCATCAGGCCACGTCGTTTGGCATCCCCCTTTCCCCCCCGCTCGGGAGGGGGATCCGGGCAAGAGAAAGAGAGAAAACTGCGAAGCGAAATGAGGCAGAAGAAACCCACGCCCGCTAGCATCTTCCCCAGTGGCCCCAACGGCAGAAATTTTGGTCCCTGACTCTGGTTCTTGCATGGGGCTGGACGTATCGATACGCTCTGGACGGGGGCACAGGGTCCAGTGTCTCCAGTTGGACCCCGATGCCACCGCCTGGACCAGACGGGGGACTCGGGAGTGACGGTTGTCCTTTGCAGCCGTGGAGACGGTGACGGGTTATGAACGACATGCACCGGGGTCGGTCATAGGGGTCCCGGGTGCAACGACCACGCGCACCGAGGCTTGCACGAAACACAGGCTGGCCGTCACCAATCACCGCATCCCACGGAGCTGACATGCTCACTTGACAACACCCTAACCTGGTACCTGCGGGTGCCAGGGACCAGAGTAAAAGGAGCAACGGATGAGCACAGGAGCCCACCGCCACGGCCTGCGTACAGACGGCCGGACATTTGACACCGAGACCGAGTAGCACGTACGCCGCACACACCTGCCCACCCGCGCAACAGATATGCAACACGGTAGTTACTTGATCGCCGGACAAGGTAATAATGGGGCAGGCGGCCAGCCCGCACGGAGCCCGTTGCCCAGGCAAACCTCCCATGTCTTGGGTTCGACGAGAGACTGTAAGCGAGCGAGACCCTTGCGATTTGCTGCGAACCGGGCCCGTTGGCCGGCGAAGGCGCACAGGGCGACTGGTTGCCGTGTCGGGGTTCCAGAACATTGGTCCCCTCCGTACTTTGCACGAAGCAAGCATGTTACCCGTCACGCAGACATCGGGGTCGTCGACCGATCGGCCTCGCCTCGTGTCTTGTGCGATGGCCCCAGATGTGAGTGATGGCCGTCAATGGTCTCTACCGCCACGTCCCTGAGACGCTCATCATCATGGCGGGAGGGCACTTTGCTGACGGGGTGACTGACTGACAGGTTGGCCGGGGGCTTCTTCTGCTATGCGCGGCCCCTGAAGTTGCTGCCTGGACCGGCCCAGAGCCAGAGGCGTCAGAGGGATGCGGCTGAATGCGAACCCGGAGGCGCTGGTTTTGATTCACGCTGGATAATTGTCTACCAACCTACCAACCTAGGTAGGTATCAAATACTGAAGAGGGCGTATTCCCGGAGTGCGTTCCGCTCGCAGGCATGGGGTTCACCTTGGCGCTGCAACAAATTGCGAAGTGCTAACTTAGTAGTGATTGACGTACCTTGGGCTAATGTACACCACGGGTATGCCCTGCACTGTGCTGTGCAGTGCTGTTCCTGCAGCTTTTTCTGCAGAGCAAAAACGTTGTACTTACTGTACAAAGCGGTGCATTTCCCTCTGCCCATTTGGTTGGTCGCTGCTGGCACGTCAGTCCAGCGACCCTGGAGACGAAAAAGGCGGGGCGCATCGGACCGGTGTCGAACATTGATCCCCTCCCTCCTCGGACGGGGCCGGCATGTCCAAGCACGTGACATCGTGGCAGATGGCGTTGCCGGGCGGGGTAAGCGACGCGAAAAAAACCAGGCACCGGGCGCTTTGTTTACTTTGGCAAGCGCGTCTTTTTTTCTCCCGTTTACTTGTCGAGCCAAGGCGGGACAAGAAAAACGCGCCGTGTGCGCCCGCCCGCCGGCTGCTTCACCAAGAGGGCATCCTGGCTGCTTCTCAAACAACCCAATGCACGATGGCAAGCCTCAGACTCTCTGTGTGACCATCCGGCTTTGCTCACTCGCTCCCTCACCTGCCATTCAGGAGCTTCTTTGCTTTCCCACCCACGGAGCTGCTGTGCCAGGCAGGGGGGGTTCCTTGGGACCAGGCCACCTGACGAGGCGATGCAAGCGGGGTTCTGTCGCCGACCGCTTCTTGTGCCCGCATTCGGAAACACGAAATGCGGTGCCCCCCCCCGGATCAGCCCAGCTGAGGGAGCTCAGTGCTGACGCAGAGGGCGGTGCTTCGGCGATTGATTGGGCGGGCGTCCGACGGTTCGGCACCACCCCGTGGGCAGCGGGCGCGCGGTCCAGAGGGGCAGCGGTGGCGGCGACTCCGGCGGCTGCATGAGGCCAGCGCAAGCGTCCGTGATGACGATTTCAGCAGGAGCATGGAAGTAAACAAAGAAGTCACGCTATTGCAACGGGTGCAGGCGCGCATTGTCGATAGCGCACGGCACCGCTACGTGTAGGCGGCGCTTACGTTGGTGATGGTTGATGATGTGACGAGAGCGCCCACGCCGCAGCGGGGATGCCATGAGGGACGGGTCCGGCGGGCGCCAGGCGGTGCGATGCGGTACAACCGTACAGTGCAACGCTGGGGGAGGGTGGCTTTGTGATGACGATCATCCCGGATCTTCCGTTGACCAAAAAAAGAAAACAAGTACTATCACTGATAGAAACCTGAGCCAAGCAGCCGCATGACGTCGGCCTCACCCGTTCTGAACCCGCTGGCAGGCGATGGGATCGGGATCACGAGTGCTTCATCGACGATGGGACGCGTTTGGGACGCCGCACATATCCTCGCTGGCCCATTGATCGCACGGCCGCAATCCCTCCAACTCGCGTGAACCCTGTCGAGTCAACGTCATGCCGCCAATGCTGCCCCAGGCCAAACCGGGAGCTCGCTCCAACCCGCCCAGGTCGCAAGCCTACCCCGACCTGCTGGCTACCTAGTCCAGTGACTGCTCCAAACCGCCCTAAAACCGTCAACCACCGAGGCGGACGGACAATCGTCTTCAAGCTGCCGGTGCGGGAAAATTGAATTGTCTGCGGACGAGCGTGGTGCGACTGCACTCTTCCGAGCAAACAGTGTTGCCCTGTGCTAAAAAAAAAAAACACACACAACAGCCTGGGCCGTGCAGTCTGACCCATTTGGATAAGCTTTGTTTACCGGGAAACGTCGTGGAGAGCTCTGACCAGGCCGGAGCGGAGCGACGCCGCTGGCACAAGTCATGGTCGGCGTGCGGCTCGTCGCGGCCGCTCTGTGTTGGAGACTTCCAAGTTGGGGGGCGGCAGGTAAAGGTATAAGCAGGCGGCGGAGAACGTGCCTAGTGCCGACGCACGAGTAAGTACGTACCTATATGTACACATCCATGCAGACATTGCGGGTATGCACACGTTCAAGGCAGCATACTGTTCATTCATGATCCGTTCGTGTACGGAGTACGTCCGTGCCTCATATATACGGAGTATGCAACTTTAAACGAGACGGCGCTTAGGAACCGGCAGTGCGTCAAATATCGTCAGGGAGACTCAGTCCCCACGCGCTACAGGCGATGCACAGTCGTATGAGTGATTCACCTGCCTCCACATCGAGATCCACGACATCGGGAGAGGTATTGTCGCGTGCGAGCAGCGAAAAATTCGGCCTGGCGTCACCAGGCAGGTGAGACCTGTGTCTGGCCAGTGTCGGCCAGCCGGACGGGCCACAAAGCAAGCGTCCGAATCGCCAGCATCATGCAGGGCGCTGGCGCCACGACGCAAGGGCGACGGCGCTTCCAAGGGAGAGCGAGAACGGGAGGGTCTGTCTGCTCAGATTAACAGAGACAGAAAAAGACCCTGATGAGAGCGTTGGACCCAACGATTGCGCCCGCCCGCTGATTCGCCGCGCATGCTTCGCACACAAAGAGCTCGCGACAAATCTCGAACGATTGTTCGTTTTGTCGCTTCATGCCCCCGGACTTGGGACGAGTTGCGCACGTCCAGCCCGTCTGTCTCAACTCGGCAGCGGCGTCTCGCGGTGGGCATGGACAGCCCGCCCGGCGGCATGCACATCGGGTGAATCGCATCCGGCACGCGGCTCGGGGACCACTCCGGCGGGGGTGGGCGGACAGCACGCGAGCTGGAATTCTGCTGTAATGACAGATCTCGGGTGCCTTTGCTCACTGCGCCTGAATCGCATCGAGGCCAGAGGCGGCGACAATTTTGACAGTCTGTTCGCGCGTGCAGGCGCCTGGCACTCGACTGCTGGTCAGGACGATGGGAAAGGATAGACGGATGGGTGGATGGATGGATATCTGATGGGTGCATAGCACGATGGGATGGCAGGCATGATGCAGCTGTGCTGTGCAGACCAGGTGCAGAAAGCACTGCCAGATGCACTCCCAGTGCTGACTAGCTCGACATGATGCTCGTGCTAATATAATTAAGCGCCCTCAAAGTGGATGGGCACCGGCAAGGGCAAGTAGGGTGAGGAGCGACTGGCGGCCATGATTCGCTCGAGAGATGGCCTCGGCAGGGCAAGGCAAGGGTTGAGCAAATCCGTTGCGGCGACGAGGGAGAGAGAATGACGCTTTTGGCCTGGGCGCCGCCCCACCCTTTGCTGAGCAACGAGCTGGAGCTCTCCCTGTTTAGCTCCGAAGCTGGGGCTCTAGGCTGTCCAGGGCGAGCGAGGCCGAGTCCTGCCCCTGCCCTGGTGAGTGACGTGTGAGTGAGCCCAGGTGGTTGCCCTGCCCTGCCCTGCCCTGCCCTGCCCTGCCCGACCCCGTGCTGTGCTGCGCTGCCCGTGCCCGCTGCTGTGCTGCTGCGTTTGGTTCCCCACGGTGCCTGCCAGGACGCCCGAAAGCAGCTCTGCTAAGGTTGTACGAGCAAGGTAGTACCCGGCCCAGGGCCCGCCGCCCGGGCAGGGCAGGCTGGGGCTGGGGCCAGTGAGGTGCTCGAGTACCTGAAAGGTGGGGTTGAGAGACAAAGCGAGTCGTTCCAGCAAGCGTCTACCACCCCCGCCGCAACCGCCGCGGAAGGCTCACCTGGCAACTCTCGGTGGGCCCCCGTTGGTCGGGTACCTGGTTGGGATCAGGGCAGCTGAGATACCCGAGGCGTCGCTTGTCTCTTAACCGCCCACCTCGAGCGGACCCATGTCAGTCAGCGAGTCTGTCCTGCCTTTGAGTGAGAGAGGTGTGCAGTCATCGCTGGCAGTCCCTGCCCGCATTCATTGAAACTTGCGACTCTGGCCTTGGTTCTTGCATACAGAATACCTCATGATGTGTTGTGACCCGCATGGCGCTCGTCGTAACAAACTCAATCGGCCATCATCGACACCGGTCGCCGCCAGCGCGGGCTACTAACTACTACTAGGTACCTACCGGCGGCCCGCCCTGCAGCCTGCGTTGATGTGTGTTATAGTGCTTGCTTGCTCGAATGACCGACGAGCCCCCGACAGGTCCGCCCGCCGGTGAGGTGGGTGAGGTACCGACACAAGGTACGCACACCTAGTATGTACAACCGTACCTCACATTCGTCTGGGTGTGGCGACGGGGCAAGGAGCGCCGTACTGTATCACCCCGTTGCCAGATTCGTGCCCGTGTCCCGTCGGCATGCAGCCTTCTCGTCGAGGGTCAGCGCCTTAGTAGACGATGTGATGCTGCCCTGCCCTGAGGTGAGTAGTTGGCTCATTCGCTCCATTGCTCCCGCCGCTGGGCAAAGGTCAGCAGCTCACGACAGTACCCCAGCCCAGCCCGGCCTAGCCCAGCCCAGTAGCATCCCACCTCACAGGACAGGACAGGCATGCCACACACCCGCGTGGGGCATGGTGCCTGCCCCGGCCCGACACCCCTCCCCACCTGGCCAGGCAACCTGGAACCCCAGCAGCGCCGTCCGTCTCACAGGGCTCCGGGGCTCCCTGGGTTCCATCCATCCATGCCCCTCCTTCCTGAGGTGCCTCAACTGCCTTGACAATTCGGGCTGCTGCCGTTGCCGTGACCGACCGTGGACGACGCCCCGGCTCCTGGCACCCGACAAGCAAAGCACAAGCGGGCACCACTACGCAACGCAACGCAACGCAGCGCACTGTACTGCACTGCACTGCATCGCGCCGCGCCGCATCAGCATCGACCGGTGGCACAAAGCACGTCCACCCGAGCTGCACAGGTTCCAGGGCAACCACCCACCTGCCTCACTGACTGAGGCAAGGCCACTGACGGCATTGGACCGCCCACGTCCCGGACTTGCCCTCCTCCCCCCACCCAGTTCAGGTGCGGCGGGACGAAGTACCTCTCCTCTTGTGCCTGCTGTGCGCGGTACCTCCCTGCCGTACCTGCCCTGGCCGGGATCCATCGCTCTCTCTTACTCTTCTTCAGGGCTGACCTCAGTCACCCCCAGCAACGTCCATCTCCATCCTTCCCAGCGCTCGTTCCGTTGCACGGCCCTTCAAAAGCCGTTGCTCCCTCACCCACCTTCGTTTCCCTTCCCCTTCCCAGGCGGTCCAGCTTTGCGTGCATCCTTCGCCTTGCACGGCAAACGAAGACGGGAAGAACCTAATAGGGTAGGGGAGAGCGTTTCGGTCCTTTGGCTGCTTCGTCTTCTTTCCATAGTGTCGTCCAAACCCCACCCTCTTCTCTGTGTCTTCCTGCTCGCTGGTAGATACCGGACTCAACCTCGACGTCTCGCGAAATTCGAAACTCACACGCGACCCGGGCAGGACGTTGGACCTACTCCGGCGCCCTACGGCAAGCGTCTCGACAACCTGACGATCCTCTGCATGCAAGCGCAGCCCGCAGCTGGCACTTCCTTCTCTAGGCCTCCTCGAGCTTGGAATCCGCCCACCACTCGCTGGTGTTGCTGCTGCTGCTGCTCCTGACGATAATTGCAACCGCCTCCCAACTACGACCGTTGCCCACGCCCGAAGCGTTCGTTCCCTTACCGACTTGCAAATGCCCTCGCTACGATTATAAGTACCTACAATCCCTCTTCACACCAAGGACAGGTTTGGACCTGGGCTCTAGGAGGGGACCGGCGCTTGACTAGCTGCAATCTGCACAGGGCTCTCTGCAGCTCGGCAACCCGGCCCTCCTCCCCTTCTTTGTCCATACCTCTGTCCCGTCCGTGAACGGTCACGGCTCCTGTTGCCGTGGCACCGGGGACTCCCAATCAGCAGCTGCTTCTCGTTCTGTCACCATCTAGCAGCAGTGGCAGAGCCTTTCTTGCCTGTCGACTCGTCACGCACGAGTCTTCGGCAAGCCGCGATCCCTCGCCGCCATGGAAGCCTCTTCGCCGTTGGCGGCCTTGCACCGCCCCATGATGCCTGCCCCTTCTTGGGGCGGCCGTGACATCTTCAGACCTCGCCCGCGTTCGCTGTACTCGAGTGGCTCTGCTGTTAGCGGCTCTTTCAGCCTTCGTGAGCAGCTGCACCGCGGCGGTGCTGACTACTTCAATGTCAAAGATGTTCGAGGCAGTTCGCCAGCTGCGAGCCTGGCGGCCGACCTGTCGCAGAACTTCCGTCTTGACAATGAAGCAAGGTATGCGCCTATCTATCCGCATGCATTAGTCGCACCGCTCATCTCAACGTTTGCAGCCCCCAGTTTCCTACTCCTCGAAGGGCACTTTTCACAGCCAACGTCATGGCGGGCATGGAGCATAGACGTAAGTATACTTCACTTGCATTGACTCCTTCTTTCTCTTGCGCTTCTCGCACCATGCTCACTCCCGACCAGAATTCGTCACCACGCCTCCCTTGCCTTCCTCTTCACCAGGGCCGGCTCCCTTGACCGAGCTGATGGAGGTGTCTCCCCTGCCGCACAAGACGCCGTTTGCCTCCGCCCAAATCGAGATCACGTCCCCAACGCCCATCTCTACACCTACAGTTGACGACGATGACAATGATGATGAGATGATGCTCGATTCTCCAGCTCCAATTACTCGTCAAGGCTCCTTGGAGCCGCCCAAACCTCTAGTGGCTGAGTCAGTCCCATCCAAGCATTCCGTCCATCCCCACAGCATCTGTACTGACAATTCTCATCAGTCGCAAGATCGCGGCTCCACGACGCCCCTCTCTTAGCCGGATGAAGGGGTTAACCACCAGCGCCATCCCTGGAAGAGCGCAGACCGATACACAGCTCCCATCGTTTCAATTTGGGGCCGATACGAGCATGAGCTACTCGACGTCGAACCTCTCTCTTGGCGAGTGCTTCGAGAACACGTCTCCTCCTCAAGACCGCAGGCCGAACTCCGCCAACAGCCCATGTGCCTCAATTGCAATGGGCAACCGTGCTCGCCCGCTGTTCACAGGTGTGACGGGAGCCATCGGCCACCGCCATGCCTCACCAATGAACAGCCACTCCAGACGACAGTCAAATCCGTTCTTGAGGAACCGCAAACAGTTTCGCCGCTCCCTGAGCATGTTCGAGCATCCTGCTGAGCTCATGAAGGGGAAGCCAGAAGGCGAGGAGGCCAATGTATCTTCGCTGAAGTCCGTCATGGACATTGAGGAGGCTCACGAGCCCCTGCTGCCTCATTTTCTCCCGGAGGACCCAACGGATACGATCCCGCGCATCTCCAAGGAGACTTTTCTGGACGTTTTGGATGGGAAGTTTGCCGACCAATTCGACCAGAAGATGGTCATTGACTGCAGATTCGAGTACGAGTACGAGGGTGGCCATATCGATGGAGCTGTCAACCACAACGACAAGGAGCTCCTTGCGTCACAGCTCTTCCAGACGCCCATGGACGGCCGTACACTGCTCATCTTCCACTGCGAATATTCGGCCCATCGTGCCCCTCTCATGGCGCGTCATATCCGTTCCGAGGATCGCACTGTCAATGCTGAGCACTACCCACGACTGACCTACCCCGAGGTCTACATTCTTGACGGCGGTTACAGCGGTTTCTTCGCCGATTTCCGAAGTCGCTGCTACCCCCCCGAATACGTTGAGATGAACGACGAAAAGCATCAACGCACCTGCGAGCGCGAAATGGGCCGCCTGAAGGCTCGCAAGGGCCTGGGTCGAGCGCAAACGTTTGCCTTCGGACAGAGGGAACCCTGTGTTAACGACTCTCCCACGGCTCCAACTCGTCCGGCATCCCGCATCGCGTCTATTCCTACACTTGGACACTCGCCAATGCCCAATAACGAACGATCACCCGCGCGCCGCATGGCGTCTTACTAGTTGGCACACCTTGCCTTCACTATTCCCGCTCGTCACTGCCTGTCGCGCAGCTGACGAAGCTGACTGGACCGTCTCCACCTTTGCTTGTTCACCATCTTCCTTGTTCACACGTCATCCCACCCGGGTGGCGCCTCCGAAACGACTCGATTTGTCTTGCATCGCCTTGCATCACCGAACCGTCAAATGGCCACCTACGTGCCGTCGAAATACAGTCGCGTCAACGCGGCGCGATGCACTGCGACATTGTGTCGCTTTGAAAGCGTGGCCGTGGAGCCATGGCCTTGCCTCGGTTCAACGCCCTTGCAGTCTCATTTGACTTGCATTGCTCCGGCGCTTGACTGCTGGCGGGTCTGAAACATGTCCCGGGAGTCGGGCTCCCTTGGCGATGTTCAGACATTTCCGCGTTTCTTTCGATTTTCGGCGTCTTTCACTCATCGCCCTGCCTCTGGAGCACAGTCGGCGCTTGAAACTTTGACTTTGACGCCATCAGCCAGTCTCCCTTTTTCCTCATGTCCTGCCCAATACGAATCTTTGGGATCATCCCAACGACACATCGCACATCACACATTGCCAAGCGACAGACAAGCAACCCCCTGGCGCATGCTTCCGAGACCACCAGCAATTGCCACTACTACAGCTTTCCTTATAACAATTGATGGGCGGCATACCCCTCGCGCTAATCGCGCGTCGATACCCCATACGACGACATGTATTTCCTTTAATTGTTCATACTTCCTCGGGGCTGAAACCCACTGAAGCTATTCTTCTTGATGAGCCACGGCGTGTAAACCATAGCGCGCATGTTTTTGTTTTGCAAGACTAGCTGACCACCCATGGACGAAGAAGGTGTGGTTGAGAAGTTGGCCCGAAAGGGCTGCTGGTTGTACATAACTGGAAAAACCTTTGATGCGGATCGCAATCTGCCCAGGTTTGGCTCATAGCTAGTGACCGAGGAACATAAGCGCAAAAAAAGTTCTAAAATTACATATCGGCTCCGTAGCTCAAGCCATTCGAGAGATGTGCATGTGTTGGCTCCGGGCAGCTGAATGCAAGTTAGGCATGCCAGCCACCACGGCATCTACGCCCTGTCGCCACACGAAGAGCACGGTGCACGATACCCGTCTATAATGAGATTTATGTTGCTGAGACTTCAGCTGCCAAGGCTACACATGTTTTGGCCCGCTCCGTGGAGTTCTTTCTCTACCGTCGGTGGAGGTTATCCGGCCGAGAAACATGACCTTTCATGACTGCGGGTGCGCCAGCATTCCAGATCTGGAACTCCTCAGCCGCTGTGATAAAGCCTCAGCGCCAACCCAAAACTCTAATCGAAATATGAAATGTCCCTGCCCAACGCCGAGCCAATGCGATAAGAACTGCGAGAAAATCGCCGAGGAAGTAGCCCCGTCCGCTCTAGCCTAGATGAGCGACGCGGGCGACCGTGCGAGACTCTACCGAACACCAGTTTCTGGACGGGAATTCATTCAGCGGATGCGAGCCAGCTGGTAAGATGACCAGAGACGGATACGGTCCAAAGGGATGTGTGTGTGTGTGTGTGTGTCGTGCGCGCGCGACTGGAAAAGCTGAATGCGCCGCCCTACTCGAGCGTAAAGTCCCACTCTTTGAAGGCGGAGCGGAAGGCCTCGACGTCGCGCTTCTCCTCCACCTCGGTCTGGGCGCAGTCCTGCCAGGTGAAGCGGGCCTCGAGACCCAGGAGCTTGGCGAGGACGCGGCGGCCGAACTGGAGGTTGAAGCGCAGGTCCTGGGGCAGCGGCATGACGAGGGACGTGCCCTTAATGCGGTCCTCGCCGTCGTCTGCCCAGAGCCACACGCGGAAGAAGTCGCCGTAGGCGGCCTGATCGCCGAGCGCGAGGTCGCGTGACTTGAGGGGCGGGTAGCGCTCGTTCTCGGCCTCGACGCGGAAGGCGGCCTCGGCGACGCCCTTGCGAATCAGGTCCGCGGGCACGGCGACGAGCTGCCAGTGGAGGTGGACGTTGCTGTCGCGGCTGATCTCCCAGGTCACGGTGCCGAGCTTGTGCGAGGAGCGACTGGCGATCATGGCTTGCAGCGACTCGCGGAATCGCGTCATCTCCTTGTACGTCTTGACGGCCTCGCCTTCTGGCTCGTCTGTGGGTCCCATGCTGGGAATGGTGGGGACATGAGGCAGCGGGATGATAATGAAGTGGCCGGGGAAGTCGAGGCCTTGTTTGGAAAAGGTATCGGATGTCGGTAGGGGGCCCTTGGCGGTCGTGAGGTAGGCGTCGTCGGCGATGCTGCAGCACATATGCGCCGAGATGTTGGGGTTGGACAAGCAAAAGTAGCACTGGCTGGGGCCCGGAGGCGGCGATGCGGCCCGCCGGCGCTTGTTGCGGCGGCCGTGGTGGTCATCGTGATGCCCGAACCGGCTATAGCCGCTGTCCTCGCGGTCGCGCTTCGCTTGGGCCGGCGCGAAGGGGGACCTGGTAGCACCCGGCGCGGGCGTCGTGTCCGACTTGTTCAGGGCAAAGGCATACATGGCTTTCGCCTTGGCGTCGTTGCCATAGGGCGCCATGGAGATAAAGCGAGTCACGGCAATCTCATCCGTGCTGCTGCTGGTGGGATGTAAGAATGGCTCCCTCTCGTAGAAGAAGACGCCGGGCGAGGCGGTGATGTGGTATCGGGGCTTGAGCGCCGCGCAGAGGTCGGCAATGGACCTTGTGCTTTGGATCGCGGCTTGTTGCGCGGGCTCCAGGGCCACCTTGGACCCTCGCCAGACATCGGCAGGCCACATGGACGTCAAGAGAATGTCGGCGGTGTTTGCGCCGCGGAGGGCCTTGGCGTCATCCTCAGTATGGAACGGCAAGTGCTGCTCCTTTGACTGCCCGCCAACCAGTTTCGCGTCCAAGAGGCCGCCGAGAGCAACGACCCGGATGCCCTCTGACGTCTTGGTGATGCTGCGCTTGCCGAGGCAGTGCAGGTTCGGGCAGATTTCCTCATCGGCTTCGACCCTGGCGGCGATGCGCGCGGGCAGAGGGTGCGTGCCGATGGCAAAGTACGTGGGCAGCGGCACCTCCAGCGCGCCGCTCAGCAGCGATGATATCGCATCGTCGTCGGTTTCGGGCGTGAAGACGTCTCCGGTGAGGATGGCGAGGGAGAAGCTGTTCTTTGCGTGGAGCGTGGCCAGCTTCTTGAAGGCGGCGTCGACCTGGCCGTTGAGGCTGCCGAGCACGATTCTGCACGGTCATTATCGTCAGCAATGCATAACACACACACACACGGACACACGACGGCGACTTTGCACGCACATTTTCGGAGGAGCAGCCATCGCATTGCCCTCGTCGTGACCTGTGACCCTCAGTTGCTCTGCCGGGCGGTGATGACGTTGGAGGCGGGTGGAGGAGCGAGGCCTGGAATTGGCCTGTCGTTGAAGCTGCGAGGCGCCCCGGGAAAGAAGGCGATAAGCAGTTTGCGCGCGCGGCGTGATTGGTTTTATGCAGCTCAGGTGGGGCCACTACCCGCGTTATCGGTTCTGCCGCGCTTGAGCCGCCCAAAATTTTTGGGAAGGTCGACGGCGGGGAGCGACCCTGGAATTCTTGCCTGAGAGAGAGAGAGAGGAAGCACCTTCTTCATCCGTCTGCATCCTCAACTTCCTCCCCTCTCCCGTCCGCCTCACCCTGCCGCCACGATGCCGTCCAAAACGTCTGGGCGCATCGAAAAGGTGCGCAAAAACAAGTACTCGACCCCCCACCAGAAAAACCACCGGTGGGAGTCCTTCTCGACCAAGATCGCAAAGTTCAATTCCCTGCAGCCGCTGCGCAAAGTCCGCCGCCATGACCTCGACTCGGAAGACTTGTCGGCCACGACGTCGTACTTCCAGAATGGCTTGCAGAAGTGGGGGGAGCTCAACATCTCGAAGCCCTTCTGCGGCTTCAAGAAGCACGTTCTCCCGCTTTCCGAGAGCCTGGCCCAGATCCTGCATTTCGAGGACAAGATCATGGCCCTCTTCGCCGAGTACATATCTCTGCAGGACAAGGACGCGCTGGAGCCCCTGTTGGACCTCTTGACAGCTTTTGCGCACGATCTGGGCGTTCGATTCGAGAAATACTACTCGCAGAGCTTGGACCTGCTGCTCGCCATTGCTGGCAAGCCGCAGGATGTGGAGGTCATCGAGTGGACTTTTGGCGCCTTGGCCTTCCTGTTCAAGTACCTGTCGAAGCTCCTCGTTCCCAATCTCCGGCCGACCTTCGACGTTATGGCGCCTCTCCTCGGAAAGTCGAAGCAGCCGCAGCACATTGCTCGCTTTGCCGCCGAGGCTCTGAGCTTCCTGGTCCGAAAAGCCGCCGCCCCGTCCCACCGCGAGACGGCCCTTAAGCCGCTTGTCGAGCACATCAGACACGACCTTTGCAGTGTAGCCGAAGATCGCCAATTCACCTTGTACAAAGACGGCATCATGACCATGTTCGCCGAGTCCATCAAGGGGACGGAGTACTCAATCCATTCCGTCGGCAGCGCCGTCATTACGACACTCATCGATGCTATTCCGGAAGATGAGAGTAGATTGGCTAGGGATACTATCTGGACCGACGTTGTCTGCGGTGTCTTGACGAGCACCATACACCACGCCACTGTGGACACCTTTGGTGATGCTGCGGGGGATGTCCTCGACTGTATCAAGGCCAGACGAGAACACATCCAACAATCCTCCACGCAGTGGCAAACGGTACCCCTCTTTAAAATTCTCGGGGTCATGGCGGGTGTTCGCAGAGGTACCCGAATCAAAGTCTGGGACAGCGTCATTCTCGAGCTCGTCTCAACACTCAACATCACTGGCAAGGCGAATGAAGACGTTCGTCAGGACGAGAATGATATTCTTTGGACGGCAGTCATCTCCAAAGTTGCCATCATCTTGCATCATGCGCCGATTGATGCACTTATACCACACATTTCTTCCCTCAATCAGTCCCTTACCCGAGGACCGTTGATGCATTGGTTCATTCCTTTCTGCTCCTACTTTTGCGATTTGGACGCAAGTCGCTTCGGGAGTCTGTTTCGAACTGAGTTTCAGAGGTGAGTTGACGATGCATGAGGACTGATAGCGAAGATACTGACATGCGTCTCAGGTTCGTGGCAACACACTGGTCACAAGGCGAGAACGAGGACGTTCTCTGCGTGCTTCTGCCGCGCATGATCAAGAACCGAGCGTTCCCACCTCTCGGTGACAAGGACTGCTTCAAGTTGCCTCAGGCTTGGCAGGACCAGATCGTGTCCAAATTCGAGCGACTGGAAATCTCCCCCTTTCCCGAGCGCGGCCCATACAACAAGGACCCGCAGGAATGGCGGGATCGTTGCCTTCCAAAGTATGCCGGCCTGCTTCATCTTCTGGAGATTACAGCCGTGCACCCATCTACGAATGCTCGTATCGCTGAGCTACTTCTGAGGAAGCTCAAGTTGGCGCTGCGGCCCTCGTCATCTCTGGCGTCGGACGAGGTCAACTTCATCGTCAGCCAAGGATTTCACGCATATATCCGTATGAGCAAAGCGTCTGGATCCGTGGACGCCACGCTCAGCCCTCTACTCCATGCTGCCGTGCCACGTTTCGGCCGTTCCGTCGGTTTCTTGCGATCCTATCTTGCGTATGAGAGTATCCAACCGGCCAAATCCCATGGCAACGACAAGTCACCAAGTACCAGCAGTGAAAGTTCTGCGTCTGAGGAGGATCCAGTGGTGACGGCCTTGGTAGAGAACCTCAGCTCTCCATCCCACGATATTCGCTTGGCTTCATTGGAGTTGTTGAAAGGGATAGATGCCACCCACGGGACATCCGAGTGTGTTGACCTCATGGTACAAGTCGAACAGATGCCCTTGGCCCTAGAGAACACGAGGACCATGGCCATGCTTCTGCGCAAGCTCGGCCAACTATATACCTCGGTCGATCACTCTTCCTGGCTTGGGACAGCCGTGCCTCGCTTTGTTTTTGGCATGCTTACCGTCAAGCTCTCACCTGTGTGGGACAGCGCCGTAGAAGCGCTGCAGCTGATTACGCAAACAAAGCCCGGGGAGGAGGCGGTGGCTACGATTGCCTTCCAGTGGCTAGAGACTCAGTCTGCCCGTTGGACACCACCCAACTCGGAACTTGCCGGCTCTGGACGACGGATCTACACCGACTTCGAATGCACGGCCCTGGGGGGACTTGAGAAAGCTGCGGACGGCATCCTCGACCTCACGGAAAAGGCAGACGGTGAGCTGCTGCGAGAATTCGACGACAAACAACAACTAGCCGAGCCGGTCGTAGTGACGGCCAGGGCACGTGCTCTCAAGGTCCTGAATGGTAACACCTTCATCGCGGAGAAGAGATCTCGTCAGCTTGTGCCGCATTTTCTATCGTGGGCTCTCGAAGATGATGAAGGAGATAATGCGGCCACCGAGGGAGTCGCTTCTCTGGAGGGGTCCTCCTGGTCCTTGGCCGACCGAAAGGCAATGCTTGGTGTCTTCTCGCAGTTTGTCAACCCCAAGGTGCTATACAAACATGAAAAAGTGTACGAGGCACTCCTACAGCTCATGGAAAACGGCGACATCGAGGTGCAGAAGCTCGCGCTCAAAGCCATCTTGGCTTGGAAGCAAGATGGCGTCAAGTCGTACCAGGAGAACCTCGAATACTTGCTTGATGAGGCTCGATTCAAGAATGAGCTGGCGGTATTCCTGCAGAGCGACGATATAATCAAACCCGAGCACCGACCCGAGTTGCTACCGGTCCTGTTGAGGCTCCTCTACGGCCGCACTATCTCAAAGAAGGGCGCGGCGAGCGGCAGAAACGGGCTACAGGCCACGCGACTTGCCGTTTTGCGAAACTTGTCGGTCGAAGATATGGGCAGCTTCCTGGATATCGCCGCTGGCAAGCTGAAGGACGTTCGCGTAGTCGTTCCTGCTTCTCAGCGGGAGAAGCTTTTCAGCAACCCGGTCATCTCTGTCCGCAAGCAGATGGGTTTCCTCAACATGATCTCATCTCTGATCTCAGAGCTCGGGACCAATGTGGATCCCTACATGGATACGCTTGTCAACACGGTACTGTATTGCTTGGTCTACTCTTGCAGGCACCTTGGCGGAGTGACCGCAGAGCCGACGATTGACGCCGAAGAGCACGAAGAAAAAAGCAGTGATCATTCGCTTCTGAAAGTGACGAGGTCTTTGGGCATCAAATGCTTAAACTTGCTCTTTCAGAATGCGCAAAGCTTCCAATGGGACCCATACCAGGACATAATTTTGGTGGAGGTCGTCGCCCCGAGACTCGAAAACCTCCCCGTGGAGACTACGCAGGGCATCTCGGGCATGATGCAGCTCATGTCGACATGGTCGGTCCTCCCCAAGGCGGCATTGTTCCTTGGCCCCCATGGGAAGAGCCTACCCAAGGGGGCCTTGCCAAAGCTCATCACTTGTCTGTCCATTGGGAAGACAAAGGATGAGGTCAAAATATTTGTTCTTGGCATTCTGCAAAGCTTGGTCAAGCTCGCTTTGGCACCAGCGACTGAATCGGAATTCAACGAAGTTATTAAGGCTGATCTTCTGGATCCGAATGCAGAGGCAATGCTGGCCAACATTTCTACAGTTGTCAAGACATCGACCATCAGCAACGACCTCTTGGAGGCATGCGTGGAGACGATTCTAGCATTTGCCCCCATCCTCCAGGACTTGAAGAATGCGCAATCCGTCATCAGGATTTGTAGCTTCCTCCTTCAGCAGCCCCCGCGCCGAGTGAGCCCCAAGACCAAGGGTAGAATCCTGCTCATTGTGGAGAGATTTGTTGCTCTGCCAGACGCTGCTGAGGATCCGACTTTGCTCCGCGACGTTTACAATACGCTGTCATCACTCTTCAGCTATTTCAAGGATAGAGAAAACCGCCAATCGCTGTCTCGGGCCATGACTGCGATATCTGAACAAGATGCTGAGGTGGCGGAAGTCGCCAGTCTGTGCAAAGAGCTGAACTCGTTCAAGGAGGGGCGCCTTGATGAGCCAGACTACGATAGACGGCTTGCGTCTTTCACTACAATATCGACGGAGCGAGACGTGCCGTGGACCCCCAAGCAGTGGTTGCCGCTTCTGCATAATTTGGTCTTCTTCATGAAGGTCGACGAGGAGTTCGGTGTTTTGTCCTCAAATTCTGCCGACGGAATGCGTCGCTTCGTCCAAACCGTGGCGAGCTGCGCGACCAGCGAGCTCGCTGAAGGGTTCGACGAACAAATGAGGACAGTCGTCTTGCCCTCAATTTACTCTGGCGCGCGAGACTCATCTGAGACTGTGCGCCGAGAGTACCTACGAGTATTTGGATTTCTCTTGACGGTGATGCCTGAGTGGGACCCTGTCGCCGATCTCAGCGGTCTCTTGAACGACCGTCAAGAAGACTCGTCTGAACCGTCCTTCTTCTTCAATATCCTAAGCCCTGCGACAGCGAGACAACTCGAGGCTCTCAACGCTCTTCAATTGGCGAACGAGGGCAAGGAAATGAGCAGCCAGAACCTGGGCCAATTCTTTATCCCCTTGCTGGAACACTTTGTGTACGGTCGAGCAGACGGGGGCGATGATCACGGCCTCGGCGCACAAGCAACAACCACCATCGGCAGCTTGGCCATGTCTCTCCACTGGAACCACTGGCGAACCACCTTCCACCGTTATATCAGCTACATCGAGTCTCGTCCTGAAGCGCAGAAGCAGACAGTAAGATTATTGGGCAAATTCGCCGATGCACTGGTTCTGTCAGTTGCCGATCCGGCGACCGAGGCTATGGACGTGGACGAGGCGGAGGCATCGCCAGCCGATGGAAAGAGGCTGCGTCAGACTGCTCCCAAGACCCCACAGCTGGCTATCGATATCTTGGACTATTTCCTGCCTCCGCTCGTCAAGCATCTCCACGAAAAGGATGAGTCCGAGGTCAGCTACCGAGTCCCCGTTGGCGTCGTCGTCGTCAAGCTTCTCAAGCTCTTGCCTCCTGAGCAAATGAATCAGAGGCTTGCCGGCGTCCTCACAGACATTTGTCATATTCTACGCAGTAAGGCGTGGGAGTCGAGAGAGATGGCCCGAGACACTTTGGTGAAGATCGCTGTCATCCTTGGCTCCTCATTTTTTGGATTCATTCTCAAGGAGCTGCGAGGCGCCCTGACCAGGGGCTACCAGTTGCACGTTCTCTCCTACACGATGCACTCCATTCTCGTCGCCACGGTCCCGACCTTCTCTCCGGGAGACCTGGACCACTGTCTGCCCGCCATCGTCAACGTCATCATGGACGACATTTTCGGCGTTATTGGTCAGGAGAAGGATGCAGAGGGCTACACCACGCAGATGAAAGAGATCAAGAGCAGCAAGAGTCAAGACTCGATGGAACTCGTGGCAAAAAATGCATCGGTCACCCATCTCATTCACCTGGTCAAGCCTCTACAAGCCCTTCTCCTGCAAAAGGTAGACCTCAAGATGGTACGAAAGATTGATGCGTTGATGGGCCGTATCGGCGTAGGCCTCTTACAGAACCCTGGGGCAGAGACCCGTGATACGCTCGTCTTCTGCTACGAAGTCATCCAAGCAACATACCGGGCGCAGCAGCCGGAGGCAATCCAGAAGTTGGATCCGAGGATTAGAAAGTACCTGGTCCAGAAAGGAGCCAGGAAGAGCGGCGAGCGCGGCAAGACCACGAAGCACACATACAAGCTGGTCAGGTTCGCGCTCGATATCTTGCGATCCATGCTCAAAAAGCATGACAGCTTGAGGACCCCGGCCAACATCGCCGGATTCATCCCGGTGCTCGGCGATGCCATTGTAGATGGCGAGGACGAGGTCAAGATTGCTGCATTCCGCCTTCTTGCTGTCATTGACAAGGTACCCTTCACGTCGGACGACGGCAAGAACATTTACAAAGTCGCAGTCAAGGAGGCAACCAAGAGCATATCGATGTCGACATCCACGACTACGGATCTCTCCCAGGCCGCCCTAAAAATGCTTTCTGTGGTCCTTCGCGATCGCCGAGACGTCGTTGTCAAGGATGCTGCCGTGGACATGCTCTTGGGCAAGCTCAAGGACGACTTCACCGAGCCGCTTTATCGCCATGTCACGTTCAACTTCTTGCGGTCCGTCCTGGATCGGCGAATCGAAACTGCACTCGTGTACGATACCGTGGACCACGTCGGCACGGTGATGATCATCAATGACGACAAAGATACGCGAGACCTAGCTCGTGGCGCGTTCTTCCAGTTCATCAAGGACTATCCGCAAAAGAAGGCGCGCTGGAGCAAGCAGCTTGACTTTGTTGTCGCCAACCTCCAGTACAAGCGCGAAGGTGGCAGGCTGTCTATCATGGAGGTCATCCACCTACTACTCATGAAATCCTCAGACGAGTTTGTCCAAGAAGTCGCGGGAACTTGTTTCCTGCCCCTCTTCTTCGTTCTTGCCAACGATGATAGCGACAAATGTAAGCTGGCGGCTGGCGAGCTGCTAAAAGAGATCTTCCACAAGTCGGACAAGGAGCGCACACAGAAGTACCTGACCCTTCTGCGGTCTTGGCTGCAAAAAGACGACAACCCATCCGTCCTCCGACTTGCGCTGCAGGTATTCGGCTACTACTTCGAGTCCAACGACGATGCACAAAAGAACACGAAGGACTGCAAGCTAGTGCTCGAAAAGGCGGCGGGTATACTTGGATCCGAAGATGTGAGCGTCATGGACGAGCAGCTCGTCGAGACAACGCTTGGGGTTGTCCGGCTCTTCACCACGACGATGCGCGCGCAGACACTGTCAGCGGACAGGGAAGAACTGTGGGCTGACGTTGCGGGCTGTTTGCGGCACCCCCAGCCGATGGTCAAGTTGGCGACTGTGAAGCTCATCAACTCGTACCTGGTTGATTTTGCGAAGCAAAAAGCGAGCACCTCGTCTGGTGAGACCATCGAGGGCTCGCATGGGCTCGCGTTAACTGTCAATGACGTGCATCGTCTTGCCCGTGTGTCTCTGGGCACGTTAAACGGCAACGAGGTGGACGAGGCGCTCGCCTCGGAGCTCGTGCAGGTACTGGTGTTTCTGGGCTCCTGTCTTCCAGCTACGTCGACAGTCGTGGACGAGACTGGCCTCGAAGCCGACGAGGAGGATGACGATGTGGAGGAGGCCGATGAAGGTGACGAAGAGCGGAAGAAGACTCTGGACTACCTCTTCTGGAGACTGTCCCACATTCTGCGCAAGGAGGTTCGACCCAAGGCAATGGCCATTAACGGCAAGGTTGCTGCAATGGAGGTCATGGAGACGATATTCCGCCGGCGCTCCCTCAACCAGACACGGCCGTCGCTCAAGACCATCTTGTCGCCATTGGCGCAGCTCACGGACCCGTCCATCCCGACACCGTTCAGCAACGACGAGGTCTTCAAGACTAAGCTCGAGGGCGTCAAGACCCGGGCCCAGATCCTCATGGACTCGCTGCAGAAGAAGTTTGGGACGAGCGAGTACAGCACGGTGCTTATGCAGGTGCGCGAGGAGGTCAAGGCGAGACGGCAGCAGAGATCGGCCAAGCGCAAGATTGAGGCGATTGCACAGCCAGAGAAGTACGGCCGGGACAAGCGCAAGAAGTTTGAGAAGAATAGGGATCGCCGCAAGGTGCGGTCGAGGGAGCAAAAGCAGGCGCGGCAGTCATACAAGGGGTGGTAGCGTCGTCGACACGTTACAAGCATGCATCGGTGCGGCGTTTTGGAATGGGAAAAGAGGCTCCTCTATTTAGTGCATGGCCCCGCGGCGTTCTGGGCCCATCTAATTATCATACATGGTGTTTACAAAGACGTACATGGCAGCCATGACATCTTGGTGAAGCTTACATTGTCCCGTGCCGCCTCGCCGTAGACAAGGCTGTTTGAGCGAGGGCGTCAACGACATGACAAGATAGCGGGGGTATTGTTTTTGAGGTGTCGTAGCGCTGAACACACACTGGTGGTGGTATGCTGTTGAGATCTGTTGGTACATGGGTTCGTAAAAGGTCGTGAGGCGCGGCGCTCGAATGATCTGAGGGACAATCAGGCCGAGCCGCCCGGCTTGACAGCCTGTACGTCGTCGTCGGGCCAGAACTCGATGTCGCCGTCCTCGCCAAGGCTGCCCCTCTTGACGAGGTTGCCCTTCTCGCGCATGAGGTCTTCGACCGTGATGGAGCGGTCGCCAAAGATGCCGAGGTGGTCGCTGATGACGTGCCTGTTGCGGCAGCTGGGACAGGTGATGAGGACGGAGCCGCCATGGTAGCCCTGCTTGGAGACGTTGTGGTGGGAGCGGTGGCCGCAGGGCACGCAGGTGAAGGAGAGCTGGTAGTAGGCCTGGTTCTGGCCGGCCCGGGAGGACGACGACGGCACGTCGGGGCGCTCGCCCTCGGAGGCGGGGGCGTCGGCACCAGAGGGAGCGGTCGCGGCGTGGGAGTCTGGGCTGACGCGCCGCGGGGGCGGGCGGGGGATGGAGTGCGCAGCGCGGAGGGGCGTCGTGGAGAAGAGGCTTCGCGGGACGGCGGTGGCGATGGCAGCGGCGGGCCGCGCGACGCGGTGGACGGATGATGAGGACGATGACGAGAAGAGTCGCAGCGGCGGGAGTAGGCGTGCGGACTTTCGCAAGAGCGGCAGCGACTTGGTTGCCATGGCGGGGGCGGAGGTGTTGTCGCGATCTGGAAAGCTTCGTCGGCGGCAATCGTGAGGTGTTGACGATGGAGGATACTCAGGTTGCTGGTCGAAATTTTGGGGGGCATATTGGCCGAGCTTCCAGAAGCTGCTGCGGCGGCGCGTCATTGGCGGCCTTGGCGCTCGCGCATATCATGAGAGGGCTGCTGTGGGCCCGTTCGGTCCCTGCCTGCATAAGCTGGCCATCGCTCCAGAATGCCCAACGGCAGTTGTAGTCACGCAGCCGCATTGATAAGCCGAGAGGAGAAGGCAATCCACAACAGCCTGACGTCGATTGCTCGATTGCTTCAGCGTCAGGAGAAGATCATCATCTCGACGTCAGATGCAAATTAGATGTTGCTTTTCCTGACCCGATGCGGGTCTCCCGTCCTTGGGCGAGCAAGTAAAGGTACTTCGTACGGTATAGATGTACTTGCGTTCAGGGTAGCAAGGTGGAAGGCGCGCGGGACTCGGGGGGCTGGGCCGGCGGAGCGCTCCTGCCCGTGTAAGTCGCAATACCCACGTGCACACTTGTTGAGGAAGGAACATCTCCAACAATCGAACGACCCCGTTCAAGCTTTCTCTGGCGCTGCGAGAAGGCGCAACACAAGGCCTCCCGCATGGGAAGGGGCAGCGCTGATTGCGGTGAGACAGACACCGGTGTGCTGTGCTGCTCCCGCTGCCGCCTTTCTTGATTGCCCATGTCACGCCCAAGTCGGGTGTGAATAAGTAGGTACCCGTGCGCTGCGCAGTCGCAACTTGTGCCTGCCGTCAGGCCAGCAGACAGGCTATTTGCGTGATTCAGAAGGGGATGGGACAGTTGCGACACCTCATGTCCTCGGCTCAAGGCACCCCTGCTGGCAACCTCGATGCAGGTCTCGTCACTCATCCGGGCGAAGGTGCCAAACTCACCCATATATCATCCTCGCCTACGGTGTTGACTTTCCGCCGCTCGCTGTTTAGACCTCCTTCTCTCCCAGCCCGCACCTCTCGAGACCTGACCGTGAGTCTCGCCAACTAAGTTAGTACAGTAGTTACTCACGTTGTGACTTTAGTCCGCGAGTGCACTCAGCCAGGCCTGCCTCGCCCACATCGACCCTCTGCAGCGTCAGAATGTACCGACTCGCTTGTTTCGTCTCCTTGGTCCTTTTCGTGGGCTTGTCGGTCGCTGCGACGCCCAACGAAGACCTCAACAACGCCCTTGCCACGGTTAATCAGGCCCGCCAAGCTAAGGGTGTACGGCCGCTGCAGTGGGATCCCGACCTGGCCGGCTACGCCCAGACTTGGGCAAACTTCATGGCCAGTGACTCGGTCGCGTTCTCCCACGCCCCCAGCCAATATCGCCAGAACCAAGGCGAGAATATCTACGATCGAGAGTCCGGTCAGGGCGACTTTGAATACGACAACCCGGTTTTGACGGCCATGCGCTCCTGGCTGAGTCAGGCTCCGCTGTACGACGACAAGCCCGTCACAGGGCACGAAAAATGGCTGCACTGGTGTAAGTCACCTCGCCGCGTTCCGAGGACTGCTGAGGGCTTCATAGGGAACTGACGCGAAGACAAATGCGTGTAGCGCAGTGCATGTGGTCCAACACGACGCATATCGGCTGCGCTCGCGCCTACAGCATCTCGACGGCCTACAAGGTGTATGACGTCTGCCGCTTCTACCCTCAGGGTAACATGTTAGTGACGCTCCACCAGCGGTTCGACAGTCGTGATTAAGCTGACGTTGGGCCACAGTGTTGGAGAGAAGCCATTTGAACGCAAGCAAACGCTCCACAGAAATGGCACCGGCCATTGACGCTGGCATTAGAGCAGGTCCCTCGGTGCCGAGTTTGGTGGACTGCGATGGCCATGCCTGGAAATGGGCTCAATGGAGGCGTATTTGCTTCGTGGCCGCCGGACTGAACGATTTCGGCGGCCGACTGATAAACTTTGGTGCGAAGGAATTATAGCAGTGGAGCGAGAACGAACCCTTCTGCCCACCGATTGAAGTGCCGACGTGTGATCACGGCAGGTGACATTTCGTACATGCTCATGGGACTGTGAGTAGAGTAACAGTCGCGATGGACAGGCCGAGTCTACGCAGACGTCACGGTAGGTTGTCTATCTTGGCACGGCTTTTATATACTTTTGCAACCAGCTTATAGCCCACAACAATGCTGTAATAAGGCTACTAGAGGGCTGTGAGTGGAGGTCCCCTTTGGCCGCCGTCACATCCAAATTTACGGACAAGCAAAGTGAGTGGACTCGTTCTCGTTGAACGCTCACAAATAAGTTAGTTATGGGCGCGGGGTAAAAAAAGCCAATGGCGGGGTTGCTCGCCGCCGGATGGAGCTTGAAATTGGCGGCGGGACATTTTCTTCTTATCGCCCTCCCTCCACCACCACCAGCAGCTCCATCCAGCAGCACCACTTGGAGGCACACGGCACCCACACGCCCGCCCGCACCCAGTCGGCGAATAGTAGTTTACTGTGGCTGATGCAAGCAGCTTGAATCAAAAAATCGAAACCCTTTTTTTCTCTCCCTCCCAGCGTCGTCCGTCCCCCTCCATCCCGACTTCGCTTCGCAGCTCACCCACCCACCCACCCCGCTCTCCCGTGGCCGACAGAGTCGCAGCCGCCGCCCACCATGTCCGAGGCTCAAAAGATTGCCATCGTCTCCGTCTACGACAAGACGGGGCTTTTGGACCTGGCTAAGGGCCTCGTCCAGCAGAATGTCCGCATCCTGGCCTCTGGCGGCACCGCTCGCATGATTCGCGAGTCGGGCTTCCCCGTCGAGTACGTTGACAAACACCCTTCCCCCCCCCCTTTCCTCAACTCAGCCAAGATGAGGACGAGGAAGCAGACGATGGCATGGAGAGGCAATGGCCGGCATTGAAGCTCGAGAAAAAAAAAAATACCGCGGCTGACCTGCTTGATCCTCCAGGGACGTCAGCGCCATCACCAAGGCGCCCGAGATGCTCGCCGGCCGCGTCAAGACGCTGCACCCCGCTGTCCACGCCGGCATCCTTGCCCGAAACCTCGAGTCGGACGAGAAGGACCTGGCCGACCAGAACATCAACAAGGTCGACTACGTCATCTGCAACCTGTACCCCTTCAAGGATACGGTCGCCAAGATCAACGTCAGCATACCCGAGGCCGTCGAGGAGATTGACATTGGCGGCGTCACCCTCATCCGCGCCGCTGCCAAGAACCATAAGCGCGTCACCATCCTCAGCGATCCCAGCGACTACGCCGGCTTCCTCAAGGAGCTCGAGCAGGGCGAGATCACCGAGACGAGCCGCAATCGCTATGCCCTCAAGGCCTTTGAGCACACGGCCGACTACGACGCTGCCATCTCCGATTTCTTCCGCAAGGAATATGCCGGCGCCGGCGATCAGTACATGGCCCTCCGCTATGGTGCCAACCCCCACCAGAAGCCCGCCGCTGCCTTCACTGCCGAGGGCAAGCTGCCCTTTACCGTCCTCGGCGGCTCCCCCGGTTACATCAACCTCCTCGACGCCCTCAACGCCTGGCCCCTCGTCCGCGAGCTCAAGAAGGCCCTGGGCCTCCCCGCCGCTGCCAGTTTCAAGCACGTCTCCCCGGCCGGTGCCGCCATCGGCCTGCCTCTTACCGCCGAGGAGCGCAAGGTCTACTTCGTCAACGATATTGAGGGCATCGAGACGTCGGCCCTGGCCCAAGCCTACGCCCGTGCCCGTGGCGCCGACCGCATGAGCAGCTTCGGCGACGTCATCGCCCTCAGCGACGTCGTTGACGTGCCCACCGCCAGCATCATATCCAAGGAGGTCTCGGATGGCGTCATTGCCCCTGGATACGAGCCCGCCGCTCTCGAAATGCTCAAGAAGAAGAAGGGCGGCAAGTACCTGGTGCTTCAGATGGACCCCGAGTACGATCCTGCGCCCACCGAGACGCGCACCGTCTACGGCGTCAACCTGCAGCAGCACCGCAACGACGTCGAGATCTCCCCCAAGTCGTTCAACACCATCATCACCCCCAAGGACGCCGGCGCCCTGCCCGAGAGCGCCGCTCGCGACCTGACCGTCGCCACCATCACGCTCAAGTACACACAGAGCAACTCGGTGTGCTACGCCGTCAACGGCCAGGTTGTCGGGCTCGGCGCCGGCCAACAGTCCCGCATCCACTGCACCCGCCTCGCCGGCGACAAGGCCGACAACTGGTGGATGCGCTTCCACGAGCGCGTCCTCGGCATCAAGTGGAAGAAGGGCACAAAGCGCCCCGACAAGAGCAACGCCATCGATCTGCTCGTCAGCGGCCAGCTGCCCAAGGACGGCCCCGAGCGTGAGGCCTTTGACGCCGTCTTCGAGGAGGTGCCGGTCGCCTTCACCGAGGAGGAGCGTGAGGCCTGGATGAAGCAGCTCAAGAATGTCTGCGTGTCCAGTGATGCTTTTGTAAGCCTAACCAGTGGTGGCCCCCTCAGCATTGACCTGGACCTCCCGCTGACAAGCAGTCTACAGTTCCCGTTCATCGACAACGTCTTCCGCGTCGGCCGCTCAGGCGTCAAGTACATTGCTGCGCCAGGCGGCAGCCAAAACGACGGCGCCGTGTTCGAGACGGCCGAGAAGTTGGGCATTACCTTTGTGCAGCAGAACATCCGCCTCTTCCACCACTAGGGCAGCAGCGCAGCCGTCAGCCAATGTGAGAGCTGTGGGAGTTGATATGCAATGTGGACATGGATGGGAGGGACATGGATGGGACAAAGAAAAGCAGGGATTTCAATGATTTGGTTTGGGGGTGTTCAATAATTTACGCGAGCCCATCTCCTTTTTTTTTTGGCTGCGTGCAGCTGTGGAGAGACCTTGAGAGGGACTTGGAGGCGTAGTATTCGATATAGAAGTCGAACGCGTCATGACGAATTTCCTTGATTGCATTTGCTTGCATGAGAGCTGTGAAAGGGATCCGGGATCGTGGACTCTGCTGCCAGTGAAAGGGAGTGCCAACTTGCGCAGCCACCAGCCTGTTTGATGTTTGACTGGCAGATTGCGACTAAGCCCAAAATAGGAGTATATGCAACTGTTCTGGTGCACCCCGCTTATTCAGACAGCTGCGGCACGGCAAGTGCCGATTTTTTTTCTGGCCAGCGACGCGCGACTGAGAAAAAGGACGGACGGCAGGCATTGTCTGAGTCGCGACTACAGCGCCTGCCATTCATTCACCTCGCTCGTCTCTCTGCCTCGCCTCTCAAGCCCTCCTTCAGCCGCCATCACACATCCACAACGACCTGCATCTAGTCATCGACCCCCGAAGCAGCGCACTGCCGCACCGTTGCGCGCACCGACCAGGGGCACCGACTGGGCCCGCATCGTCCGCGCGTACAATTGGGCAGGCCAGCCGCTCCCGCCAACGACGAGCTCCCTTGCGCGCGTGTCAGGTCCAGGCCTCACTCGTCCTCCCCCCCCGGGCGCCTCTCCCTCCCTCGTCCCGCAGCGCCCGTCAAGATCCTCCTCGTCCGTCCTTGTCAGAGAGACATGCAGTGACGGCCGGCCACGATGGAGCGATCAAAACCTCAGGCCTTTCAGTCGACGTACGCGCCGCGGCTGCGCGCCTACAACAACTCCCTCCTGACGCCAGTGCTGCCGAGTGCGCCGTCGGGCCCCATCTCGAGGACCACCAAGCGCGGCACCACCATCATCAACTACGCCGAGGATGGCTACGACGACCTCGAGGACGATAGCGACGACCCTCGACGCCGGCCAACGGGCCTGCGCAGCCTGCGCAAGGAGGACTCGGCCGCGCGCGAGTCCTTGCTCGACCGCGCCGGCAAGGAGACCAAGGAGCCCGTCGACGTCCAGGGCATCTGGCGGGACTGGATGGGCAAGCACCGCTTCGTCAAGAGTGACCAGCAAAACGCCGCCCAGGCTAGCCTGCCGCTGACCCTCATCCCCATCCGTATCGACCTCGACGTCCCCCAGTTCATCCCCGCCGCGCCCTTCCCCCCGCCGAACCCAAACGCCGTCGACATGTCCATGCCGCAGTACCGCCAGGGCGAGCTGACGGTCCCCTACAAGCTGCGCGACATCTTCTGCTGGAACCTGCACGAGACCCTCATCACCACGGATCAGTTTGCTCAGACTCTAGCCCAGGACCTCGACCTGCCCAACCGCGCCGGCGCCGTTGCCGAGATCTCTCGGCAGATCCGCACTCAGCTCGAGGAGTACGCCGGCGTCGCCTTGCACCCTCTGTTCCACACGGAACAGCAAGCCCCTGCGCCGCCTCCGCCCGCGCAAGCGCAGACTGGCGCCGCAGCTACGCCCGCCGCCGCCGCCACCGCCCCGACCAACGGCATCACAGTGAGCACGCCGAGGGCCAGCGCCGTGCTCAAGTCGAGGGAAGACTCGCCCATGTCTCTGGCCAGGGGCCTGTCGAGGCCCGATACGCCGGCGCAGACCGGAGGACCGGCAACGCCGACTTCTGCACCGAACGTTACGGCTGAGGCTACCCCGATCCTACCCGATTCCGACAACTACAACCCCGATGACACGTATCGTTGCATCGTCAACCTCAACCTAAACCTGGCATCCATGCTCTACACGGACAAGTTCGAGTGGTCTCTCCTCCACCCCCCTGGCACGGCCGAAGCGTTTGCCAAGGTGACGTGCGCCGACTTGGGGCTCACTGGCGAATGGATCCCGGCCATGACCCATGCCATCTACGAGGCCGTCCTACGCCTCAAGAAGGAGGCCTGCGAGGCCGGCGGTCTGGTTGGCGGCTGGGGCGGCGCGCAGCAGGATCTGCCCAACGACTCTGCCAATGGCGCTGAGTCTGGCTGGAGATACGACCCCGATCACCTCGCTGACGACTGGGAGCCTAAGGTTGAGATCCTCAGCAAGGAGGAGATGGAGAAGCGCGAGGGCGACCGCGAGCGCCAGGTTCGTCGTCTGCGCCGCGAGACAGCACGCTTCAGCTCCACAGCCGGCATGCTCGGCGGCACGCCCTTTGGCGCGCCCGCCATCGACTTCGAAGAGGAGCGCATGGGCCGGGGCGAGCGCTCCAAGAAGAAGCGCCGCTTCCGCAGCCTCAGCCCCCTCGGTCGCGGAGGCACGCCTGGCGGTCGCGGCACGCCAGACGTCGGCGGCTACGGCGGCGGCGGCGCCCTGACCGACGCCGAGAGGACGTCGTGGCGATGCTCGCACTGCCGCATCTGGGGGACCAGTGTCTGGGCCGTCCGTGACGGTCCCTCCGGCTCCAAGGTCAGTTTTCTTCTTTCCCCGTCTCCGGACCCCATGAGACTTTTGCGCTTTCTCCCCTGCGCTGCCTCCCCCGCGTGCACACGACTAACAAGCGCCCTCGACAGACCCTTTGCGCCAACTGCGGCTACCTCTACGAGCGCGACCGCAGGCTCCCCAGGCAGACCAAGAATCTGCACCTGGCAGACATCCGGGCTGCTTAATGAAAACTTTCTTGGTCGGAGGAAACGGTCAAAAAATTGCAAAAAAGGAAGCAAACAAGGAAGCACGGGCGTGTCTTCCTGCAACTGGGGAGATGAGCGGCACGACACCCGGTGAGCGCTTCATGTGACCCTCCCACTACTCCTCCAGTAAGGAGCACGGGGACGGGAGAGCCGGTCAAAGGCAGAGAGAGGGTTTGTGTATGTGTGTGAGAGACGGAAAGAAGGGTCGAGGGGGCGTAGGCGGATTTGTTCGGGCGAATTTCGGCGTCTCAGGATGGAGGGCATGTCATGTCATGGTTCGATTTCTTTCGTTGATGTCCTTTCTTCCCCTGCTTTTGTCTTTTTTTTCTTCCTTTTTCGTTTTCATTTTCTCCCTCCCCCCTTTTTGTAGTTGTGCTTCCTCGCCTGCATGCACTGCCGTGCACTTTTTGCCGAGTTGCACAATGTCTGTAAAATAGCACCCCGGAAGGGTTCGGCAAGGGAAAGGGGAAAGGGAAAGGTGTGTGTGTGTGTGTGTGTGTGGTAGGGAGGAGTGGCGGCATGGGTTAGTTCGGTAGGCCGGATGGAGTCCTATAAAGTAGACGGTCTGGTTGGTGAAGCAAACAAAAAGTATCGTCGTAAACATGCGGCGCGACTTTCTTTCTCTGCTGGCAGTCATGACGGACAGCTCGAAGCGACCAGGAAGCGGACTTGGCATTAGAAAAAGGTAACAGTGCTGTGAAGAGGGAACACTTGTGTTGCTCAATGGTGATGATGGGGGCGGGGGGGGGGGCTAGCAGACTTCATGTCGCCGCCGCCGCCTGACCTGGTCTGATCTCCGAAGCACACCACACGGGCAACATCGCTAGCGACTGTCCAAACGCACCGCCGTTCAATCTACATCTATCAGGAATGGGTATATTTACTGACCAGCCTGTCCGGCATGCCGTGTCCAAACGCCGTCGCGGCCATGCACACACGCCGCCGCCGCCACCACCATCACCACCACCACCACCATCACAACACCGACAACCGTGCCTGGGCCTCTCCAACGCTGTGCGTACCAGTCCCTCAGCGAGGTGCTCCTCCGCCCTGCGTCATCTGCGACGGATCGATACCGGCCCACCTCATGTCAATCATCTGACCCTGCATCTGCGGGGCCATGGCTTGGTGCATCTGGTACTGAACAGGATGCTGCTGTGCCGCCCTCTGCATCCGCTGTCTTTTTCGTAGACGCTCCAGAGTCTGGCCGACACTCTCCTCGACGTGCCTCTTCAACCCTTCCGCGTCCATCCAGCGCGTGCCGTATATGCCTAGCGTCTGAGGGATCCGCTCAAGACACCAAATACTTCTTTTGAGGTTTTCGCCCGCTGCATCGCCCTGCGGCAGGTGGCGACGGGGTATCGGAGGAGCAGGAGCAGAGCCTGGCAACGTTGCTGGAGGGGCAATCAGGACCCCAGATAGCACCAGGTCCTCCGCATCATTGAGGACCGCAATGAACTGGTTCGCCATGAAATAAACCTTCCAGGCGTCCAGATACGTATAGAACGCCTGACTCAGCCCGGCATGTGCTGTGTCGTACATGCTGTCGAGGTAGGCCAGGGAATACTCAAAGATGAGCTTTCGTGCATAGTTGCTCAGGTCCGGTGCTCTGGAGGACGGAGCGATGCAGTAGACATAGCTGTACCAGAGCTCCTGCTCGAACATGCGTCGCGTGCCCATCGAAAGGGTGCTGGGCAGCTTCTCACCCCAGTCCCTCATGTCCAAGCATATCTGCCAGACAAACGCCAACGGGTGGGCAAATGGCGGCGCTCTTGATTGGTAGAGTTCCTGGTACCAGTATGACTGTGCGCGGCGAAGCTGAAACAAGAGTTGAGCCTGGTCCGCTGACTGCGGGCCCGACATGGGCCCCGAGAGCGACTCTTTGCGTGGTGCGTCTCTGGTGCCTGGCAGTTGAACATTGACGGACTCATCGGTGAAAGAGAAGGTTCGGGTCTGAGCCATGCTGATGACGCTGCGGTTGCGGTGGTCAGCGCCGCGCCATATAGAGGGCAAAAGAAGTCCACTCACCGATCCAACGCATAAGTGCAGTAGAAGATCTTGCGTCTCATGTCCAAGGCGGACTTGTCCGACACCGACGACGATGGCGGATCTTGGTGAAGGCCCACGTCAACGACTGCGCGCGTGGTGAAGCCAATGAGATGCCAGCTGTCGAAGTGGGCTGGATCCAACAAGGAATAGATGGTAAGCAGCAGTAGTGATTGGATCTGCGTGATGTACCCGGGCGTGAGCGCCTTGTCGGCGTGGCTCAAGGCCTTGGAGACGAAATCAATGCCCTGGCGATAGTAGTCGTCGTTGATTTTTTGGCTTTGGACTGTCGCACCGATGGCAAGCACCATGTACAAGAGCCAGAAATCCGAATCCTTGACGACCCGGTGGTCTTGTTGATACACATCGTCGAGGATGGTCCACAAAGCCGTTTCTGAGAAGCATGGGAAAAGGGCGTAGACACTCCGCATAAACGCCTGGACCAGGTCCAGGGCTACCTGTCTGGGGGGCAAGTTGGGTTTCCTAGGCTCGGGAATATCGTCGTTGGTTGTCGCAGCCAAAACGAGCCTCGCAAAAGTAATGTTGCCGGCTGACGGCTCGAAGTCTCGTGTCACGGCATCAACAGACCTATGGCGAGTCAGAGTCAGCATGCTACGGTGTGGCAGCTTCGTTAACAGTCATGGCTGACGCACAAAGATCCAAAGTCTGAAACAATGGAGTTGACGTCGTGGTTCTCACGGTTCTTGGCAGCCTTGCGATGAATGGCCGCCCTGATGGTGGCAAGCGAGTCCCTCCTGTCGACTTCGGGTACGGTTGACGCGTCCGGATCATGCTGAGCAACCGAGGCCTTGCGCGACTTGGCGTACTGCAGGCGTCTTTCGAGCTTTTCGATGCGCAGCTCAAGTGCGGCGACATAGCTTGCGACGGGCGTTAGTCGGCTAGGCTCATCAAGGTGTGCGAAGTCGACGGTGGGCCTACCTCCGTTCCTTGCCTCTAGCAAACTGATCGTTGGCTGCAGAGCATTCGCTCTGGCGGCCTGCCTTTTCACAGGCAGTGCAAGCAGGCAATTTGCCGTCACACTAGCGGGATAGCGGTCAGCAACGCAACGGCTCGCGCACAGGGAGGAAGCGCCGAGGATGCGACGACGGCTTTGGCTTCTCGCACCTTGACCTTGGCGAGACGACCTAATGGCAAGAATGTCAGGGCGCGTGCACGGCGGACGGGGGCGGTTGCCTGGGACTCACATCGCGAGCAAGCTGAGACGGGCCGCGAGACCCTGAGAAGGGGATTCCGCGAGAAGCTGGTGCGGGGCATGGCGCCGCTCGCGCTTGATGGAGGGGCTTCCGTGATGGTGATGTCGTCGTCGGGCGCAGCGTGTGTCGAGGCGAGTTGCTGCGTTTGCGCGGAGTGACAAACTGCGCGCCTTGCAACAGGTCGGCAAAGGTTGGTGACGGAGCTGCCGAAATGCGTCGCAAATGTATGATGTGCAGCGAGCGGCAACGACGCGGTGATGATGCGCTTGCTGGGCTGGAGCCGACGCACGCCAGCTGGCAGCGGATGGAGACTGGATTCGGGAGTCGAGGCAACTGGAGCCACGCTGGGTGGACCAACCAGACGAACCGACGGGCTGGGGAATGATGATGACCAGGGAGCTTAATCACGCTCCGACATACAGCCTTGGGGTTTGTCGCCTGGCAAACGACATCTCAGGGCGGCTGCAGAGGAAGGAAAAGAGGAAGGGGGGGGGGGGGGTTGATTGACGAGCGTGGTGGTGGTGGAGGTGGAGGTGCATGACGGTGGTGCAGCGGGTGCAGCGGGTCGAGGCTCGACTCGCTCGGGATGGCGCTGGGGTACCTTGTCGCACGTTAGCTCCGTACTACCGTAGGTACCTTGGTGGAGGCACTCGGGACGAGGCTGGCGCTGCTGCCGGCTTCTAACCTACAAGTACCTGGGCTTATTGTGAGGTACCCTAGGTACTTGGGCTGTGGCAGAGCCGGCTAGCGACAGCGGGTGAGCGCAGCCACCAGAGCACCAGACCTCCCGCTTCCCTGCCCTGCGCAACCCTCACTGAAGCTTTAGGAGAGACGCTTGGCGGAGCGCGGGCTCCCAGGGCCGGGAAGCCGGCCAGGGCACTATCAAACCCCCCCCGTCAACCAACTATCTACGAAATACATCTATGGAGAAGGGTAGAGGCTTCAATCGTCCTCGAAGACACCTCAGGCTTGGCAATGCATGATGTGTCCATTCGTTCCGCCAGCCTCTTCTTGGCCGCGCGGATGGGGTCGGGTCCCTGCGATCCAGGCAGGCCACCCACCCCCCACTCACTGCCTCCCAGCTGCGATGCTTCTCTGCAGCTCGGGCTGCCGGATGGGGCAACCAGGCAAGTTGGCGTCGGCACGAGACGAGGCGAGGCGAGGCGCGGCTGACATGGCTCGGACACGGCCGCCGCCAGCGTTCGGTCCCGGGACAGACACAGAAGTTGCGTCAGCCCGTCTCCAAAACACATGTTTGGCCCGTCACGGCCATTTTGCTACATGCACTTCGTACTTCGTACGTGCGCAACCTCGGGATGCCCTGAGCTCGAGCGCTCCTGGAGCCGGGACACCGGGACGCGGCAGGGGTGTCGGATATGCGCATTTGACAGCAGGGCTCGCTGGCGCCAGCTACGGCTTCTCCGATCCCGTAGCAGCCAACAACTGCTGTACATACGTGTTGTGCTGCTGAGTCGGATCAGATCAGGGCTTGTTGGACGTGCCCGTGCGTGCGTGCTTCGACGACGAGCGTGGAAGCGAGGCGAGACCATCAGTCAGCGCAAGTTGGGCCATGGCCGATGACAACAGAGCGCGGTGGCTTTGACGCCTTGGCCCTACCTATGACGGGACGACGCCACGACGAGGCTGGAGGCCGCGCTCTGCTCTTTAAAATAGGGTTTCCGACTAGGAAGCCTCAACCCACTCACACGACGCCGGGCCTGTTGACGCTTCGAAGGAGGCAGGTGGCCCCGAATGGCCCAAATGGCCCGATGGCTACGGGGCTCCTGCCATCCGGTGACTAATCGGAATCATTGATTTGCTTGACATATTAGGTAGGAAGGAACCACTGATCGGCTATTTACTATAATGGTTATTGCTTGCGCGGCGTGACGGACACTTGGTCCCTGGGGAAGGCACCAGCCTCCCAAGACGAAGGGAGGCGAGGACAAAGCATCACGCAAGGCGCGAGTCCTTCCCACGGCCGACCTGAAAGGTGATGGATCATATTGGTATTAGTACTTTGTAGATAGATACCTAGTACCTTGCCTCCTTGACCTTGAGACGCAAGTAAGGTCTTACTTAGTACCTGTATGCCCCAGCCAAGGCAGGCAAGGTAAGGTACCTTAGCTACCTACCTACTACCTACCAGCAGTGCTTTGGGGCATCCGATGCCTTGGACACCACGTCGTACTATTTTGCTTTGCGGCTACCAACCTGCCATTGCTCCTCGTCCGAGTATCACGCTGCATCCTCCACCACGGATGGGGCGCCGTGCCACCCGGTGAAGGCGACGCAGGAGCATGCATGCCCAAAGCTTACGTTGTTTACAAGTCATGCTGCATGGGGTACCGTGCCGCCCGCCTGAGTCGATTTTCTCGGCCACCTTGCTAGCTGTATTCGAACGTCCTGGCTTGGAAACGCGATGCTGGCGAGGGAAGAAGACTCACGGAGACGTCCGTCGGACAGGCCGCCGCCGCCGCCGCCGCCGCTCGGGATAGAGCTCGTTTCTGCTGGTTGGCATCGGACGGCTCTCGCATCCATCCCGTCCTTGCACTCGCCCACAGCCCATGCTGTAGGCACGCCGCACGTCTGCCCCAGTGCGTGTGTGAGGTGACAAGCACGAACATGTTTTTTTTTATTTTTTTTAGTATGGCAGAGGAATACCTCAACAAGCCGTACTCTCAAACAGCACCTCGGTCATAAAAGTCGGGCTCTCGCTTACGAGGAACGCAAGCATTGCTCATCCGGGCCACGAAGCTACAGGCACCTACGTATAGCTTGGGACAGAGGGTGCTCATGACCGCCAACAGGCCGAGTACCTAATATAAGTATTGCCGGACGCGCGGACGCCGCCCGCCGTGTGGACGGTGGCCCGCCCTGTCCATCTCTGAGGAAGCGCGCGCCACAGACCCGCAAGCCACTGATCTCCAACGCTCCACACGGCCAGCCCTCTTTCGCCTGTAGGTACTAATAACCTTAGCACATGCTGACGCGCCTAACAAGAGACGAGGACCCCGGCCTGCCAGCCTGGCGGCCCAGCCTAGGTGCCTGCGTGCCGCCTTCGGGGCTGCTGGTCCATGCCGCTGCTCCAGCGCTTCCGGGCTCCGCTGGGTTGTGGGAATCTGGCGCTTGACCTGCTGCCCCTCAGGCGGTTGGGCACTCACTGAGGTGGAGAATGGAAGCGCTGAAGATGGGTGGGGAGGCTCTCTGGCAGCAGACGCAGGGAGGGTCGCTCTGGCTCACTCGAGGTCACCTCATCAGCGCGCTCGCTCCATGCACAGTGGGCTCGACTGCCCCCTCCCCTCCCCTGAGTGGCTCTCATTGTCACCTCAGGCTGTGCCTCTCTCGGGAGGGTTCCATGACACACAGCCCTGCGCATCGCAGACTGCTGTTTGTTGTACGTAGGCGACGCGCGGTGGTGACTGAGGCGAGGCGGGCCTCGTGGTGATCAAGCTGCACTCGAGTTGCTACTATGGCACACCACTGCAGCAGGTACTAAGGCAGCGAGGTCCATTGATCATCAGGGGCGGCTGCGCTGCAATCATCACTACTTGTACCTGGCAGTAGGTACTAACGTAGTTAGTAGGCACTCTCGCCCGCCCTACTAATGTACGGAAGGTAGGTACTTACTTGCCTATGTTACTTATGAGACAGACAGGCGCCGCTGACTGTTGCTTCTTCTCCTTCGCGCAGCAGCTCGCGCGCACCCTGGCTCCCTTCGCACCCCGGCTCCCTTCGCACCCCCAATCGACCGACCACCCCCACCCCGCCCGCCCGTCCCCGTCTCACCAACATCCCACTTGTACGACGACCGGCCGTCCGTCCGCGATTTCGTCTCCTCCACAAAACGGCCAAAGCATTCGAGCAGACCCGACGACTGCTCTTCCACCACAGCGGATTCAAGTCCTGCCTCGACATAGCCCATATGAATACTGCCGCCTACGCGCGCTCCCTCTTGAAGTCCGTCTGTCCTGCGCTCCCGCTGCGGGTCTGAACTCTGAACCTTGGACTTCCGCTCGCACGCCCGATCGCCCCCTTCGCCTCGCCTCCGCCGCTGTGCGCCTGACCGATCGACCAGCGAGTGACAAAGTCTTGCCCATTTCGGCACGGTTCGCGCATCGGACGTCGTGGCTGGGAAACGAGCTATAGAGCCACAATCTCAGCCTGACTCCTCGGCGCCAGCGCCGTCTCGATAAAGAGCCTCGACGGCGTCCTCGTCATCCTGCGCTCGCTTGCGCCGTTCCGCCCGCTGACCTCCATCGAGCCTGCGCCCCATGACTGCCGATAGCTCGCCATACTGTCCTTGACCGCGTCTATCGACCGACTTGTCGACCCCTGCCGAGCCCTGATCAGGGCCGCGCACGCAGCACCACGGGCTGTCTTCCCGGCGAGACTTGCTCATGGATCCGGCGCACATCTTTCGCCAGGGCCCAGCCGGGGTCTTCCCGCAGCAGAACATGGCTTACATTCCGCAGCGCTCGCCCTCGTCTCGGGATGAGCTTTCCGACGATGACGGCTCCGGCCAACGCGTGGCTCATACCCTCACTGCCTGCTGTCGTTGCCGCCAGGTAATGGTCCCCGCTCCGCCCTTCAACCGTGCGCGCCGCGCTCACAGCCGCTCAGAGGAAGACACGATGCGATCCCACGCTGCCTCGCTGCCTTCCCTGCGAGAGATCCGGGTCCACTTGCGAGTACCTTGACACCGCAAAGGGCAAAAAGATCAACCGCTACTATGTCATCAAACTGCAGGACCGCGTGAGGGCCCTCGAGGCCGAGCTTGCCCAGTACACCGATGATGCGAACGACTACCCGCGCACCAATGAAGACATTGTCCGTCCTGGTGGCATGATACGCCTCAAGGCCAGCGACGAAACCCCGCGGTATCTCGGTCCCAGTAGCGGAATAGCCATGTCTCGCCTCCTTATGGAGGAGGCCAAGCGCTACACCGACTCGCAGCGCATCTCTGACCTCATCCCTGAGGTGCGGGCGAGGAGTCAGGCGCGGATGCAGTCCATCCAAATGTCCGACCCCGGCAGCGACAGGAAGAGGAGTTATCCCATGGTCAGCGACCACCCGGCCGAGGGTCTCCCGAAGCGCGGGACGGTCGACAAGCTGGTCGAGGTTTACAAACAAAAGTGTGAGTCTGCATGCACGCCCGCGCCTCGCGCCTCGTTTGCTCATAAGTCATGGTAGCACAATTGTTTTGGCCGGTCCTACACGAAAAGGACTTTGACCAAGATCTCGAGGACGTCTACAACGGCGACACCGATCCCTTTAAAAACTTCACCGTGCGCATTGTCGTCGCCATTAGCATGCAGAAGCTGGATTTGCAGTATGCTGGCTTGGCAGATAGCTACTACTTGGCCGCTATGCAGTATGCCGAGGCCGTCATACGCCCCAGGGACTTGAAGACCCTGCAGTGCCTCATCCTGATCGGCCAGTACTCCCTGCAGACACCTACGAGAACGCCTGTGTATTACGTGGTTGGGTTTGCGACGCGCATATGCCAGCAGGAGATGATGATGGATGAAAACCCAATCAACGCCAGCGAGCTGGATCCGAAGACAATTGACATGCGTCGCCGCCTCGGCTGGATTGTCGCCACCATGGAGTTTGGTCTCGCCTATCACATGGGCCGGCCAAGTGGCTTTGCGAGAGGCGACGACCGCATGGACGCCAAGTTCTTCGCCGATGTCGAGGACGAAAACATCACCCCCCACGGCATCCTGCCGGGCCCGCCGAGTGAACGCAAGCTCATCGCCATCCACATTTACAGGGCGCGCGCCCTCCAGGCCGAGATCAAGAGAATCTTGTATGAGAAGAAGCGGCCAGAGTCCAAGACCGACATGCATGTTTGGTATACCAACATGGAGCGCCAGTTGCAGGAGTGGCTCGAGGCGGCGCCGACGAATCCCCCGTGGTTTAAGCCCTGGTAGGCGACAATGTTTCCTCCGCCAGCTGTCATGCTACTGTCTACTGACCATGTCCACAGGTTCACCGGATTTTACCACCAGATGCGAATCGTCATGTACAGGCCGTCGCCGCAGGTACCCAAGCCCTTGCCTCAGAGCGCCAATGTTTGTTTTGAGAGTTCGGCCTATGTCCTCAAGCAGTCCCAAAAGCAGCTTGAAGGTGGCAATGTCTCCATCACGTGGCTGTTTCTGCTCAGCCTCAACGCCGCCCTCAACGCCATCCTCTGGTCGACGTCATATCCCGAGGTGCGGGCACAGCATCCCAAAGAGGAGGTCGAGGCCATCGTCGAAATGTCCCTTGAATGCCTGGACAAATGTGTTGGACGCTGGCCCGGCACGGCCTACACATCCGAGCTCTACGGCATCATCTCCAAGGCGTGCTTGCAGAGCTACGACCTGCGCGACGCCGACAACCAACAGCCCGTCTTCTCCTTCGCCAGCCCGCCTTCGGTCGCTGATCGGCACGCCTCTCCCGAAAACTACGCCAAATCGGCCAATGCGCCTTACCGGGATGCGCCGCAGTTCAGTCTCGTCTTCGACTCGCCGCCAGAGTCCATGAACACGTATACCTTCGACCCCAACTTCCCACCCCACCCCACCTTCCGGTCCAATTCCATATTCCGCAATCCTGCCAGCGGCGACTCCAATGGCCGGAGGTTCTCGTACTTCCCACCCGATTCCACGCATTCCGGCGATGCTGCCTTGGATGACATGAGTGCCTCCGGCATCAACCCCAGCCAGGGGGTGACGCCGGACCATGCCTCGAACCAGCTCCCGACGCCGCCCGAGTCGATCCCGGCAGGCACAGTGCCATCTACGACGCCAAGTGCCGCCCTGTCGTCACCCGGCATGCCGCAGGTCGCTCAGAGCGGCGTGCCCGACGTTGGCGGGGACACCGGCGTCTTGTCTGTGCAGACGAATATGTCGCCGCCTCCAAAGTACATGGCTCAGCAGCAGCATCAGCCCATGTCCGACTTTTCGGGTCCTCGTGCCCATAACCAGCCGCCGCCGCCGCAGGTCGCGCCCCAGCAAAAGCCCCTGCCGGCCAACGCCAGCCCAGCCGACTGGTTCTCACCGCCGGCGCCCTTCATCTCGCCCTACAACTTTGGCCCAATGAGCGGCGGTTTCTTCAACGACGCCATGCCCAACAGCTTCGCCGAGAGCGCCGGCACCGGACTGGGCCTGCAGGCAATGGGCGTGGGGTTCGACACCATGAGCCCCTTCTCGTTTGTGCCGCCCGGCCGGCAAGGGAGCCTGACGCAGTCGCAGCAAATTGAGCTCATGAACACGCTCGAGACGGAGGGCATGGGCGATATCGACGCCTTCCTCAGTCCCAGCGCTGGCATGGCGGACACGCGGTGGTATTGAAACTGACGTCCACGCCGGGGTTTGACGGCGGGGCCTCGAGAAATAGATTTTGATTTTTGGAACTGGGTTCGTTTTCGCAAGTTGGATTTCGGAGGCGTTTTTGGGGACTCGGAGCCTCCAGGGGTAAACCACCTAACCACAGCGGACTATACGTACACGTCGTGAGCAAGGAGCAAATGCGGGAAATACCATTATGCGGGTAGGGCGCTGCTGTTGCGCACTACATCGTCGTCGTTACCCTTAGTACTTGGCGTTTACTCAACCTTGTAATGTTGATGTACATCACACCTCACAGAGACTTTCTGTCTCTGATTTGGCCATGGCCATGGGTCCCCGGCCTTTTGATGCTGTCTCAAGTTTATTCATCTATTCAGTTCACTCGTCTATGCTTTGTTGTGAAAATAGCCACTCGCACCTCCCTCGGCTATTCGCCAGAAGCCACTTGGCCTCTGGTGATGCTGTAGATCCCGCTGTGTAGGACGAAGCCGTCACGTAATCATCGACGGCGCTTCTTTCAGGCCCGTTTATGTTGGGCTCTCCCGCTGGTCGTGGGCAATAAACAAGTTGGCCGACTCGCTGTTCCGCTCCAGCATGTCGGGCACCGTGTCCTGCCGTCAAAGGCAAGCACATTTCAGGCCTTCTCGCCAGCGGAGTCCAAGTACAGCGCCGCGAGGTTGCCGGCAGCCTCGCCAACCTTACCGGCGTTTCCACTGCCGCCGCCGTCGTCGTCGGCGCTACCCTCGCCCTTGTCTTGGCGGCTCGGAATCTTTCTCGCGCGTCTCTTGCGTCGTACGCCGGGGATGAAGGGGACTTCCTGGATCCACCATCTAACCGCGGTGGCGCGAGCAGACACGATGGTAGCGCCATCCCAACCTCCATCACCTGGGTCCAGCTCTACCGGCTGCGACGTCGTGGTCACCGAGTTTGGGCAAAACGGGTCGCTGCAGCTGTCATGATGTGCGCACTCACTTGCGCCGTCGTTGTGGTCGAGCGAGGCTTCGAGAGCCGCTTGACATGCTGTGGCAGACGGCTCTGCCTTGTCCTGTGCCGGCGTGGCTTTCGTCAACGTAGCGGCAGCAGCAGACGCCGTGGCACGATCGGGGGTCTTTGCTGAGCGCGTCGAGCGAGGGCCATGTCCGGGGAGCGGCGCAGGCTCGCAGAGGAACTGCCACTTTGCGCCGAGCCCGAGCCAGTCACCGCCTCGGCGAATCATGTCTTCCCAGTCGGTTCGTGCCGACGATTTGGCGGCATGAAAGATCGGATAACCATCGAAAAGTCTCACCAGACGCGCAACCATGTAGGCGTGGCGCCTGATCTCTGCCACGGACGTCTGGGCGAGGCAGTGGCAGAACAGCAACGAATGCAGAGCCTCGCTAAGCAGGGGGTGATAAGTCACACTTTCGCACGTATCTCCTTTGGGAATATGGTGCTTCCGTTGCTTCAGCGTCTCTGAGGATGGGAACTCGGGCAACTCGGTCGGCGGCGATGGTGAGAAGAGATCGGCCAGCGTGTAGACCTTGTGCGGCGTGGCTGGCCCATTGGACACGCTTGATCGAGGCTTGCGCACACCTTTTGCGGCAAGAAGCATTCGGTCATTGTAGTCTTTGCTCAGTGTGACGGGCATGGTGGGACTGTAGTCGAAATTCTTGAGAAAGAGCATGATATCACGCAGCGCTTGTTTCGCCAACGCCTTGACCTCTCGGAATTTATCAAGTGCGGCGCTCTCGAGGTCGTTAGTTCTTGGGAGAAGCTCGGTTTCTCGCTCGTTTGGCTGAATCGAACTAGCCTGGGTGGTTGCCTCATCTGAATGTGGAGGATAACGAAGTTCGGCTTCTTTCTCGTGGGGGCGGCAAGCGTCAGTCTTCTGGACAGTCTCTTTCGAGTCCAGAGGCTGTCCCAGTGCCTTGAGCACGTGCTCACATGCATCGAGGAGCAGGACGGCGCCGCGGTGGAAGATAAGCTGGCCGTCAAGACCGCTTGGTCGTTCGTCCTCGGCGAGCTCGACAAAACCTCTGCCATGAGGGTTTTGATGTGCTTTCGAAGTATCATAACTTGAGCCATGGGACTCTCCACGATACTTGGACAAGGACATGGCGCGGGTGAGATCGGCGGCGACGTCAGCCAAGTCGCCCCTGGCACCTTTGAGTGCCGCCAGGGTACGCAGGAGCTCGGGCCGCTCTGACTCTATTTCAAGGATCTCCTCGAGCACGCGGAAACCCTCCGTCCCGGCGGTCAGATCGCGGGAGATGATCTTATCGTGAAAAAAGTGTACAAATTTGGCGTCGGAGTTGCGGGGGTTGTCTTGGAGAACCAAGCCCGCAAGATCGTCGAGTGATGTGGTGCCCTGCATGGTGACTATGCAGGCGGCGATGTCATCCAGGCGATAGGCGCGGGCAAGCTTCTGGACAGCCAACTCTCGCATACGGAGTCTCCTCTCGCGGCTCATTCTCATGCCGTGACCAGGCTTCGGTGGAGCGGCGCTCCTCAGGGACGACATGGAGCGAAGACCGCTGACGCTGTTGACGCTGGACAGGGTGGACGAGGCCGTGTCGCTCGCAGCCCTGACGGCCAGGTCGGTCGCCTCTTCGACGCTCCTGCGGATCTTGACGAGGTCGAAGAGCATGGCGGGATCGAGGGGACGCGGCCGCGGAGTGTTGTAGTTGACCAAGGCCGCCACCTCGAGCACGTCAACAGAAACCGCAGTCCAGGAGCCATAGTATGCGGAAAAGTTTCTCCAAGACCTGCAGTGAATACGCATCGAGTCAGCCCTGCGCACTGTGTGAAAGGAATTGTGCGCGATACGCCGGACAAAGTCGTACTTGTTGCGTGGAGCAGACGGTGGCAGAGCCGTGGACGATGACAGAGGAGAAGCAGACGACGCCGGTGCAGACGGATATGCGGCGTGTTTGTCGGCTCCATGGTGAGAAGGATCTGTCTCTGGCGCGGGAGTAGGCTGCTTCGAAGGTAAACAGAGGTCCGTCTGAGGCAGAGGCTCATCTTCGACAGGCTGCGCGGGCGCCTTATTGGCGCGCTTCTTCTTCTTGGCCATGATTCTTTCGGACAGAAGATGAATCAGATAGCTTCAGAGCCCATCAGGAGAAGAAGGGAGAGACGCAAACGCTGATGCAGGGCCGTGGCAAATGGTGATTCTTCGGACCGGGTAGTAGGCCGGCAACGAGACGACGAGGCGTTGGGGAGCGATGGAAACGATGGTATCGTCAAACGAGGTAAGAAACGCAGACGGCTAAGATATGAAGAGATTAGGCGGCAACGATGATTTTGGGTATGCTGGATGGTGTGGCCGATAGCTCCTAGGGGCAAAAGAACTGTGCGGTGAATGAAGGAGGGAAAAGGCTCGAAATGCACTGAGAGTCGCGGGAGAATGGTGGGCGTTTTAGTGGAAGGTCGCAGAAGGGACGGTTCCATACAGCTGGCTGACAGCTGGCTGGGCGGTCAACCAGCTGGGAGCAATTGCCTGTAGGTAGGTTAGTAGTATTGAGAGACGCCCATCTGCCGGACAGTGCCTTGCTTGGTGCGACCAACTGAGGTTTCTGGACCAATCAGAAAATGGGGCTGCCTGAACACTGCACGCGCTTTATTGACAGCGTCGGGAAGCTCTGGGAGAATCGTCTGGACAGTCGACGGCTTGCTCCGGATCGGCGACGTCTTCAGACTGGGGCACACAAGGCGTCAGGTGAAGCTGGCAACTGGTGCCAGTGCCATTCCTAGTACTGCGACATCTTTGAGCGTTCATCCACCAGGATGGCTCGCATTGTGAAATTCGCAACACCGCAAGCAGCCACATATACACTCTGTCACTATTTATGCAGTCACGTCTGGCTGCCTCGCGATGTCTTCGATTCGTTCGTCATATTAATTATTTATCTTCATCAAGGCTCTCGCCATCAAAATTAACCAAAAACATGAAGCTGAATATGTCCCGTCGAATAAGACACGTCCGCGGAAGGGCTCCAGGGCGGGCAACCGGAGCTTATGACACGCCGACCATGCCTCCTTACAGCGCAAAGAAGGCCGCCGCGGCGGCAACCACCATGAGCGGTAGCGATACGCTCGAGAGAGCGGCGGCAGCAATGGGCACAACGGTGCTCGTGGGCGGGACCCCAGTGGTCGTCGGCAGTCCGGCACTCCCGGTACGCGAGACTGTGCTCGTGGGAGCGCTGGTCGGGGCCTGGGTCGGATACTTGGTCGTAGTATTCGTTCCGTTTCCGGGCACCTTGACGAAGCTGGCGCAGCTGATGCGCGTCGTGTTGCCAAAGTGCAGCACAAACGACCTGTTGCCGAAGAAGGAGCCCTCGCCCTCCTTGAGCGAGCTGAACTTGTCCACGTACTCGGCTCGGAACGGGTCCGCCGTGATCTTGCCGTGCTTGCCGCTCAGGTCGCCAACCTGGCACTTCTCAGGGGTCGCGGCATCGCATGGCGGCTTCTCGCCACGGATGTAGGGGTCTAGGTGAGCCAGTGTCTTGGTGCAGTTGCCGTCCGAGGGCACGGGGTCGACGTGGATGTGGTACGCTGGGTCACGGTCAGCAAGGCTCCAGCATGCATGCGTCCGCTTCCACACAATTCGGCCTCGTCAAGGATGGCATAGGACCTGAGGATAGATAGGGTGGTCTCGTTGACTTACGGAAAGGGCCGCCAGACTTGGGCAGGTTGGAAAATTCAACCGTAAATTTAACGCCGACGCCGTCGGCCGGGGTCTCGGCGACGACGACGCCCTTGACATTACCGACCAGATCGTCCACGTGAAAGAAAGTAGCGTTGGGGAGCACGGCCTTGTAGGCGACGCCGGCAGGGTTTCCATTTATGACGGGTGCATCCTGGGTAGCTTGCGCAGCGGCAACGGCCGCGTACACGACTGCAGTTGCAATACCAGAGGCGCGCATTTTGAGGGCGGATGAGAATCTGAGGAGGTGGCGAGGCGGGAGCAGGTCCAGTTGATGACGGGGGGGCGGGAACTTGGCGACTTATACCAAAGAGGCGAGAGCCAGATGTTGCGAAAACAATGAGAGAACCGGCAACGGATTTTCCTGGTTCGGTCGCGAGGGAGCTGGTCAATGAGGAAATGGCGTGAGATGGGATGGCGCAGGCAGGGAGTAGAAATAGGAAGTTGATCGTCGCGCGGGCAGGTTCTCGTCGCAGCGAGCCAGTCAATCACGCAAGGGCAGCGACAGTGACGCAAAGACTGGTTCACTGAGCGGCTGAGCAAACAAACACAACACAGCAGCAGCAGTAGTCTGACGTGACGTGGTGGTCGCACAAATCAATTTCCCCAGCGGGAGGAGGAGATGAGACGCGTGGCGGGCAAGAATGACGGAACGAAGGGAAGGGAGGCACTGACTGGGCGGACCATGAGGAGGGATGAGGGGTGCGCAGCCTGTTGTTGATATAAGATGGGGAACCACCAGCGAGCAGATCGAGCTCCAAACTGCAAGGTAGGCAGGCCGACTGGCTGGCTGGCTGTCACCTCAGCTTGTCACCTCACTGATAAAGGAAGGGACCAGCGCAACGAACGGGCCAACAGCCGGCCAACCGTCATTGCGGACGGGATGGGACGGGGAGCGTCATCCCAGATTCCCAGGGACACAGGCTCGCCCATCGCCAATCGACCAGCCAGGAACGCCAGTGTTGTTTCAAACGGCACCCACCCACAGTGAGGGCGGGGCCATCCCTCGGTAGCTGCGAATCCGGGACCGGCCCCGACGGGACTGCCTTTGCTAGAGAGGCTTGGCTTTGTTTAGTGTCCCGAGCTCGCTCTTCGCACATTGCGCAGGGGGCTGGCGCTGGCGCTGGCGCAGGGACTGAGGCTTAACGGTAGCGGCACGATCGGGTCCTGGCGGCAGTGTCACGGTTGCACCGCTGGCATCTGCTGCTGCGCCAAGTGGGAATGCCATCGCCAAATGCTCATCATGCGCTGCCGTCAGCGCCCACCGGCCCGCACACGACAGACAGGAATAGCCTCGCTGACAAGTAACTAGCAGTGCCTTGTCAGAAATACGGTCTGGCCGTAAGCATGACTAGTATTACTACTGCGATGCACCGTCCTCGCAATAACCTGCTATAAATATTGCCCACTGCATCCCAGCGACCGCAAATAGGCCCAAGAGTCCACAACCACCTACCTAACAGGCTACCACTGGCTGTCGGTCGCTTGCCGCCGACGGGTAGCCTACATACCGCGGGCTGTGCAGCGCTTAGGACGGACACAGCAACCACCGACTTTGGATGCATGCTGCGGCGGCATGGCTGATTCATGCGCGACTGACTTCTGTCAATTCGCACAGAAGCAACTGCGTTATGATGAGCCTATGGGGGCCGCTCGGCAGCGCGTGCCGTGGCCATCAAGTGTCGAAACGCGCCGTCAACGAATCCGACATTGACCGGGTCAGGTTGGGCCAATCTCCCGTCCTGGCATCCAATGCCACGGCTTCGGCGGATGAACCATTGCCTTCAAAGGGCAGAGCGCAAGGCTGATGGAGGGTTGCCATCACCATGTGCTGTTTCGTTTCGCGTCTCACAATCGTCCTCGGGGGTGTTCGAGCCCAAGCGCCGCAGACTCAGGCTACCCCCGCTGTGCAGACTCGGGGCCTTGTTGGCACGGGCCCGGTCCGCCGTCCGTTCCGGTCGTTGCCAATCCTTTTTATCACAGGCACTCGTACAATAAGACGAAACAGAGACGACAAAGAGAGAGAGGGAGAGAGAGAGAGCGCGCGCACGACAGCGAGATAGAGGGCGGCAAACCGCTTCCGTAGCGTTCTGCTGGCGTGTTTCGGGGACTCGTGTGCCATGAGGCTGTGCGACTCTTCGCGCATTGTGGCCGGCGAGACAGCAAAGGCCGCAGCCGCTCTGTCGAGGAGTCGGATGGCAAAATGCCCGGGTCGGGCCCTTTCTGTGACTGTGAGGATATAGAGAGGAGGGCCGAATCATAGTGTGCCACTTTACCTCGTTCTTCGTACATGTGCATCTATCGTGTCAGCCGAAACGAGCACAGGAGTCGGCGAAGCATCAACCGGCTCGCGGTTGGTGACAATGGGTACGGAATACGAAGTAGTACCGCGGGAGTTGCTCCTTCCCTTTTGCGATGGTAGTTGGTTGCTTCCTGCCTTCCACTCGCACCCCCGTGCCTGCCTGTCTGGCTGTCTGCTTGGCAGTGCCTGCCATCCTGCCATGCCACCATCATCTTGGTTGCCCACTTCGGTGGCGCCACCCCTGACCCAAGGTGGCGCGTGTTGTGGCACGCCTGTGGCTGGAGCTGCAGGCAGGCCCTTGCCTCTGCTTAGCTAAGAATTCTATGAGCAGCTCGGATGAGCCTGCCAAGCGCAGCCCGCCTCCACTGCACTGCCTCCACCCGCGCGGCATGCGACTCGTCATGAAGCTAGACTTGCTCAGCGGCAGCAGCAGAACCACCTTGACCACCGCCATCAGAGCTCTCTCGTCGTCCTCCACTCGATAACCAACCGCGAATCGACAGCTCCAGAGCCGTATACCCCCACGAAACGATCTACAACGCAGCCGGCCGCTCGCAAGCGCCACCCGCCGCCCATCATGAAGCCTGTCGTCAGTGCCATGCACGCCTGGTCGTGGTCCGTCCTCCCCGAGCCTTCGCCGACCTGACTCCGTCTGCCCACGCTGACCAGACCATAGCACCGTCATCTCCGTGTTTGCGATAGTGATTCTCAGCGTACTCGCCATCCTCTTCCGCTCCGGCCACGAGGAGTTTGTCGGGGGTCGAGACGACCCGACAGACGGCAAGGCCGTCTCGGGGACCATCTTTACCGCCGTCATCGTATACGCCGTGCGTGTTCGCCTCCGATAATCGAACGAAGCATCCTGCTAATCTATTGCTTGCCCAGGCATTCCTCGTCTTCTGCGGCTTCCAAGGGCTGCTCCATGTCCGAGAGAGCCGAAGGGGTGCCATCGCCCTGTAGAAGCGGGTCGCTGCCTTTGAGGAATCGAATCTTGGCGCTGGCGTTTTTGACATTGGTTTCTTCTTTAAAGTTTCTGAGGACGGCAGTAAAGAGTCGGAGAACTCAAGCCTTGTCGCGCGGAAAGACGGGACACGACACTGTCTGCTGTACACGACCGAAGCGACGAACTGCTAGTGGGCTGGACATGCCTGGAGCGGTTTACAGAGTCAACTGTACGAACAACGGGTGCGACGAACGAATAGATCTGTACTTGACATGAACTATTGGCGCTTAATTGACTGAGCACAGGGCGGCCCCGTGACGGAGCACTTTCATCCTCAAACAGTGCGGCTCCCGCAGACATGTATTCCTCGTTCTTTTGCTCCGGAACCATTCTGTACCGTGCCCAGACGTCGCTGGTGTTCCTTTCCGCCCCTTGACTTTCCAGGACCTCGATTCAATTCAATCACCCGCGTGTATGTGACGTAACCCGGATGGCCGTGTGGATGGTAATTCCACCCAGCGCGGCCTCATCACAGCTTTCCCCCTTCTCTACGGTGGTGATCCATACTGGCTTGTCGCTGTCTCTCGATGACGTCGCTCCGCTCTCACCGCTACTGCCGACATGTGCCGCCTCCTCGTCGCAACGAGACGGGCGCGTCGTCAGTTCCACCCACTGCGGCCTGCTGGAACGGTGGACGGTGGTGACGGTGCGGCGGACGGTGGTCGAAGACTTGGGCCGAGAGCGAGACCCCCGGCGGCTCCGTCGCTTGAAGAGCGGGCGAAGCGTCGGTATCGAGGCCGCGATGATGCCCACGCTGGGCTCGATGGAAGACCACATGGCCGTGTTCCTGCGATTCGTCCAGTCAGCAACGCCGCCAACGAGCAACGTCCGCCCTGGAAATGAAAACTGGGGGCCTTTTGTCGTCACTTGCATGGTCGACTTGAAGTAGCCGGGCGTGGAGTCTTCGGTGAATGTCAGCGTCGTCATGCGAACGATGATGGTGATTCCCGCGCTGTGCCGTTTCTCGTTAGCAATTCATGGCAGGCGGGCGGCGATGGCGATGGCGACGGCTGGCAGGGAGGCTTTCTCGTCGGCTCACTCACACGATACTCAGGCCCAGCAAGGCAATGACCGTCACCTTGTTGCGCGTCTCCATCCGGACGTTCCATAGCATCACCACGGGCAGCAAGCCCACCACCCACGCCGACAGGGCCGATACGGCGGCGTGCACCATGGCAACCGTCGACACAGTCCCTTCTCCGATGCAATATGCCGACGGAGCGGTGATGCCGCCGCGTCCGCCTGCTTCATCTCCTCCCCTTCCTCCTCCTCCATCACCACCTGCTGCTGTCGCTCCAATTTCATGCACCGTGCTGCTGCCGCCGCCGCGGTAGCGCACGCGATCCCAAAAGAAAGACGGTGGCCAGCACTGCAGCAAGGTGGTGAGGAGATACCCAGCCGACGCAAATGCCGCGGCGGCGAGAAGCGCGTGAAGGACCCGCCGGTGCAGCCGGCGCGTCACGATGCGCAGCAGGAAGAGGCACACGGAGACGCGGATGGCGAGCGTCGTGAGAGCGTAGATGGCGGTGCAGATGTAGATGCCCTTCATGGAGGTGACGACGTGCTCCACGCCGCCGCCGCCGCCGCCGCCGCCGCCACCGCCACCGGCATGACGCTGGTCGCCCTGGCCCATGGCGCCGTACGTGGCGCCGCGCATAGTAATGGAGCTCGAGACAAGAAACAGCGTCTGCGACAAGAGGGGGAAAAAAGAGAATTTAGCGCTCTGAAACGAAAGCGTCTTCTGATGAAGCGCCAAGGCGGGAGTTTGCTGGCTTTGGGATGGATAATGGTCTTACCGTGGCGATCATGATGGCCCAGTCGTCGGGGGCAAAGGAGCGGGTGATGAAGACGCGCACGTAGATCCTCAGGCCGGAGAAGATGAGGCAGGGGATGATGAGGCCCAGCTGCACCCAGAATAGGCGCATGCCCTCTCCGCCGGCGGCCATGTTGGTTTGCGCTGCGCGAGGAGGCTTTCCCTTTCCTCGCTTGTTGGACCAGTTCGGTTGTTGTTTCGTCACGCTGGACGATGGAGCTGGCACGAAGAGTGACAGTCAAGGGGGATAAATGGTGGTGATGAGGCCATCATGGGACGTAAAACCGTTGGAAATGCATGAACTTTGCGGACATGTGCTGCAGCTCGACTTCAGATTCACCGGTGCTCGCCCGCGCCGATGGGCCTGCCGGATTCACAGGAAAGCAGGCGCCGGGTCAACGGCCCATGAAAGACAGAAGCCCGCCGCTCCTCGCCTTTCTCCCTGCGGCTTGGAGCCTCCCGTGGCGTTGGAAGGCAAAGAATTCCCTATCACATGGTGAGGTAAGACTGACTGGATGCTTGAATGTCCGCTTTACGTGCCGCGTTGAGCCCCGGACCGGCGACGCGGCGTCCGCAAGGCCGGACCGGAAATGTGGGGCACGGTGGTTCCGACTCGGGCGTTGTCGCCGGGGTGGGTTGGCCACTCCAGCCGGGGCGCATGACGTAAAAAGTCACATTTTCCTCGCATGTGTTGTTTCCGATCCTACGGAACGGCGCATGCTCTCATAATCGTTCCTGCTCGCCCAAGGGGTGGTTGGTAGCTTACACCTTTGATCAATCCATCACTGCGCTCGCATACAGGGGCCATGCTGTTGGGCTCGTGATGGTCGTGGCCGCCCGTCGAGTCTTAGACACGGCCGCTTGCCGGACGCGAAAGAGCTTCGCACCTTGACAGTGGAACCAAAGCGGTCGGGCAACTATCAAACTGCCGATGCTACTTTACTTGCTATATTTCCGCATCCAAGTGCTTGGCAATGGGCGGTAGTAAGTGATCAATGGTGATGTTATACCCACCGTGGCGTCATCGATCGTTCATCGCGCGGCGGGCCGGGTGGAAAGCTCCGGTCAGGTCGCGTTTGCGATGACACGGGCACCCCGATGTCTGGATGAACTGGATGATTAACTGAATGATTAAAAAGGACATGGGCGTCACTTTTTGTGGTTTTTTCCCAGTGAGAATCATATTCTGCGCCCTCGTTTTATAGTCACCAAGAAAAGACAAAGTGTCGATCAAGAAGTCATAAGCAGACATCATGACATCCGACTTCAATAAAGGCAAGGAGCCGCCAACCCGCCCCGTAATCCCCAACGCGCACCCCCCGTTCCCCCGCATCATGCTGACAAGTCCCGGAAACGAACGGATGCGACGCAACAGAAAGCGAGATCCCCGTCTCGAAGCAGTCCTTCCCGGGCAAGGACCGCGACATGCCCGCGCCGGAGCCGACGCGCGACCAGCTCCCCACGGCGGGCGGCGGCGGCGGCAAGGAGACGTACCGGGCGGCGGGCAAGCTCAAGGGCAAACGGGCGCTCATCACGGGCGGCGACAGCGGCATCGGGGCCGCGACGGCGGTGCTCTTCGCGCGCGAGGGCGCCGCCGACTCGACCATCGCGTACCTCCCCGAGGAGGAGGACGACGCGCAGGACACGCGCCGCCAGGTCGAGGAGCTGGGCGCGAGGTGCCACCTCGTCGCCGTGGACCTGACCCGCCGCGAGGACTGCCAAAGGGTGGTCGACTTTGCCGTGGAGAAGATGGGCGGCATCGATATTCTGTTTAACAACGCGGCCTGTAAGCGTGACCGACAGCCCCCTTTCCTCCGGCCTCCTCTCCGAGTCTGGGTATTGGCGATCGTGCGAGGGATACAGAAACAAGACAGAAAAGAGAGAAGCAACGAAATAGGCTGACTGACGCATCTTCCGCGTGTAGACCAGATGATGGTCGAGGACATCGCGGACCTGCCCGAGGAGCAGTGGGTGCGCACCTTCAACACCAACATCCACTCCTTCTTCTACGTCTCCAAGTACACGCTCAAGCACATGAAGCCCGGGTCCACCATCATCAACAACGCCTCCATCAACGCCTACATCGGCCGGCCCGACCTCCTCGACTACACGTCCACAAAGGGCGCCGTCGTGTCCTTTACGCGGGGCCTGAGCAACCAGTACCTCGGCAAGGGCATCCGCGTCAACGCCGTCGCGCCGGGTCCAGGTTAGCCAACCCGCCCACCTTTTACCGCTCCTTATCCCTTTCTCCCCTTTCCCTTGCTCCATATCACCTGCTCAGTTGTGCAGTTGAGTGGCAGTGGCAGAATCTGCGGACAAGGAGGGAGAAAGGGGTGAAGAGTGAAAGAGAGAGAGACACACACAAAAGCGTGCAGCCGTTTGCTGACTCCTCCTCCTCCCGTCCAGTGTGGACGCCGCTCATCCCGGCGACCATGAACGACCGCGCGCAAAAGGAGTTTACGAGCCCCATGGGCCGACCCGCGCAGCCGTCCGAGATTGCCACCTGCGTCGTCTTCCTAGCGTCCAACGACAGCTCGTGCGTCAGCGGGCAGGTCATTCACTGCAACGGCGGCGTGATAGTCAACGGCTGAAGACGGACGGACGGACGGACGCGGGGGAGTTGGAGTTGGTGAAGGGAGGGAGAGAAAAAGCGTCGATTATGGGAGAAATGAAGCAGCGTCTTGCAACCTCTGTCGAGAGTGGCGGTTGGATGGAAGCAGGTTCAAGAAAACCGAGCAAGTTCAGAGTAAAGAAACAAAATGAATTTACGCCAACAAGATCAAAAAAAATCTTGTTAGTGATGGGCTTTGAATCTGACGAAAGGCGTGGTGCCTATCCGTCGTCTTGTCGTACGTGTCCGCGTCGCCGACGCCGGGGGCTGAGATGACTTTGTTGCGCCATGATAGCTGCGAAACTTGCATCACTTATTCCCGAGTCCCCCTTCAAAACTTGCCTCCGCAATCCCACCATGCGGCTGCTCAACGCAACCACCTTTGAGCTTGCCCTCTTCTCCGATGACCAGATCCCCCCGTACGCCATCCTCTCCCACACGTGGGCGGAGGAAGAAGCGTCTTTTGAGTCCCTCTCTGGAGTCGGAGCCGCCGCCGCCGCCGGCGTCGCGTCGCGCGCCCGCCAGCCGCGGGGATGGGCCAAGATCACGCAGAGCTGCGCCGCCGCGCGGGCCCTCGGCCTCGACTACATCTGGGTCGACACCTGCTGCATAGACAAGGGCAGCAGCGCGGAGCTCTCCGAGGCCATCAACTCCATGTTTCGCTGGTACCGGCAGGCGTCGGTGTGCATCGCCTACCTGGCCGACGTCTTCGGTGTCGATGTCGACGGAGTCGCAGACGGCGAGGACACCACCCGGCGGGGAGGGAGCGGCGGCGGCCGGGGCGTCTGCTTCAAGCGCAGCCGCTGGTTCACGCGCGGGTGGACGCTGCAGGAGCTCATCGCGCCGTGCGAGGTGCTCTTCTACGGCGCCGACTGGGCGAGCCTGGGCACCAGGGCCTCGCTGCGCAAGCTCATCAAGGAGGCTACCGGCATCCCCGAGCAGCTCCTCGCGGCCGCCCGGGGAGGAGACGCCGCCGCCGTCGACGCCTTCTCCGTCGCGCAGCGGATGAGCTGGGCCGCCGCGCGCGTCACGACCCGGCCCGAGGACGTGGCCTACTGCCTGCTGGGCCTCTTCGACATCAACATGCCGCTTCTCTACGGCGAGGGGCCTGCCAAGGCCTTCAAGAGGCTTCAGGAGGAGATCATCAAGTCGACAGACGACGAGTCGCTGTATGCGTGGCGCTGCGGGCCCCAGTCGTTGCCCGGACGGTGTTTCTGGGGACTGTTGGCCGAGAGCCCCGCGGCCTTTGGCAACTACGGCCATCTGCTGCCGGTCCGGTCGCGATACCTGTCCAGGCGGCGAGCCAGAAAGACCGTCACCGTGACGAACCGAGGGCTGACGCTGGACCTCTCGCTCACGCCGTTTCCCAATGACCGTTCCGGCACCATATACTTGGCCTTTCTCGACTGCGACGTGCGTAGAGAGGGATCTACGTCGACTCTGGTGCCGGCCATCCTCCTACAAAGGATAGCCTGGGACAGCGATGCCGACTTTACTAGAATTCGACCTGACATCCTGGCACTCTCCATGATGAATGTCATTGTCTTGCCCGACGAGATTTCTCTCAAAATGGGTCTCGGCCCTGGCGACCAGAGTGCGGCCGTGGCAGAGCCTAAAGCACAGCAAATATCTATCCCTCACAAATGTACGGCGGCCCTTCCCCCGAGCGGTATACTATTCGACCCTCAAGTGCACCACACGGGCAACATGCCCGATCAAGTAACAGTGGAGGTGACATCTCGGTCTCCGACCTGGCAGTACTTTGCCAGCCCGACGTTGCCCAACTCGAACGAGCTCTATGAAATCAACTTCAACCTTGTCTCCGTGCCCGACGTCGACCACCTCGTAGCACCCGTCGTATTCGGTGTCTTGGAGCTGGACATCAGCACGGCTTCGGCGGATGACGACGGGTGCTGTCTTGTCGCAGGGCTCGAGCCGACGGAGCCGAACCCGTTCAACACACAGGCACTGTATTTTGTGCCTTGGTGCGCGTTTGAATCGCGGCGAAGCGTTGTCGACTCGAGTTTCAAGCATGTCATGGACAAGGCCTCGAGGCAGGGCCGCGAGCATTTCGTCTTGAGCCACGGACGCCGACTGGTGGCTACATTTGAGCTTGATACAAAGTACTCGAGGCTCTTTTATCGGCTCAAAATCAGTGTAGCCGACGGAGAAGTCGTGCGTCAACGCCGTGATCGAGTGACAGCTGGATAATGCTAGTCTTGGGATCCATCTGAGGTGGTCGCAACGTCCATGCGCAGTATGACTGCCAGCTCGCGAGAGACTGCAAGCGGGCGCTCTTCAGGGACGAGCCCGAGCTGGACAAGCTCCTCTGTGCTAATGTCGGGGCGCTGGTCGATAGTCTCCTTCAGGCGCCTCGCTGTTTCCGTCACGTCTTGAATGGAATCGACCCACTCGGCGGCCCATGTGGTGCTGAGTGAGCCCGGGACGCCAATCTGTATACTGCGGTAGGGAAGGACGTCTAGCTTGGGCGTGCGCTCGGGATCCCACTGGATCCTGACCTCGGTGGTCCGGTCACGAGCCGTGTCTTGCGGCTCTCCGGCGGCGGGCTTGTGGGTGGACAGAACGCCGCGCTCCAGCAGGGCAAGGAAGTGGTGGTGTTTCATCTTGAGGGCCAGAATGCGCTCCTGTCGGGGGTCCTTGAAGGAGTACCCGGCACGATACATCATCCATGCCCAGCTGGGCTTGATCCAGGTCATGCGGCCAGGGCGAAAGTCGGGCGAGGCATTGAGCCTCTGCTCCTTGACAGCAGCGTCGGCGATGGAGCGCTTGTACGCTTGGTATACCGTGACGGTGTCGTCGTCGTAGAGGGCGCGGATCTGGCGATATGGCACTTGCGGCGTGGTCATCGTGGCAGAGGAGCAGTGGCAGTGTGTCTGGTGGGAGTGGTATTGGCGGGACGCCGGGCCGGACGATGGATGGGTTCACCATTTATGAAGGCGATAGGCCATGGGCCAGATGAAGGCAGACAGCTCGTGGTGGCGCTGGGCTGAGGCGACGATGGCGAGCGGCTGGAGCTTCAGGGAGCCTGGGGGAAGCCTCGGGGAGCCTTGGCTTGACGGGCGGTGACTCTTTCGGCGGGCACCGTCTGCTAGCAGGAGCGACCCGACGAGTGACGACCTGATCATTGAGTCACAATGCAGATCACGATGGCTTCAGCACGTTGTTTCCCCAGATGTGTACACTTTGAATCGCATAAAATATAGGTATGTAAGTTAGTTCGTGCAAAGTAAGTTGGGCCATCCCGCTTGTACTCACGAAAGGTCACATCCATATACAGCGAGCCACGCCATGGCGTCACACCAGGGGCCTGAGACTCTGGCGCAGCATTCCAGCACGTGCGTGTGTGCGTGCGCCCTCCATGCCCCCTCCCTGCTCCCGCGTCCCCGCCATCTGCAACAATGGAACCCAAGGAGGGAAGTACGTAATAAGGCAAGGCACAGTACCGTAGCTCAGGGGACGGGGGAGCCTCCTCCATCGCTGCAACGCCCCGCCAGACCCCTGGGGCCCAGCCAGCCCAGCGCGCTCCTCCATGACCTGGGCCCGCGCACAGATGAACGGGGTGCCGCCCGTCCACGACCTGTCGGACTGTAGGTAGTGGCGGTCTAGCAGTAGTCGGGACTCGGGAGCGGGGCTTCCACTGCCACAGCGCGACCCCGCAGAACCTGAGATGCCCGGTGGAGCTGAAGGTGAGGTGGTGCTTATGAACTGTTATAGGTGCCTCCACTGCTGTGACCTGACCTCACGGGCTGGTTCCTCAGTGCTGAGATGTGCTGTGCGGTCGGGTGCTTCCTCCACCACCATAGGTAACCACGACCACCTCCACCACCTGTCAACCGGCTGCCAACCAGCGTCGTCGACTCTCGACAAAGCACGTCTCCCTAACACCCCATCATCCTCCCACCGTCTTCCTGCCGACCGTCACCCGCCGCCCCTCTTAGCTCCTCCTCACGTCCGCACCTTCGGGCCTCACGCAGACCGAGGACCTCGCCAATCTTTCGACCGCGTGTTGTCCCCTCCATCGTCAACCTGACACCCCAGACCATCGTCAGCCTCACCGACAGCTTCCACAAACCTACCCCGCCTGTGCGGGTGCGACCCTGCCCGCGGGCCGCCGTGTGCATGGCTCCGCCGGAGCAGCCCACGGGCGACGAGGTTTCCACAAGCCCGCCCGCCGGCCATGCTGTGGATGCTCCCGAGACGACATCAGGCCGAGACCACAAGCCCGGGTCCGATGACCGCGCTGGCGCTCCAGAGGTGCCCCCCCAGGCCACAGCCTCTTCCCACGACGCCATTCGCCCCGTCTCCTCCACGCACGACGATGCCGACGTAGCTTCCGCGAGCGAGCCCGAGCCACGGCTGGCTGCTGCTGCTGCTGGCTCCCAGTCGCCGTCCACCATCATGCCCGCCGGCACCCGCTCGACGGACGAGGCGCCCCAAGACACCATGCTTCGTCCCTCTACACCCGTCAAGGGCAAGCAGCCCGCCACGAGCTCAGACCAGCCCTTCGATGCCATGGGCTCCTCGGTAGCCACCCTCAAGGCCTCCACGCCTACTCCCCTCAACGATGCAAACTCGCAGTTCCTCACCGCCGAGCCCTCGAGTTACATCGATCCGACGCCCGCCACACCGCGAACATCACAGCCTCCATCGCGGACTCCCTCGCATGCCAGGTCCGTTCAGTCCGACGATGACCAATCCCCCTTCAGGTCCGACGAGGACAAGCGGTACACGAGCGAGGACGAGCAAGATGGCGGCTCGCGCTCCGAGATCCAGAGCATCATGGAGCAGTTTAGCGAAGCCGGCGGCGGCCCCGGCGAGGACGAGGTCATGAGCCCTAGGTTGGAGATCACCTCCCCCATCCTCGGCGGCACCATGCAGCACCCTCCCCGCAAATCCAGCCTCGAGCCGCTCGCCCCTTCCCTCTCCAGCCAGTTGCACGACTTCAACGCCTTGCGCTTGAGCACCTCGTCCCCCGCCGCCGTGGGTGCCGACGAACGTTCTCCGGACGAAGAGGGGCCCCCTGTCCCCCCCAAAGACGGAGCGTTTGGCACTCCTCCGCGACCCAAGGGCGAGCGCAAGGCCTCTCTCGTCGCATCCCCTGCCTCGCCCCCGCTCCAGATGCACCGCCCTCCTCCACCGGAGCCCGAGCCCGAGCCGTCTCTCCCGTTCGATTTCCACCGGTTCCTGGAGCAGCTGCGAAATAAGAAGGCCGACCCCGTGGCAAGATATCTTAAGTCGTTCTTGTCCGAGTTTGGGAAAAAGCAGTGGATGGTTCACGAGCAGGTCAAGATCATTAGCGATTTCCTGGCCTTCATCGCCAACAAGATGATGCAGTGCGAGGTTTGGAGGGATGTATCCGACGCCGAGTTCGACAATGCCCGCGAGGGTATGGAGAAGCTGGTCATGAACAGGCTCTACACGCAGACCTTCTCCCCGGCCATTGCGCCCCCCAAGCCTATCCCCGGGGCCAAACCAAAGAAAAGAGGGGGGGATATTCCCATGGGGCCCGGCCGTCGCGGACAACACCAGGAAGACGTCGAGAGGGATGACATTCTCACACAGAAAATCAACATATACGGATGGGTCAAGGAGGACCACCTCGACATTCCGCCCGTTGGCGAGAGCGGCCGCCGCTTTCTGAAACTAGCACAACAAGGTTCGCCTAGCCCAACCAAATCTCCCCTCAGAGCTCCCAGTCTCACGCAGATCCAGAGCTTTTAAAGATCAAGTCATACAGAGCGCCGCGGGACAAGATAATCTGTGTCCTCAACTGCTCCAAGGTCATTTTTGGTGAGACGCCCGCGCCCGAGGCCCTCTCGTGAACGTTGTCGGCTCACAACATATGCAGGCCTGCTCAAGCACAACAAGTCGGACTCGTCGGCCGATTCCTTCATGCCCTTACTAATCTATGTCGTGCTGCAGTCCAATCCCGAGCACTTGGTGTCTAATGTTCAGTACATTCTGAGGTTTCGGAACCAGGAGAAGCTCGGAGGCGAGGCGGGATACTACCTGTCTTCTCTTGTAAGTATCCTTCTCCTCTACCGACGCTGGCGCTGACGAAGCGAAAGATGGGGGCAATCCAGTTCATCGAAAACATGGACCGTTCGTCCCTGACCATTTCCGACGACGAATTTGAGAAGAATGTCGAGGCTGCCGTCTCCGCCATCGCAGAGCGGCATCAGGCCATCTCTCCCGTCATCACGCAGCAAGCCACCTTCAACGAGAAGCACCCCCTGCATCCGCCGGGGGAGTCTTTCAGCAGACCATCAACTGATAGTGCAGAGGGGGCGCCTCCTCGGCACTCAACATCCTCATACGACGGCGAATCACGGGACGACGGGGCCGCTATATCGGGAATCCTGCGGACAATTCAGAAGCCCCTATCAACGATCGGCCGCATCTTCTCTGACGAGGGCGGCTCATCGTCGTCAACGCCAGGCAGCGCGCCTCGTTCACCTGCGCCCCCTGAGCCATCTCAGCCCCATGCGCGACATCATCGGGAAGAGGGCGGAGAGGAGGCCCGGCGACACGCGTCGGGCCGGCACGTGCTTTCGGCCGAGGAAGCGGCTGCCAGACAGGCCAGCGCCGAGGTCGCCGAGGCGCAGCGGCTACAGCGCGCTGAGCACGCCAATGTCGTCGAGACGCTGTCGGGCATGTTTCCGGATCTGGACCGCGAGATCATTAGCGACGTGGTTTACCAGAAGGAGGGAAGGTGAGTTCCATGTCTCCTTTTCCCGTCCCCCGTTTGCCTCACCAGCCTGTTATCCTCCCCTCCCTTATGGCCCTAGCATAACCCGGCCACACGTCTGATTTGGAAGCTGACGCGCCGTCGTAGGGTTGGCTTGGCCGTCGACGCTTGTCTTGCATTATCCACATAGACGTCTCTCTCCCTCGGGGGGTCCGGACGGGAGGAGCCATGGCCGTCAGCAGGTTTCTTCGACCGATTTGATTAGATAGCATTGCGTCAGGGGCGGAGGCCCCCTTTGCAGATACCAAGCAGATGCAGCAGCATATAGTCAGTCCATACGGAAACTTTCTTGCACGTGCTTTCTCTCTCATCATAGCACTCTCATGGTTGCCTTTGCTCCAAACGGGCTGCGGCGTGACTGTCGCTGTCCACGAGGTGTCTCATGAGAAGAAGGATCGCGCACGTCTTCGACCAAGCAGCAGTCTTGAATACGTCTTGAATACCTTCTTCTAAGTTTAAATCCTGTTGCAGAAGACATGGTCGCGCCAAACCGCCCCTGTCCCGCACTCCACAAATAGGTTGCAAGCTCCTAGGTCAAATGCCACAAGCAGTCCCGTGTATTTCCTTTCCCTCCTTCCCGCAATGCAAAAGCTCGATATTCCAACCCAACCAACTAAAAACGCTGACGATCAGGCGGGGGGTATGATGCAAGTGAACGAATGTATGAATGAATGAATGAATGACTGATCGGCAGCTCCGCTCGCCCGCTCGCTTGCGCTCTCCCCCTCTCTCTGTGCGTGTGTGTGCGCGTGTGCGTCTCGACGACGGACCCCATAACAAGCCCCTACCTACCCTCTGTATCCTCCGTTTCCGTACCCGCCGTATCCATTATCGTACGCCCTGCCGTACACGCCCGGGTATTCCCTCTCGACTGTCGGCAGCAGCGGCTGCCGGCCCCCCAGGGCTATTGGCGCGGCGCCGTCGAGGAGCGTCTGCGTGTCGTGCGGTCTCGTCGGCGTAAGGGGCCGGTACAGCGGCCCGCCCGATGGCGCTGGGGGCGGTTGCAACCCATCCCGCAGGGGGTAGAAGCGCCCGGGGTCGCCGTTTCCGAGCGGCGATTTCTCCTTGAAGTCTCTGCCAGCCGTGACTGGAAACATGGATCCTTGCGTGTCGGGCTTGGGGCGATCGAGCAGCAGGGAGTTGCGCGCGTCGAGGGGAGTGAGGTTGTCCATGTCGCGCTGGATGGCCTCTGTGGATGGGATGGCATGTCAGTAACGGTTCGGGCTCGACCTATCAGGCGGCAGTGATTGAACTCACCCATCTCCTTTCTGCGTTTGCGGTGCGGATTAGCTTTGCAGCAAGCATTGATGGCGTTCCAAGCAATGAGGATGGCCAAGACGCCCGTCAGGGCCGACTGGACAGCGATCAAGGCGACGCCGGCCACCGTCTGCGTGGTCTGCCGGATGCCAAACTCCTCGACGAAGATGAGAATGCACGCGACCGACAGAACGCGGACGACGGCAATGACAATGTTAATGATGTTGCCAGACTTTCGCTCGTAGGGCCTGCTCCAGAGGAGCATGATGAGCATCAGACCCTCAATGACCAGCTGCGCTATAGTCTGAGCCAAGCCGTGGCCGTCCGCGACGGCCAGCGCACAACCCTTGACAAACATGTAGACAATAGCGGGCACAAACACCCACCAATAGTCCTTCTTGTAAGACTCGTAGAAGAGCGAGTACTTGACCCAGATCTTCTTGTCCTCGTACAGCCCACTGGCGTCGCCTTCTGCTTCCTTGAGCTTGCTGGCCACAATCCAGATTTTCCACGAGAAAAAAGCCAGGATTCCAGTGAAGATGGCCAGCGTAACTCCGGCGAGGGTCTTTGCGGCCCACGAGTCGCCATGCGTGAACTGGAATATACAGTAAAGCACCCAGATGCCGTACAAGATGAGAATTAGTGAGGTGATGGTGCGGGCGATGGAGCCCCAGTAATGTTTGCGGAAGCCGGTGAGTGATTGGGGAAAGCTTCCAAACAGTGCCCAGAGCTCCAGGATAACCTTGACCAGCAGGATGCCGACGGCAATGGCGGCGATGACGATGGCCACGACAAGAAGGGCGGTCATGAACACGTCCGACTTGGGGACAGTGAGCCGCTCGGCGTAGGCCTGGAGTCCCTTGACGGTATGCTGGAAATTGGTCGACGTCTCGGCGGACTTGTCGTTGTTGGCCGGGCTCGACTTGTTGACCGACGTCTCGATCTCGCGGACCACCAGGGTGGCAAGCTCACCCATGGCTCTCTTGAACTTGAAGAAGCCCTGGTTGGGACTGACGGTTGAGCCGTCCGGGTAGATCAATGTCGCATTCTTGAGGAACTCGACATTGTCCTCGGTCAGGTTGCCGCCGGTCTTAGCGCGGAAGCTATCGATGGAGGACTGCAGGCCAGCCCAAGGAATCAAGCCGGTAGAAAAGGCAAAGTTCTTGGCGAAGCTGCGGTAGATGGGAGGGTAGTTGACGGACAGCATGCCGTTCATGGCCATGCCCTGGAACCAACCCGCGACTTCGGTGAAGCTGGGAGAGACTGTACCGGCTCCGGCCCCTGAAGCGGCACCGCCTCCGGACAGCACGGCGCCAACGGCGGAGACGCCCGTCACCAGCAAAGCAGCGCCGGCAACTCCAGCGGCAACGTACTGCACCGCCGGAACGTTGGCGGTCTTGCCGTTGGACACCTGGGATTGGATGCAGGCGACCTTGTTGCCGCCATCGAGGCTTAGCAGTTGAAGGGTCGCTTGAGCCGCGATATCGGGAACCTGGAAGGCGATGCTGGGGACCATGTCGGCGAACTGAGGGGGAATTTGCTGGTTCCCACGGGCGGCAAAGGTGCCAGCTGGCACGGGGCACAGCTGCTGGACAAAGGTGCCCTTGTCGCATGGATTGAACTTGTTGGAGTACACTTGGTTTCCGTAGGCGGTCACGTTGAGAAGGGCGGTGACGTTTTGCTCCTTGGCGCTGGAGCCGGCGACATCGAATATGACGGTCTTGTTGTCATTGTTGTATCTGATGTCGACCTTGTCGACCTTTATGGTGGAGTCGTGGCCGCAGTCACTGAAACCGTCCGTTTTGAGGATCTGACCTGCCCATGCGTGGGATGCCAGGGTTCCAGCAATGATCGACCCTTTCCAGAAACTCCAACCCGAGCGTGAGTGACCCATATTTGCGCAGATTGGCTGAAGACTGAAAAGAAGGCCGGAAGGCGTTTTTTCGGCGGCCACGAATCGCAGTCTCGATGAATCGCAGGGCCGTGCAAGCGCCGAAAAGGCCGGTCGTGTGCTAGACTGGCGTCATGTACAAGCGATGTCCAGGAGAGCTGCCTCAAGTCAGAAGTTTTGGGCGATAAGATTTGCGAGTGGCGATGAAATCTGGTTCAAAAAATGAGGTAGCCGAGTCGCCGCGTGGGAATTCCGTCATGGAAGAGAAGCCAAGTGAAGGAGACAAAGACTGGTGTGCCCTCAGGGCGAAGAAGGGAGACAAGGAAGGACCGAGGATCAACCTGGCCGTGAAGAAGAGGCAACAAAGGAGAGGAACAAGACGCGCGAAAGGGAGGGGAAAAGGACAGACAGAAGAAACGGCGGGCGCGTTTCGTCTATCTGTTGCAAATGGCAAAAATGGGCGGCAAAACCCAAAGACGAGAGGAGGACGAGGAGGAGGAGACGGCGGCAGCAGACGACGGGCAGCGCCTGTTGTTGCACTCGTGTGGGCTGGGCGCAGTGGGTGGTGGTGGTGGTAGTGGTGGTGGTGGTGGTGGTTGGCGGACTAGCCAGTGAGCGCCGCTCAGGGGGTGTCAATGTGAAACGGCCGACCTCGACGTCGACGGTGGCGAGTAAGTGAGCGAGCGACGACGAACGATTGGCGTGTGGCCGGCCCCGTCTGTTGGCTTTATCGAGCGTATTGTTCTCGACTTCTCTATTTCTTCTCTCCAACTTTTGGTGAGGTGTGATGTGGGTGTGAAGGAGAAGGAGAGAGCGCGAGTATGTGTGTGTGCGTGTGTGTGTGTGTGTGTGGTACAGTATACATGAGGGACGTTCAAAAGGAGAGTCGCGCACCAGCGCCAGAAAGATCCCGAGGCATTCATCCATCCATCCACGGCATGGCATCGTGGGTCCGTCGTGTTCCTCACCCCCCCGACAAAGCGGCGAAGCTGGCCCGCGATGGGGGACCCCGGCAGACACGGCGGGCCAGGCAGCGATGCCTGTCTACCTACCTACCTTGGCCGGCCCGTCAAAAAGAAAGAACACCGACGCCCGGGGGCCTGGAGCCGGGCGGATGAGGGCAAGGGACCGGTTACTAAGGGGGAACAAGACAACCTAAGCACCTAAGCAAGCAGGGCAGGCTGGCAATACAACCACGACGGCGGAGACTCGACCGGGAGGCCCCTGTGCCGCGCGCCCCTAGAATAGAAGCCTGCCAAGGAATCAAGAGATGCGTGGCCAAGGAAGGCGCTCGCAAGGCAAGGTACCTTGCTTTACGCAAGGTAAGTCGATGAACATGTAGATGCAGATTAACATGGATTGCTACATCACATCGTGGCCCTCTCGCTGCACAGCCTCGCTCCTGCCCTGTTCTGTCGCCAAGACGACTCTTTCCCTTGATCCTGATATTGGGCTCCGGAGTCCGGCGTCCGGACTCCCACCCAGCCAATTTGCCACGCTGTAGGTACCCGACTCTGTTCACAAGCTACTAGACCTGTACCTCAGTACAGCAAAGTACCTAACCTACCTACGAAGCAGGTAGAATGCTCAATATATCTGCAGCATCTACCAAGGTACGGAGTACTGGTAGCATGACAAGGTGCCTCCCGCGATTGCACCAGGTACTCGGTCTGGTACGAGGTGCGGTGCCGCGCGGTATCCACCCAAGCAAGAAGCAGCAGCATCAATCCGAGCCCCCCCCCCGGGTGGCCCCTCCGATCTCCACCAGCGTTCCCGGCAGCTCATTCCCATCCATGCTCCAATCTCCAATATCCATCCAAGCTGTTTATAGCATCGCTTGGGGAGGCAGCACGCAATCCACGGAGTTGACCTGATGATCGCGACGAGGGCGTCGGTGCAGGAAAAGACGGCCTCGCTTGCTTGCTCCATCCGCGCAGGTAGTATCAGGCGGCACTTGGTGCACGGAGAGAGAAAAAAAGATCCGATTCGTGAGCGCTTCTTCGAGAGTCCAGTCCCTCCTGAACTTGAGGGACACACACCCCCCCACCCCACCCCACCAACCCCAGACCCCCGCGTCCGCTCCCCCTGATTGGTGGCCTGTGGTTGTCTGGCAAGAGCTCTGAAACGACACCCAAACCCCCAATCAACACCTCACCTCCTATTGATTACTTTAGTAGGATGGTAGGTTGGTGGTAGTACGGAGTAGGCACAATGAACGACTCAGGCCCTCTCTCATTCTTCTCTCCACCCCTCCCAACTCCGGCTTTGAGAGGCAGCCAGGCTCCAGTCAAGCAAGCCAACCAACCCGCCTGCTCAAGGTCACCGGTCGTCGCCGCCCCCTTCGCCTTACTCGTACAGTCATGCTCAATTGACATTCTTGCTCGTTACGGGGCCATGGCTGGACGGATGCGGCGCAGCCTGTAGGTAGATACACTCGCAAGGAGGTGGACTCATATAAAACGGAGTGCTGCGCACATCAAATACAGTATTGTAGCACAGGTCCGGATCAGAGTGGAATGAACGAAAGGTACTCGACTCTCACACGATAACGGCGACGACGCCTAACCCCCTTGCTTCGTACAACCCACGTACAACAGACGGAACGCATCCCGTTGTCGACTTTGTTTTTCAACAGGCGACGCACGCCCGTCACCGCCGCCAGGCTCAGGTGAGGCGTCTGGTACAGTCTATGCATGCAAGCCTCCCGTTGCCGTTGCCGTCGAACAATTCCGCGCCCTGCGTTCCCGGCGTCGCGGTTCCCCGCCGCCGGGTGATCAGCGAACGACATCCTTCTTCCCCTCTCCCCCCCTGGCCCGCTCGCGCACACACCATCCACCCCCCCTTGCCCGCGTCTGTGTGCCCGAAACCCAGCGATGCAGAGCAGACCCCCCTCCTTTCTCTTTCGACCGTTCAAGGACGAACCTTTCACCTTCGGGTCTTCCTCCCTCCGTTCCTTGTCCCGAGCTTTGCTGCTGCTTGGAACTGAACCAAGCAGGCGAATACTTGATACTGTACTTCTGACGTGTAGTTACGTGCCTTCACGAGTACCTAATGATGAAGGAACCCGAGGATGAGATCATCGGAATGCATGCACAGCCACACGCTGTCGGAGACATGTGCCGTCTTTGACTTGAAATCCCCTTTATTGAACACAAGGGCCCCCAGAACTGTAGACCTGTAATACTTTACCGTAGTAAAGTGCCTGGGTACCTGCCTAGTACCTCCGCGAGGCAGGACGCCCGCTCACCGACTCACCATATACAGAGGTACTTCGTATCCCTGCTAGATTTCTAGCCTCAATCTCGCTCGCCGCAGTCGGCAAATTCGCAGCACCGCCTCCCTTGGTAGTACCTGGCAAAGGCGAGCAAAGGGGGTGCCCAGAGTGAAATGCTGCTTCCTCCGCTCTCCGGGTATCGAGTTATTCCAGTAGTCTCTGCCTAACTTGATAGGTAAATCAATTCTTACGTAGTGCATTAGTAGGTACCACCCCGCGTTAATGAGGCGGATGGCGTTGTTGTGTGGCCGTCTTCCCGCGTGTGGTGTGTTCCTTCCTTAGCGGACATCCTTGAAGGAAGGAGCTGTTGCGTGTTGTTGCCTCACGTCCTTGATATTCACAAATCACAATGCCTGAGGCAAACGCTACGCGTCGCTCGCGATTTGCGCCGAACCATCGAAAGTGAAAACCCTGTCATTCTGGCGAGCGTTATTGCACACAGGCGGGCTACAACTTACTAGTTAGTATTCAAAATGGCTGACGAGCCTCAGCATCGAGGTCGGAGGCAGAGCGTGAGCCCACAGTGACCAAGCAGCTGGGTGGACGCGGCCTTGACGGGGTCGGCTTGTGCCCCACCTTCCGCCTTGAGTCGGCCCGCGCCCGCATATTTTCCCCTCCGTCATCCCCGTCCCTTCTCCGTTGTCAAAGTCCGGACCCGACCGCACGCACCCGCTGGCGCCACGGGCCTTCTGTCTTTGATGAGTCCCTTGCTCGGCTTTCACATTCAGTCTTTCTCTCGCCCGTTGGGACTCAAGAAGCCTCACCATGACGCCCCCCCACGTCGTCACGCTGGACAACTTGTCCACACAGCTACAACCATGGCGACCGGACGACGACAGCCACCTCTACGCAATTGTTGACATGGGGAGGTCAGTTAAACGTTTCTTGGGAGCCCTTTATCTCATTAACAGGGGCGCTGATCGACTTTAGCAATGGCATTCGCTTCTCCATCACATCCTTGGCCCCTCCAACAACACGCCTGCTCGTCCCGGTCTACTCTGCTCGCGCAGCCATTTCCTTGTTTGACGCGCTGACACCGTCGCCTTCGGGACTGGTCTTTCCGTCTGAGACAATGGATGCTGTCGGGTCCGCGCTCTCTCGGTTCCATCAGATCGCTCTCCTCCATGGCGTTCCACCCTCCCAGATCCTCATATTGGCCACAGAGGCAATGCGCCGCGCCGCCAACGCTTCGCAGATGCTCACCTCCATTGCCAAGGCGACTGATGGCTTAGCTGTCCAGATCCTCGACCCGTCTGTCGAGACCCTTTTCGGCGCCGTCATGGGATCAAGGAGCGGACTGGTTGATGTAAAGGGTGGAGCCCTGTTCCTCGACCTGGGCGGTGGCAGTGTACAAATGACTTGGGTCGATACAAGCCAAGCCCACTATGAACTTCATGCCGCCCTGGCTGGCGAGAGTCTGCCTTATGGAGCCGCAAAACTGACACGGGTGCTCGAGGAACAACCTCCCGAGATCCATCAAGCCGAAATCGGTACCCTGGAAGAGGGCATCGACTGCATATACGCAAACCTGTGCTCCAGGTTCCCCGCCCTGCAGGCCATCAAATCCGCACATGATAGAGGAGAGAGCGCCAGCGTTGACGTTTACATGTGTGGAGGGGGCTTTCGAGGCTACGGAAGCATGCTGATGCACAACGACCCCATTTCCCCGTATCCGATCAGCTCCATCAACTCCTACTCCGTGTCAGGACGAGTGTTCAGGCAGACTTCCGAGATGAGACGGCTCAACCGAGAATACGACGGCAAAATCTTTGGCATGTCAAAGAGGCGGCGCCGACAGTTCCCTGCCATCGCCACCGTCATTGAGGCATTCATTGCAGCTGTCCCTAACATTGGTAGGGTGACGTTCTGTGGAGGCTCAAACAGGCAAGGGGTCCTGATGATGAAGCTGCCACCGGAAGTTCGGGAGAGTAACCCTCTCGATGTTCTGGCCCAAGTTTCGGAGCAGGAGAGGCCCATGTTCGACGCCGTCCTGCGCCTGCTTCAGGCGGCCTTGCCTGATATGCACCCTACCACACCCACTCCGATCTCGCTAGGCTTGGGCCCACTGTTGATTCGACGCATCTGGGATCGTTGCGGCTATGATAGCAACACGAATGCCTCATTTGCTTTGCATGATGCGGTCACGCGCAATCCTGATTGCCCAGGCCTCACCCACCTCACGCGAGCCATCCTTGGCCTAGCAGTTTGCGCTAGATGGGGCACAGGTGTTGGGCCCGCAGATGAGCAGCTTTTCATGGGTCTGCGTCGGATTGCCGACGATCATGACAGAGATGCTTCGTTCTGGGCATTATACCTGGGGGCCGTCTGCGGCGTTCTTGCCAACATCTTTCCCGTCATGCCCCAGGAGCCAGAACAGCTTCTAAGCGCAATCACGTACGGCCTCTTCAATCATTCAGCACTTTCCGAATTTCTGCTAACTCTGATTCGTCACAGTTTTCATGCGGTTGTTGAACCGGGCAAAAGCAGCAAAAGGGACAAGGTTTTTCTGAGCATGGGCCTTGCGTCCAAGTATCAAGGAAACGTCGACCCAGAGGCACTCGCGGACGGGTTTCAGTCTGCTTTGAGCAACAAGGGAGACAAAACGCAATTCAAGACATCTTTTAGGGCCACATCGCTGTCATGATCTCATGACCTCATTAGATTCGAATCCTCCCCAGTGCGTCACCGTAGACGCATCGCCCACATCTTGTCCCGGAACTCACTCGCCATCGTCATCACAGTCATCGCCCCCGCCACGCCGGGAGCCTCTAGACTTGCCGCTTGCCTTTGGCGCCCGCTTTCGGGCGTTGAGCTTTTTTAGCTCGTGATTGACCACGAGCACGCAGAGGAGGGCGTCGCAGTCGTCGGCCGAGGACCGAAGGCTCTGGTCTAGGTAGGGTTACTCAATGTTTTTCGAAGACACGGAATTTTGGCAGTGAATTACGGGCACTTACACATGTCCTTGCGGGCTTCCAGCAGACGACGGCCCAGATGGCAAATATCGCCCTTGTTCTTGGGATCATGGCGATGGTGAGATCCAGCTTGAAGCCAGTCCAAGGATATCTCCAGGCTTTTCTTGGTACGGAACTGGTAGTGGTAGAAGATGGCTACCATGGGGAAGTGCACGTCGGCCAGTCGCTGGTAGTGGGCGTGGTACACCCCGCCTGCGCGAGCAGTTAGCCGCATGGACCTTCTCAGGAGACAAACGGTAGCCGCCTACCATTCGGACCGGCCCGAGCAATTTGAGCCTTGAAGGCACCCATGAGGTCACGGTACATGAGAATGAGCTGCCATAAGCATGCCCAAATCGCCATCCTCTCTTGGGGCTGTGGCTGGGAATGCTGGCCGAGACAGTCATCCAGGCTCTTCAAAACCTTGTATTCGAGCAACTTGAGCGCCTCTCGGGCAATCTTCCTCAGCCGCGCCTGGACCGATAGAGGAAGAGTTACGATGTGGTTGGCAGGGTCGCGGCACCAAAATGACGGCATCCTCCAGATCCTGAAGAAGCAATTCATCTTATGAACGTTGTCGACAAGGTCATGCTGCATCACGTGTCAGCCCACTGTGAGATGACATCTCGATGTGGCAGTCTGTGTGCATACCTTGGGAAGAGAACGACCCCCTTCAGAATAAGCCAGTAAGAAGCTCTGCAGGGCCCGAGGGAAATCGGCGGAATTGTACTCCCTCCTGATCTGGCCCTCGACCCACCGCTGCAGCGCCTCGTGGCTGGGGACGTGATCACGAGGAAAGTCTGCCTTCTTGGCCTCATCGGAGTCATCATTGGACTTGTACGGCTGCACGATTGCGCGCAACGCGGGAGACTTCAAGTCGGTGGTGAGGAAGATGGTGATCTCCCTCGGCGTGCCAAAATACCTGCGTGCGCAAGAACAGAGCTGTTCTTCGGCGTACGGGTCTTTGGACCACACATCTAAAGACGACCTTGTCAGCGCGCCATCGACCACGCCAGACGCGGGTAAGACGCGGGAAAGGGGATGAGCGGGATGTGGTACCTGGACCCTGGGTGATGATGGGCCACGCACTGCCTGGGGTTTTACGAGTACAGACAAGGTGCGAGTGGTCCGGAAACGACTTTCTACACGTGGGACAGACGCCACTTTCATGACACTTGGTATTGTCAGCTGCGGTTCATGGCATGCGGGAGGTGGGGGGAGGCAGAAGAAGGGGCCCGCGCGGCTGGAACTTGTCTTACTCTGGTCTTGGTTACTCGGCATGGCAGACAGGCTCCACTCTTCCGGACATCGGCCGTTTGAACGGGGTCGGCGAGCTGCCTCTGCCTCTTGTCAGAGTCGGCAGCGGACCGTCGACGCTTCTGGCCAGCGGACTGGCTGGCATACTGGGCCCTGGGCTGGTCGCCGTGGACGTGGATGCGTGGCGGGTAACCACGGGGCACGGGCTTGACGGACGACTCGGTCTGAGGATAGGTCCATTCATCGTCGTGGGCCTGGGCCTCCCTTAGAGAAACGCGCGGGCGATGATGGCCATCGTCGGAGCGGTCCGAGGGCAGGGAGCCGGAGTGGTCGGAGGGCGAGGTGCTCCCGCCCTGGACGAGGTCGGGCGGGGTCTGGCCAGAGTAGTCTGAGCCGTGGACAGGGTCGTCATACGGGGCTCGCATCCTGAGGAACTCGGCTTCGAGATCACGGATGGAGAGTTGAGAGGCGTGGACGGGCGACGAGGGGCTGTAGCCGCCGTGCTCGTAGCCGTAGCCGGAGATGGGACTGGAGGGACTGTCTGAGAACGGGGGGCTGGGATAGTGACTAGACTCGTCTATGGGCTGAGGGGCGCCGGAAAAGGCCGGCCAGTCAAAGAACTTGTCGAATAGTTCATCGAGGGCCGAGGAGGAGGAGGGAAGACGGGGGTTTTCTTGCCCGTCCCAGGCGGTTGTATCCATGTTGATGGCCGTGTAAGTCACGGGATGCAGTGGGACCTTGCTTGGCTAGCTTTGGCGAATCGAGCCCGGGGGCCTCGTGTCAGAAGGGCAATAACGTGAAGATGCCCAATGTCCCAGCAGGTCTTTGTGTAAGATTTGTCGGGTTCTGGGACTCTGCCTGACACAAGGGAAGAATTATAACATGGTGTCCATGGGGGGAGGCTCTGTCACGTCCCGTCACTTACACCGTCGGGGCCGTTGCATTCTCGGTGTGGCCGGGGTGCATGATTGGTCGGCAGCCGCGTGAGCCCCATCCCCAGTAGCCAATCAGAACCATGTCCTACACCGATTTCGACCATCTGCCCCCTGGCGCGCCGCCGCGGCGGGAGCCGCCGGTCATGTGACCGACCCTGCCGAATGGGGCCGCCGTGTGCAGTCAATGCCCGGCCGTTCCTTCCTACAGCCAGCCCGTCCATCTATCCGTCCGTCCGTCCGCCCGACCCGCCCCCCGATGATGCGCCTGCCTCTCTCTCCCCAAGTCTCTCCGTCTCTTTGTCCCTGAACTCCTTCTGCCAGGTCTCAATGCCGACTCTCGGTTTTGTTTTTTCCTGTGGCTGCCGAGCAGAGAATGCCCGCGGCGGAAGAAGAGCTATGGCTCAGGGGTCCGCGGGGTGGTGGTTTGTTGAGAGGGCTGACCTTTTGGGAAGGTGGGGGGGACCATTCGGGAGATGGGATAGGGAAGAAAACAACAACAGACACGCGCCATGGAGAGAGAACATACCGAGATAATAATAACTAGAGAGTGAGGAAAATTTTCGTAGGAGACCACACGAGAGGAGATTTGCGTGGTTGGGTCGAGAGAAATGGAAGGGAAGAAAGGGGGAGCGGAGCACGACTGGGCGCGGCAGGGTAGATAAACACAAACGGGTAGGTAGGTGACTAGGTTTGGTAGACGACGTGGTGGTGGTGGTGGTGGTGGCGGCGGCGGCGGTGGTCAACAAAAGTCATAAAAAGTGCGCTGATGAGTCGGGAGTCGGGGCCGCCTCCCATCTATCCCGCCAGCCATCCATCCATGATCCATCCATTCATCCATCCATCCTGGTGAGCCGGGGTCGTCCCTGGGGGGGAACTTACCTTAAGCTTTTCTGGCCCCCTTCCCACTTGGGGTTGCTGCCTACCTACCTACAACCTACCAACCCTCACCTCCTTTCCTGAGGTAGGTAAGGTACTAGGGTACTTGATCTGCCCAACCGCCTGCCCTTGTACACCCCATGATGAGCCGCTGTTTAATAAAGTGGCGAGTTCACCCACCCCCGCCAGGCATTTTGTTGTCTGCATTGTCCCTCCCCAACAGGCTGTGCTTTCGTCGTCGCGCTCAGTCAGCTGACGGGGAGAGAGAAGAGAGGATAATTGGTTCCTTTTCCTTTCGCTCTGGGAGACTCTGAGAGGGGCGTAGAGTTGCGCCGCACCCGACCAACTTTTTTTTCTTCCTTCGTGTTGGCGGCGCGCGCATATCACGCCGGCGTTGGTGTTCTGGGGAAGCGTCGTGCTATATGTATCAAATATTTTGATGCCCCCTTCCCACGGGTAGTTCCGTTTGCCTCCCTGCTAGGGACTTTTAGTAGTAAGTTAGTAGTAGTAGTACGAGGTAGTAGTAGTAGTCGACTTGGGAATCAGAGAGGTCAGTGACACGTGACACCATAGACGGTAGTACTGCAGTACTAGCCCGTCACACCCTCGCGTGGACCGGGGGGGAAGGAGGCTCGGCATTGGGGAAAAGAGAGACTCGCCAAGAGATGCCATCCATTTCGCTCTGCCATTGAGACGACAGGATCCGTGCGAGAAGCCGACACGTCGGGATGTTGACGAGACAGATTATGGATGTGCACGGCAGCGTCGCCCAGGAACCCCATGGTAGTGGTGGTGGTGGTGGTGGTGGTGGAGGATGAGGAGGACGAGGACGAGGAGAGCCGGCGGAGCGGGACCGTCTGAGCGCATGATAACGTTGACAAGATGCCGTCGTCCCCCGATCCTCGCTCATCATGCGGGTCGATCTGATGTCGAGGGCTCCACTTCCGGCTAGGATCTTGGTTAACTTGCAAAAGGAAGGAACAAGGCATGACGAAACTGGCAAACGGCAGGCGGCAGGCAAGCAAGCAAGCGGAGCCCAGAGAGATACACAGGGAAACGAGACGCATGCCGCGGGGGCAGTAGTGTCTGGTGAGCGCGTGTGCGAGGGCGTACTACCTTGGTAACTGCTGGGCAAGATGGAAGTAATAATGCGAGGCAAGATAAGGTAGGGCGCCAAGGCAAGGTAACATGAGGCAAGGACAAGGCATGGCAAGTGCATGCAGGCCTCAACCCACTCCCTGTTCACGTCCTGGTTTCCCCCAGCGGGTATCCCGTATGGAGTGGTGGCGGTTTGTGCGGCCGAAGACTTGACACAAGGAAGCATGCATGCATGCATGCTATGCCCCGTACCATGGACACGAGAGTTGTTGATGATAACACCTGGCCTATTTTTTATTTTTATTTTTTTCACCCGCCTGACCGGGTGGGTGGGCATTCGTCAAGTCAGTCAGTCGCCCCACGGCTGGCAACCTCGTAGCCTTGATGTAAGAACAACGACGACGACAAGAAGACGCGCCGGAGAGCCTGCCTGGACTGTGGTTTGCGGTGCAGCAAAGGAGTTTGTGTGTATTCGAGTGACGGCGATTTATTTTTTCTTCTTTGGGTTTGGGTTTGAGTTCCGGGGGCTGCGACGTGGTGTCAATGGCAGAAGGCGAGAGAGGATATGTAACGCACTGTCTTGTCGTTGAGAACTTAATAGAGATGCATACGTACATTGTATTTGTCTTTGATGAAGTGAAGATGAGGGGGGGAAACCGCGTCTAAGGCTGCTTCTTGTCTTCAGGCTCCCCCCCCCCCCTCCTTGAGCTACGGAGTACTTTGATATGACCCGTTGACTTAAACTGCGGTGCGCTTGGAGATGGGAAGGGCGAGCAAGGAGCAGGCATCCAGTCCCAATATACACTTTTGGAGCTGGCTTTCTGCCTCTCTCTCCTTGAGAAGCTACGGATTACGTACCATCTCATGCTGTGAGACGGGCGTATGGTCACGCATGCGGTCCGTACCCGAAGCACGGGCGTCTTCTTGCAAACGTAAAAGGCCGAGAACCGAAGCTATCGTATCATCTTCCGGGACTCCAGACGCCTTTTCTTCTCCTTGTGTTTCAACCCATATAGCGCCATCATCAATCGCCGCGTATATCTGCCTGGCGGTGGCACGGTCGCTCAGGAAGATAGCAGCGCGAGCTCTGCCACCAGTGTCGGCCGGGGCTCGCTTGCCTACGGCGCTGGGCCGCGGTATCCACCCCGATGGCAACGTCGCGGAGCCGCCTCCCCCACCGAGCCGAGCCGGTGCGGAGGACCCGGCGGTCCCGGGTACAACATTCACAAACATCATTGATTAGAGGAGTTGCATTTCGCAGGCCCTCCAGCATCCAACACAAGCCCGAATAGGCACATTGATGACCAGCCTGGCTTGAGGCCAGGCAGGGGATCAGTTTGGTGCCTGCGGAACGGCAAGCAAGCAAGCTGCCTAGCGAGCCCCAGAACTCGCTACTACTACAGTATCTGACCGTGCCGCGTAACACTCGACATATTCTCCCCACCTGCATTTGAACCAGAGCGGACAAGAGACTGGAAGCCGCGTGCGCGATGATGAATGCACCAAGATATTTGTGCCTACTAGCGCGTCGGCTAGATGCCGTGAGCCGAGAGGGTTGCCGAGGTGTCCGCCACAGTCGCTCATGAGCCGGCGATGAAAATGATGGGTCGGCGGCTCCTGGTCAGAGCAAACGGCCTGAAGCTGCCGAGCTCTACTGGTTGTGTGGATAGCGACTTGGTACGACTTCTTGGTTCTCTAGCATCAGCGGGCTGAAGAGCCTCCGCACGTACGTACGAAGTACGTTCTTGGTGTAAAAAACATCGTCTCACCCCCGCCGGACATTCGGACAGCGAGCCAACAAGCGCCAAAAATAGCGTCCGTCTGGAGGTGGAGGCGCATTCGGGGCCACGATGAAGCCATCCGGCGGGCGGGGAAGGGGCGGAAAACTTGTGGTGTGCTTCGCTTCACGGCAGCTTGGCTGGCCGACAACACAGGACCAGACTAGAGGGTAAGTTACTGGACGTAACCAACAGCAGCAACAGAGCCCAAGGCCATCACGTCAGCAGCAGTCGCAAGTTGTTAGTGCGTTCATCGGCGTTCCAAGTGCGCGGGTGTTGAAATCGCTCAGCCTCCCAGAGGCGGGGCAAATTATTCGCAGACCCAGCGCGGCGGGACGATTATAGCTCGAAAATACTAAGAGGTTTCGCGCCCATGTCGAGGGGACGCTTATGCAAGTCAGCGCGGAACCTCAGACGAAGGATTTCATCAGGCCAACACGTGTCAAGGGCCACGGTAAGGGTCTGTCTGTCGTCAGGGTCAACGGGTCGGAGGTCGCTTTTGGCGATGTGCGGTGGTGCAGACGTGCCAGTGCAGCCAGCGTCGGGGTTCGGCGCGCTTTTCTGGAATCCCAGGGTCTCGCGCAGCTGTCTGAGCTGAGGTGCGTCGGGCACTGGTAGGCACGTGTTTCCCAAAAATAAACGCAAGCGACGCTTGTTGGCACGTCTGGAATGCTTGGTGACGTCGCATGCCAACCCTGGGTGGCGAGGGTCCCCCCCCTTCTGGCCTTCGTCGTCGTGTCGTCCGTATCAGCGCAGCCTTGGCTGGCGGGGTTCGTCGTGTGCTGGGTATGGCATTGGGCTAACAACAAGTCACAAAGCGTTGAAACTCAATGTGCCCATGGCTGGCTGGAGCATTGGCTCCACTGACCTTGCCCTGTCCGCCTGCGCTCACCAACCGCTTGGCGGCACCTGCGCCTTGCTTGAATCCATCGCCAGGTGAGCAGTCAGCAACAGCTGCTGCTGCTTCAGCCCGCCCGCCCGGGTGAGGAGTCGAGGCTCCTGCGAGCCGCAACAGATTACGTACCCTGCTGGGCAAATTGCTCCAATTTTGTCAGTGCGAACAGAGCAGTCGTTGTATCGGTTACAGCATCAGCACAGTACAGCCAGCCAGCCAGCCAGCCAGATTGCATGGACGAAAATGCTTGTTGGTGCCGAGAAGGAATCAGGTGCTGGAATGAACCCTCCCCTGACTGCTGCTGCGAAGGCCTGTCATCTGTGCACGGGAATCGATCGAGGCAGATTGGCACGCGACGCCTGCAATCTGTGTGCAGTACCCTGGATGCCTGTCAGTCCTGCATGAGCAGGCCCCTGGGCGAGCAGTACTGTACAGTACACGTAGGAATGACGGATCATGGCCGGCTGGGCGGGCGGTCAGCGTGATGCCGTGCCACACACGCACTTCACTCGCATTGTCGTTGGGCCCTTCATGTTTTCTCGTACCAGCCACAGGCCGAGTGAATATCAATGCCCAAAAGCAACAAGCTTCTCCAATCCGTCCTGGCCCATCTCCGAGCCGTCTCGACGCCGCACGGGGGGGGCGTAGGAGGTGGCGAGAATCGGAAATCATGTATGCAGAGGTATCCGCGGCATGCATGCATCAGCGCTGTCGGCATCGTCGTCGTTGTCATCGTCGCCCGTTGTTGCCGTTGCCGCCGCCGACGTTGCCGTAATCGTCGCGTCGTCAAAGAGCAAGCCATTCACGCTATCTAGGCGGGCACGCAGGCACTTGGCGTCGGGTAGGCCAAGCAAGCAAGTGGGCGCTGGGATGGATGGCGAGACGAGACGAGGCAGGACAGTGCAGGGACCAGAAGAGGGACCTCCCATCATGCACAAGCAAGCAAGGCAGGTACGTACGGTACGAGTCGGTACCTTGTACTTTGCACCAGCGGGCGAGATGGTGTGGAGTTGGTGGATGAGGTGACGGCAGCACCCCTGGGTGGCGTCGAGGGGGCGGGCGGAGGCGCCATGTACCAGTACGCGAATCTCCTGCCCCGCTCCTGGCATTTGCCCTGTGTTCCTGGAGCGGCGCCCGGTAGCAGGACGACGTTAAAACGGCGGGCGGGTCGGCGTATGCTGATTGGCTGGTATACAATGGGCCGGCTAGGATCTGGCCTGACCGGGTGGCGGGGGCTGGTCCAGGATGCCAGGTTCCAGTGCGCCTGCCGCGTCCCTGGGCGTCGGGTCTGCCTGCCTGCCACCTGCCTGCGCCGAGCAGTGGTTGCACCGCAGCTGCCACTGGATCAATGGGGATAGCGGTGACGTCGGCAAGGTCGGGCAAGATTTGTCTCTCTCGTGGGCTGTCAGGGGCCTGTCGTGCCTGCCCGGACCCCTCCAGCATGTGTTCGGCACCCGTGGACCCATGCCATCCACCTCGAGACGTCAGGCCCGCCCCCTAACTGTGGAATGTTCCATCTACTAAGGTACCTGTTGGAAGCAGCCGAGCCAGCGCGCTCACTCCCCTGTTTATTGCACTGCGTTGTATACTGTACAGGTTGTCCTGTCCGTACGCACCATTCCCGGGCTCCAATGGACCGGAAGGCCCGCGAATCTGGTGGCCACGCGCCCACAGGGGACGTCCAGGTGACTGGCTCCCGTCGCCCTCCCTCCCACCTCACTCATCCGCCTGCACGCACAGACAGCGCGTCCTCGCCCACTGGCGGACAGGAAGGGACAGGGGCTGCCGGCACAGCAGAGCACCGCACAGCCCGCCACGGGAGGGGCCACGACGGGACGGGCAACCTTAAGGCGCCATCCATCTTACACCTACTTCGTACGTTCCTCCTGGACTGATGGGCAGTCAGTCGTCTCTGGCGAAACACCGCCCGTGCCGGTCCCCCGCCCGCGGCCCTTTTTTTTTTGTTGGGCAGCAGCAGCTTGCTTGCTTGCTTACTTGCTTGCTTCCCGTCAAAGTTGCTTGCTGCCTCGCCTCTTGACGGGGGCCACGGCCGACGGATGCAACGACGACAACAAAAACCCAGAGACGACCCGTCCATCCGTCGGTCCGTTCGTGCTTCGTAGAGCGACTTCTCGCACAAGACTGTACAGCACAGCACAGCGCTCGTTCCCGATGGTGCGGTTTTGACCAGCGGGCGATCCATCGGCACACCCCCCCTCGAGCCGTGTGACACTTTTATTTTATTTTTCTACTTTTTTTTCTTCCTGTCCTTCCGTTCCTCTCTCTTTCCCCCAAGTGAGACAGCCTTCTCCCTGCCGTGGCCTGGCCGCGCCTCAGACGTGAGCCTCACACCCCCCCGGAAAAAGCCCACATTCGACCAGACAAACGTCATCGCGTCCCCACCGAGAACCCCAGAACCCCCCCGAAGCCGTTGCTCCAGACACAGGAGGAGTATCTCGCCTGCCCGCGGCACTTGTACTCGTACTAGTACTACCAAGCAATACCCCCGCGGGTTTTGATTTGAGTTCGTTGCCAGTCCTCTGTCTTTCGTACCTGACCTTGCCTCACCTCACCGATCCATCCCCCCATACCCCCTTTCCCGCGCCCGACGACGACACCGTTCGTCCGCTCGGCTCGCTTGTACGTGCTTGGTGCGTGCGTGTGTCCGCCCTGCAGACGGACGAGACGAGCAGAGAGTGGCGCCACAACGCAGGTACGTACGTCTAAACTCTGCCCTGAACTGAAGGACCCCCCGCCTGGCGCAGCAGGCGCAGGCAAACGCGTCCCCTCGGGCTCGAGATGCCGTCCGCCGTTTCCGATGCAAATCCCAACCCCGGGCTGCGCAGCACAACACCGCTGCGGCTTCTTGGCCGCTCGATGCGATTCGCGTCCCGGGGTGGCACAGCGCACCAGGGCCCATATCCGTGGAGATGCCCATGATGCCATGATGCTGTCCGCACTCTCCAGCTGAGCCAGGCGTGCACCTACGTACGTACTCGTACTTGGTGGTACGGGTGCGACCGTGGGCGGTGGTCCTGTTCTGTGTGGTCCATGTCTCCATGTCTGACGCGCATTTTCTCCCAGGATAGGCCCGTTCTCTGTCCTCCTTCTCTGCACATCCCCGTGCGCCGAGCCGTGGGACACGACACGCCCCCCCCCCCCACCAACTCTCTCCTCTGCCGCACGCCGCTCTCTCTCTCTCGCTCTCTGTTGTTACTGCCGTGCCCCGGCAGCCTTCAAGTGCTCTTTTGCCTTTTCATCTTGACTTCTTCCCGTTGCTGATTCTGACATCGCCGCTTGGTGTTTCCCGCTATTGCTGCATGTTAGATTTGCTCCGGGGCGGAGGGTCATATTATCCAATATGGCCTCGAGTAAGTCCTTTCGAGCAACTCTGCTCCCTTCTTCCTTCTCTTTTTCCACCTTGCGAACCAATTCAGATCCCGACCACCGTTCGTCGCGAAAGCTCCCTCGCCGCACCTCGAGCCTCGATCCCCTCAAGCAGCTCCATATCCGCAACCCACACGCGCCGTCACCCGTCCAGACGCCCCCGACGTTGCAGGAGGAGCCCGTCTTCATCCATCCCAAGGCCGCCGACGGCCTGCCGGGAGAGCCAGTGCCTCCTGCTACCCGCGCGCGCACCAAATCCAAGACCTGGGGCGCCCGCGTCTCCTCCCTCCTTCCTCCGCTTATGTCGCCCACCGCAGATACGAATTCCGAACCGGTCGCCAGAAAACCCATCAAGGCGGTGGCCACCAACCCGCCCGCCCAGCCCTCGCCACCTCCACCCTACGACCCTCGCGAGTCCTCCACCAAGCGTCTCAACAAGTCACCGCCGAGGTCCGACGTGCCTGTCGAGCCTCTCGGACACCCAAGCCCGCCCCGAACACCGCATGCCTTGCCACCAGCCCAGACCACCATGTCCTTGCCCGAGCTAGACATGGGCATGCTGGCCCTGTCCACGTCTGTGAAGCCGCAAATTATGGCGCCCATTCCCCCTTCCCCGATAGCATCAGACGACCACCCAAGACCAACTCCGGCCGGTCTCACGGAGCCTCAGTCTCCTGCCACCAAGCAAGCACGACTGCAAAAGGGGAAACCCGAATCGAGGCGGCGGAGCGCTTCGCTCCAGCAGCATGCGGCCCCCCTTCCTCAGCCCGGTATCAAAGCCCGGACGACCTCGCCCATGCCAGAGCCCCGGGGCCGACGCAGCATTTCCGCCCAGACTCCTGTAATCGCCGAACCCGCTACTGGATCACGTCTCTCCATCAGCCCTGGGAACCGGCGATCCGTCTCTGCCGCCAAGGATGGGAGTCAGAGCCCTTCGAGAGGAAGAATCCGAAGAAGCTGGCTTCCTGGTGGGGGCAGGTCGCGCTCCAACTCAATCGATGTGCAAGGGACAGGCAAGTCGTACGCTTGGGTCATGTCCGACGAGGCTGCTCAGGCCGAGTACAACCCATCGTTCCTCAAGAATGGGGAAAAGGTCCGTCTTGGTCTTTCGCCAACGATTGCCCCGCTGTCGTTGCTAACATTCCTTGTTCCTTGCAGGTTCCTGAACTGTGGAACGAGAGCGGTGCCGTTCTAGTCTTTTTATATCCCCGAGGCAGCAGCAGCGGTCCGTCGTTCAAGGTGCCCGAGTTCACCGTCAGTTCCTCGTACGTTTTCAACGAACTCATGCAATCCGAATTGGGAGCTCTCGGCAATGGGAGGAGCCGTGGTCACAGTTTTGGGGGCCGGGATAGCCTTAGTGCGCAGGATGCGACACGGCTCGTATCGCCTCCCATGTCACCGTCGCTGTCCGACTCTTCCAACTGCATGCGTTTGTACCTACCGGCTGCGCCCCCATCCGGCTCAGGACACCTGAGCGCGCCAGGAGAAGGCTCCAACGCGGAGCTCGACCGTTTGATTGCTATACGGAATCTCTTTGCCTTCTTGACGGGCCAGCCACTGGTTGGCACCAAGGCCAGACCCACCATATTCCAGGCCTTCCTCGAGATTGCAGAGTTGCTGCAGGAGTTCGGATTCGCCGGCGTGGACGGGGAAACGTTTGGCGACGCCGTCGATCTCAGCTTCAGCTTCTACTCTGAGCAGCTGGGCCTCGCAGACTGTCGGCACAGCCGCGAGAAAACCCTCGAAGCCCTCATCCTTGGCGAGCGAATGCGATGTCTTGATCTTTACAACGAAGCTTTCGCGCATGCCGCCGGGAAGTATTCGGCCATTATGGATCTGCGACTGCCTCTGTGGGGTCAGGTCACCCCTCTGACGCGTCAACAGTTGGAGCGAGCGCATCTTGATCTTGTTAACCGCCAGCACAATGTCAACGAGCACCTCGAGCAGTTCGAGTTCCCCTCTCTCTTCGCCGGCATCGCCAATTCCACGTCGATCCCAGAGCTCAGAAACGTGCGCTTCAAAGTTTGGAGAAACTCGTTTACCAGGATGCGCTCCTTTGTTCTAGGTTATTACAAGAGCACGTTTGGTAGCTGGCCGCCCAAAGCCAGCAGCAAGAAGAACCCGTTTGCGGAGAGTGGTCTGAACAGGCTCGTCCTCAAGGTTCTGTACTCCGACATGTGCGCCCTATATGACTTGCTCGTCGACCGAAAAAATCTCACGTCGAGAGTCATGGATGAGGTTCCCGCCATCTCCAGCGAAGCCGGCAAGATGACGACGTCTGCTCTGCGAAACATCATGTCGGAATTTGACAGATCCAAGCCACCCGTTCTGCCACCCGTGCCATTTGATCTTCCTCAGTTGCCCTCGATGACGGCTATCCACGAAACCTTCCACTCGCTCTCTGCCAAGGACCAGAGCAAGTTTGAAAAGAGAATCAAGGAGCACGAGATGCTTCTTATTCTCAACAAGGCGTATAATTACGACACAAACACCATCAAGCTCCCGTTCCTGGACCAGTTCAAAGATTTCGAGATGCGAGAGAGCAGGGGCAAGATGTGCCAGGATCTGGTTGACCAGCGCATTGGGTACTGGATCTTCCTGTACGTCGTCTTGCAATCGCTGCCCATGCTAGTCGTGGACGCACCGGACCTGAAGTATACGGATGGGGTCGAGTACTTCATCTGCGAACCGCCGATGGGCAACCCGCCCTGGATGGAGGACAGGCAAGTGCGTAAGATGTGGTACGAAATTGCAGGAGGCGGCGGTCGCTTGGTTGAGCTGTCGACAGACGCCATCATGTTCAGTGTCGAGGGTACATACCATCGAAGCCACTGTTGGCTGGCGGCAAAGCAGTGGGAGGGCGCCGAGGGAGCGCAGGCACCACCTCCAGAGCCAGCCATGTCGCCCCTCGAGCCGCCACGACCGATTTTCCAAGGCGTCGATGCGGCCATGTCGAGCCCGCCTCCGGTCGGCGGCGCACCTGGCGGATCAAGCACGCCATCGCCACCCCCTGGAGGACCTCAGCCAGCTTTGCGACCGCGGACCTTGTCCCCGGCCATGAACCGCGCCAGCTCGGCCTGGCGTTCAAGCATTGCCATGGGCCTAGAGCCCGTGCCCATGGAGCCCCCGAACGTGTTTGGTAGCCGCAACAGAAGCAGCTCCGTGGGCCCGCGACAGTCCAACAGTCACCTTGGCGCCCGGAGTGTGTCGACGGGGAATCTTGTGGGCATGTCGAGGAGCCCGACACCATCGTCACAGCTTGCCGCTAGTAGTTCTGGCGCCACCTTTGATGACATTCTCGGCGGCGAGCCGCAGCAGCAAAAGTCGAATAAGAAGAAGAGCAGGTTTTTCTGAGGGCCGCGCAGGGCGGCTGGAGGCGACCCGATGCCACGGTAATTCAACGTGTCGCGTATCTGAAGGATGCATTCTGTCTGGAGTTTTTTTTGTATTTGAGCCTGGAAATGAACCTAGACGAAGACGATATAGGCGACGCCATCTTGACTGACTGGCTACGTCTTGAGGCCCGGACATGTATGGAGCCACACGCATGGACATATAGACGATGCAGATGCAGATTCGAGCGTTCTTCATGGCAGTCACGGATAATATGACACGGATATACGCATCAGCGCACGCACTAACTGGTTCGCAAAGCGGGTTCCGTGCTTGAGAGAGAGTAGCCACTGGCAACACGATGGAATGCATCACGGGTATTAGCCATGTTGAAATGTACTTGCGCTCCGCCGACTTTTCGCTCCGGGCTGCTCTGTCGCCATCTCGGCCTACTTGCCTCGAGTCGTATTCGCACACACACCGATACAAAGTACTCTCTACCTCGGGGTATATTCCTGTCCGCTCATCTGCTGGTCCGGAGCCGTCTCAGTCGACCCTCCCTCCCCCTTGATCCAAGTTCATGGCCTATCATGGTGATCATGCCGGGGGCAATGCCTGGCCACCCGTGTTGCTGTCGTTTTCCTCCTAACCACATGCCCCTCAATCGAGCCTTACGCGCCTCCAGCGGCCTCTCTCGGTGTGCCACCAGTTTTCCTTCTCCCTCCTGTCCGCGACGACACCCTCCCTCCTGTTCCAGTTCCCGTCGCAGCCGCTGCGGCCGGAGGCAAGACCCTCGCCGCAATCCGATGCCAGGTCCGTGACGTCGACGAGCCCGCCCTTGTCGTCCGACGAGCCAGAGTCAGGCAGGAGGTTCAACTCGATATTACTCCCGACAGTGCCAATGTAGCTTCCCAGGCCGAACTCATCGACAAGACTGCCGTTCTCATCCTGGACGGTGACGTGGAAGCGGAATGCGGTGGTGGCTAAGCTGTCGTCTTCGCGGGCGCTTTCGATGCGCGCCTGAGCAGCCAAGCGGGCGCGGTGGAGGCTGGTGCAGGGGCTGGGCACGCTGGCAAGCATGCCCGGCAGCGAGCTCGTCGTCGGAGATTTGGCGAGAAGCTTGGTCGGGGAGCCGGGCGTGCTGAGGGAGCCCGTCGGCAGGGACATGGTGCGGAAGCGGTCCCCGGGCAGTTCGATCCTGTCCACTGGGCGACAGAGGTTCTGGAAGATGCCCTCCGGGTCATTGGGCGCCCTCAAACTCCTCAGGGCGGGGAAGCCGCCGGCTGCGATACTACGCGCGAGGATGTCATCTGCCGCATTGGCGCAGCCGCAATGGTCTGAGATGTCCCAATGCAGTGTCGAGACGCTCGAAGAGGCGAGGTACGGCATCATCCACAGGATGAAGGAGTCCGACTCGGGCATGAGCGGGGCAAACGACTGAACAAAGGCGAAGCTGGTGAGCGAGGTCAACATGGAGAGGATGCGGGCCAAGGCGGGCAAAGACGTCAGAGGCACGTGGCGAATGGTAAGCTTCTCGAGAGTTCGGCTGTTGGCACGAGTGGCGAAGCTGGAGAGGCCCTTGGAGCTAATGCCTGCGATGTTGGAGAGGGTCAGGCTCTTTAGACAAGGCAGGGACAAAAGGTTCGTGTCGGTGAAGGCGTTGGCGGGAAGGTTAGACAAGTGTAAATGCTGGAGCGACGGCAAGACAGTGAGGGTCCTCGCGAGGAGCGTATCCGGTCCGAGGCTACCATCGGGCATGCAGTGAATCGTGAGACTCGTCAATTTGGTCCATTGGCGGTGCTGTTCGAGGAAAGTACACTCCTGAGCGGGCGTCAAGCTCGCGGGCAATGACGGTTCACACTGCATCAGACTCTCCAGGCTCTGGCCTGCCAGTGCGTCCTTGGATGGTTCAATGAACCACATCACATCTTTCAAGTTGGTGCGTGTTGACAGCGCGTGAAAGAGCCTTTTGAACGAGTGGTTGTACGTGAATATGGGGCCGCAGAGGCGCTCCAGGTTGGGACAGGTCATGACAAGCGCGGCAACGCCGTCCTCGTACTGGTCCAAAGCGGAGGGGCCCTTCGAGGTCGACGATGCCGCTGTTGTCAGCGCGGCGTAGGGTAGCGGAACCTTCAAAGAGCGAACACGGCTCCCAAGGGTCGGGTTGGCGCGTAGAGTCCGTCGCAATAGAGCCATGCGGCACCCCTGGGTGAGCTTGAAGCGCTTCTTGTGGGCCAGCGAGTCTGCTCCGACAAGCACAATGTCTTCGTACCTGTCGTCTTGGTCAGAAGGAGCGCAAATACAGCAACTGGCTCACTCACAAGGCTCGGCGGGCTGCCCTCAGCCATTTCCGCGAGGTCAAAGAGACGCTACAGGCATCGCGCATCCAGCAAGTCGCGCAGGTTTCACTGCGGACGTCCAAGTGCAGCCCCTTGAGCATCTCGAGAACCACTTCCAGAACCTCGTCCGGCAGGAGCGAGAGCATGTCATCAGGCCGCTGCCGCGTCCGCAGATGCTTGATCGGAGCCGGGCGCTGGGGGGCGACAATGCTTGACCTCCAGCCGCTGGGGTCGACGAACTCTGGGGCGAAAGTAGCCGGCATGGTGCTCCACGAAGGAGTTGGTAACCTAGCGCTGTTGGCAGCCTCGCGCGGTCTAATAGTGGATGGTGATGAGCTGACGCTTCCAGAAAGCCGTCTCGGCCGGTTCAGTGTAGCCGGCATGGAGTCGGCGCTCCTCTTTCTGTCGACTGGGGGTGTCTGCAGGCCCGGATACATGGGATACGCGGCGGCGGTGGCATGGCGGTTCGGCGAAGGGCGTGTCCACACGGACGGAGGCTGTTGGTGAGTCGAGTAGTGCTCTGGTATGGGCTCGAAGGACGGGAGGTGCATGGGCTTCACGGCGGCGGCTCGGCTCATGATGGATGGGAGGTGGCCCGGGGCGGGCAGGCGGCGAACTTTGAGATGTGTCGGAGGTTCGAATGCGTTGGTCACTAATAAGATGAAGTTGAGGCCAAGCTAGTAGACATGACGCCCGTTATTCGCAGCTGCGATACCGAGATGAAGGAAGCGAGCAGAGGGGCAAAGATTTGTAATTGTCGAGGCACCCCGAGCGGTATTATTCATTCGCGGCAGAGCTGTGTGTGTGTCCGTTCTCGTCCCCAGGCCGGGGAGCTTTATTATCGAGCCTTGACTGTGGTAGAAGTAGTAGGTAACTTGTTAGCAACTTTGTTTAGTTCAGGTACTCGGTCAGGGTGTGGACGGGGAGACGTGAGCCCTCGTCTCCACGATCCCTTGAGGGTGGGGGCTTCTTCTGACGTATGCAGTCGGCGGGTAGTTCCCAGGTCACCACGGTACTCACTGTGAGTACAGCACGTTGGCAACTGAGTAAGGTAGTAAGTAGTACGGATACTAGCCTCTTGGTACGTACGTAACGGGCGGCGTCTGTGCTTGGCCGGGCTGGGCTGGCTGGAGCGCGAGGCTCTCGCGGCGGGCCAAGGGGCGGCGATTTGTGGGCATGCAATCAAACGTGGGAGGAAAACGACACAACATTTTCCAGGCGAGACATGGGATGGGAGGGATCCGATCATGGGAGTGGATGAAAGTCGGTTCCTTGCCCAATGCGGAAATGGGAAGACGTGATGCGGTGCAGCGGCGCATGCCTTGCCTGGGGTTGTCGATCCAGGGTCACCGAGCGGTCACTAAGTACTGCAACTACAACTTCGTACGTACTACTCCGTACTCCGTACCTCCTCCTCCTACTACTACTACTACTACTACTACTACTACTGTAGTAGTACTAGCACGCGGCCTCCCCATCGCCCCTGCCACGAAGTCAGAGCCAGAGCCAACCAAACGACATGAGTGGCTGCACTGCTACAGTACCCAAAGACGTACTAACGTTAGTAACTTGTTATTTTGTGCTACGTACTTCGTACACGTGTGCGAGCTTCGCAGGAGCGCTGGAGCGAGAAGGAGCAGCCGCCACGTTCCTGACAGCCCAAGGCCCAGCCCCAGCCCGGCCCGCCTTTGCAGGGCTCTCTCCATCTCCCTCTCCCAGCGTGCGTGTGCATTTTGCTTGTGCGCCCGCCCCCTCCGCCCCGCCCTTCTCGCCCGAGCTCGTCTGTACTGTATCCGTATGGGGGGGCACAAACGTTGACTGCTGTACGGAGCACTGTACCAGCGATGCTGCCACCTCACGCTCTGTCGCAAAGTCGTCGCAGTCGTGGGAACAATAGCTTCTGTCTTACATTCGGACATGAGCATGGAGTCTGCCACTAGCAGTATGATGTGCTACTAGTAGCTATACTGTACCTATGAGTTACTTTGGAAGGGGGCCCACGCCGCCCAAGGCTCCCTCGTTTGTACCTTCCAGCCAGCAGGTACCTTACCTTGCGCAAACACAGACACACCTCACACACTTCACCAGCGCGAACACGCACGCACACACACACATACACACATCTGCCTCGCATCGAGCAGACGAGAAGCCCGCAGAGCATCCGTGCTGTCCTGGTGGAGGTGTTGCCTGCTGCTCAGCCTGACGAGGCGTACCTTTCTCTCTCCTTCTCTTGCCGCCGGGTCCCGACTCCCAACTCCTGCTAATTCCTGGGCATCCATCCTCCGCCGCGGACGGTGAGGCGCTTGCCCGTCTCCATCGCAGGGGGGGGGGGGCCATGAGTCAATTCAGACCCTGTGCTGATGATCCATGGGAGGTCATTGTCCCGCACAGCCGCGAGGAATGCGACCTACCTACGGATACAGTACGCCGATAATATTAGCAACGGCTGCCAGCGACCTGTCTGCAGTCCGTCCGCAACACCCCCGTTGCGGCCGAGACACGGCAGCCCGCCGCCCGCAGCCACCACGACCACGATAACGCAGGGGAGGAAGGGGCGAATAGTACTTCCTACTCCCTATTCAAATGCCAGCAAAGAAGCCGACCAACTAATAACTCCCTTGGACAACATCCCTCGGAGAGCGGGGGGACAGCTCCCCCCTTCCCCCCTTTCCCTCATCCTTCAGACGCAGACTGCAAATGTGATAACTGGGACAGCAATCCACGGGCGCAAGAAAGAAAGGAACAGGAGAAAGAAAATTAACAGCCAATGAATGGATCGGCGCCTCGCCCGTGCAGGGCGCCTGCGCCCAGGGGAAGGAGACAGACCACAATCAAACGGAATGGCGATGCGTCGCCTCGCCCAAGCGCCAGTGCGACCGACCCCCCGACCAGCCACTGCCGTGCTTAGCGCTCTTGAGGCTCATCCTGGCCGCCCCTGAAAGCTGAATGCGACATGCGCGAGACGCCACGCCGCATGGGAAACAGGCAACCCGGTTCGTCCCCCGTCTCTCGCCGCCGTTGAGGAATCAATTTCTGCCGCGCCAACCCGAATGTATGTAGGTAAGCTTTCTGGCGGCGTTGCGGCGTGTGTGCCTTGTGCTGCAGCCCCCCCCCCCCCCTTCTCCCCGCCATTCCTTCTCTCCCCCAACGAATTGGTCCCACCGATTTGATGCCCGGATGACCCGACCAAAACTCCATCGGAGACATATATTCGACTTCTTCGCCGACGCCCAGCTTGCTGTTGCTGCTGCCCCGCCCTTCGCATCCACACTCGGAACTCGCGAAGAGCCAGTCATCCATCCAAGCGACGCCGGATCCGCTCAGCTGAAAAAAAGAAGGCGGCGGCGTCGCATGTTCGCGTGAGGCAGTCTCGAGGCGCTAGGCGCACTCTGTTGGAAGCGAGAAGACCCCTTCGTGCACCGGACACAAGGCGCTTTCATGGAGAGAGTTTTGAGAGGAAGATATGGTCGCTCCGACGTGAAGGTCGCCGTCACTTTAGGCCCCAATCAAGTCTGCCTCGGGGCCTGGAAGCCCGGTTCAGACGGTCCGGACTTCTCGTCTGTGTCCATGGCTACATGACGCTCCTCGCAGCTGATGAGAAGAGCTTTGTCAGAAATGCACGCACCACCAGTCGGTCATGCTAGACCAGCCCTGGCATGGCGGCAACAAGAGCCGACCAGACTGCCAATGCTTACCTCGCAGCTTGCACGAATGCGAAGCCTGACCTGCTCGCGGCAACTGGACTTCGCCGGTGGGGATGTTTAATGCTTTTGCCAGCTCTAATTACACCACGACGAGAAGTGGATGTTGTGGGCTCAATGATTTGCAGCAAAGGCCAGTCAGTTTCTTCATGTTGGAATCTGAAGCCCACAATGCTCGGCATCGATAGCGACTTAGGACAACATGGCCGCCCCGTGACTGTCCTAGGCCGGCTGCGGCAACTATTCTAGGTCCCGGCCAAATTACAATCACGTTGCGGCTCCGTCACTGCAATCATGTACTGCATCGGATTGCGCAATGGCGACAAGAGATTGTCACTCTGCAGCTCCGTTCTCCTTTCCCCAGGCTGCTGCTGCCCAATACCTCATCATGTATCATTCTTCGTCAGACTCGGCCACAAAGCGCACGCGTCTAGCCGGTCGCGATACGAGTGCCAATTTCTCGTCTGTCCCAATCGCCGCGTCTTGTCCAGGCCCTACATCATGATCTCTCTTCGTTCCAATAACTACCACAGGACTCCTCGGCGGATCTCGGTCGTTAGTCCTCCGCGTCGGGCTTTCCACCGACATCAAACCATCGTCAGGATGGACCGACTTGCCGAACCCACGGCCGAATACGTGCTGTGCGGGCTGAAGAGGAGTCATTTGAGACTCGTTGCTGCCGTCGGTCTTGGGCAAGCCCACGATCGTGGCGTTCTTGATCCAGTTGTAGATGTCTTGAACGTCCAAGATCGACTTGACTCGGCGGTGTTCGGCTTGTGTCATGTGCTTCTTCCGCTCCAGGATGACCTCGTCTATGCTGTTCTTTAACACGAGCGTTTCCACCGACACCGGTTTCTGCTGGCTGATCCGGCGAACACGGCCGATGGCCTGTGCTTCCACTTGCGGGTTGAGAACGGGATTGATGAAGTAGATCCTCGACGCCTCACGCATGTCAAGCCCAAACGCCGCCTGCGACAGGTCCATGAGTAGTACCCTTTGGTTTTGTTAGTCTAGCGAAGCGGAGTGTCCAGCACAAGGCGGCTGTTCCTACCTAAAGCGCGAGTTGCGGTGAAAAGTGTCCACGTATTGGGCCCGTCTCTGTGTGCTGAGCCCCTTTGCATAGATCAGGTGCTGAATTTGCAACTGTCCCAAGTTAGACGGTCTTCGTTTCGCTGGGAAAACGGGCACTCACCACATCGAGCATGCTTGCCAGGTACCAGGCAACGTTCTCGTTGTCGTAGAAAATGATCATCTTCTCTCGCTCCTGATGCTCCGTGATAGAGTCGATCAAATATGAGAGCTTCGCAGAGACTGTAGACGTGATTGCGGTTGACTGCAGTGGCGCAGGCATCTTCTCTACATCGATGTCGTCCTTTGGCTTCGTCACACCAACACCGCGCGGGCGTGACTTGCGTGGACTGTCGACACCAAGCTTTGTGTTCCCAGCGAGGGTCTCGGACTCTCTCTTCGTCTTCCCCTGGTCGCTTCGCTCCGTGTCTGACGACTGTGTAGGGAGCATTTTCTCTCTTTCTTTCATTCCTTCTTGGACCAGGCCGCCGTTGAGAAGAGAGTTGAGTTTCTCGGGCTCTGTGACGGAATGGTACAACAGCTTTTGAAGCGACTGAAGAAGGCTTGACGAAGTGCACACTGAATCACCGTCTTCACCATCCAACGACCATGCTTGCCCCGCCCTTGCAGGAAAGTCCAGAACGCACACGGGCATTTCGTGGAACTGGTTGCTGAGCCCTCTCAGCTTGTTCTTGACGGCCAGGTGGCCTAAAGCAATGGCCTCGCGGAGCATTGACTCATCTTCGTGACTTACCGGTACCTTCTTCTCCCCCAGGAAGTCTTCAGCCGTTTGCACGGCCTTGGCAATCTCATCGGACGTGAAGAACGACCCACCAAAGAAGCTCGTCTGCTTGAGGTTGTGGACAATCTGCAGCAGACTCTTGCGCTGCCGGGGATGGAAAAAGTAGTCCATGTCCGTCCTTTGTGATTGCACGGAGTTGAAAATAATCATCATTGCAAAAACATTCAGGGATAACTTGTCTTGGTAAGAGCCATCGAGCACAACGATTTTCTCGTCGACCGGCGGCAGCATGTCTTGCAGTTGTTCGATGGGGTGGCGTATGATGAGGGAGTTGAGTGTTGACTTGAGGCAGTCCCAGCGCCCGTAGCTGCGAGGATTGTGCCTTGGGAGCAACAGATACGTGTCCCAGTCCGATGGTGTGTCCTCCCCTTCCTGGATGGTGTTGGCCCATGGTCGCGCCTTGAGGTATAGGGAAGAAATCGATCCCAGTCTCTGTAGGTCTTTCTTTTCCATTTCCGTAGCGGAATTGTTTTCTTTTCCGCTCGCATGCGACATCTCATCGCTGATGCCTGCGTGATCTGTTCCTTGGCGAGACTCGTCAACACCAAACAGACCCTGTGACGGAGTGCCCGTTACAATCCAGCGTGACGAAAAGATCATTGAGTCCAGTCCAATCAGCAGGTTGCTTCTATGCCCAATCCTAGAATTTCCAAGCTTGTGTCCCTCATCCACAATGCAGCGCTTGAAGTGGACAGAAGAAAGGCTTTCGTCGATAACCCCCTCAGTCTTGACGATCTGCTCAAACTTGCTTTGGGAGAAGAGCACAATGTCGTATTCGAGGAACTGTCTGGGCTTGGGCATTGGAGACGAATTTTCCAACACCAGTACCTCGAGCCCATGAGTGTGCGTCGCAATTTCTTGTCTCCATTGAATGAGCAGGTTGCCGGGGACAACAATGACGGTTGCCGAGCTGAGGTAAATTTTCTTGGGCTGCGTAGGAGTCTCCCGACGAACTCCGCGTCGCACATCCGGTGGAAGCCGCAAGTAGTACCCAGGGTTGCGCTGAAGCGCGGCGGTGCAGCGCGCAAAATCCATATCTCTCGAATTCTGGAAGAATGGTTTCCAAGGAGCAGCGTGTCGGGTGGCCGAGGAAGCGGCCATGTCTGCGAGGGAGGCCACTTTTCGACGCACGGGTGGAGGGCCGCCTTGATACAGCTCCGGGCATTTCGTCGGTAGATCCTTGCTGGCCAATATCAGAGACAAGCAGATGAGAGTCTTGCCTGAACCCATTTCTTCAGCTAGAATACCGCCACGGACTCCGTCGTAAACCCGCGGCTCGGATAGGATTGTGCCTGCAACAGGGTCGATGTACCAATGAGAGCCATCGTCTCTTGCCACCGAAACTAGGCGAGGGTCCGTGACCTTTTCCGGTGCCTCCTCCTTTTGCAGCATAAGAGCAGCAGATCTCCGTTGGTGGAAGTGAAGTGGTGTTTTCAAGCCCCAGACTGAGCTCTCCAACAGGTTGTGCATGGCATCTTGCACATGAGGCCCAGCTGCCTTGCTCACGTTCGGATCTGGCGGGGGGATACAGTTGAACACTTGAAGCAGCGACACTGCTTCTCCCTTGTGTTCTTGACCAAGCTCTGAGAGTGAAATGTGATTCGCCTCCGAGTTGGGTCGCTGAGTTTTCCATGCTTCTGGTGAAAAGTCCAGCCCGCGCAACACTGCCTGCCTGGAGCGGATCAGGCCGGGGATGGATCGGTCCACATCTATTCGATAGACGTTATCTGGCAACAAATGTACGCGAATGACGGCGCCGATCGCACCGACATCGCACACCTGGATCTCTAGGCGAGCCCACCGTGCGTGGAGGAGGCGTGCAAGATGCCTCAATCGTGGCACCTCGAGCAAGCGCTTCTGAACAGGGCGAGGTAACCGAAGATGGTGGCCATTGGTGTCAAGCTGGTGCGTCTCTGCTCCGTCCTCGCTAAACATCCACCATGAATGAGGGCTTTGTGGTAGCCAAGTCTCGCCAAGTACATGGAGTTCAATCTTTGGGACTGACATGCGCCCAACTGGGATATATCGAGCCGGATCCAGCGGCGTGACAACCTTCACGCCTGTGGCGCGGCCATTGGTGACGGTCATGGTTGCGATCGAACAGCTGCCCTCAAGTGGCAGAACAGAAAGATCAAATCGGCAGCTGTGTCATAATGACTGTGGAAGACCCCCATAGGGAAGACGACGATGTGCTTGGTTACCTGGCGGGGGTGTTGTGTAAGAGAAGAGACAAGGAAGAGATGGGGGCGGCCAAGCGGCGCGGATGTCTATTGACCCGTGGAAGTGGTGGCGGAGGCCTACGGCAGGATACTGGCACTGTGGAGCCGGTGCGCAAACAGGTGCGGCCGCACAGTTCGCAACGCACGGTGCAGTTCAACAACACCACATCGGGCCACGATGCGCGACATGCCATGAACTTGTGGTGATTTTTTTATTTGGGGTTCAAGTGTTGGCGGTCCATTTCTGCAACAGACCCGCGTTCCATTCCCTGAACGTCCGTTCACGTTCTGGCAACAGACTGCTGCTCAGCTGCAGCGCCTCCCTCGCCGCAGCCAGAGCCTTGGAGGGCAAATTAATGTCCTGGACGTCCGATGTCATCGATTCCACCAGCTTGTTGCCCTCATCCGGGCCAATGTCCTTGTACAAGATCTTCAGAGCCGACCTGCGGCCAGACATCGTAGAGGATGCATAGATGACGTTCGGGTTGAGGATCCAGAGGTGGAGAAACGGTACCGAGGCATCCTGATGCTCCGATGCGTGCGGTGCTACGACGGACTTTGCGCAGCCCGACCGGGATAGCGTAGAGAGCAAAGTCGAGGCAAGGCATTCTGGCGCGCTGGGCGCCTCGGTGGATGAAGATGTTTCACACGTAACCTGCCACTTGAACAGTGTCACGCCAGCCGCAAGGAGACTATATAGCCCAACCTCGGTGCCGCATTTGCCGCAGAAGGCGTGCAGGAACTTGCCGGCAAATGCTTGGCCTATGGCATCTGCGCTGGCTTTTGCTCTAGGCCCGGATACGGATGTGGAGAACTGTATAGGCACTGTAAGTACTTTTCTGCTCCAAGCTCTCGTTGATGCTCTGTCTAGTGCATGTATGTTTCTCTTTAAATCTCCGAGGCCCACGGCTCTGGACGGCAGGATGAAAGAAGAGACAGCCTTTTCAGCTGAGACCAGTCGAACCCATCCCAGGGGGAGGGTTCGGCCAGGGACGTAAGCTGTCCATGAAATGGAAACGGCGGAGGTTATTCATCTTGGGGATCTGTATCGATGGCTATGCCATAGAGTGGCAATTGTGCCGGCCTAGCCACCTTCTTTCTCCCCAGACCACAGTGGAAAAGCTAACGTCACGGGCATCACTCACCATGATCCCTTGGCAGTCGGACTCGAAGAACATAAAAGACGTAATATCGACGAACCCGACGCCTTGTTGCGCAGTGATGGCATTGTTCGCACCGTACCCTCGGCTGGCAAGGGAGTCGCTTCCATGTTGGCCGTGGTCGTGCGGCTTGTGGCAGTGCCAGAACTCCATCATCTCAGCCCAATTCTCACTCGGCAGGTCCTTCCAGGAAGTGATGGTGTCATTCTGGATCAGAGCATCGCCACAATCTCGACAGCAGACAGGAGACCCAGTCTTGATGTCTGAGGAGTTCCACGGCACCGCTTGGTCCTCCGGCGTGAATCGCAGCTCGCCCGCGTCGGCCGGCGACACGGGCAACCTCCAGTTGAGCTCCTTGGATGACCCACTGGGTACGGGCAGACGGGCCTCTGCCGTGGCGACCGAGGCTGGGAGGCTCAGCACCTGGGACTGGCCCCGGTGGCAGACGCGCAGGCGCCGCCCAGCATCGAAGACTTCGGCCTGGGTGGACGCGTCCGAGTGTGTCGACAGCGAAGCCCCAACAGACACCTGTCTAATGTTGGCCAGTAGTTCTGCGTAGACAACGATGCCTGGCGCGTGTTGCGTTGTTGTCATGGCCCAGGCGTTGCGGACTGGGGGCTGCGAGCGAGCAAGGGAAAGCTTGGATGTGATGGACGACGAACTGTCGTTTGGGGAACTTGAAGTCGCAAGAACCGGAGAATCACTTGATGTGGCAGCGGCCCGCTAATAACGGCCCCACTATGTTACTTCGTACTAAGGTAGGTAGATTAGAGGTAGGTAGGTACCTTTAGTACCTACACGCATGCCTGAGGCGCGCGGTGGGGGTATTAAGTCACTACTAACCTGTACCTACCTACTAAGGGAACCTTGAAAGCACTGTATCCTATTAGTTCAGACCCCGACAGTGAATGATACGGCGCTTTTGGTGCAGTACAGGCGATCCATGAAATTCCAGGAAGCCTCCAGCTCCAGCTCCAGCTCCAGCTCCAGCGCGTGCCCCACGTCTGCCGGCGATGTCACCAATTCCCGTCCCCCACCACAATCCTCAACACATGTGACAGACGTCATTCTCTTCTCGCTCTTTCACTCGACCCAACACTCCAGCGTCTCACGCTGCGCCGCCAATATCGGCCGGAAAGATGTCGGGCCTCCTCTCGTATGTGCCCATTGCCAACCGGCTCGTCGGTTCAGGCATGAGGCAACAAGCAATCCATCTTCCGCCCGTCGAGGTCCACCATATCGAGACCAACCCTGGGCGAAGAGCCCGATGCCTGAAGCACCTCCTCAAGGCCAATCATGTCAACTACTCCATAGTATACAACGAGCGGCGCTCGCTGAACCAAACTTCTCACCTTCTAAGCACTGCATATCTGCTCGGCGCCGATGAGGCGAAGCTGAATGACTTGTACGAGGTCGGCATCAAGCACCTGCAGCCATGGACGCCGTCACCCGCAGAGGTCGCCGACCTGGACTGGCAGGATTTCCTCGGAGACAGGGAGTACCAGCGAGCCTACGTCGACTACTTCGAGGACAAGCTCGCCATGGATTTTGCCTACAACTGGAAGCAGGAGCTCCAACACTTTCTTTTCAGTGGCGATTTGTCATTGTGCTATAGCCTAATTGGCGATGGTATGGATTGAGCAATGGCGGATGTGAACCATGCTGATATATGTGACAGCCGCGCAACCCCTTATTCATCTTGGATACGCCTACGAGATGGACAGTAAGGAGCTCGCCATGGAAGCCCTCGGCCTAGCGTGCATCCAACACAACTTCCTACACAAATACGCGGCTGAAGCTGCGTACACCCGACCATCTCCACTCACATCCGACTCGCCACTAGATCTCCTCATCAAAATCTCAGAAGATGAGCGGTTTAGCAAGATTCCTGAGGTGAACAATTTCTGTGGGCTGGAGCGAGTCTTCGCCGAGCATGAGGATCTCATCCTGGAATACTGGAACGCGCTGGACTTGGATGACGCTATGGACCAGTTCCGGCTGTCCCAAGAAGCACCAGTGGCTTTGCTGGCAACGAGCGTCAAGGCAGGTACTCACATATACAGCGCGGGCTTTGTTCAGCTCCTGTCGGCCAGCCACGCCATTCGGGTTCTGCTGCCATACGTCCCCTCCGAACATCACGTTGCCCTGCTGAGACAGTGGTGGCTCCTTGCCATTGCGGTTTTTGTCCTCGCCGGACGCCCAAGGCCAGACCCGGAGAGCCTCGACGTCGATGTCAGTGGCAAGGATTGGGCGTGGGTGCAGAAGACGGCTCTCGCCTCGAAGTGGTCGCACGATGCTGGATTTCTTGAAGGTATGCCACAATCACCAGAAATACTAACTTGAGGCTGACTCGCACAGCGATTCGCACCATGAAGGAGAATGCCAAAACGTGGGGAGATGGACAAGAGATGTATTTGGAGGCAGCGGTGATGTTTGTCAAAGAATTCAAGGGTTGGTCGGCGTGAGCCGGAAATAAGTCGCGGACACGTAAGGTCGATGGCCAGACATACGAAATGTACGTTGCCGTGCTCTTGCATTTCGAATCCCCGTTGCAGCCGCATTGAAACGTGCCTACCTCAAAAATGAGTAAAGACGCATCCCCGACGTCAGTTCGTGAACAGACCACCGCAAGACAGTGCGCACGCGGCGACAGGCACTCGACACTGTACGGGAAACGGCGGTGCTCGTTGGTGGTGCCCAGGGTCCTCCAGCTGAGCTGGGCGGTGCGGAGCCCTCCAAGGGTTGATGTAGTTACCAAGTTACCTGGGCTGGGGGGGCTGTCCGCCAACTTATGTCGACACCGCCGCCCCGCTACTGGTGTGTGCTTCGTTCGTACCTTATTAGTACTAGGGTACTCCATGCTACTTCCCATATCTGCTACTGCTGCTGCTACTGCTTGTCAACGCCAGCACGCCGCTTCACCACACCGCCGTCAGGCCTCCTCTCTGGACAATCATTGTCGACAACACCCGCCCGCATGGAAGGCCCAGGCTGCAGATGCTCCAGTCGCTTCAATGGCCCCGCCCGCGAAGCGCCGCCGGCGGAACCCCGTTGAGGACTCGGACGAGGAAGACGAGCAGCAGCCCAGAGCCAACACCTTGGCCAACTACCTCGTGTCGTCGCCGAGCTCGCCCAACAAGAACCGCGTCCCGACCGCATCGCCGAGCCCCATCAAGTCAAGGAATGGCGCCGGGGCGACCAGCCCGAGCAAGCAGCGGCGCCTTTCGACGCTGAACAATGGTGCGAGCCCGAGCCCCAAGAAGGGCAAGGCAGCGGCCAAGGTCGAAGACAAAGGCAAGACGGCCGACCTCAAGACTCTGTTCTCCAAGCAGGCCCAACGTGCAACAAGGACCGGTGCGGCCAGCGACGCTCGAGGCCCCCCGATTGACGACATCATCAGCGATCCCGTATCCGAAGACGACGAGATATCCGAGCTCAAGGCCAGCTCGTCTAGCTTGGTCGGCCAGCATGCACGAAAGAGGCTGCGTCACGGTGCCGAAGCTGCTGCGTCCAGTCAACTGCTGAGTGCCACGCAGCGCTTCCTGCGGCCGCCGAAGCCTGCAGGCTCCTCTGCCTTCGACGACGACCTGCGGCCGTGGTCGGAACGCTTCGGGCCGCGAAACCTCGACGAGCTCGCCGTGCACAAGAAGAAGGTGGCAGACGTGCGGAGATGGCTGGAAGACGTCATGTCGGGGCGCTTGCGGCAGCGCCTTCTGATCCTTAAGGGTGCCGCTGGCTCGGGCAAGACGACGACGATGCGTCTGCTCGCTCAGGACATGGGTTGCGAGCTGCTCGAATGGAAGAACCCCACGGGGACCTCGTCCACAGGCTTTGTTTCCATGTCGGCGCAGTTTGACGAGTTCCTGGGGAGGGGCGGCAAGTTCGGGACGCTGGACATGGAGTCCCCATCATCTTCCACCCTGACCAGTTCTGCCAATGGCGCCAGCAACGATCTCGCCAAGAGAATCATCCTCATCGAAGAATTCCCGAACACCTTTTCGCGGTCATCCTCGACACTAAACTCCTTTCGAAGCTCTCTCTCTCACTATCTGGCCGCCCATACGCCGTCCCTATCCATGTTCGGCAAGCAACCGCAACGGGAGCCGATCAAGCCGGTCGTGCTGGTGATTTCCGAAACGCTACTGACCACGACCTCGGCATCCGCAGATAGCCTAACTGCCCATCGGCTCCTAGGACCCGACATATTACGACATCCAGGAGTGGGTGTCATCGAGTTCAACGCCATAGCTCCGTCTTTGTTAGCCAAGGCTTTGGAGCTCATCGTTCAAAAGGAGGCGCGCAAATCTGGCCGCAGGAGAACGCCGGGGCCGCTGGTGCTGAAGCGGCTCGGTGAGATTGGCGACATTCGAAATGCCATCTCGTCTCTGGAATTTCTCTGCCTCAAGGGCGACCAAGACGCAGACTGGGGCGCCAAGGTGACGTTCACGAAGCAGAAGCGAGGCGCGAGGGACGGCATCGGCCTGACAAAGGGTGAGACGGAAACCCTGGAGATGGTCTCTCAGCGCGAAGCCAGCCTGGGCATCTTTCACGCCGTCGGCAAAGTCGTCTACAACAAGCGGGACGAGGCACCTCCGCCCGGCGACACTGTGGAGGACTTGCCGCCATACCTCTCACGCTTCTCGCGGCCCAAGCGATCGCAAGTATCTGTCGCGTCGCTCATCGACGAGATAGGCACAGACACGCACACCTTCATCTCCGCTCTACACGAAAACTACATCCTCTCGTGCGAAAGCACGGGACCCATGGATCTTTCGACTCCCATGGATTACGTCAACGAATGCATAGAATACCTGTCACTCAGCGATCTACTTTGTCCCTCACGTGATATCTTCTTCGGCGGCAGGGGTGGGTTCTCGGGGCGGGACTCTGGGAGCCAACTTCTTCGACAAGACGAGATGACCTTCGAGGTGGCCGTGCGCGGCATGCTGTTCTCTCTGCCGAACCCCGTGAAGCGGAAGATGACGACGATGCCCCGAGGCGGCGACGCGTTCAAGATGTTCTACCCGACCAGCTTGAAGCTCTGGAGGGCCAAGGAGGAAATCGAGGGCCTGATTGACGTGTGGTCTACCAAGGCACTCAAGGGCGACGCCCAGGGGCCGACCAAGAGCCTGACGGACGGCGCCAGCGCGTTCCGGAAACCACAGGCGTCGTCATCATCGAGCGACGTCTCGTGGATGCAGCGCCAGCAGCAGGCCCGGTCGGCAAACTCGTCGAAAGGCAGCGCGTCCAAGGATGGGGAGGGCGAGGACGCACCGCCCCTGCTCTCCCTGGGCAGCGCCGCCCGCCGCGAGATGCTGCTCGACCGCCTCCCGTACATGGCGCACATTGCGCGCGCGCGCAGGGCGCCCACCCGCCTCCGCGACCTCGAGAAGATTGTTTCCTTCAACGGCGTCGGCGCCGCCGCCGACGCGGACGAGGGGGACGAGGATGCGGATGACGAGACGGCCCCGCCAGGCGAGGCGTGGGCCACGGATAAGCCCTCGGAGGAGGCGAGCCCCCGGAAGAAGGCCGCAGGTATCAAGGCTGGAGGCGTCTCGGGGATGCTGGCGCAGAAGCTGGTGCTGAGCGACGATGATATTGAAGATTGATGAAGACGGGTAACATATGATTTTGGCGAGCGGCGTAGAGAGTGTACATTGGGACAGGACACTATGATTGAATGCCTCTTCGGGCGGAATGGAGAAAGGAACAGCAAGGCAGGACGGAGGGAGGGCCTCACCTCGGCGTTTGTGTATGTACATTTCATCTGCCTGTAGACCAGGGAAGAATCAACTCTAATCAAGTCTCATCGGATAACCAACAATGTACCTTACGAGGTACTAATCCTACAACAAATGCCCCTCCCCCGTGCGCTCCAAGACAGGCGCGGCAAAGGCGGTGCTTGCTCCGTCGCCCCAAACTACCCAAGCGCGCTCCCCCCGGCTGATGCCCACGCAAGCGTTCTCCTTTGTCTCCTGTCCTCCAATCCAACCTGGCCCGACGACACCATCCCCAAGTCGCATCTGGTATCACCCGCTCTCATATGCCTCACTCTCGTAGGCCTCGCTCTCATATTCCTCGCTCTCGTATGCCTCGCTCTCATATGGCTCCATCTCATATGCCCCGCTCTCATATACGTCGCTCTCATATGCTTCGCCCTCGTCCGGGTCGTCGCCCCCATCTGAGTCGTCGCCCTCGTCCGGCTCGCTGTCGTATAATTCGCTGTCGTCCGACTCACTCTCCTCCGTCACGTGTTCGTTCTCCCACGTCTGGGCCATCCAGAAACACCGACGACCGTTGTACTTGCCCAGCGCGCGGCTGTCGTAGTCGCCCCCCATGACAAACTTCTCCAGCTCGAGCTCGATGCGCTCGAGCTTGGCGCCCCGCCTGCGGTGGTAGTTCTTGTCGTCGGAGGTCGTGGTCGCGCCGTCGGGCAGGACGTATCCGGGCGACCAGTGGCCGGACCACTCGAGGCGCACGAAGAAGCGATTCACGTCTCGGATCTGCTTGAACGGGTCAACAATGGGGAGAGAGCTCAGGAAGACCTGCTCGTCCAGGTCTTGGGCAACGAACTCGATGGATCCGGACTTGTAGGCGCCGCCCCAGAGGTCTATCAGGACCACGAGTGTCAGGGCGCGCAGATTTGCGTGCCGGCTCAGGTGTTTAATGGCGCTCCGCCACCTGCGCAAGGCCGATTCCATCTGCTCTTCCAAGTTGCAAGTATCTCGGAGTCTCGGTAACGCGAGTTCCAGGGTTCGGATATTGCCGAGCAGCTCGGGTCGGATACGCCCCCCCATGAACAACGCGCCGTCCAGGAGCCCATGGGTTAGGTTGTAGTGTCTGAGTAAGTGGCTCAGACGGTCCTTTACCGTGATATTGTTGCACGAGTAGAATACTTGGGCCGCTTCGCGCGACATGGCTTTGCTGACGACGAAGAGGGCTTTCGGGGGCATCCAGCAAACGCATCTCGCAGAGTATGAGGCAGCGTGATTGTGACAAAAGTCAATATGATAGGAGGAGTTCAAGGGGTAGCGTGCCCACTCAAAGGCTCCGATATAAAAGCCTCGTTCCGAGTCCCACTGGACTTCCTTCCAGGGTGTGATGAGATCGGTGAAGCGCAAGATCCTTTGACGTATTTCTGCCGGCAGATAGAAGAAGCGAAACGGTTCAGCGTGTTCTGGGTTTTCTTGACCAAGGATGGTGCGAGCCAAGGTCCGCGCAAAGTATGAGGTAGAATACCAGGATGCTGGCTTCAGTCGGAGAGAGATGGACGACAAGATGCCGGGTTGGTCGAGGAGAGGCTGGAGGACACGACGCGTCGTGAGACTCTCGCCAGTCTCGCAAATCAAATTGAGATTGAGTGTCTGTGGGGGGGGTGTTGGCCAACACGTGCTTGATTGTTCTCTTCCACAGGGAAAGACGGCTCGTACTGATCGATTCCTTAGAGGAGCTGTACCAGCCGTTGAATTCGTACTGCTCGTGGTGCCACTGCTCATGGAGGCAGATGGTCAAGTTGGTGACTCGAGTCCAAATAAAATCCGGAAGCTTGAGGAGGTATAGTAGCGCCTCTTCAATGTCGTCGTCGTAGAAGCTGAATTGAAGATTGTCCCACACTGGGGATGCAATGTCGTAGTATGCGGGTTGGCGTATAGCCTTCAAGGCGCGGTCGACGGCGCCAAGGTCTTTGGTCTCTGCGTACAGGTTGAGAATCTCGGCTTGCGTCAAAGGTCCGGTGTAGCCTCTTGAGAGCCCGGCTTCGATGTAGATTCTCCGGCGGATGTGGCGTGGAAGGTCAAAGAAGTTTTTTGGGTGATGGCAGGGCCAGCCTAGGGAGTCGCATATGCGCGGCTGCTTAGGATCTGGCTCTGGGTTGTACATGTAGGTGATGGAACACATTGCAGTCGGATTGTCGAGAAGAGGCCCTGCTTCTCACGGGAGCTGCGATGCGTGAAGGAGGAAAGGTTGTATTGGGGGCAAAGGCGGCGAGAAGGCGCGTTATATAGAGCCAGGAAGCGGGCGGGCTGTCAAGAGCTCGCAGCTGGCAGCCAGCTGGCAGGTGTGGGGCGCTAGTCACTGTGGGGTCAGCGGACCCCACTGCCAGGCCCACACTGGAGGGGCCCACACAGGCCAAACGAGTGACGCATCCGTTGGCATCCATCCGATCCAGATCCCACTCCCCGCCTAGCGATATCCATGAAATCGTAGGTAGGGCCCCGTGCTCCTGGGCTGGGCTGGGCTGGTGCCCAGACGTTTACTATTGAGGTTTACTATTGAAAGTTGCCACGAATCTCAAGAGCGCCTGAGGCGTGGAGGGCCTCCCTGAGCGATGGAGGCGCCTGCCGTCCAGCAGAGCCCGGTTCTTTTCCAGTCAGAAGGCATACCTGCCTGCTACCTAGGTAGGTACCTATCTTGGGTGCCAGGCACTTCGGTGGGTTCCATAAGGTAGTTCCATAGTAGGTTCCATTGTTGTGGCGGTCCGGGGGTGGACCTGCCGCTGGCCTCCGTCCCCTGGTTAGGTGTACCAATAATGGCAACCAGCCTGAAGGCCGTCCACTGGACTGGGCTGGCTGCACGCAACGCCCGTCTTCACCACCTACCTGTACCTGGGCTGCCTGCACTGAGGTGACTGCGGTGCGTCAGCGTACTGCCGGAGCCACTGAAGCGAGGTACCTTCTGACTGAAGCTCCGATAGAAGTCGCATGGGACGGGAGCTGCTGAGCGCCCAGGCACCCACCCACCAGTGCCACCACGAGACGCCCGTCTAGCAGCAGCACGTCTCTGTTGCATCACCTGCGCCTTTGCATCCACTACGTGCCGTCGTCTCGTCGCGTGAGCCTCATCCCATTCTCATTCATGCTTCGTTCGCCTTTTGCAGCATTACGTTGTTTCTTCTCCCTTTTCCCGCCGCCAACCGCCCCAGCGCCAAAGCAGCTCAGCATATGTACGCGCAGCCGCCGGCCACCCACTAACTTTCAATACCATCGTGCCCGACACGCCCAGCCTTTCTCTCCGTCACAGCCCGCCATGGCTGGCCCCCCGCTCACGATCCTCTGCTTCGGCGACTCCCTCACGCAGGGCTTCTTTAACTATGGGCTGGGCGAGCACCCATACTCTTTGATCCTCGAGGACCGTCTCCGCCACGAGATGCCTACCCGGCGCATCCAAGTCCGCACGAGCGGGGTTCCTGGCGATGTCGCCTCCCACGAGCCCTTTCTGCGGCGCCTCGAGCGGGAATGTGCGTGACGCCAGGCTGCCACCTTATCTATACCCGGTATCCCTCTCGACGCGGCCATCGAGTGAAACTGACAAAGACACCGGCATCCAGGCGATGCCGAGAAATTCGACTGGGTCATCATGCTGGCCGGGACAAAGTGAGCGTCCTGCTGCTGGCCTGTACTATACCTACCTACAGGCTACCGCCCACTGCATAACCACATTACTAATGCGCGGCGTCAGCGACCTGGCATACTATCCCGATGCGCAGCGCATCCTCAACAGCCTCAAGAAGTGCTGGGCCGTTCCTCTGTCCCGGGGCTTCAAAGTGCTCGCCCTCACGGTGCCCGAATGCTCCGCCCAGGTGCCGCAGATCAACGCCGCGCGCCGCGAGCTCAACGCGGGCATCCTCACCCACGCAGAGCCCAACTTGTAAGTCGCCCGCCCCAGCGGCTCCACACACCGGCTTTCCTCTCTTCGTCTTCTTCTTCTTCCAGATGGCGATCGCGCTCACTAACACGCCGACCCCTCTTTCCTAACCCTTGAGTAGCTACACCATGGACTTGCACGAGAAACTCCCGTATCACTCGCTCTCCCCGGAAGAACGCAGCGAATACTGGAGCGACGGGCTGCATCTCACCGCCGAGGGATACGACTGGATGGGCGGTCACATTGTCGAGGGCCTGCTCAAGATCCTGCCCGAAGCGGCCGTGCCACGAACGCCTTCGGGGCCTCGGAAAACACGTCATAGCGACGGGCGGACGCTTGTCGAGGAGTTGGGCGACCCCAAGAAACTTAACGAGGGCTACGTCGTGGTGAGGAAGAAGGACTTGGACTAGAGGGCGGTCGTCGTACGCAGACCATGACGTTCTCATTGGTGCTTTTCTTGTGTGGGCGTCGACGAGGGAGGCGCTCGGGTGTTCTTTGTTACAAGCGGGCGAAACTCACAGGCTTAATGGATGACGAGCTATGTTTGGACGCAGCGGCGTTGTTGGGATTCGACATTCTAGACTATAGCAATGCATACGACTCTTGGCGCTTGCCTGTCGTGGGACCATTATTGTCCTGTGCGCCCGTCATCACTACGCGACGGTGCCCCGTTTCTGCGGCCGCGCAGTGGCACTCTGCTTCACTTCATTTCCATGCATTTCAAAGAGGGAGAGAGAAAAAAGAAGATAGGAATCTATTTTGCTCTCCTGCCCGTGTGATCGGGGCCCCGGACGTGCCAGTCGTAGTTGACGGCGACGCGGCGAGCTGGGAGGCCGGTCCAGTGACAAAAAAGATGGATGCTCCAACACCTCAAACTCCGTTCCGTCTACCAACCTAGCAATAAAAACAAAACAAAAAACGCTAGAGAATGAAGAAGAAAACGCCGATGTAAATGGTGGTGTCGTATCGTTTTCCATTCCGGGTCTCAATCCATTTCAAGTCATACGACCAGGTTCGCCGCCACAAAGTCCTGGCCGCCCACGCAGGTTAGCATTGACAGCATGGGTAAACGAGGGTTGGAGGGGCAGCGGCTCACCGGAAACTCCTTTTGCAGCGAGTTGGTCACGTTCTCGACCTCCTCGGAGAGGCCCTCGACGTTGGCGTCCCAGCGGCGCATGTGCTTGCCGACGAGGGCGGCGGCGCTACCGCTGCCCTTCTCGCCCGAGGCCTCGCCGCCCTCGAACCAGACGACGCCGTCAAGCTGGTCGATGCGGCCGACGAGGCGGCCCTGCTCGATCATGCGAGCGGTGGTGTCCTCGGCGCGGGCGGGGTCGAGGCCGAGCAGGGCGCCGAGGGCGTCGAAGCGGATGTTGGCGTAGATGCGGGAGACGCCGAGCAGGTTGTGCTCGATGACGGCCTTTGCCAGGACGGTGGAGCCGTCGGCCGTGGTGGCGAGCTGGTGCGGCTGCAGGCCGTGGGCGAAGGCGGCGACCTCGTCGGGGGACAGGAGGCGGGCGAGGAACATCTTCTCGAGCATGCCGAACTCGTCGGGCAGCTGGGCGGAGCGCTCGTCCTTGTAGAGGCGGGCGAGGGCGCGGCTGCGCATCGGGCCGGCGGGGGCGAGGATGGCGCACTTGATGGCCATGGCGAGGGTGTGGAGGCGCTCCTCGTCGGCGATGGCCGTGGAGAAGCTGATGTCGTGGTAGCGCTGGGCGGCGCCGAGGAAGTCGCGCTTGGCGTCCTGGATGCGGGCCTGCGAGAGGCGGAAGTGCAGGTTGAGGTCCGCGTCGTCGACCGTGTGCATGATGTTCTTGAGCTTGTTGATGTAGACCTCGGCGGCCGTCGAGTCGTCCACCTCGAGGTAGTTGCGCACGATGCGGACCCAGACGCGCGCGCGGTCGTCTGCCGTCACCTTGCGCTGGGACCCGTCGAGGGGCATCTGGGCGAGCGCGCGCGCCGCCTCGGCGAAGTCGTCGTTGGCCTCGTGCGCGGCCGCCACGAGCTCGCACAGCGCCGCCGTCGCCTCGGGGAAGGCGCTCGACGTCGTGGGCTGCGCCGCCAGCGCCGCCAGCGCGTGCGTGCCCACGGCGATGCTGAGCTCGTCGTTGCCGAGCGCCTCGACCGTCGACGTGAAGCCCGCCAGCACCGCCCGCGTCGCCATCGGGCCCAACCCCTGCCCCAGGAACGAGTCGGCCACGGCGCAGAGGTCCGCCGCCGCCGTGTCGGGCGTCGACAGCTGCTTGAAGTCGGACAGGATGGCCGTGTACAGCGGCGCCTTGTCGCCGGGGGCGGCTTCGGCGCGGGAAAGCTCCGCGGCGAGCTTGGCGTTGGGCGCCATGGCGGAGGATGGAGGGTGTTGTTTTGCCCGGCTATCTGGCTGAGCGCTTGCTGGGGCAGAAAATTGTGGTTTTGTGCTAGAAAATAGATGCGTCGCGGCCGTGGGGGCGGGAAAAGCAGTGGAAGAAAACTTCTCGGCGGCGGCGGTGATGATGAAAAGTAGGCATGGGTTGTGGTTTCGGGGATGGACGGAGTCGAGTTGAAGCTCGAGGTGCAGGCAGCTTGGCGGGGGGAGCTCCCGAGAATGGTGGGGTTCAATGACAACCGTGTTGGTGGTGGTGCCTGCCTGACTGGAGAGCTCGACTCAATCCGGAAGAGCCCGTTACTACCGGGTAGGCTGCTATGCTAGGCACTCGAACGCGGGCATGTTTCGAGGCTCTTTAGGCGGCTCGCAGGATCGGTTACCGTCCCGATGAGGGTTGAGCGCATGAATTAACTAACTTACTTGAGCTGGTTCGGCAATTGTACGCCAAACGGTGTTTGTAGGTGGTGGCCGGAAGATACAGCCCGGTGATGCGTAGACGCTGTTCAACAACTCCCGTCTCTAGCGGTGCGGATTCACTCCTGCGTCGTTGGTTCACAAGCTCTCGTTTAATTCAAGACCAGCAAGGGCCAAGGTTACATTGCAGGCCGGGATTCTAATGCGACCTCGAGCAAATAAACCCAAAACAAATGTACATGTATAGTCCCGAGTCCATGCTTCCCTTCCGAGGTCTGTATGATGCACCCAGTTCCCATCGGCCTGCCCCGTCGTCCCAATATGCACCTTTGATCGCCGTATCTCCCGCTCTGCAGACGCAGACACAAGACACATACATGACGGCAGCGAGAATGGGAACAGAGATGGAATCCAAAAAAAAAAAAAAAGAAAGAAAGAAAGAAAGAAAGGAAGGATAAACAGAGTCTATTTGTTGTGCCACAGCAGCGTCCGCAGCGAGTCCCACTCGTTGCAATCCTTGTAAATGTACGTCATGCTGCTCCGCAGGCTCGACTGCAGCTCCTCCGGGTGGTAGCGGAAGAGCAGCATGACGCTCGCCCACGACAGCGAGGCGAAGGCGGGCCAGGCGTAGTGCGAGAGCTGGGAGCGCAGCGGCTCGCCCGACACGACGGGCAGGCCGTGGCCCGGCTTGACGGCCAGCCGGGCCAGCGCCAGGCACACGCGCGCGAAGATGTAGATGACGATCTGCTGGTTGACGCTCGACGGCCGGCCCGTCCGCGGGGACCGCCGCCCGAAGACGACGTAGCCGCCGAGGAGGCCGGCGAAGAAGGAGTCGTAAGGGCCTGTTGCGCTGTTAGTACGTTGAAGCTCGTCGTCCGCCATGCGATGCGGCTGGATGCGAGCGCGCGCGCGCGCGTGTCGTCGTCACTCACCCTCCTTGCCCGGCGTGGGCCCGTAGTGCTTCAGTCCCAGCATCACCAGCTTGTATATCGTCGCGAAGCGCGCCAGGTTACTCGCATGCTTTCTTGTCGCCCGCAGTACCAGCGAGACTTTTTGTCGGAAGCTATAGTCCCGCCTCACCCCGCGTCGGAGCACATCAAGTCAGCCCGGTCTGGTTCCTCAACTACACGGATCGTGTGGAGCGTGGTTCCCAGCGGGAATACCCCTTCTGGGTAGGGAAAAAGAGAGGGAGGGAGTTATGGGTACGTACGTTCCCGACCGAAACAAAAAGATCATGCTGCGCGCGCGCGAGAGGAGAGAGAGAGACCAAGGGGTCAGCTTTGATGGCGCGACGGCAACGACGACGAGGCACAACGAGCCTCCTCCTCCTGGGACCGAATGCTTACACCAGCGCGTGCGGAAAGCGGACCTTGGTCCCGTAGACGGCGCCGTTGCGCGCCGTCTTGACGAGCGAGAGGACATCGTGGTAGCGCGGGTCGACGGCGATGCGTTCCAGCGCGGCCTGCGTCGCGGCGGCGCAAGCCCCCAGTCAGCCTCTTGTTCCTCTTCTTCTTCTTCGTCTACTTCATCTTCATGTCCCGTCACGAACGGGCTCTCATGCGCAGAGGCGACAAAAGAGATCGGACGGGCGCGACGACGCACCTTGAGGACGTCGAGCGACGACGCCATGCTGTGTGTGTAGTGTGTGTGTATGAGCGCTGCGTGTGAGTGCGTGCCTCGGCTATTTCTGGGGGGGGGGGGCTCCCGGCTCTTGCAGTGGCGTCACTGCAGCAGCAACGGCCCGTGGGCAAACGGCCGGGCGGCGAGGTCGAGTCTTCAACGGCGCGGGGCGTATGTCCTTTGCAGATGTCCCATCGAGAGAATAGGAAGCGGGCGCGCCGGAGAGGGGGGGGTCAGAGCCAAGGTATGTCGAGGACGTGGTGGTGTTGGTGGTCGCGGAAGGTTGCGAGGTCGAGGACGGGTTGGGTGAGCGCCCGTTTCAATGGGCGGTACCTAGCGCAAGTCGTTCAGCGGCGGGCGGGCGGGCGGGCGGCGGCGGTGGTGGTCGGCGGGGGTTCGCAAACGGGCAGCGGACGTGGACGCTCTGAGCCTCGGGAATGCACAAGCGCTTGCTGCTGCTCCCTTGTGCCTACTAACCTACTGTAGGTACCTATAGAGGTTGCCCCACCACCGTCCCGCCCCCTCCATGCTGGGAGCCCAAACGACTGGAGGTTCCCACCTCAGGGTCGGGTCTTGCGGGTGCGCGCCCAGGTGCCCGGTGACAGCCGCATGCCCGCTAAATGGGCACTGGGGAAAGACCCCCGCAGAGCCTGCAGAGCGGGCGGGCGGCAGCGGCATCACTCCAGGGCTACCTACTAAGGACGGGAGGGTGTAGGTGGTGGGTTAGGCGATGACGCACTGCCCGGCCACCCCCGGACGCCTTCATCGCAGCAATCCCTAACTTGCGTCCCGCGATTTGCCAGGTTATCTGTTAGAGTAGTTAGTCTCGCCGGGGTGGGTACATGGGCACTAACTCTAGGTGGGTGTCACCTGGCATGGCATGGCTCTGGCTGTCTGCCATTTCGATCCCATGCAACCCAGACTTTCACATGTGACAACGGATGCGAGCCATCTTCATGTGCTTTCTCCGTCACTGGTGCCTGCCTTCCCATGCTGTTTGTTACTCGTCGCACAGCGCAGTGCCGAACAGGTCAATACATGGCTTTCTTATCGCAGGTCTCGATTGCATATTAATTTTCAACGACTGTGCAACGTCGGGAACAACACCCGACTCGTTCGTGATTCCTACCTAGGCATGCTTTCATCTCCGCATCTGCCACTCATCACCACCATCAACACCAACCACACTACTATCGCCACCATCACCACCACCACCACCACCACCACCACCACCACCACCATCATACTTCACAACAGCCCTCCCCCCGTACAAGTAATTCCCTCGACCCTCCACTGCCAGCCTATCTACACCACCGCTCATGCGGCTCCCTCCACCGCACCCCCAGAATCTCAAAGATGCGCCTCTCGTCCCGCCCCTCCACCAGCTGCCCGTCCCCCACCGGCGGCTTCTTCGTCCTCCCCGTCCCCCCTCCCGCCGTCCACCCGCCGGCCCCGTGTGGATCCCGGAACAGACCCCGCTGGTTCAGCCGCATGCCCTTGTTGGACGCCAGCAGCCGCATGCTCCGGTTGAACACGTCGTCGCCCGTAAAGTAGAGGAGCGCGCCGCCCATTTCCGACTCGGGCACCAGGAGGAAGTCGATGCGCCTCCACGGGCCCGTCGTCGTCGTCGTCGTCGTCGTCGTCGTCTTGTCCGTGCTCGCGCCTTGCGCTGTGGGCAGGGGCAAGGGCAGCGCGCAGCACCCGTGCCACTTGCTCCCGCCGTCCTTGTTAGACGACGACGACGATGCCAGCCGCGCCATCAGGAACCCCTCCCCCTCGAGCCGCCGCACCAGCGCGTCCAGTAGCGGCCGCAGCTCGGCGCAGCTCGTCGTCCCCGGCCGCGTCACGATGATGTCGACGTCGCGGCACGTCTCGGCCCCGCGGCGGTAGCTGCCCCCGACGACGATGTCCGCCTCCCGGTCCACGACGGCCGCCGCGCGCCGCACCACGCCCGCCAGCGCCTCCACCTCGCGGCGCGGCATCCGCGCGTTGAGCTCCGCGTGGTGCTCCACGCCGATGCGCTGGCTCGCCGTCAGCAGCGTCGCCCGCTGCGCCCACAGGTCCTCGAGCGTGCGGTGACCCCGGGCCATCCACCGCCGCGCCTGCCCGGTCCCCACGCCGTACACCCCCAGGAACAGCTGCAGCACCGCGTCGTCGTCGTAGTCGTCGCCCCTCTCCGCGTACTCGAGCCGCCGCAGCCGGTCCGTCGTCGCAATCTCCTCAATCTTCTGCGCGAGCCGTCGCCCAATGTGCGGCAGACGGTACGCCTCCTCCTCGGTCCGCACCTTGACCTCCTGCCGCTTCAGCGTCCCGATGGCCTTGCGATACCCCGTCAGCCTCCAGTGGTCGTTGATCCGCTCGTAGTAGTCCGCCATGCTCTGCAGCACCTCGATGGTCCGCGCGTTGGGGTTGTCCGCGCTCGCCTTGAGCTCGCCGGCCGTGTTGCACGCGAACCGGTCCTCGAACTTGGTGTCCTTGAGCTTGTCCCGCAGCCGCGCCTTCTTGCCGCCCCGCGCGCGGCTGTCTGCGGCTTCTTCGGATGCTTCCCGCTCGTCGCTGTCTGATGTCGCGGTCATGTTACCAGCGGTAGATCGCGTCTCGTCGTTGTCGTTATCCTCGTCGTCGTCGTGATCTAGCGGGAGGTCTTTGAACTCTTGCATCATCGCCACGTAGCCGGACAGTTCGTCGTTTTCCTTCGTAGCTCCCGTGATGCCGTCGTGAGGCGCAGCGACCGAGGCCTCCTCGGTCGTCTCTCTCGCCGGTCGACCTAGGTCCAACACGACAGGGTGAGAGTCGTCTGGCGTCGTCGTCGTCCCGGCCTCGTCCTTGTGAGACGGCTCTTCGCTTCTCGTTGGCGTGCCCGGCGGCGGCACGTAATCCCATTTGCCGGGGTCATCCTGCCTCTTCGCCTTGACCTGCAGCGACCTCGTCGACTCGTCCGAGCTGGGCGGCACGTTCTTCCCCGGGACGGGCCCCTTGTCCCCGTTCTCGTCCTCCTCGCCCTCTGCGCGCGGCTCGGTGGGCTGTCCCGCGACACGATACTTGCTCTGCCCGCTGTCGAGCAGCGCGCGAAACTGGATGCAGTCGATGGGATAGTCCTCGTTGACCACTTTCGGCCGCCGCGTCCCGCCGCTACTCCCGAGGCCCTCCGCCGCCGCCGCCGCGTTGAGCACCTTTTCCACGTCCCTGTACTCGAGCGCCTTGTCCACCACGACGTGCGTCGCGCCCGCCACGCTGTGCGTCCACGCCGCCCCGTACTCGCGCGCCTTGCCGATGCGCAGCCGGCGCGCCGGCGCCACGTCGTCGTTGGGTATGTAGTAGAGCGCGAGGCCCCTGAGCACCTGCTCGCGCTCCGGACGGAGCTTGGGGTCTGCGGCACTCCCCCCGCGCTTGCGCTTCCTCGCGGCGGCGGCGGCACCGCCCACCTGCAGTGAGGGCGATGACGCCGCTGCCTGTGCGTCGGCCGTTGTCATCGTAGTCGGCAGCTTCCCCGTGGGCGGGCGCGCTGCCGAGTCTGGTATAACAGTCTCCCCGTCCGTGGCACAGCCAGCCCCCCCGGCGAGCAATGCACCGACACGGCCCTCCTCGCGCGCGCCCACGGTGCTCTGATGCTGCTGCGTCGCCGCGATGATGACGCCGTGTGACCCAGACGACACCCTCCTAGGCGTCTCCATCGTCGTCACCGCCATCACCGCTTGGCGTGCCCCTTTCGCGGCCGTCGCATCGCGGCCGCGCCCCGTACTAGTCGACTCGGATGCAAGCTGCCACGGCGGCCGGAAGAAGCGCAGGCGCTGGTCACGATCTCGCTGCTCCCGTGCATACTCGCGAGTACGCGCGTCACCATCACCATCAGCATCGGCGACATCATTGTCGTCTTCCTCAGCGGCGCAGCGTTTCATGCGGCCGAGGACCGCAAAGGAAGCGAGCTTGCTCCGCAGGGCTTCCCGTGGCGTGTCCATGACCTCGCCGAACTCGGTTCAGGAGGTGGTGGATTGTTTCCAAAAAGCTGGATCGTTTCAGAAAAATTTAGATAGGTTCAGAAATTGGACCGGTATTCTGAAAGACAGTCCCTCGTGACAACTTTGGGCGACGTGAATTTCGCGGCATGCATGCATGGTTCGGGGCCCCCCGTGAATTGCAGGAGCCAGACTGCCAGAGCCTTGGATGTGGAGGCGTGCGATGGGGCGACGAGATTTATAGTTTGGATGTGCTCGGAACCATGGCTACCTTGGCTACGTCGATACGCGGCAGCGGCGACCTCAGGCCAGGCTCAGCAGCTGGTGCCTGGACCTGGTCGTCTCGATTGTCGGCGTGGCGTTCACGGCGGACGTCGAAAGTGGGTTACGGAAGCTGCAGCTCAAGTTCCAAGTTAGTGTTGTTACTGTTAGTTAGTACTAATGGAGCGGTAGCTCCTGTGGGGCATGTTTGCGCCGCGCTTTCTGATCCGAAAAGGCGCTTGCTTCCATTTCCCATCTTGACACCATCGCTAGTTAAGTACTTCACCCTACCATCGCTGCTTCACACCCAGTAATAAAACAACTTGCTTCATGCCACACCCACGGCAGCATCCCCCCGCGCGTAAATCTCGACGCCCCAGTCCACCAGCGCCGCCAGCATCCAGATGCTCGTCCACCACAGCAGCCCCCACAGCCTCGTCACCAGTGAGACGATCCACGCCGGCCGGCACACCACCCACATGTGCCTCTCCGCGCGCCGGCGCGACCTTTCCCGCCAGAGGCAGAAGACAACCTGGATGCCGCCGTGCGCCTAGTTAGCCCTCCTGCGCGCGCGGTGCAAGCCTCTCGCGTCAGCGGACTCAGACTCGGGGCTTGGAGCTCACCGTCTCGCACACGTCGTTGAGCGGCCACAGCAGCGTCGCCATGATCCACGTGTGCCGCATCGACGTCGCGTCTGCGAACCACCACGCCGTCGGGCTCGTCCAGCTCCCCATCGCGAGTAGTTCTGGCAGCGATAGCAAGAGCATCATGCCTCCGATGCCCACCACGGCCATGCCCGTCGACGCCCACGCGCCCCAGTCCCCAGGCCGGCGATCGGCGTCGCGGTACAGCATCACCGGCCCCGCCGCCTCGATCTCGAAGTTCTGCCCGCGCCTGTCAGCCAGTAAGTTACCTGGTGGCCGTCTGCTTGCTGCTGCTGCTGCGGGACGGGACTGTGGATGCTGTGCTCCCCCGACGACTTACGTCCTGCCTCAGCGCCTCCGCCGTGCCCAGCACAAGAAACGCCGCCAGCATGTGCGCGAAATGCCCCCAGATCCCCGTGTTCGGGTCCACCATCTCCGGCGGCAACACCCGCCACGCCCTCGCCCCGTCCCGCACGAACAAGCACACGCCGGCCAGGCCTGCAAAGTACAGAAACTTGCGGTGCTCCCAAAGCCGGCGCCGCCACTTCTGGCATTTCTGCTCCGCCCGGTAGCAAATCTCCCCCTTGTTTCCCACCGTCGGCCGTGGCCCCTATTCCTCCGGCACCGGGATGCCCGACGATATGCTGAATAGAGACATGGCGCAGTGGAACAGCAAGGCGATCTAGGCGTTGCGGAAGTTGGCCTCGGCGTCTTGCACCACCGTGTAGAGCATCTCCCGAGTTAGCTCGAAGACGAATCGCCCAATGACCGACGCCGCGGCCAGCTCCCAGAAGAGCACGTGGTGCCGCCACGAGAACATGACAATGGCGATGATGATGATGATTATGATGGCGATGAACCGTAAGATGCAGGAACAGGTGCCTAGTGTCTGATGCTGCGACTGTGCTCGTGTTGTGATGACGAGGAAAGAATGGCGTCTTGGGAGACTACTTGAAAGACGGACGACCAAGGATGAACTACAGTATACGTATATTGGTAGCGTCATCACGGGCAGGCGCGACTGACTTCATCCTTGTTTCTAAACACGACAATCGGCCAAGGGCCATTCTCTTGGTGCTGCCTCACATGACGTCTGGTCGAGTCCGTGTCCGGTGCCCGGGAAATCTTGTTCCATCTCCTAGCTACCAAACTACTATACACAGGTCCGTCATGGCCCTGGTCCGTTTCCCCCAACCTCCTCCATGCGACTAGATAGTAGTATTATAAAACATTACGCCCAAAACTTTACTCGCGTAGTAAGCGAGGTATGCGGCTGTTGTTGTTGTTGTTGCTGTTGTTGTGCTTGTCGTCCCCATTGCCGTCTCTACCACGTCGACCACCCAATATATATGTGCTCGAGGCCGTATATGCGTCCGCCGTCTCAGCGAACCCAGTGTCCCAAATCAACCGACTCCGAGCCCCGAAACTGGTAGAGGCTGCTTCCTTGTGCGTGTCCCAGACTCCCATGTCTGTCCCGTGATAGCCTACCACCCTAACGATGCAGGCAAAACAAAACTCCAATCGCTGGATGCAGCCGTTGATGCCCTTTTGTGCTTGTCAACATAACCCCCGTCAGACACCAGTCCGATCCCCCCTTCAGGCGACGACGCTGCTCAGCGTCTTGAAGCGTTCCTCAAACGACTTGGCCTGTTCGGCTTCAATCACCTTTTGGAGACGCTTAGTCTCTCGAATGGCTCCCTCGCGCTCCTCCTGCAGGTTCATCACCTCAATCTGCGCCGTGTTCATCTTAAACACGACCTGCTCGATCTCGGCCTCGGCATCCGCGAGCGCCTTCTCCAGCTCCGTCACCCGCTCGCGCAGTGCTTTGATCTGAATTTCCTCGTCGAAGCTCTTGGCCGGCACTGCCTGCGACGCGCGGACAAAAGCCTGCCCCGAAGCCGTCCTGAGAAGAGGCGACTTGGGCGCAGACGTCATGCCCACGCCCGCTCCGCTTCCGATGCGGCGCAGCTGCTCGCTGTGTGCGTCGCGCAACCGCGAAAGCTCCTCCTCGTGGCGGCCGACGCGCTCCTCCGACGTCGTCTGCGCGGCGACAAGCTGCTCCTCGAGTTCGTGCAGGCGCTCCTGAAGCCAGCTGATCCGTTCCGAGTTCGCTTTTCGCTCTGTGTCTCCTCGTGCCACAGTCTCGGCCAGGCGATCCCGGAGCTGCGCGTTGCTCGCCAGTTGCTGTCGCACCTGTGCGGCGAGTTGCTCGACCCGGCTCGCGGACTCGCTGAGCTCCTCGGCCAGGCTCCTTTCGCGCCCGACGGCATGCGTCTCCACAGCCGCCAGGCCATCCACCTGGCCCTGGAGCGCCGAGACCTGCTGCTTGGCGACATCTCGCTCTGAGACGGCGGCAGCCAGTGACTTCTCCAGCCGGTCCATGGCGAGTTTGGTCTTTTCGTCGGTGCCGCCGTCGGTGCCGTGCAGCTCAAGCTGCTTGATGCGGTTCAGTGAATCGTTGTAGGCGTCCTGCAGCTCGCGGTATGCCCTCCCGAGCGACTCAGACGTAATGGGTACGCTGGGTATGCCCGCATCGGAGCCGCTCGACCGAGCAAGCGACGGCGGGATGAGAATGTCTTTTTCCTTGAGCAGGCTTCGAAGATCTGCAATCTCTGCCTCGGCCCTATCGAGGTCCATCTTGAGTCCCACAAGACCCTTCTCGACCTGCCACTTCTGTTCGAGTGCATCCTCGGCCCGTCGTCGGAGCACGTTGATCTCTGTGCGCAGGTTCTTGATGTCTTTTTCGAATCCAGCCTTTTTGGGGTTCTCGGACAGCAGTCGTTGGCGCTCCATCTCTAGGATACGAATCTTCTTTTGGTTCTCGCGGTTCTGAAACTCTTGTCTCTCTAGCAGGTTCTTGAGCGCGCTGTGCAGTGCGTCTCTCTGTGCTTCCACGTCCTTGAGTCGCTCGGCGAGCTGCTCTCTAGACTCGGTCTGGACGTTCTTGACACTCCCCGATCGCGACAAGCCGGCCGAGGGAGGCGGCCCGCGGGGCCTGAAGGAGCTGGCTGCCACCGAATTGGAGCGAGCGAGCCCCGACATTCTGAACCCCTCGGGCGGCCCGCTTTGCGAATTCCGAAGCGATGTGTTTTCTTTTTGTAAAGACTGCAGCTGTTGCTGCATTTTAGTGGACTCGTAAGTGAGGTTGGCATATTCGGCGGCTTCGGACTCGAGCCCTTCAACGCGCGCCCGCAGCTGAGGAACCACCTCGTCGCGGAGATTGTCGCGCTCGTTGCACGCGTCCTGGAGCTCGCCCTTGAGGGCGGTGAGCAGGTCCTCAAAGTTGGTCTTGGACTGGCGTTCTTCAGATAGCCTCCGCCGCAGGTCCTCGCATGTGTTTTCCAGGTCCCGAACGCGGTCGCTGGCATCGAGGTTGTTCATGTGGGCCAGGTCCATCTGCGATGCCTTCTCCGCCAGGTCCTTGATCTGCTGATCGAGGGCTTTCCTTTTGGACCTCTCATCTTGCAGCTTGTTGGATAGCTCGAGACGGATAGACGCCTTTTCCTGCTCCGATCTCCGTTGGATCTTTTCGATTTCCTCTTTGCTCTGGTCGTAATCGCTGGCCTTGGCTGAACTGTAGCCCGAGTCTGAGAAATAATCGCTGGTTCTCTTGCTAGGCGCTTGTGGGTTGTTGGCTTGTTCTTGAAGGCGGTCGACGAGGTCCTCCAAGTCCATCTCACGCCGGATAGACGCGGCCAGCTCGGAGCTGATGGCCTTCAGCTCTTCTTCCATCTCTTCGACTTGAATGGACGAAAGGGAGTTGGACGGGGGTGGCGTAGACAGGTAGTGTTCACAGTAGTTGATGGGGTTTGCTTGCGCCGCATTGGCTGCCCTGGGGTTTGATAAAGACTTGCTCGTGCGCAGCGCGTCATTTGTCGACCCGTTCCTGGTGGGCGACAAAGGAGAGGGAACGGATGAGAAGTCAGTTACAGATGGCGACGGATGGCTCCAACCAAACAAAGAGGCAAAGGGTGATGCTTGGCCCGGAGACTTGGGCAACGGCTTGTTGATGTATTGTGAGGTGTCGAGTGGTGGCGTACCCGAAGATGCTGGTGGTGATTCGTTGGACTGGCGCTTGGCGTGGTCCGCAGCCGAAGATTCTACCTTGTTGAGCTTGAGATGTGGCGGTGTCGGTTTCGGTGCAAACATGGAAGATGGCGGGAAGGGACTATGATTAATATTATCGGCGTAAAGCGACTCAATGTCGTCGCAGCTGTCCTCGAGGGCGTTGGTGGGGGTGCCGTCTCGAGCAGCATCCGGTGGAGCGTCCGAGCCCTCTGAGATCAGATCGTCGTACTCGGACAGAACGTCCGACAGCTCTGCGGACGGAGGGTCCAACTGAGGATCTCTTGACGTAACTCGGCCCACGTCGGGAGGGGAGCTGTCAACAGTCGCCAGCTTGAGAGGAGACCTATGGGAGCGGCGCGAGTGAATTTAGTAAGAAGAGAATCCGACTTGCACGTTTGCGCGTTGCGTGCGTCGACAATGACGTTCTACAAGCACTGGGGGCGAGTGAAACGCATTGACGGTGGCGGCGACACGCGGCGACTTACACGTACGGGAGCTGAGGGGCGGGACTCACTGGGCAGCAGGCACGGATGCCCGAGCGGACGACGCAAAGTCGTAAAATGTTGGGCTGTCGATGGACTGACGGCGCGCGAACCTCTGGTCGGGCTTGGGTAACCCGGCGGCGTACGAGGGGGGGAGTGGGAAAGAAAACTCGTTTGACGAGCGGGCAGATGGGACTAGGGAGTGGATCGAAGCCGTTGACGACAATGGTTTCCGCTTAATTGGGACCCTGACGACGGAGGGCGGAGGGGCTCCCGGTGGAATAGACGTCGACTCCGAAACAGAAACGGGAGCGGCAGACGGAGTCGCGGCGGGCGAGGGGGGACTATGGGCGGGACTATTGCGAAGGGCGTCAGAGGAGGTCGAGGGGTTCTGGTGGTGTGACGACACGTGGTGAGGGCGATGGCGTGGAAACGAGGAAGACGACGACGAGGCTGAGGACTCGAGGGAGGACTGGCTCTGGCTCTGGCTGTGGTGGTGGTGGTGTTGAGGGTAGTGGTGGTCCTGACTGTGAGAAAGGTGATGGTGGTGGTGGTGGTGGTGGTGAGGCAGGCGGACGTCTCGGGCCACATGAGACGAAGCAGAGGCGGTATCAGAGTCGGGCACGATCGACGACGACGTCGAAGGAGCCCGTGCTGCAAGCGGTCTAACCGCGAAGCCTCCAGGAGCCGGGGGAGGGGGAGATGGTGATGCCATATTGGGACGAGCGGGTGTGACCTCGATGTCTTATCGCCCGGGGAATATTAAATTGGCCATGAACGACGAGAGCCGAGTGGGAAAGGGAATGTTACGAGGTAGCGGTGGAGGCAGAGGCAGAGGCGGCGGCGGCGGCGGTCGTGGTGGTGGTTGTGGTTCGCGGTCACAATGGGGGGGAGATCCTAGGAGGAGGGGGGCCACTTGCGCGAGAGAGAGTGAGTGAGAGAGATTGATGCCCAGTGGTGGTGGTGCTGCTGCTGTCGAACGGTGAGGGAGGGTTGGCTGAGCAGGGGGGGGCCTCTCAAGCGAGCGAACGATGGAGGCAGGGGATTCTGGACGGATCGTCGTCGGCCGGCTCAGAGGGAAGGAGGCGCCCGCCCGTTTGGGACGACGGCGAGGACTGGGAGAGAAAGAAGTTGGCGTGACCGATGCTGCAGTCGGCGCTTGGCACACAACCGGCTTGAGTGGCCGGCAGGGTCGCATCACGGCCGTGCGCTAAGGTAGGTACCCTTTCTCCCCCTCCCCCCTTCCCGAGCGGCAAAATATACATTGTGCAGTATCATCGACGGGCTCTGGGAGCTTCCTGTAGCGCGGAATCCCTGGGATGGGATGGGATCCAATGCAATGCAATGGCACAGGGATGGGGAGCTCCGGGGTCTTGCCGTGTGCCCTTCCATTGCCCGCCCTGCCCTGCCGTGCCCTGCCCTGCCACCGTGCCCCCTTTGCTCCCAGGGCGGCTGCAAGTGGGCAGGGCAGGATACTACTAAAGGTGGCAGGGCGGGTTATTAGGTAGGTTGGCGGCAGGGGATGATGACGGGCGCCCTGATGGTTAATTTACAGAGCCGACAGGGGGGGGTGAGGGACGTGTCCATCCGCGCGAGCACGAGCAGAGTCCGTCGTCGTCGATGGCGCACACGTGTCTCGGCCCTGAGTGACATGTCCTTTGCGCGAGCCTTGACTCGACGACCGCCGGCAGTCGAGGAACAATTGCGCGGTCTGGAATGCATAAGCGGGCTGTTCCTCAACCCCAAATCCCCATTGTTCGAAACGGTCGAAACGCGGGCGCCCAGGGAAAAAAAATGCAGCCCACCGCCGCACCGCACCGCACCGCACGCGTCCCCCGTTCTGCAGCGGGTGCTGGGCGCACCGTGGTTGGCCGGCCCAGCGCGAGGTACCTGCACTAGCGCCACCTGAGTGCCAGGGGGGGGGTCCCATCCAGGGGGCGCCTCAGGGGAGGAGGATGGGAGGGATGGAAGATGGATGGGATAGTTGGGAAGGTCCCGGGGGGGCTGGGCTGGAAGAAGGGCTTTGCTTGGGAGGATGGGAGGGGACCGGAGGGATGGACCCCCCAATTGGGTTGGGCGCCCCAGGCTGTTGTTGGACGCCCTGGTCCCAGGGGCCTCGTGGCAAGGGTGGATGGATGGATGGGGCCTCGACTGGATAGAATGGATTGGATGGGATGGGATGTTTGACCGGCTGCTGCCCGGGCCTCTCAAGGTTCATGCTGCCTGCCTGCGCCTGCGCCTCCGGCGGTTCGCAGGCGGGAAGGGGGGGTCATGCGGCACGTAGCGCCGCCACTTCTGACCCAATTGTCCACGGCGCGCCAGCATCATGATGATATGTTTCCGAAGCGGCATCAAATCAACAGGCGCTGCTACTACCATAGTCGCAGCGGTAGTACGTTAGTAGTATTAGGGCTCTTATGACCACAGGGCGCTTGCGAGCGGTGAAGGCGTCGGCCGATTCCCAATACTAGCAGACCGAGGTACTTTGTGCAGACAGGACAGTGAGATGTGGCTAAACCCGCGGGCGAATGCACCTCTCGCGAATGGCGGCGGTAACTACTCACCAAAGAAGATGACGCCCGTGCCTCTTGCACGGGGCACCGCGATCCCGCGTCCAAGATGCCATGGCATCAATCCAGGGCCATGGTTGCGGTGGCCCCCTTCTCCTGGCGCCGTGTCACCGCGCGGCCAATGGGTACAGTACGGTACGCGACTGTATGTACGTAACACGAGATGCTCGTAATAATCGACTCATCCATCAGTTAAAGCATCCGCTCGCTCGCTCGTAAATCCGCAGTCATGCAAAAAAGCGCGGTCGTAACGCACAGGGTCCCGGACCTTGCAGTGCTGAGACAACAGCTAACGTTGGTATCGTTTTAGTAGTTATAATATACTACGTATATACGTATCATACTACTTGGCACAGCCGCAATGCGTTTTTATTCAGTTAATTAATCGGATACGCGAATGTTCTACCGGTCCCGTCCCGGCAGATGCTGCCGAAGCGGAAACGGCGCACTGAAAGAAAAAGCAGCGAGGAGAAAAAGAAAGAAAGAGAAGAAGAAAAAACGAAGACGCCCGCAAAGACAGCCCGTGACACTTGCTGCGTTTCAAACGTGCCTGCCCGCGGCGTATGATGGCCCGACACCGTCTCGGGTCTCACACACCGAACCGAACCGACTTGCTCCTTCCTGCGTTCGCTCGCCAACCCGACGCGTCCAGAAAGAAGCCACCTCACGCTCGTCATCAGCCAGCCAGCCAACCCATGCGGGTGCACATACGTACATCCGTGCGTGAAAGCGCGTACGATATGCAGGTTTCGCAATACCCCATATAGAGGCGCGAGATCTCAAACCTCGCCCCGCCTCGAGCATCTACGTACGAACACGCACCATCACATGCACGCACTGTATGTTCCGCTCATCATCGAGGTGGTTCACGAAAAAAAAAAAATATCAAACCTATTCGCTTCGCAGCCGACGCGATACCGCTACTCGATAACAAGCACGTACGTACGCATGTATGTACGATCCGGGGACGACTCACGCACGTGTCGCCGTCGGCTCGCTCGCCGTAAACCATTGTCCAAGTCTCATGCCATGCCTCCGTTTGCATACCGAGAACCGGAAGGCGAAATCCAGCTAAGGCTTCAACTACGTACCCAGTCTACCGGCTGGCCTCTCGGGAGTACACTTGCTGGCTGATGGTCATGTCCAGGCACGCACCGAGCGCCCATCACCATCCCAGCGACATGTCCGTGCTGGGCGGGCGTTGCCCATGAATTGACGCGCCGCCGATGCTTACGACTGCCCACACGTATGTACTTCGTACACACTTACACAGTTACATACTACATATGCGTACAGACGGATAAGGCACGTCCAACAGATCCTACTTTTAGAAGTAAAGCTTGACTTCAAGAGAGTACGTGCACCGCCCACGACACCGTCTCCCAGTACAGTATGTATCCTACGGACGACAAGGCCGTGGTACCGTCCATACTGCTTGGCGCATCTTGGCCTAGGCTCGTTGGGAACCAAGCCTCGTCATTCACTCAATAAAAAGCCCGCCCCAACTACCCAGTCCGTGCTTTCTCGCCGACCAGCCAGCCCAGCCTCGTCCCATCACATCCCGGGGGCACGGGCAGGTGAGCGGCGGGCGGACGGGCGGGTACCAAACAAACAGCAACCACAAAAAGCAACACAAGACGCCGCCCGCCGTGGGGAAGAGGGACAAGAGGCGCCGCCAGATCGCCGGCCCCCAAAAATGGACCGCTTTTTAGTTGATGCCATGCCCGCATGCCCGCATGCCCCATCATGCCCCATCATGCACGCCATGATTTCGGAGCGGCATGGACGACGGGCAGAGGTGTGGTGTGTGGTGTGGCACCATGCATGCACGCAGGCTTCCTCCTCAACAAGGCAGGCATCGGATTCAGTTACAACATGTACACTGCCTTGCAGCCGGCAACGAACCCTCAACCCTCCTCTTCACCATCATGTGCTCTTGCATCGCCGAGCAGGGCGGGGCAACTCGTCGGGCCCTGCAAGGTAGTTACGCAGGGACTTGACTATTTGCCCCCTTTTTATGGCCCTCCTTTTTCAAACCCTCGTACCTCCTACCCGCTGTTGATGGCGAGATGACGCGCGCACCTCTTGTCCCGTTTATCAACGACAGAGCGCATACATATGTGTTTTGGATCTCGCGGCCGTTGTTCTGACGAGCAGACGCCCTTGTTGGCAGCGCCCATGGCGACAAAAGAAACGAAAAAGAAAAGCCCTCACTCACACACGTTGTCACACGCCAGTTCTTGCAACGACTCGCTCACCCGAAGCCACCAACAAACACAAACACGTGCTACCATCTTACGTACTGCACATACATACACATATACGTGCATACAGTACTTACAGATTTACAGTACGTGCAGCAATTCGATTTGTATGCTTACAGCCCCGTCAGACAAACCCAAGGACGTTTGGTATTCACTCACGAGCCTCTCTTAAGCGCACAGCAGCAGCACCCACCGCGAGCCAGCACACACGGGGCTCGTCCCAAAGCAGTTGAACCTCATTTCACATGGCGCGCACCCTCGCACTTTCCCACCTCATCTGACCAGTGACCGACCGACCACACACAGACTTTGGCTTCTTCAAGTCATCAAATCTATGGGAAAGGGACAGAGAGCGTGATTTGCTCTAATAACTTAAGTACCCTACCTAGGTAAATAAAATAAGGTACATTGCGTAGTCTGGTAATAAGCCCCCCCGGGCACCATTGCCCCAGAAGGAGCAGCACCAGCGGCGTGCGCACGTACTCAGTACTGTACGTAAGGTACCTGATCGCCGACCCGCCGCCGCCCGCCGCCGCCTCCCCTCTCCACTCGACGTGGCAAAGCAGAGAGAGCATCACAATACTATCCCCTGCTGCTTCTTGGCGCCCCGCAGACTCGACCCTCCTTCCTCCCCCTGCCGAGAGCAACGATGTTCCCCCTGTCCCCCCGGGGGTCCCGATTTGGAACCGTGTTGCATTCTTTGGTCGACGGCCGCCGGCACTCCCGCGAGTCATCATCACACTCATTAGCCAGCTGGTTTGTGCTGCCCAGGAACGGGCATCGTGCCCACGCGCTCCCAGATTCGTGCATCATACGTACCTTGTAGTAGTACGTAGAGCGTCTGTCCGAAAGCAAAGCCATGTGCGCGTTTGCCGCCGGGACGGGGCACACCAATCTGCTGCATGTTGGCGCGTGTCACACGCAAGCATCGACCACTTTATTATACGTAGTTGCGTACGTACATACATGCCTGGTAATAAACACCTCATGACCGCTGAGCATCCCGTGCCCCCAACTCCCGCTCCCACAGCACCACGTAACCAATACTCCATATTTCCTACTCAGTAACGTACTTCGTAATCTGCGTATTGCAGTGCGCTGCAAACCATCTCGGTGCCGTCCGTCGTCCAGCACTCTTCCCCCCTCACAGCACAAGCTTCCCCTTGGGCAACAGCGCCCAATGCCCGCCGCAGGAGCATTTGCGCTGCTGGCTGAGCACAAACGTGAACCCGGGCTTGCTCCCGAACACGTCCTCCATGACCGAGGCGCATCGCGCGCACCGTCGCCACTGTGATCCTGTGCTGCTCCGTCGCAGCTCCACCTTCTTGAACAGGTCCACGTATGTCCCGCTGGTGCGCCTAGCCCTGAGACTGTAGTCGTCGTCCTGCATCTCAAGAAGCCCAAAGTTGGCAAAGAAGAGCTGCGCCGGGTCCGTCTGGTCCCGCAGCGCCGGCAGGCCCTTGCTGAACAGCTTCTTGATCACCGGCAGGAACGGCAGTGGCGGCGATGCCCCAAGCAGCATCCCAATCTCGAACTGGATCTGCGTCGTCTTGATGGCCACGTCAATCTGCTTGCCCTGCGGCGCGTTGGCGCCCTGCTTGACCAGGTTTGGCAAGAACTGCTGATATGCTTGTCTGATGTCGGATCCTAGCACGTTAAGCAGCTTTTCGAATTCCGTCGCGCTCACCAAGCTCGATGTCGTGACCTGATGCATCTTCTCGTATGCCATCCGCAGCTGAGGGCTGGGGAGTTTTCCCGCTGCCGCCTGCTCTCCCGTCTGCTTCCTATAAAAGTCGATGATCTTATTGCTGAGCGCCTCTAGATGTGCGATCCTACGACACAAGGCAGAGAGGAAGCTCCGGCTGCAGGAACTCAATAGAAGATGGAGTGCCACGTTGTTCCCTTCGTGCAAATACGCCGTGATCTCGGAGAATCGTTGTGGCACGAGTCTCGACGTAAAGTCCCCATCATTCATAAGTCCGAAGAGTGAGTCGGTCAGCCAGGACAGCAACTCCAAAGACCATTTTGCGCACCCAGTGAGGGCGTCAACCACTTCTGTGATACACGTTAACTTCATGCATTCGTCATAGACACTTCTGCGTCGGAGTAATTAGACGAACCGTGCTCATCCAGAGGACTCATCTTCTCCCTGACATTCATGGGTGTGTTGCTCGCAAGCGTAATGAGAATCACCACGTTCCGAATGTTGATGTCTACAGTCGCAAACTTGCTTTGAAACGACCGTCGCCGCGCCTCACCACGAAATCCCAGGCTGTGCATGATGCTCAGGCATGACTGTAGCGGTGCGTTCCTCATGAGAGAGTCGTGGTGCATCTCCTCCGAGTAGTCTACCTGGATCTTGAGTATGCGTATGAGCTCACTGATCCAGTCTTGCGTAAATCCTGCGCTTGTCAGTATCCACATCGCTCGACGTCGCCGGGACGCTCACTTTTCTTAGATGTGAATGGTTGCACAATGGCGAGCATGTCGTCGTAGTTGCTCATGTACCACATGGACGAGGACGCCGTGACGGCCAGACCGGCAATGCTGGCTGCGTAGTGCGCTGGTGGCTAGTTAGGCATGACACGAGATCGAGACCTCCCTCAGGGCACGTACCCTCATGCATGGAGTTACCAATGTCGCCCGCCGGATAGTGAAGCTTGTTCCATTTGACCTTGCCGCCGTCGCCCAGCTGTACCATGGAGCAGTACGTGGGTGAGAAGGCGACTTGTTGACCTGGCTTTTGTCAGCGACCTTTTTGCTTCTTTGAAGCAGTCGGACTTACAAGGCCCCCCATCATCAGTAAAGGCCCAGCCGACCTGTCGTAAATTCATCACCTTGTTCAAATCTTCACCGGTATAGACCTCTTCAAACGTGAAGCGGTCGCGAAACTCGACAGACCCGTCGGACATGGTCAGGACCAAAACTTTGCCGAACTGCATGGCCTGGAATCCAATAACAACCTTATTTAGAACGATGGGATCGAGCTTCTTAAGTTTCATCGATGGTGCTATGTCCGATGAGACACTATTTCTGCGGCCCCCGAGCTGCTCAAAGGCTGAATGCAGATTCTGCCGCTGCTCGACAGCCTCCCAGCGGTCGATGATGCTCTGTGCCGTTCCATAAGAGCCGTCGACGGAAGCCCGCGATCTGATTGTGACGATGACAGGTGGTGCCGTGTTCTTAGCTGAGCTGTTCAAGATTGACGGTAGGATATGAACATGCGATAGCTGCTCCATCCCCGCGTCGTTGGTCGGTTCACTAGCACTGCCATTAAGCCAGCTGGTGGAGGCTAGGTGTGTCTCAACGAGGGCCGGATTCAAGCGAGCAGTCGACGGCATGGGCTTGTCTGACGAGCTGCCGGGGCCTCCCCATTGGATCTCTAACTTGAGGAGCTTCAATCTCAAGGACGACGTGGCAAGCGCAACGAATAGGAATTCTATGGAGACGATCAGCATTGAGACGGAAAGGGTAGAACGCAGACCAAATGAGAGGAGGCTTTACTTTTATCCGAGGCAAGGGCCGCGTGGGTCACAACCTCATCCGACGAGTTGATGCTCTCGAGTTCCATAATGGTTTCTTCTGTCCTGTTGTTGTTCTGAGACCAGTACATCTTGAGCATGCCGCCGATAGTGACACAGAGCAAGGCGCTTTTGGAGGAGTGAGGATGGCTGGGGCCGCCGGCATGCACGAACGAGCTTTCATAGTGATATGAGTGACCCTGCTTGTTTGCCGGGCCGTACGTGACATTGTAAGGTTTCTAGTGAGGGTTAGCTTCGGCGTTTCCCACCGATTTTGCAGATGGCGTACCTGCTGGTTCGATGGCGCCACGGCCAGCCAGTGGCTGCCCACAACGGCGTGGCCGTCGTCGACAGTATCCGCGTCCCACTTGCGGGTGATGAAAGGGTGGTTGAGGGAGATGGGGAAGCTGACGATGGCGACTCTGCCGACGGAATCGATGACGGCCAGGTCGGGGCTGCTGGTAGCGCCCCATTCCAGGTGGACAAGCGGGACGGTGGGCGATCCCTTGACGAGGTCACACGTCGTCGGCTCGCTGAGATCCCAGGAGCCATTCCGGGGATTGCACCGGAGGAAACGCAGCTGCAAGGCCTGACCATCAGGCGTCAGTGTCGCTATGGTGCCAGTCCTCGACCAGGCGACGGATCTGGCAATGGATGGTCAGCGCGGTTCAAGGGGCAGCGAGGTGCATCGCGGGTCGGTCTCACTGGCAGCATCCTCGACTCCGAAGCTCGTCGAGCCGCTGATGCAGGTGTCGGCCTTGGTTCCTCACGGGGAGCGACAGCGCAACATCGTCGCCAAAAAGGTCGTCGACGGTGTTGAGCTCGACGTTGATGGAGTCGTCGAGCATGAGCGGCATCTTGTCGGCGGTCATGAGCGCGGCGCGTCCTCCGTCAACGGCGGGATCCTCCTGCACGCGCTACTCTGGCGGATATGGGTGCATGAATGAGAAACGCAGCGCATCAGGTGCCTCCGGATCCGATGCGCGTAGCGACGTCGGTTGCCGGGCACGTGAAGGCGGTATGAGATGGGTGGTTGGGGGAGGTGAGTAATGGATGATGGCGAAAGTGAACAAGCCGTTTCGCTTTGTGGTTGACGTTGTTCCGAAAGCTTCCTTCCAATAGTAGCTGGAGGTTCCATAGCCTGTACCACCTTGCAGGGCTGACGGTGCGTTGAGCGCGGGGCGCTAGCGGAGTTCAGCACGCCCGACGGCAGCACAGTGCTTGCGGGCTGCTACGGTACGAAATAGGTAGCTGGAGCAGTTGAGGAATGGATTGAACCTAAAGCTAAACGCTGGTCGGGAAATCGTCGGCACGCATAGAGTTCGTGTCTCAAAGTTGCTCCAGCACCTGTGCCGGCCATCCATCCATCAGTCAACTCCAAGGTTTGCCTCACCCTCACGACATCAGATGCGTATTTACTCTTTATTATGTTACTTGGCACAGTATACACGCCGAAATCTATCATCGGATTACGCTCGTACATCGTCAGCTCGTCTCTCTCGCTCTTGTTGCTCCCCAAGGTTTGTATGCGAAGCAACCGGATCCATCACATGCGTGGGCCGTCAACACGCCGTCCTCTACAAATTGTACCGGAACGACTTGTTCTCCTTGTCCGTCATGTCCTCCAACCCGTGGATGATGTTGGGGGCGCCGTATTCCCCGTCTCGGCGGGCATTCTCTCTCGCCAGCAAGAAGCGCAGGAATATAGCGACGATGACGCACACCACAAAGCAAATCATGACGCCGATGAAGCTGTTGTCGTACCGCGGTGCGTATTTCCTGGAGGGACCACGAGTCAGCGTGTTGCGCGGCACGTAGGGGCAAGGGAAGCAACGCAAAGTGATACGTACGCGTCAAACATCAAGGCGCCGACGCTATTGCCAAGAGCATACCCGATAAAGGTGCCCGCCGCATAGGTGGCCTTTTTCGTGTGGCCGGCGACGTTGGATGTGCCCATGCCGATGCACTGCACCCACGACGACGAGAAGAAGCTGATCATGTAGAGGCCAAAGATGCGTCCTCCGCGCTTTGAATTGGGCAGCTGCCACCTGTTGATGCGAGTTAGCGAGCGGCATGAGGCATGGTACGCGCCAACCGAGCACACTTACACCAGCGCACAGCCCAAGATGACGGGCGCGCAAGCTCCGGCAATGATGTTTAGGCGCGCATTGCGGAACTTGATGCCCAAGTAACCAGAGCCCAGAATCGCGATAAAGGCGAAGGCGCCGATGGGCAGATTAAGCAGTAGCGACGTGTAAATGTCGAAGCCCATGCCGTTGAACACAATGGAGCCGAAAACGGTGAGGACGGCGGACCCGGTGCAGCTGACCAGAGACAGGACCATGATGAGCCAGAACTGGTAGTCGGCCAGGGCCTCCTTGAACTGGTAGGGCTTGAAGTGCTTGTTCTCGGCGCCGGCGTTGTTGGCGCGGACGCGCTCGAGGAGCAGCTTGCGCTCCTCGTCGGTGAAGCCCCTGGCCCTCTGCGGGCTGTCCGGGAAGATCCACCACAGCGCGACGCCCCAGATGAAGGTGACGCCGCCGGCGACGAGGTACATGTACTGCCACGGGTGCAGGCTGCCGCCGGTGATGCGGCCCAGGCCGTAGTTGATGACGGGCGAGATGAGGAGCGAGCCGCCGCTGCACGAGTACCAGACGCTGGAGCGAAAGACCTGCTCCGAGTGCGTGTACCACATGCCGACGACGAGCATGAAGATGGGTGAGATGCCGGCCTCGACGACGCCGAGGAAGAAGCGGTTGGCGAGGATGCCCGAGTAGGACGTGCAGGCCGTGGTGCAGAGCACGATGACGGACCAGATGACGCAGAGGGCGGTGCACACGATGCGCGGCGGGTACCTCTGGGCCAGGAAGGCGACGGGATACGTGCCGACGAGGTTGCCAAAGTAGAAGATGAGCGAGACCCAGCTGTACTTGAGGCCGTCCTGCAGCCCAAGGTCCTTTCGGAGGCCGAAGATGGCGGCCTGGCTGAGGATGGCCTTGTCGTAGTATTGGAGGGCGTACGTGAAGCAGAGCTTTTGTTGTTCGGATCAAGCAAGGCACGCAGTCAGCGGCACGAACAACAACAGCGACTCGACGACATGTGCGTGCCATGGAATGATTTTCTTTCAACGCGCGCGCCACAACTTACCACGGGCATGAGCCGCCAGTCTATCTTGCGCAGGAGTCGCTTGTTCGTCTCTGCGTCGATCTCCATCGGGGTAGAGACACCCGGCGGTGTCATCTCGCCTTCGGGTTTGCTGAGAGCGAGAGGAGACTCACCGCCGGGGTGCTTGTGCTCCGAGTCGGAGCTGGGGTTGGCGGGCAAGGCCATGGCGGGCGATGACTTTGATGATGATGATGATGATGGTGGTGGTGGTGGCGGCGGCGGAATGTTATCTCGCGTTTCCTTGTTCTCTCTATAGCGTTCAGGTGTCTACTTGGTACCAGGTAACACAAGGAAACCAATTAATTGTACGGAGCAGAGGGAGGAAAAGCAAAAAATAAAAAAGATACGCCCCCATGCGTTTCTTGGCGAGTTCGAGAAGAAATATTCGAAAAAAAGTCATCAACCTCCGGGCTCCCGGGGACTTTATGCAAGACCATTCGGCTTACATGCAGAATGGGCTGTTTGTTGCACGGGGACGTGCGTGACTTGTCAAACACAGGCTCCTCCTCTTCCTACTCCTCCTCCTCGTCCTCATCCTCGTCCTCCCACCCCCCGCTCCTGCAGGGCAGAACAAATTTCAGACACAGAACCAGGCTCGGCCGCATCGGAGCCACGTCTGGTGCAACACACCCTTTTGGACCTGTTGGGTTGCTGTTGGTGACACGGGGGGGGGGGGGGGGCGGGGGGTGTTAAGGAAAGGAGGGCCACGGACGGCATGTCATGTTGTATTAAAAATCCTCGTCCTCGTCATGACAAGGCGTCTCCAAATAAACCGGGGGGGCATCCGAACAGGTGCAGCCCACAGCCCCCCCTTTGTCCCGGCCGCCCTGTCTGTCGCCCAACAGTACGGAGTAGAGAGCAGCGTATGTCAGCAGCGATCGGAGACCGACGAGGGACTTCTCACACAAACGCACGCACACACGCACGCACACTCACACACATTCCTTGCATCCTGGTCGAGTCGTTGTCGTCTCGTCCACATGTATGTACTTCGTAGCAGTGCGCCATTGATCGTCGCCGCCGCCTCATATGGCCAACACGCCGGCCAGGGGATTAATAAAAGGAAAAGGATAACCGCCTCTTGCCGGCCACGCTCTGGGCGCGGCTGCTGTTCCGCAACGGCTCCCGTCGTCTCAGCTGCTGTGCCGGCGGCTCAGTTGGCCGATGAGCTGAGGTGAAGAGTCGCCTGATGAGGTCAAGTGGTGGTTCTTGTTTCGTTTCACGCTTCCGACCCGCCTCGCACCTGCCGTTGTTGTTTGTTTTCCGCTCGTCCCGTGAGCCCGACCGCCTCGCGCCCGCCGTCGTCACTTGTTGGTAGGACGCGGCGACACCTCATACCTGCTGGGGAGCGAGAACACACACAAGAAAGAAAAAACAAAACAAAAAAATATGCCGCCTCTGCTACCTGGCCTCCCACGACGAGCGCTGCTGCTCTCGCGGCACACGCCTCTGCGAACAACAGGCGTCGCACGCCGCCGACCAGCGTCCACGGGCACTCCTGGGTCCAAGTCGCCCGCCGCCGCGACATGGAACTCGCGTCTCGTCCATCTCGCCATCGGCATCGCGCTTGGCGGCGCCGCGACGGCCGGTGTCGTTGCCGCCATCAGCCGCCGCTCCGATGAGGCAAAAGGTCTGGCTGCGGAACAAGTGCCGCCGCCGCTGCCAAGGTGGAGGAGGGGGAGCGACTCCCGCCGCCTTGCCAAGTCTCGTCGTAGATATGCCGACAGGCAGACCACACTCCAGGTGCGCGCGCCCTATGACTGACCTGACTTGCAGCCCCTCCTGTTGGTCCCCCATAGCTTTCCCTGATGCTAAAAGCAGCCGCAGGCTGTCTCAGAGATACGCAGGGCCCTCGGGGATGATGCCGTCAGCACCGACGACGACGATGTCGAGCAGCACGGCTACTCGGAATGGTCCACGTCCAACACCGACGCCCGCCCCGTCGCCGTCGTTCGCCCAGCCTCGACTGAGCACGTCGCCGCCGTCGCCCGCATCTGCTCCCGCTACCGGGTGCCCATGGTGCCCTACGGCGCCGGCTCCAGCGTCGAGGGCAACTTCAGCGCCCCCTTCTCCGGCGTCTGCATCGACCTCTCCGCCATGGATCGCATCGTCGCCTTCCACCCCGACGACATGGACGTCGTGGTCGAGGCCGGCGTCAATTGGACGCGCCTCAACGAGGCCATCAAGCCCTCTGCCCTGTTCTTGCCGCTGGATCCCAGTCCCACCGCCCTCATTGGCGGCATGGTCGCGACCAACTGCAGCGGCACCAATGCTGCCAAATACGGCACCATGAAGGACTATGTAATCAACCTAACAGTTGTGTTGGCCGACGGCACCGTTGTCCGAACCCGAAACCGCCCTCGGAAAACATCGGCCGGCTACAACCTCAACGGCCTGTTTGCTGGCTCCGAGGGCACCCTGGGCATCATCACCGAGGTCACTCTGAAGCTTGTCAATGTGCCGTCCGCCTTCAGCGTCGCCACGTCCACCTTTGCCACTATCAGAGAGGCCGCGGATGCCGCCTCTGCCATGGTGCGCGGCGGCGTGCCCGTAGCCGCGCTTGAGTTGATGGACGACGTGCAGATGAAAGTCGTCAACAAGAACGGCGGCGCCGGCGGCCGCATGTGGGATGAGCTGCCCACCCTATTCATCAAGTACGTCAGAAAATGGCGCCCATCTTTGCGCTCATGCCTCGCCGATGACTGCTTACCCAGTATAGGTTCTCGGGCACGGAAAACACAATAAAGGACAGTGTCCTCCAGGCTCGACGTGTGGCCGAGTCGCACAAGTGCCGGTCTTTCGAGTCCGCCGAAACCATCGAGCAGATGGACTCACTCTGGTCAGCCAGAAAACAGGCGCTGTGGGCATCCCTCGCAATAAGACCCGAAGGCACGCAGATTTGGTCCACCGACGTTGCGGTTCCGCTTTCGCGCCTGGGCGACATTATTGGTAAGTTGCAAGCGCTCATAGGTAGGCTTCTGGGTGCCTCAATGCTCAACAACGTGCAGAGACTTCGAGAGAAAACGCCTCTAGGTTAGGTCTCTTCAACAGCATACTGGGACACGTGGGCGACGGCAACTTTCACCAGATGATCATGTACAACCCGGCCGATGCGTCACAGACCAGAGCAGTGGGCGACTGCGTGGATGCCATGGTGAACAAGGCTCTTGAACTGGAAGGGACCGTTTCGGTAATCGTAGTCGGACTCTGTCAGCGAGGCATACACTGACTTGGTGGTCGGCAGGGCGAGCACGGCATAGGCCTGGGCAAAAAGGTAAGTGTTCGCCGTCCCGCTGGCCATGTCGCTCTTGAGCTCACGCGACACGTAGCACTGCCTAGCCAAAGAACTGGATCCATCCACAATCGGGGTGATGAAGGCTTTAAAGGAGGCACTCGACCCCCAGTATGTGCCCCCTTTTTTCGCAGAATGGTTCGATTGGAACTGACCAATACAGCTGGCTGCTTAACCCAGGCAAGGTATTTGATGAGTGATGCCATCTTTCTAATGCCTTATCATAGATTGAGGCCAAGGTGTCCTGCCACCGACATGTGATGTCAGTGGTCGTGCGCGACTCTAAGCAGTGATCATGATGTAAATTCCGTAGCCGCAAGGCTCCCAGTGGGCGAACATTGACGCCTAGCCTCGACTCATCCCATCTGTAGTAATACTGAGGCGAGCCCATCCTTCGATACGGCCCCTCTCTTAGCCTCACTTCTGCATCACCCTGATGTTCGTGCATGCCCAGTCCACGCTTCTCGATCCTGGCCTACCCGGGACTAGCAAATGTTGCCCACTCGAGTCCAAGTCACCGGGTTCACCATCCAAGTTGTCTCGTATAATGGCGCAGATCATCAAGGGAACCGAAGCTTACGAATGGTAGGAGCCTGTTTCAGGGGTTCCGCGCATAGAGATAGCCTCTCCCGCAACTCCAAACAGAAAGAGTGGTACCTAGGATTTAAGATTCCATCTTGCATAGCGATAGGATGCCAGCGTCGTACCGACATTGTAACGCTAAAGTCCGGTTCAGCCGCTCCTTTTCAGCCCCTTCGTTCTGAAACGGGCGCCCCATCCCGCTTCTTCTTCTTCTTCTCCTCCTCCCTTGTTGGGAGCCAACTCCCCCCGCGAAGGAAAAACCCCATTCGCCGCCGACAGGTCGCGAACGAAGAAAGGTGCGAAACGCGAGATACTCGGGCAAGTTTTGTTACTACGTACTATATATGTTACGGAGGTGAAAGTGTCTACGTACATGGTGCTTGGTGCTTTGCTGCGCGCGCAGATCCCCGAGACCTTGCAGCTTGCAGAATCCAATCGGAGGGCTCGCATGATACGACACGGGAAGAAGGAAGGAAGGAAGGAAGAAGAAGAAGAATGAGACCGAGAAAAGAAAAAAAAAAGAAAAAAAAAAGAAAAGAAAGTGAATGGGACGAATATTCTTACTCAGACTGACGGGGTACGAGGTACGAGGCGACTACCTACGTCCGTATGCACGTATGTACGTACGTACGTACGTATGCATTAATGGAATCTGCTCACACCCCCAGGGGCATCGTGTTTTTGTTTTTTTGGTCTCTCGCCTCACTTACTATTGGAAGGAGAAGGGGAGAGGGAAGTTGCCCGACGTATCGATCAAGCGAGATGGGCTGTCTTGGAGGGAGGGCGGATGGGGAGCAAAATAGCGAATGAGTTTGTCTGAGCGCACAAGTTCCCCAGCATCTACGAAGTACGAAGTACGAAGAAGAAGAAAAACAACATTGCTTGTCACAAAACAGGGCGAGGCGATACGACACTGACAAATGTCTGGGAATACGGAGTCACCATATGCTGTGACATGCCCACCCCCCCCTCCCGTGCGATCAGGGCATAGTCGTTCGGGTGGTTCCTTCTCCCGAGCTTCTGGAAACACTTTCAACGCCACGAAAGATAGGTAACGCGCACCACAAAAGCCGACCAAGTCGGGAATCCTCTGCATCGTTACTACATCTAGGTACTCTCTGCCCGACGTCTGGATGTGCCTACACACAGTCGGGGGGGGGGCAAGAGAGCAGACAGAGGTGGTGGTAGCCGAACGCGCTCATCATCTCTGCCATGGCAGCATTGCATTGCATTCCCATTTGGTACCTCCGACCGATGCAGGAAGATTCAACCTGCCTGCCGACCGCTCCCCAGTAATAGGTAGCCTGCGACCTCATGCAGAGTGAGAAAAGCCTACTATGTACGCCACCTGTAGGCTGGCTGCTCGTGTTTGAGTTCTGTAGCCGGCATGTCCCATCAACTTTCTCCCAGCCGCTCCGGGACAGAGCATCAACACACACCCCTCGCGCACCAGCTCGGGGGAAAGAATCGAACCCTCAAATCGTAAAGTCGACCGCGCGGCCAGTGTCTCGCATCGGCGGAGGAGAGACGTGGTGGAGAAGAGAACAAGGTCAGAGTAGATGTCAGTTGGCGGATCAGCCCGACGCATGTCCACCGTCGCAACGAGTGTCGTATCACCCTGCCGGCGCCACGTGTGGTAACCGAAATGTTCCAGAGTCGGGGACAACGCACGAAGTAGTAATAATGTAGTCGGGCTCACAGCGTCAGCGTATTACTAGTAGTTACGCACGACAGTCCTCCCCGTCTTGTTGACGTGACAGACAGGGTCAACCCGGTTTGGCATTCTGCGGAGGCACATAACGGAGGAGTTCAGCCGTGGCTTTGGGCGGCACAGCCTTTTGCGCCGATCACCACAAAGTCGCGTAACGCGGCAATCGCTGAAGATGTGGATGACAGGCCGCAACCCCAGCTCGTCTGCGAACCGCCCGGCCAAGACGCAAGGGCGCCCGTGCTATGGCAGATGACGTGTTGATGCGCGAGCAACGTGTTCCGAATTGTCTTCCAAGGCTGACATCCTCCTCTCACCCGCACGGCAATCTGCAGGTCCGTAGCCTTCCTATTGGGGATAATGGCCCATCTGCATCGGGCACGGCGATTTGGCAACATGACAAGGAGCTCTCGACAATCCATGTATGGCACTATGCAAGATGAGATGAGAAAGAACAGTTACCATGCGCGCGACCCTTGCAAATAGAAAGATGCGCTGGCCTGAGGTGCGCTGCCACATAAGCATCGCAGACTTACAATGTGATGCGTGGATGCCGGCATTGTGACATGGCCATTACGAGCCCATATATTTGGACTCATAAGATTTTGACGCTTCGAATACTCAGAATGCCGATGTGGGAATCTCGCGCCTTCCACTTTGCACGGCCAGCTTTGTCGACAGCTTGACGTTGAGCCGACTATGTATATCGAAAACAGGGCGCCACCAGCATGAAATGTATCACTTGAGGCCATCATACCGGCCCCTTGATAGCCCGTGTCCAGGACTCAGCTCTGCAGTATCGTGCCACGCGTAATTCGTTCGCGGGCAGCCGGATGATGCCACCGGTGGCAACAGCCTGGCTGACATGGCCACAGACCCTGGCTCTAGCATGCCTACCGTTGACAACGCATCCCCTGCGCGGCTAGCGGCAGATTTGTCGTCACTCGCCCGAACTGGGCGGCGCAGTGGAGCAAATTGGATGCAATCCCGGAGAGCTCCTCTGCTTCGCTGGAGCTGAGATGAGTCCAGATCGGCCGAGTGCGGTTCCCACATGTCGCTGAGACCGCGCAGAGCGTAGATAGATAGTGCGGCACGCAGTCGACGTTGTGAGATGCCGTGGGCAAGGTGAGAAGAAATGGCCCCAGCGCCAATGAATGGGCAGCGGTGTTCGGCGAGCTGGTCACGTCCAGGGGAAGCCTCCACAAGCAAAGGGGAGGACAGTAGCATCGCCCCCTGGCACAACCACTACCGTTGCCAGGGGCCTAGGCAAGGGTTCAAGCACGGGCTCCAGGGCTCTGCTGGACGCCCATCGACGGATTGGTGTTTTTGCCGCTGGGCGTCCAACGTAGGATGGTAGGCAGCGGCGAATGGACCGGCCGCAATGTTGAAGAAGCTAGCGCCTCCAGAGCGATATTGATCGACGGCGCTACGAGCACCAAGGCCATCGTCAGGAGTGGCCTGCAGGAGAGGCGTTGGTCTCGCGTTTTGCTCGCGAAGAGGACGTACGTATCGTACGAAGTACCCGATTGCGCGAGTCCGCTTGCACCGTCGAATCAGTCACGTTCCACAGGCCATCGCGCTGCATGCTGTTTTGTCGTCGTTGGTGACGGGGCTCGAGGGGCTGATGTGACGCCAGGCTCGACGGACATGGTGCAGGACGGATGCATGCGCGTTTCCGCTCGTGTGAGTGCCAGGACCTGCACGAATTTCCTCCTCGACACTCCCACTCGTGCCTCGTGGCGGCCACGACTCGCAGGCATCGAGGCAGGCAGGGGTCGACGAAAAGGAGATGGGAGCGGGCGGCTGGTGGCGTTGTCGTACGAGCAGGAATGACGAGCAAGCATGCAAGGTGATACGTAGCAGAAGAGCAACACAGGGAGAGGAGAGTCTTCTCCCCCCTGGTGGAGATGGAGAGGAGCGAAGCTATGCCTGTGAGTACGAAGTAAATTTAAGTTCGTACTTTGGTCTGAGCATTCGCACCTTTCGGGTTGCTGTGCCTGTCTCTCGCTGTCGCTCCTTCTTCACGTCCGTTGCCCGCTCCTGCCTGCTCGCTGCTCAGAGCTATTCCCGAATCCCGACCCCGGCGGGTCTTGGTGGCTCCTTCCCGCTCCGTCTTCTGAACTCGTAAACTTCATTCCCGGCATCCCGTCTCTTCTCCCCGTCCCGTCCCTTCTCCTCCCTTCCCTTGCCTTGTTCTTATCGTCGGTCGTCATCCGCGCCTGTTTTTCCCTCTTCTCTCCACCTTGGAGTCAGCGACTGGGTCGTGGGTGCCTCCGGCCTGCTCTGGCGTCTGCCAATCTGCCCAACCGCAACCGCATAACTCCACTGCACCGCTTGGATCATCACCGACGCGGCGACGGCCCCTCAAAAACCCACCCGCCGGAAGCCCACAATTGGGGGTGCTGCTCTTCCCCACCGCCACCGAAGACCGACTTCCCTGTCGGTCGAAAGAGTCCCTCCCCAGGCTCCCCCTTCCGCACGGCCAGCGCCAACCCCAGAATCGGCAAGCCGGCCAGTCCGTTGCCCCAAGCTCGTCTGGCCTGGTTGGCCCCTCGCTCCTCGCTGTCAATTGCAGGCGCCACCACGGCGCTACGAGCAGCTTCCCCTGGTGCCTTGGTGGGGAGCACTGGCCAGTGCTTGCCACGGGCAGAGCCTGGACGCCAGGCACGACCAGGTATCGGGTGGTATTGGCCCCATCAAGTTGACTTCTCACCAAAATAGTAGCAGACAGCTCGGCCCAGCTTGGAGAAGGAAGGCCTCAGTGGAGGAGACAGGGGACGGGCTCATCCACACCTCAAGCATGGCTCGGCGACAACAGGACCGGGGCCGTACCCGACCCAGCACCAGCGGTCGCTCTGAGCCAAGCCGCGGTCGACGTGCAGGATGGCGAGCAGTCCCGGCAGGGCCAGAGGAACCAGGACCGGCAGCCAGCGGAGGCCGCAGTCGTCATTCGGCCCGCCGCCAGCATATGAAAACCTTTCTGCATCTCGAGAGCGCGCCTTCGTCTCCAGCAAGCAGTCTGGCCTCTCTGACAGCCAACGACTGGACTTGCGTCGGGGACAACGATGTCAGCTTCTTGCTGTCGTCGCCCACATCGAGCACCTCAGCCACCGACAACAGCATCATGAGTGCCAGGACCACCACAACGGGAGCGGCCGCGGCGTCTGGCGCCACAGCCAACACTATCGCCACAGCCGACCTGGGCGCCCGCCAAATAGCTCCGTTGTCGACTTCGGTTACAGACTTCACAGAGAGCGCTCCTTCGGCGATGGTCTGCAGCCCCGCCACGAGCACTGCGAGCAGTGGCGTCAGCAAGCCTGGAGTCCTGCGCCACCGTCACTCGATGCATCCAACACTCCAGTACAGCCGGCAGCTTCGCTTTCAGGAATCGGCAGCCCACGAAGACGGCGATGCTCATGGCCGCCAACGCATGGAGAGCCTTGGGCCCTACGACGGCGGCCGTGACACTACCCAACACAACGCTTCGTGCAGCCCCAATCTCCGGCACCGATCCCAGCAGAGCGTCCGACGTGACGATTCCAGCACCAGGCCAGACCGACGTCCTTGGTCCCCCGCAAACGGGCAACGATCGCTGCAAACTAAGAATGGAGGCCAGAGGGTAGGGCAAGGTGCTTCCAATATCTTGCAAACCCCCTCGGAAGAGTCTTCGTACCTAGCGAGCGACTACACACCGCCCTCGACCGCCATGACCAGAGAACAATTCGAGGCATTGCCAGCCACGGTTCAACGGAAGGTAAGTTCAACGGCGGATGGTCGTCTTCTGTTGCCCTCTGTTGCCCAAACTGCGATGTGGATGGGGATGATACGACAATGGATAAAACGGCGTGAGCCAAACAAAAGTCAAGGACACTCAACCTTGCCTGCCATGACAAGGTGTCTGTCGGGTCAGGAAAGCAGTGGAGACACAAACCACGGCATAAGTACCGCCCTCAAGACACACAGACACACACCTGCAACCGCGCCAGTGAGGGGGACGTGGTTGGATCAGTCTCAGTGATGGCAGTTGGCTCCATGACCGAGGGAAAAAGCAAACCCGGCACGCGCACGCACAAGTACAAAAAGATTGCATGGGGTCGGCCTCTACATGCATGCCATGCAATGCCACACTGCAGCAGCACGTTTTTTTCCTTTGCCGGTGCTCGTGGCTTTTGGCCGATCGCTGCCGCACTTCGTTTTTCCAGTCCCCGCTCGCGTCTGGCTTTCGCATCTTGATCGGCGGACAGCGACTCGCGTACGGTGCGCATGTCTTTGGCTCGCCTACGGTTGCCCAGTGGCTCGGTGCTGACAGTGCCAGGTGGGTTTGATTGTTGTCCATCTCTCTTTCTCACGGACTCTCTCTTTCTCTCGTGCCAGGAAACACCTTGAGTTGAGGTTGTGGCGCGGATGGCTTGGGCAGAGTTGCTTGAGACCGTCGCGACAGTTATCTGGGCTTGTGCGTGTTACCACACCTTCTCGCCCTCCCATCCCCTCACCGTCGCCGCCGGCACCTGTGTGAGCCTCGACTGGTCCTTGTTGCGGATGGCTATGGCATAAGTACAAAGCAGCTAGAAACAACGGCCGCTGCAGTGCCTGGGTAGATGAACCCTTGCTGGATGGCCAGTGCCCCCCCACGATGCCATGCCACCTTTGCTTTTGCAGATGTGGCATCGACAGAACTTTGACGGTACAGCATGCAACGGGGCTCGTGCGAGCTGGGCTAGGGCCTTTCTGCATGCTGCTTGCCGCATGATACGCTCTGCTGTGCTCGTTCTGCCCTCGCACAGGGCGCCTTTCGTCACCCTCTGTTGCACGCACGTATGGTCGCAAATGGGGCTTCACAAATGGGGCCGACGCGGCAAATCAACTGAGAAATATACCCGCTGCATCCTGCTGCCCTCTGACCCGGCTCCAAGTGCCCCCTTAGCCATGCATGGGTGCACACCCCTCCTGTCCTCCGCCGTAGCCGCCAGCGCCAGTGGTAGGCTCTGGTGGCGGGTCATCGTCGTCGGGACAGTCGCGGCCACGATGGCTTGGATGGGGTGCTTGAGCAAACCCTCGACCGTGGCTGCCTGTCAGGATCGTCCACCGATTCATGGTCCACGGTTTTGCGCCCGCGTTCCTGCGTTGAGACATGCCATTCCCCCTTGGGTTGCTGCCTTGGCTTGCCATGGCACTGTTCCTGGTGTGGCACCTCATCCCGCGCGAGTGCTCCCTTACATGCTACAATTTCAATCCGTATTTGTTATTGCTCCCTGCCCCTCCTTCCCCTCGTGCTTAAGATGTCAACTGCCGCACACGGCACCCCTGGATACGAACCCAAGCTAATCGGCCTGTGCGTTGCAGTACTTTTCCACACTTGAGCGTCTACGTTTTGCTCAAGACCCTCATCCTCGTGACGGTCCCCTTCCTCACCCCGAGCTTCTCGCAGCGCACCATCGTGCCGTGTCCGCGCCTCGAGAAACAGGCACTGGACGGCCTCCATTGCGATTCGGCTTTAGCTCCAACGAGCTCGACGACGCTCCCCATCGTCACTCACAGCTCAGTCACCTGCCCGCCCGCGTCTACGACGACCTGACTGATTGGGCCCCTCCGCGACGACAGCAAAGCGCGGAGCCGTTGGCACCCCTTCGTCGCCGCAAAAGTGTAATCTTGGACGCCACCGACGAGGCGTACCTGCGCATCGGAAAGCGGAAGTCACAGAGCTTCAAACCCGAAGCCCCGTCAGACGAGCTGCAGCACTCCAACATGTTCTCAACAAGGTCCCAAGGGCGAGAGCCAGCGGAGTTCAAACAGACCAGAGATTCTATCTACGACAGCTTCCGCTGGCTCGAGGAGGATGACGACCTGGACCTTCGGCTTTACCTCGATGACTACCACATGAATCTGAGGGAGGAGGTGCCTGTGCCCACCAAGAATTGGCGACCATCATTCCGTCGTCACCTTTCCATCTCCAAGCGTCCGTTCGGAAAAGGCTCGGTTTCTCTGAGCCGACCAGCAACCAAGGACAGCAACCTCGGACCTTTATCGACAGGCTCGCCGATTGGGTCTACTCCGGGATCTCCTGGGCACGTACGCCGAAGATCCCGGACCTTGTCATTGATGTCGTCCAACAAGCAGAGCGCTCGGTCCGACTCACCACCCTCCATAGATCCTGCAGCTTCCCATTACCAGGATCCCGATGCGCGGATGAAGCTTCGCGTCTATTTGGCGTCGCCTCACAAATTCGATGAGGCCATAGAATTCGGCTTCCCGTCTATTGACGAAGTGCAGGACAAGGAGAACAGCGTGCACGCGGGAGCACACAGACTGCGGACATTTTTGGAGGACGACGCGTCTTCGGTCTATAGTGAGGCATCGATTGCGGAGCCCGAGTCGCCCAAGACGCCGGAGACTCTGGACAAGCAGCTGCGTCTCCGACCGACTCGCATCAGCCAAGACCGTGGCGCCGAGCCCAAGCTGGATTATGCGCAGGCACCCGCCTCGTCGCGGGAAATGACGCTGCGAATGACGTTGACACGGCCCGACCTCCGAGTCGACGATGAGCAAATATATGGCTGGCAGAAGCGTCATGCCACGCGACGGTCACAGACGCGAGACGAGCCTCACTCACCCCCACCCTTCTCGAGCGATGGACACTCCAAGGAGACCATCGAGAGGCAGTTTGCTGCCATGGACCAAGAGTACCTCTCCAGCGACAACGGAGTGGTGAAGCGTTTCTGGAACCGTATGCGCCGCACTTGAGGGGGCATCGCGTCCACCTACCATCGCCTTACAACCACATACTTGAACCGCCCTCGACTCGGACCAACTCACGCTTCGGTTTCCAAGGCCACTCATTTGAGCTACGCAACTATTACGGCATTCTTTGGCCTCTTTTCATTCCCTTCGCAGCCTCTGTCGATCTTTTATACCCTTGCTGCATGTACGGTTGGGCATCTTACACGACTATGTGCCCTCAATAAGGTCACTCCTTTTTAGCGACGTTTTGGGAGATGCATTTCAGCATTGTGCCTGTTGGAGTTCACGGCAATAATGTAAAAACACATACTGATGTTAGATTTTTTTGCTCTCATTCTTGTATGCAACGGAGTCCAGGGCATTGCACTTGGCGTGTTTTGCTGACAAAGGTGGTTTGTCGAGTCATGGCAGGCGGGGGTGGAGTTGAGGAGAGCAACGTGTTCCATGTTTCCGTTGGAAGGCGAAAGCAGTTGAACATGGCCATGGTATCATGGCGGCGGAACACGAATGATTTGCCATGGACTCGCGTAGCGCTTGTGTGAAGACTGTGTGTTGTTTCGTGCCCTCGACGTTTGTGTCGGTGTGTAGTCTCATGCCGAACATGTTGCTTTTACCTGGTACATACGCCTAGTGGCATTACTAGTTGACTGTTGCTTCTGCGGATGATTACGACGCTGAATGGTGGGCAGGCAAGCAAGCAGGCAAAGCAAAAAGGAACGAGTCGACCAGCCTCACCGCCGGCCCGCCGCCACCATGCTGCGTGGCGCGACTCGGCAGCTCTGTCTACGATGCCGCACGAGGACCAAGACCTGCGTGCGCATGCTGCGGGCGCGCCGAGCAAAAGCAAACAAAGAAGCAGGCGGGCAGAGCGCGAGACTATCGAGCCCCAGACGGCGGGGCGAGATCAATGACGGGGAAGAAGCGGGCCGGAGCGGTGGTGGCACGACGACTCGTTACCGTCCGTCACACGAGGGAATCCCAAGCTTGGTGGGGGGGAGGGGAATGTTGTCCCCCCGGTGGCGGCGGCGGTTGTCCCTTGACGAGGAGGAGGAGGGGGAGGAGGAGAACAAGGACGATGATGACGGTGGTGGTGTGACTTTGCATTCATGACTGGTATTTGGGACCGCAGGCCGTGGCGGGGGCGAACAAACACTAACGGAGCAAGCTTAGTTAGTCTTTTATCACCTTGTTTATGATAGCACCTTGCACTTATATGTACAATGTGAGGTAGGCTCGGTAGGTATAATAGGTGTGAAGGTTACGTATGATTCGGTATCAACTTGGCATGCGTGTGCATGAGCCGCTCCGGTAAAATAAAACTTGATAAGGAACAAGGCCTTGGGACTCCATCCGCCCGCCCCGGTGGATGCCAATACTAATAAATTTCTACTTCCGGTACGGACCTCCGATGGAGGTATGCACGTGCTCCTCCTGCATGCCTAGAAATCTGGGCATCTTTCATGTACGTATGGACTTGGGATGCCAAGGGAAAGGGAAGTGGCATTGGACCCTCTGGCCCGCCCGTCCAACCTCTCTCTGTCTCTATGGACCTGCGATGGATGGGGCGGAGGATCGGGACCCCCCCCCCCCTTTCCGCATTCCCCATTCGACTCCACGGGCCACGAGGGCGCGCCGGCATGGCACGGCGGGCACATGGCGTTTGTTGGCGACGGTGGACCCGTCCGTCCCATTGGGAGCGGTCCACTACGCCAAGGGAGGGACGAGGGGAAAAGAATCCCACCGAGATGGATACGCAGGCAGTGAGTCTTATTGAGCTGTGGGTGGGGGAGGGGGGGGCTTTCCTATGACATGACTTTTTGCTGGGCAAGTACGTAACGTTGGGGAAGTGATAACTTGTTAGCTGACTTGGAGATATAGGGAACGGGCCTCTTTTCTACGGAGTGCCTTCGTAGTAGTAGTAGTAGTAGTAGTAGTAGTAGTAGTAGTAGTAGTAGTAGTAGTAGTAGTAGTAGTAGTAGTAGTAGTAGTAGTAGTAGTAGTAGTAGTATATAGCAAGGATGGCCCGAAGACGTGCCAAGTAGCTACCAGGTATATGCTCTCGGGACGCGGTTTTGGGGGTAAACGCCGATAAGCTATGTATCAACGTGACTGCACCATTTATTGGCATGTCGTCGTCATCTGTGGGGGGGGTCTTTATGCGCTTGAACGCGTGTCGCGTTTCCGCCGACTTGTGGCTCGGGGCGTGATGATGATGATGATGAAGATGATGATGAATGGCTTTGGCTTGTGAAGCTGGCGGCGTGGACAGCCCAGTCTGTTTGCAATGGCACGCGTCGTCAACACACGTGAATCATGGCAAGAGAAATAAAAACAAGAATATATATGTGGACTGCATGCGTGTGTGGCTCAAGAAGTATCACTACCAACAAGAAGAGGCCGCGAAATTGGCAGTCGTTCTCTCTATTCATTCATTTATCCACTCCACTCCGCTCATCTGTCCAACTTGAAGGCTTCACAACGACGGCCAATGTCCCGTCTGTCCTACATGTATAAGTGAGAGAAAGAGGTAGTAGAATCGTGAACGTGATATGTGCGTCCTGATGATGTATGTAGTATTGAAGCACGTACATCCTACTGCAAAAGTCAAAAGCATCACCAAGAGCTCCTGAATCCCTTCGTCACTCCAAACAAAACAAAAACGTCACTGCGACCCTCCTCCTCCTCCTCCTCCTCCTCCTCCGTGTCCCTTGCCCTTGCTGTAGTACGCGAAGTTGTATAGGGCACGGCCCTCATCCGGATGCAAGTCGTCGCAGTGCACCCTGAGGACGTGATCCCTAGGTACCATTTTTTTTTTGGTTAGTGGGGGGTTGATCCGGGCAACACCTTTTTTTTTCTTCTTCTTTTCTTTCGAGCAGCAAGGCAAGGCAAGGCATGGCATGGCATGGCATCGGGGGACAACTGAGAAAAGGGAAAGGGACCAATTATACAACTCACTTGAGAAGGTCCTCTCCGCTGGCGTAGTGCTCCAGACAGCCCGAGTCCCTGTACCGCTTCGGGTTGGCCGCGTAGATCCAGCAGACGTACTTTCCTTCCAGCGGCCCCGGGTCTCCGGACCACTTCACCTCGCGCCCGAAGACGCGCAGGGGCGGCGTCGGGGAGGAGGAAGAGGCGGAGGCGGAGGCAGCGCCTCGGTGGACGGCGGGCATGTTTGCACAAGACGCGTGTAAACGGCGCGGCGCTCTATGAGTGAGCGTGTGTGTGTGTCTGTGGGTATGTATGTATGTATAAACGTTTTACGTGTACGTATATGCGTGAGTCGTCTTGTTGTTGTTGTCGTCTTGGGTCTATCTGTCGGTCTGTTCTGGCTTAGTGGCGGCAGCGGCGGCGGCAACTCGGCTGGCTGGCAGGCTGGCTGGCAGAGGAGGGGGGGCGGGGTGGGGGGGGGTTCTCCGGATCTTCTTCCTCCTTGCCGACCGATAATATCTCTTGCTGGCACCTCGAAAAGGGGGAAAGTGGGCGTTCTCGGTGGTCAGTGATGGACCGGATGGGCTTTGGCTCACGCCTTTTTGCGCCGACCCTACGTGGAGATAGGTAGTTAAGTGTGCGTGTGTGTGCGTGTATGTATGCAGGCTTTGACTAAACCGTGAGATCGTCGCGAGAGACGAGCGATATGCAAGGCAGCAAAAACGGGCCCCGCGTGGCCCATCATATACAAAAGACGTCCATGGACGTGGCACGAGCCGCAGTGCATCATCAGAATATATACACATGCATCACGGACCCCCCCCTTGAGCCTCCGTGCGAGACGACGAAGGAACCTGAGGCAAGACCACGTCACGCGGAGAGCCAAAAGAACAAAAATAAAGCGTATTCTGTCCCTCCCGCAAACTGTCGGCGAAGAGATGACAAGGCCGACCCTCCCGCGCCGTGTGTGTGTGTGTGTGTGTGTGTGTGCCTTGACTTTACGTGTATCCATCTGTACGTAAGGTCATCTTCACGAAACGCCTTTTGTAAGCACCGACGGTGGACAGTAACTAGTAGATGGACCGCGTCGCAAGACACACGGACCCTTGAAACCCCCGCCCCCCCTTCTTTGCTTCTCTTCTGAGGATTCCGTCTACAGCGATGATGAATCTCGGCAGAACTGGGGAGCCTCCGTACGAACCGCACACCATGTCACGGCCAAGGGGGGGCGCCTTCAATGAGTCCATGTCGTTGCGCAACCCCCCCACCCCGCCGGCGGTCCACGCGGCCGCATACTTGGTCTATCCGCAAACGCACTCACTTCGTATATCACGTACTTGCAGCAAGAGCCTCTCGAAGCGCCATGGTGCCGGGCTGGTCCATGTGTTCGCCCCGTCATGGTGTCTTGAAACCGAATTGCATTACATCACATTAACATCACATGACATTTACATTACATACACCAAGAAGAGGGGATCGAAGAGTGCGCCCGTCTCGACGAGAGAAGTGTTTGTATCTGTTACTCTCCTCAAGAAGATGGCTACCTATCCACGCACGTACACGCACGCAGGCACACATGCATAGGTAAGAAGAAAAACACAAAGAGAGACAAGAAAGGCGGACGCGGGCCCTCGTGCTACTACCTGCCCCCCTCCCTCTAACGACCCGGTGGAAGTCAATGACCATCCAGCCGGACCACCGGCTTCCCCCATAGATCTATCAGCCAGGACCACGAGTCGAAGGGGAGGTCGTTCAAGTGTTTCTTGAAGAGGTGGCAACTAGCGAAACGGACCCTCGTCGTCAGCATCAGCAAAGTCCATGGCATGGTATACATGTACAAACATCAAACAGCAAACATAGACATATACATACATACATACATACATACATATATCTATGTATGTATATGTATATGTATATGTATATGTATATGTATATGTATATGTATATGTATATGTATGTATGTATGTGTGTGTGTGTGTGTGTGTGTACATTACATGTGCACCTCGCGGAACATAAGAAGAGGAGGGACCTGCGCACGCCAAGGAAGAAAGAAAGAAGGAGAGACGGGAAGGAAAACAAACGCCCCAAACTCACAATGTAAGCGACCTGAGCGTCGGCCACACTCCCTCCACGCACAGCTGATCGTCATCGTCCTGCGGGTCCAACAGGTGATACGGGCACCTAAAGTTGCCCTGTATGTCTAGTTCTTCTATCGACGGCGGTGCCAGTGCCAGTGACTGTGACAGGCGTCGGCGTGAGTCGGGGCGCCGTTGGGAAGGTCTTGGAGTCCGCGACCGGCTTCTTCCTCGTCTCCCCGACGGCGACGACGGCGACGAAGGCGATGGCGACGAAGGCGACGGCGGCGACCTCGGCGTCAGTCCGCGACGTTGCGCGTACTGCTGCCGCCAGAACGCGGTCGCGTTGAACGGCGGGGCGAGCATCGTTTTGTCGAGGGAGAGCGGAGCGCGCAAGGACGGGGTTGGATCGAAGAGAGCGAAAGGGGGGAGGGGGCACAGACACAGACAGACAGGCAGACAGACAGACAGACAGACAGACAGAGGGAGAGGAAACAGAGAAAAGAGGTGAAGAGAGAGGCAAGCACGCGGCCGAGATCATGGACGACACGAGGATTCGGATAGTTTGACATTATATATAGACATATTGCCCATTCGTACCCTTGTCGATTCAGCCAACATCCATCCGAAAAGACTCATTCATTACCAAGGCATACACTCGGGTTACTTTAGTCGGGCGTTGCGAGCGGCGTATGTTACGTTTCTTACACGTAAATCTGGGCCCTCGGAGAGCAAGACTGACTGATGGATGGATAGGCCTGTTTCAATACTTTGACCGAGACATGGCCCTTGCTCCGTCGCTCCTCCGACAGACTGCGCCCGACTAAAGGCCATCATCGCCACCGCCGTCTCACGCACCGTGGTTTCCATGACAGCTTAATAGACTCTTATGTCATCGCTCAACAGTGAGTGATCCGATCCGCATGAGGTCGCGCGCTGGGCCGGCAGTTTGCTAATCCACTCCTCCCTCAAGGACCAACAACATTCAGAAGCTACCAATGCCGGCATCCAACGGGCCTATTTTTTCCTGTTCCTGACATGCTGCGCCTGTAAAAACAATATCGTCATCATATCTCCTCGTCGCTCTCATCGCCCAACAGCTCGCCCTCGACGTCATCGACGACCGCGTAGTCGCCGCGCCCCCGCGCGAAGCTGTCCCGGGTCGTGAACCTCCGTGGGCCGCTCGAGAACCAGCTTGTGTCACGCCCTCCTCCTCCTCCTCCTCCTCTTACTCTGTTATACGATCCGGCTGCCGATCGCCAGAGGCTCGCCGCAATCAGCGGCAGCGCCGCCGCCACCGCCGCCACCGCCGACACGGCGATGACGGGATACTTGACCCACGGTCGGTCGCTGTCAAACGTCGAAGACTGGTCGCCGAGCCGTATCTGTCCAAACTTGCCATCCCAGTTACGGTACACCCACCAGCCCACGGCCCCGGCCAGGGCAAACGGCACCACCACGGCAAAGAAGATGGCCACCCCAGACGTGCGGTGCTTCTTCTCAAACTCATCCTCGTAGCCCTCGCAGGGGTGCTCCGTCGACGTCTTGTCGAGCTCGTTGCCGCCCTGGCACGTCGACAATGGCACCCTGCGGTAGCCCGTCGGCTCGAACCATGACGTTTCGTTGGGGTGCTTGGTGCACCACTCCTTGCCTGACATGGGCTCCAGACCTCTCACCAGCTTGCACTGCCCGTGGTTGTCAAGTTCATAGTTGTACGCACTGCGCATTCGTCAGTCATCAGTCAACCTTCGATGTGGGGGGCGGGGGCGGGGGCAAGGCCGCGTGCAGGCGGAAAATGCAGTACTCACCATTCGTAGTCTCGGCGGCTGCATTGGCAGTCTTTGTGGTCGTACAGCCGCTGGATGCTCTGCTCATTGTAGCACTTGCGATCCGCCTTCTTGCGCAGGTATCTCGCCACATGTCCGAAGAGACAGTCGTCGTCCTGGAGCGGGTGCTTAGGCGACCAGAGATAGTAGTCCGAGCCGGCCTCCGAGTCCTTCTTGAACTCGCACGCCTTGTTGGCTAGACCCGTGAAATCGAGGTTCACCGAGAAAGTCTTTCCACTGCCCGACTTGCACCACACGAGGAAGTTGCGCGAGGTGCCCGAGTCCAGAGTCGAGATGTCCAGGATCGTCACCTCTTCGTCTGTAAACGCGTAATCCTTCCATGTCTTGCCTTCGTCGAGCGAGTACGACACAATCTTGGTTTTGGCAGGACTGGCATGGGTTGCCCTTTGAGCCAGGACAATGATGGAGCCTTGGTCGCCATATCGCCATGTCCAGTGGCCCTTCTTGACGCTCGTCCACGAGACGCCCCCATCCCTCGACATGAAGGTGTCCGCATCCTTGATGTCGCTCAGGCTCGAGCCCACATTACCAATGCCGAACAAGAGCCCAATGGCCGTGGCCGCCGAAAACGTCCGGCGCTTGTCCTCTCGCTCCGTGTAGTGGTGGAGATGCAACGCACAGGAACTGTCTCCCTTGGAGCTGCTGCACGAGTATGACTTCCCATCCGCATCCTTGCCTGGCGGCGCCAGGTAGCCCCATTCCGAGCCATCGTTGTGCGAAATCTTGGTCTGGAGCGTCTTCGTCTTCTCCTTTTTATCCGTGTTGGTGACAACGTTGATCAACGTGACGCCCTCGAGGCCCGATATCTTCTCAAAGTCGACATACGTATCCTCATTGCAGTTGACATTGGCGGCGCTGAGGACGTAGCTGGTGCCGTCCGAGTTGCTCTTGATGATGGACCCGTACTGACGGTCCGGCCCACCTTCGGTTCGGACAAACAGGTTGATGGCATGCGTTGAACTGTCGAGCAGCGTGTACTCGTTCTGATGGCCCTCCCGGAAGTTGTGCGGATAGTGGGCTCTGGGGTATGTCTTGCCGTCAAGGCTGGCGAGGGGATACAGGCTGTCCGACTTGTCATCCTTGCCGGCCAGCACGATGAACTCGCTCATGGTTGCAAAGTTGATGACCTCGCCTTTGTGCGTAGTCTTGTCTTCCTCGAAGAAGTCGTCGCTGGAAACAATCGTCATCGGCCCTTCGTTCTTCTCCTCCTTGCGCACGAGGCAAACAATCTGTTTCAGCTCGCGAAACTTGTACGCTGAATGCCCTGTAAACTCGCACTTCTCCGCGTACCGCCGAAGGGTTCTCCAATTGTCGCCGCGGTCCGTCGAAATGGATGCCTCCTTGAAGCACGTCTTGTCCTTGCCCACCTCCTCGCACTTCTTGCCCACCCAAATCAGCCAATCCTTCTTGTCCGGATGGAAACTGAGGGGAAACTCGGAATGATCCGGTATCGTGGGCGCCCTGAATTTGTGGAAGCTTTCTCCGCGATCGACGGTATACAGCACGTTATGGCCGGGGGTCGTGAAGTAGACCACGTCTTTGAAGTACAGGTGTGGATAGATGCCCTTAACGTCTTCGTCCTTCAGGATGCGAGTAAACTTTTTGCCATGGTCATGAGAGATCCACAGCTTGGGCTCAGTCTTCATCATGCCATCGCCGACATGCTCGACGGGCCTGACGATGAGTGTCTCATCAGTCGAAGAACTCGACTCGCCCCTCTCCAAGTAGATTTTTTGAAAGTCTTTGAGCCTGTTGTCGAATTCGACCTTGGTGCTTGAAACCTTGTCGGTCGTCGGAGGTAGAGGTTTGGATCCGCCCTCGGAGCATTTCCTTTCCACGGTGTCGTCCTTTTGCTTTCCACTCGGCCTGTTGCACGTGTTTCCAGGTATGAGCCGCCAACCGCTGGAGCCCTGGAACGTTCCGTCGGGATTGTCCTTGCACGCACCTTCAGGCCTGGGGATGGGCCCGATTTGCTTGCACGTCTTGCCGTCTTCGTCTCTCTGGAAATTGTAATCGCACTCAAAGTCGGCATCGGAGCATTCACACTTCTCGCTCTTCGCAACAGGGTCCTTGAATTCGTTCTTGACGAAGCAGTCAGCGGTCTTCTTGCGGCGGCGATACGTCTGCTTGTGACCCATGATGCAAGTGGGTTTTCCGTCGCCATCCACCCGCGCGTGCCAGTCCTCCATGTCCCCGTCACCACAGGTGCGTTCGTGGAGCCCGTCGAAGTTGATGGCAACCATGTGGTAAGTCCTCTTCTTCTCGCCCAACAATATGAACTTGAGGCTCGTTGAGTCTTGGGTCGTCGTCAACAGGTCGGGCTTGAAAGTGAGATCGTTGGGCAAGGCAACCTGTTTCCAGTTCTCGCCGTGGTCCAGAGAATACGAAAACTCCTTGACATCCTCCTTACTCGAGTCCTTGACAGCAACAAGTACGGAGCCAGAATCGCCGAATTCGTACTTGTGGGGGCCATCGAGGGCCTTCTTCCAGGTCAAGCCGGCATTGTCCGAGACGAAAAGGTTGGCGTCGAGGAACTTGCCCAGAGAGTCTCCCGTATTGCCATTGCCCATGACCAGGCCTGGGGCGGGGCTCGAGAAGACGCGCCCAACATTGTCAAGCTCCGTGACGGAGTGAAGATGCAAGCGGGCATCGCCGGCCTTGATTTTGTGGAAGGTCCTGCCATCGTCAAAGGTGATTTGAGAAACGATGACCTTTTCCTTGGCTCTTCCCTTCTTCTGGACTTCGGCGCCGTTTTCAACAGTATTGACCAGGAACACGCCCTGGATGCCAGAAATCTTCTCGAAGTCGACGTGACCCTTGCGATTGCGGTTCGTGTATGGGATGTTCTCGGTGAAGTAAGTGCCGTTGGAGTTGCTGGTGAAGAGGACACCCATCGGGTTGGACGGGTGCGAAGTCATTACGTCGATCTGGATGCTGTAGTTTGTTCCTTCGAGCACCGTGTAAGCCTCTTGATTGATGCGATGGGAGTGATCGTGGCTTTCGTCCTTGGGGAACATGGCGCGGTGCCACCTGAGAGTGTCGTCGGTAACGAAGAGCGCCATCTCGTCGGTTCGCGCCGCGGACGTGGCGACCATGAGGTACTTCTTCACGACCGCCACGTTGAGGACGCCGGGGACACCTTTGTTCGTGTCGACATTGGGTTCGAATTCGTCGAATTGGTTCTTGGCGCCATCCTTGGCAGCGAAGAAGGAATCCGAGACGAGCAGCCGCTGGTCGGTTTTGTAAAAGGACAGGCGGTCCCTGACGACGCAGAGGATGCGCGACTTGTCAAGGTCGGCATCGCCCGTTGTGAATTCCCTGGACGACTTGGTCCACCAGCACCCGGCGGTGAAGGGGCGCAGTACCTTGGTGGTCTTGAAGCCATCGATGGTGTACATGGCCCGCTCCTCGCAGAAGATGTCCTCGCAGTTCATGGCATTGAATATTATACGGTTCGGGTCTCCGGCGTGGAAGACGAGGGTCTCGGGCTGGAACTTGCTGGGGAGGGCGCCGGTCTGAAACTTGGTCCAGGTCTCGCCCCGATCCTCGGTCTTGAAGTGCGTCTCGCTGGCGGTCATGATGAAGGCCGTCTTGGGGTCGAATTGATGCATGACGAGGAAGAGCGACTTGCCCTCGGGCACAGCAGTGACGCGCTCCCACTTGACGCCGGCATCTTTGGATCGGTAGACGTTGCCCTCCTCGACGTCATGGAATACGACGGAGTCGCTGTCCTCAAAGTAGCTCAGGTAGAGGGGCGGGTGGTCAAAGGTGTTGACGGTCATGTCGGGGGCATCCTTGGCGAGGGCCAGCGCCGCCCACAGGATGGAGACTGCGAGCAGAAGGCGCCATGCCGCTGCCGGCGATGCCATGGCTCGTGGCCTCATGGTTGGCGGGCGGTGGTGGCGATGCCGGCAGCTATCATGAAGAAGAGCTCTTGTCGCGCAACCAACGGGAGCCAACGTGAGGTGCGATACTAGAGAGGTTGCTCGTGCTCGTGTAGCAGAACAAGAGAGTAGCGGCGTGTCGACGTGGGTGCAATGTCGGGCCTGCCCGCGTGGGATGGGGATGGTGGGAGTCGAGGACGCGAGCGTCGTGGAGTGGAGGAATCGGCGACGTTTGAGCTTGAGCAGCAGCCAGACGCGGGAAACGCAACGTCAGCCTGTCTGTCTGTCGTGTCGGCCTTGCGGCTGAAAAGAGGGCCGCCCGCAAGCGGGTTCCGGGGGCCACGTCAAGCAGTTTTGGCGCACGCCATAGGCCAACCAGAGCTGCCAAGGGTGGCACCTCAGTGGTCGGGTACCCAAGCTGGACGGACGTCTCTGTACCTTGTTAGTTGGTAGCTTTTGCCTGCTCTCCAGGGCTGCATTGCATGCACGGGCGCATTGGAGCGCTGCCTCGGTCGCAGCGGCTGCTCGGTGCCTGTGCTCCAGGCAGCGGGAGGGCTGGAATTGCCTGCTACAGTACTATAAGGCCGCCATGGACACCACCCAGACAACCTAACGCCTGTCCGGCCGATGGAAGACCTTCGTGTCTGCCATGCCGCGTTTCCGTGCCTACTAGGCAATGGATGATTAGTAGCAACCGGGACCCTGTAATCCGAAAGCCCTGGATGCGATTCATCGTGTTGCTGCAGTGGGTGGGCGCGATACAAAGGCGCCTCGACAGTCTCGCACGCGCTATGTGCGTAATTCGAGCTTGCACAAGCAACACATACGTACTACAAATACTTCAATTGTAACTACCTCAGGCGGCGTTTCACAGCGGCCGCGGTATCCGTCAAAGATGACGCAGGGTTCCGGGGGGGGGGGGGCCGCCCCAACGTGCTGGACCCCCATCAAGCACTCTCTCTGTCTGTTGTGACACGGCAAAGGCGCATCGCGCGCGTGTGCCTCAGACAAGCCAGTAGCAAGATCCCCATCTCTCACATAGGAGATACACAAGTACTGTAGCACGAGGTAGTGGGCAAAGGGACATCAAGCCTCGGCGTCTCCTTGCTTAAAACGTGAGGGTCAACGACTTGTGGTGTCTGCGGCGAGGACTCGGGATCGCCAGTGACGCCCAGATAACATGCATGGCATTGCCGGTCTAACAAGCAATTGCCTTTCACGTCCAACTCCCAGGTTGCGAGACGATCAGCCGCGGACGAACGCCAGTCAAGCCACAAAGGCGGGAGGCCGTCTGTAAAGGAACGCACGCAGCAGACATTGTTCGCAGGCGCAGTGATCCCGCGCCCGTATCCAGGATGCTCCTTGAAACGTCACGGAGTTGGTCAGCAGTAACAAGGCCCCCGTTTGCTCGCCTGGGGTCTGGCTGGGCCCATCGTGGAGCTCAGCTGGTGGAGGGATGCCGGGCAGGTTGCCTGTGGTGTCCCCTTGTTCGCATTGCAGTCGGTCGGCCCCCCGTCAGTAGAAGTCCGCCGTTACGTGCTGCGCAAGTTTAGGTTTCCATGCGCTGCTCGCTCATTCAACATCATCCTCAAGCCGGCCTCACATTACGTCAGATATTCGAACGGGCTACCTGTACGTACTGCTCGGGTCTGCACGAGGACAATGAATACGTAGCGTCCTTGACTGGAATGCCATTGTCCTGGGGACTCAGCCGGAAAGGCGCCCGGGCACAACGGCCGATCTGGCCAAGTGAGTCTCTTGTCTCGAGATGGGCGTCCTGGGGCAGCGAACGCACGGCAGGGGCGCTCACTGCAGGGGCCGACAAGGGGGGGGGTCGGCGGCTGGTCGGTGCTTGCTCGTGCTGGTGCTGCCGGCGGGAATGACGCCTCGCTGTTGGAAGGAACTAGCTCTGAGACAAAAGATGGCGCTATGATTTGCACTGGAAAGAAAATAGCATCTTGAACCGCAAAGCTCTTGCTTGGCCTTGCTGTGTGCATCATCCCTCGCGCGACTAAACAGGTTCGCGAGGGCGGTACCTTGCATAGTCGGGCATGCATGTAGAGCCCGCGATGCAGCGGGTGGAGAACGACGCGTGCACGTGGGGACGCGAGGTATGCGCCTAGCGTATCAGGGGTGTCGAACACGCAAGCGTCTACGGAGTACTGCTGACGCCGCCTGCGCCCCTGGCAACGTCAGGTACGCGCCGAATAAACCCTGCCCGAAAAAAGCGCCCGTCATTGATGCCTCTTTTTCACTCTCTTCCGTCCTGCCTCCCCCAGCCCCGAGGGCTGCCCGCATCGCATCGCATCGCATCGCATCACATCACATGGCATCACATAGCATCACATCTTGGCAGCAACATGTTCTCGCCCGTGCAACGTCGTACGTACGCGTACCGAACCGACGTCCCAAGCACGCGCATATCAGCACGCGTAGTACAGCGACTACTTTATTAGCACAGCGCGATCCCATGGAAGCTTCGGTTCCGGCGCCCGGGGCCAGGGCATACTGTAATATCCGATGCCAGGCAGGGTACTAGGCACCAACGCGAGGTGTTGCTGAGCAGAGAAAGCAATCAACCAATTCTCATCCCTCCCATTCCACGTTGGAACCCTCGTGTCTTCCCCTGGCTTTCGCACACCAATAACCCCCTTTTTGCTCCGCCCACGAGACGCTGCGCAGTACCGACTGACTGCGCACATTCATGCGCAACTGTGAAGTAGCTTATTACGTAGGTACCTCCTCGCCAAGGCCAGCACTTCTACAAAGTACAGTATACACGGGCGCTTTCTTCGTCGTGCCTGTGGTCGTGCCCGCCGTCAAGACCCCTGGCGCGTATCCCTTTCATTTCAAGGACTGGAAGAGGACGCCCGCGGCCCACGACGCCGCCAAACCCAGGGCCGGCTCCAAGGGGGGGTGTGCGCGCCGTGCCGTATAACCCGTACAAGTCACACGCACAGTTTCGTGAAGCATATCAAGTGAATGCACACTTTAGTATTGGACCTGCTGCAAGACGCAGCGCCCTATGTATTGCTTCGGTTCGGAGCTGGTTTAACGGATGGATGGATGCCGCCACGGCCCGCCGCAGCAGCTACCAGCTGCCTGGACTTGGGCTGAGCTTCACAAATAACAACCTACATCCTCGCAAACGCGTCCCTGCCCATCTCATGCTAGCACTACCAAGGTAACTCACATTAGGCGGAAGTAGTGGCCGCCCCAGGATAGCAGCCTGTTCCCCCGTGTTGTAAGGTAGCAGGTACTGCACCGTGCCTAGAGGTACCTTGGGCAGGCACTTCCATTCGCGAGGTCCCCTGACTTGCGCGCTGTTCATTGCCGCCCCCGGTCTGCCAAACGCAACCACCCCCATCGCGCCGCCGCCGCCGCCGCCTCCTCCTCCTCCTCCTTGGTCCTTGGTCTAATACTCGCACCCCATCCCATATGCTGCTCCCTCCTTTTTCTCTTCTTCACATCGTCGTCGCTCCCTCTTCTGTCTAAACTTCTGTTCTACGTCTCCCTCCTTTGGTCCTCTGCCCCCTGCGCTTCCCCGGGCCAAGACGCCGCCGCTGCACGCTCGCACGCACACAAACACACGTCAGAGCGTCTATCGTTTGCGCGCGTCGTCGCCCCGCGATACTATAACAAACAAGCCCCCCCGCGGCACAGACCAAGGAAAAAAACAAACCGCCGCATCCACCTCCACGAAGCCGTCGTCGCTCTCCCACTGCTACCCAGCGTCGCGTCTCTGCTCGCTCTCGCCATGGCCGCCGCCGCAACCTACAAGCAGTTCCTTGCCAGCCCTAGCTCCTCGCTGCTGGCAGACAAGGCGACCCTGCACTATGTTCCCACCACCACCACATTGTCTGGCGCGACCGAAATTATCAAGCACCTAAACTCGCTCCAGAAGCAGGTCAAGAAGAAGAAGGAGGAGATTCTCAATGTCGTGGACGGTGGGAACCTCATCGCCGTCGAGACAGACACGGGTCTGGAGTTCCAGACAAGCGGCGGAACCTACCTCCCGGGCCTCGACGACAACTTCCTCACCGATCGTGTCGCCTATCTGCCCATTGTACGTCCCATTTTCGTGTCTTCCTGCACGCAGTCTGTTTCGGTTGCGTACTGACCACCCGACGTCGCAGATCCACATCGTAACCTTTGACAACGACGGCAAGATCGCACAGATTCGCCAGCAGTGGGACCAGGGCGCCCTCCTGAAGCAGGTTGAGATCATTGGCAAGATGGGTCGCAACTGGCCCATCAAGGATAGCAGGGAGCAAATTGCCATGATCCAATCGTGCCTGAAAGCATCTGGCAAGGCCATGGCTTCCGCCTCCCAGGACCACAATGACGTCGTCATTCGCACTCGCGGCAACTCCAACAACGCTCTTCGAGACCCCCATGCCTCGCTGCAGCTCTTCGGCAACCGGGAGGAGCTCGAGGCCGTCGAGGCCGCCGCCGTCGTGTCGCCTTATGCGGGCAACCGTCCCCGGCAGCGCGGCTTCGCTGAAATCTTGGGCGACGAGCCTCACGCTGACGAGGAGGAGCACCGTCAGCGATCCGTGTCCCCCACCAAGGTTGGCGGGGGCAAGAATTTCCAGCCCATGAGAATCTTTGAGGGCCAGGAGCATCGTGAGGAGGAGGAGGAGACGCCCAAGAACAAGGGCAGCACCTTCATCCGACCCAACCCTCGCAAGTACGAGCACTTTGACTTTGCCGACGGGTCCGACCCGCAGGACCACCCGGAACGCGGCGTGTCGCAAGACGAGCGGCCCAGGTCCAAGCACGACAGCCAGTGGTCCTTCGACGACTTTGTCACCCCCCACAAGCCCAAGCCCACCAAGACGTACCGCCACCAGGATGAACGCCACTGGGACACGGAGGCCAAGGACGACGACGAGGCGGGAAAGCCGGCGGGCAAGGGCCGCCGGGACGCCGAGACGCACTTTGAGCTCCAGGACGACGGCGAGCGCCTGCCGCACCAGAACCGCCCCGGCACCAGGCCTCGCGGCGCCATGCACAACGAGGGACTCGGCCTGTACAAGAACAAGCTCTTCGATCAGGAGGCGGCCACCCCGGGGCCCAAGCGCGCCTTGGGCAACATCACCAATCTCAAAGATCGCACCAAGGACTTTGATGCCCACTTCGCCATGACGGATGACTCGCCGGCGCCGGAGCCTCAGCGGTCCCAGAACGTCCCCGAGGCCCGCATGAAGGCGGTGAAGATGATGGACGCCAACTGGGCCGCCTACGACCAGTCGCCCACCTCGCAGAAGGAGAACCAGCCCCGGGCCAAGACGCAGGAGAACACCAAGATTCACATTGCCGGCGATGGCATGGGTGGCAAGAAGGGCACCGACCGAGACTGGCTCTACGGCGGTGCCACCGAGGAGAAGGAGCGCATCCACATCGCGGGCGACGGCATGGGCGGCAAGAAGGGCACCGACCGGAACTGGCTCTACGGCGGCGACGCCGAGGAAGAGGTCCCCAAGCCCGCACCCTCGCGGAAAGGCAACGCAGCGGCCTCGCAGAAGAGCTTCTGGGACTTTTAGGACGGACTCGCCAAGCTGGCAAAAATCGGATCCAGGGCAGCTCCCTCTGCGGAGTGCGCTGCCATTGACGACTACACGCCTACACGCGGCTCATGACTCATGAAAGAGAGCCCCCCCACCGTTTTTCTATTTGATTCACCGTCTGTTGTTCTTTCTCTTTATGGTTGCATCGATATCACATCACGTCAGTCTCGCTTTCCAGCCGTTGGACACTGCGCGAAGACAAAAGAGACACGACGCGAGTTTGTTTCCGCTGCCAGAATCGTGGATGGGATGGGCAAGATGTACATGTGCTCTCCCGCTGCTGTTGTCGACCAGCATTTGTATGTATTCTCTTGTATGTCGCAGTTGCCAGAGGGAGGAGAAATCAAAGAAATTGTGTACTCTTCCTTTCGTGTCGAGTGCCCGGGCAATAAGAATATAACGAATAGAGCACTCTCTCTGTCTAACACGCGGGGGCGGCAGCAAAGAGGCGAGGAGGCAGCTATGCTGGGTGGGTAGAACGTAGGTACTGAGGAAAGGGGGTGGAAACGTGGGCGTCTGGCGGGTTTGGGGGGCAGCTCGGGGTGACCTTTGCGTTAGTAGGTATCGTGTATGTTCAGGATGTCAGACGGTGCCCGGCTCCATTATTACTCGAGCGAGCGAGCACCCGCGGTAGATATAAAGCGGTTTTATAAAGCGGTTTTATAGGTACACATCACCGTGGGCGGCACTCTCTCCCAAGTCTGTCCAGAGATCCAGGGAAGTACTAACGCGTGCTGGCTGCTGTTGCCGCTGCTGGAACCTGACTGGGCACCTGACGGCGGCAGCACAGAGGAGGGAGAACGTGAATTGATTAGGGAACAAGTACATTGGCGCACGCGCGTACCATGGGATGCAAAGCTGCGGGACACGCAGCGGGAAGCGTCGTCGATCACGACAGCGCACGCTTCCCCCCTCCAAGGAGAAGATTATTATCCCGGGCGTCTAATAGACAGGAAAGAGTTCCCGCGGCCTATGCAGGTAGCAAAGCAGAGATGCCGCCGCTGCCTCTGCGTATCGCCCATCGCCCATCGCCAACAAGCTATCCTTCTCCGTTCGCCCCGTGCCCGTACTCCCCACGTCGTCGTCGCCGTCGCGAGCAGCAGCCTCCATCCCCCCGCCCTTGTTCTGTTGTTGGCTCGCAAACGCCCCCGGCTCGCCCCTTCCCTTTCCCCCGAATGATTCCGCTCTCGCTGTGGTTCGTTTCGTTTCGTTTCGGCTGTTTGTTCGTTTGTCTGTCCGTTCCCCTCGCTCGCCCGCTTAGCAGCGTCTCCCGCCGCGGAGCGCGAGCACCAGGTGCAGCGTGTCGCCTGCCGAGAGGTTGTACTCGGCCGCGGTCTTATCGTCGGTCCTGTATCCCCCCCTCTCGTCAGCGATGCACGCTTCTTGTCCCCTTCCCCCCTTCCTCGTTTTTTCCTTTCTGTCGTTCGTGGGAGTATGAGGAGAAGAATGGAGGGAGATGTGCCTCAGAAGGGAGAGAGTGGGAGGAAGAGACGCACATTTGCTTGCCGCCGTGGATGAGGCGCTGCTGCACGGGCGGGATGCCTTCCTTCTCCTCCACCTTTTCCTTGATCTGCGAGACCTGCGAGTCGTACGCACGCGCGCGCTCAGTCAGCCCAAAGCTCATAAAACCGCAACCGGTAAAGTCTTTAATTTCCCGGTTGCTTTCTTCCTGTCCCTTGCGGAGAGAACAGATAGCGCAGCGCGTTCGTCCGGGGTCGAAGAAACAAAAAGAGAAGAGAGAGAAAAGCACCTTGTAGTCCATCTCGATGTCGAGCTCAATCTCCTTGCCCGTCAACGTTCGCACCCTGCAGAGGGGGGGGGGAGGTTAGTGCACGCCAGCTTTTGCAGGTTCCTGCGAGGAAGGATAGAGATGGAGGGGGAGGTAGTAGGTAGAAGCGCAGACGAGGGGCGTCGCGCACGTACTTGATCAACATGTTGGCGGTTTGTGAGGACAGCGATGACGGTGGTGCTGGTGCTGGTGCTGGTGCTGGTGCTGGTGCAAGTGGCGGTGGTGGTAGTAAGTAAGAATCGCAGGTGCGGCAAGGCTGAGCTGGTTTGCAGAGGCAGACGAGGAGCAGGAGGGATGAGGAGGGGTGGTGGTGGTGGTGGTGGTGGGCAGCTTAGCTGTTGGCGGCGAGGCTGATGATGACGGAGCGAGAGAGGTCCATGGCAGGCGGGCGGCAGTGGCGGTTGGTGGGGTGGGTGGATAATGCCGTTTTTATAGGTACTTCTTAGGCAGGCAGTTACTTCGTAGCAGTGGCAGTCACTTGATGGGCACCGCCATCCTCTTACCCAGGGCGCATGGAAACGAGCAATATAATTGACATTTCAAAGTGCTACAGTTATAACCGGGCGTTCTTTACTCATGGGGCCGCGCAAAGTGGCTCGCTGGCCGTGAATAGTGAGCATTTTTCCGGGCCTCGCGGTTGTTCGCCTCGAACCTGCTCCCACGCCTTCCCCTCTGCCGCGTGCGTGACATCGTCGTCGGTAAGGCACATCACGTTCGCCGCCTTTGCTGGAGCAAGAGTACATTCCTACCGCGATTCCTATCATATAGTACAACGCCCTGCCCCGTGTTTACGCAGTGGAGAGCTTTCCCATCGTCCTCGTCCTTATCCTCGCCCTCCGCCTACTGCTTCTTCTCCGCCGTCGTCTCAAATACATTGAGGCCCAGGCCCTCAGCGTCCAGCATCAGCCTGTTCTTGGAGCCTGCCTCCTGCAGCTGCTGCGCAATCAGTCGCGCGTTCTCAATCTTCTTGAGCTCCAGGTAGGCCTTGTTCTTCTTGATGGCCTCGCCCACCAGCTCGGCCGACCGCGCCTCACCCTGCGCCTTGACCACCATGGCCTGCTTCTCCTGCCTCGCCTTGTCCACGACGAACGCCGCCCGCTGGGCCTCCTGCTGCGCCACCTGCTTGGCCTCGACCGCCGCCGTGAACTCTGGGGAGAAGGCAAGGTGCTAGCTAGTTGTCAGCCGCCAAGTCCTTGCCACCTGAAGCTTTCCCTCCTTTGCAACACTGGGATGGGAGAAGAAAGACGGGGCACGAGGAGACTCACCGTCAGAGACACATCGTCCAGCAAAATGTTGAACCGCGCCGCTCGGCGGGACAGGTTCTCGCGCACCAGCCTCGCCACGTTCTCACGCTGCGTGATGAGCTGGCTGGCGTTGAACTGCGCCACCACGCTCTTGAGCACCTCGTTGACAATGGACGGCAGCACGCGCTCATCGTAGTCGGCGCCGAGCGTCCGGTAGATCTGCGGCAGAGCGTCGACCTGCGGCCGCGAGAGCACACGGCAGGTGATGTTGACCATCTGCAGGTCCTTGGTGCCCGTCAGGGACGCCACGTTGCGCGGCTTCGCTCGCACGTCGTACACAATCGGCGTCTCGAACCAGGGGATGTTGATGTGCGTTCCTAGATGGATGTCTCTGTCAGCTCTGTGCACACCACCGGCCAGCACGCGGCGAGCACGCTGCCCTCTCTTTTTCCCCTTGGCTTACCTTCGCTGTAAATCTCCTTGCTCACGCCGCTTATCCTCCGGTACTTGATAGCCCGATGACCACCGTCGACGTTGAAGAGCGAGTTGGACAGCAGAAGCGCGCCGCCGGCGAGCAGCGCGCCACCGATTGCGGCGCTGCCTATTCCCCTCGGCATCTGGGGGCCACCGCCCCGGCCGCCGGGGTATCCGCCTCGCGACTGCATCTGGCGCAGGCGCCGCATCGCCTCCTCCTGCCAGTTGTTCTGGCCCGACATGGTTGACGCGTTGAAAGGATGCCCGGATGTTTCCGGGGATGCCGAGGCTAGGAGTGGTCGGGGGTTGATTCGTGGCCGCGCGGGTGGTGAAGTGAGCTGCAGGTCCAAGAGGAGGAGGCGCTGACGGAAGGGTCAGGTCGTTGGTCGATTGGAGCTCTCGAGGTTGACTGACGAGGCAGCTCTGCTGACTGATCCGAAATTTTGGCGGCGCTAGCTCCTCATGACCGGCTGACTTGCCCAGGTCTCGGGTCCCCTCAAGCCAGCCTACCCTGTACCTGTTAGAATTGCCAGCCTACAATTTAGGCTCAGTGTTGTCAGTGCTCAACGTCTCATCAATGATGTTTGCTGCTAGCCTGCACTCGAGATGGTTGCAGCATGTGGTAGATACTGGCGTCCCTTTTCATCGCGCCTTGCAGGAGTTGGGCGGTGTGCGGTCACGCCGATACCAAGCAGTCAAGCCGACTCAAGAGTCAAGTACATACATCTTTTTGCTCGACTACACGGCGCACTCTATTATCTCTCCTGTCTGCCCACTATACTGTACCAACTGGCTATATACCCTCGATGGACACAACGTGTATATACAGCCTGGACACTATGTTAGCGTCGCCAACGCGGCGACCTTGAGACAAAAGGAATCCACCAACCCGCCGTTCCAAGGTGTCACATCGCCAGAGCGATGCTGATAGTCTCAGTGCCAACCTTGGGCTTCCGCGCGTAGCCGTTGAGCATGCGGAATCCGGCCTTGCACCCTCTTCCCTCCTCCATGATCGCATGGACACCGTCCAGGCACCTGCCCGCCTCTTTCATCGCCGTCCCCGTCGTCACCGTGTCGGCGAGCCTCATCTCGCCGGCCACCTTCTCCATCTCGCATCGGAGGAGCCATCGCTCCCAGCTCCACCCCCCGACGATGCTGCACACGCTGGCAACGTCGTCGCTGCTTCCCATGACCATGGCATCCAGCTGGTGGACCTTGACTTCTCGACTGCTCGTGTCCCGGAGGGCTGGCACGGGAGGCAGGTACATTCGCCTCTTTGCGCCGACGGGAAGACACATCCACACTCGGCGAACATCATCGAACCCGGCACGAGCAAGGCGTCCGAGCCACATCTTTGAAGGGCTGGGGTCGTATCCGAGCGTCTTGAGCGCGAAGCCGAACTCAACGCTCTTGGCCAGCCCCAAAGGGCCGGCGTTCATCATGTCCGAGTCCAGGACCGAGAACTCCAGGTAGCCGCCAGGCTTGAGAACCCGCATGCACTCTCGCAGGCAACTCTCCCACTCATCCTGGCCGTTCTCACCCACAAGTTTGAGGACGCTGTGGAGCTCGCGCGCGGAGATGAGGTCAAACTGGTCGTTGGAGAAAGGAAGTTTGGTGAGACGCTCCACGGCGACCTGGCGATGGTTCGGGGGACCGCGAATATTGGAATTGGACAGCTGGCGGATGGCCTTCGTGGTGACCGAGTAGACCTTGGCGTTGGGGTACTGGAGCGCGCAGTGCCATGCCCAGTCGCAAGTCGATTGTCCGCCGAGATCCAGGATTCTCGCCCGTTGTCGAGGCGTCCCGGTCTGTGCAGATGCCAGGGAGGACGGACGAACCAGCCTGTTCGACACTGGGGCTGATATCAAACGTCCGCCGTTGAGAAACTTCATGGCCGCGACATGCCATGTGGGCATGGCCATCTGGCTGGAGGCTTCAGATTCCTTCTCTAAGCGCAGCTTCTCTGGATCGTCCGTCAAGACATGGTCGCCGCGAGCCACATTAGCACTGAGGCGCTTCTTAGCGGACTGAGGCACGACGCTCAGTTGGTATTTGCCGAGGAGTTGATTGCGGTGCGTCTCTCGCAATGCCACCCTCTGCGCCTGCAGGGCCTCGAAACGTGTGAGCTGGTGGACAAAGACATCGCGGAGCTGAGTTCGAACGATGTAGTCCTGGAACGCCCGGTAATAGGCCGACTCTTGCCGTAGCAATTTGGAGGGGAGGCGCTTGGGTTGCACGGTCGTGGGAATGACATCCGAGAAACGCACGACCTTCTTCTTGGGTTCCGCTCCGTGTTTGGGCTCAAACTTGGGAGTCTTCTTGGCCTCCTGCTCCTCCTCTTCATCTGGAGCTTCCTCGATAGTCTTGAGTGCATTCTCATTATCAGTATCATGCACACCCTTCAAATAAGCTCGCTGGGCTAGGAGCCAGAGCTCGGTGCGATCGAGGTTGGAGAGAGCCTCCTTTTGCTGCTTCCGGGCGTAGGTTGCGTCATAGTCGACGACGATCTCGGCTGGAGCATCCTCAGCTGCGGGGGACGCTGGCGGCTTGACAGTCTCGCCGGAGGAGTTGGAATCCTGGTGCTGAACGACCGGTCGAGCAGTGGGAATGCCATCGGAAAGGTCGTCGTTTCGGACTTCGACCACTTGCTCCACAGGGGCCGAAGATGACGAGAACTCAAAGCTCCTATAAAAGCCCTCGGCTGAATCAGGACGCTTTGGCAGGGGGGGCACAGGGGCATCGTTCCACGGGCACCGATAGAACTGCTCGGCGGTCGTCGAGGTCGGCGGCGGTAGGTCCTCGGGGGTCTTGGCCTGCGTGTGCCAGGTGGTTCGCGTTCGCGGAGACAGACCGGAGAAGAAGCCGCCCGGGGACGGAATCTCCAACCGCGTCAGCTCCGCCAGGGACTGACGCTGCAAGGGCGAGAGAACAGCGCCGTGGGTTGCCTGCGGACGAAGGCTCGTGATTACTCGAAGCGGCTGCTGTCGCATCTCCGTGGTGGCTTGAGGCGACGTCTGGGCGACTTCGAGGACCTGCGACGGCTGCTCATGAACATCCTCCTCACTCGTGCTAGACAAGGCGTGAAGGGTTGCCAGGGCACCGGGCTGCAGATGGACGCCGGCCCACGCCGCCTCGGTACTCGTCTCCTCGTCTCCAATCACGGGGGTCGGAGGTGCACTCATGGCGGCGAGCTGCTCCGATGAGAGACTGCCGTCGAGCGATGGCGGCGCCGAGATGGTCGGGACCTCGAGGGCCTGCTGCTTGCCCATGAAATCCATTTGGGCCGGCGACATGGGCAGCTGGGTCGCCGGCGTCAGCGGAACAGGGGAAGTAATCTTCCTGAGCTCATCCATGGCGGACCAGACGTCGTCGGCAGCGACGCGGTCCGTAGGTATAGTCAGACGAGCCGGTTGCTTCGCAGAAGGGGCGCGGATGTCCTGAGTCCTGTTTCCCCGTACCGAGGATGAGCGTCGCAGGCCGCGCGGCAGGTCGTCTTGCTCCTCCTCAGAGACATCATATAGATCCTCGAACTCGGTGTTGTCGGTGGCGATGCTGGCCCGGTTCCAGGGGTTGGACGAAGTGGTGGGCGAACTGCCACCACCGGACACGGTGGACGGTGACGAGGGCAGGACGGGGGCGGAGAGATAATTCACTCCCCGGGGTGTCGGGAAGTGATCGCTCATGGGAGACAACCAGGCCTCTATCTTCAGATGCGAAGTATCTGCACGCCTCCCCTGCTGACTGGCGGCGGCGCGCCGCGCCTGGCCATCGTCGCTGTCCTCTTCTATTATCGGATTAAGTGACCTCTTGGGCCTTCGACCCAGCGAAGACTCCGGAGTCGGGTATCTGACTTGCTGTAGCCGCAGCGTGTCGGCCATTGTGCGCACGCGTCTGAACCTGAACGAAAAGATATCCAGATATCGATCGCACTGCAGAACGAGGCACAACGGACAGGCCCGCCGCAAACAAAAGGACAACGAAAAAAAAGTACTGTATTAGTGTAACGAGTCGGCGTTCGACGACCAGCGTCGAGAGTCGTAGCGAAGGACAAACAATAGGCTGCCTCGGTCAACGAAACATCTCTATAGATAGCTCTACAACGTTAAGCAATGCAACGACAACGGGGAGAGGAGAATCGAATGTGGAGGGAACGGAAGCAGGTCATGGCCCCCAGGCGGCCAGGGGAGTACAGCCTCTTAAGGCACTACGGGCGACGAACGCGGTGGCGGCTATCGGCTGAGGAGGTCGATCCGTCACTGGACGGGTGCCATGAGCCAGATGGGGCAATGCATCATGGGGACGAAGTTGCATTGCCCGCTCTCGAACGGGTGACTAGGCCTGCGTCGGGCACTGGAGCGGCGCGGCCATTGGAGAGGAGTCGAGGGCCAGACGCAGCGACGACGCAGGACACCATCGTGATGGTGGTGGCAGCTTGACAATCAAAAGGCAGCCCGCATCCCAACCAGCTGTCGACGCATCAGTAAGCCACCCAATCACACCGGCGGCCGTCGTGCTAAAATTGGGACGACAGGGGATCATGGACGGTGTGGCAGAGCAGCTACTGGCCTGCCGCGCGCGAAGAGACACCACCATCTCGAGGCTGCAGCGGGACAGCCAATGGCGCAGTGTCGTGCAGCAGGCTCGGCGGCTAACGGCTGTGGAGGGCGGCGGCCCATTGGAGGCGGCGTTCGATGCGCATCGTGCTGCGCTTGGGGGCAGAAGGCGGGCAGGCGGGATGGCGGGATAGCACTTGGCCTGGCCGGTCGTCGTAGGAAACGATGGACGGGGCGGGAAAACGTGCTTCTGGCGGTACAAACACGCGGCCGGCGATGAGCGACCGCCGCGTATGTAGTTACATCCGTGCCGGGGCTGCAGCGGCAGTCGAGGCGGGCGGCGGGTGACGCTTCGTGCGTGGCCTTGTTTGGCGGCCGCCCCGGTGATCGCGGGGGACGTTTTGGTGTAAGCCAGCCAAAGCCAAGGAAAGAAGGGTTGAAGAGGCCGCCCGAGAAAGGATGAAACGGCCACGGACCGAGTGAGAAGGCACCCGGGGATGGCGTCGTGTTGAAGAGGTTTCGGCGGCGCGACGCCAGGCGGCTACGATGCAATCAATGTATGGATGTGAGCACAGCAGGACAGCAAACGTTCTTGAAAGAGCGGGTGAAGAAAAGGTGACTGCCCAAACAGGCAGTCGCCATCCGAAGGAAACAAAACATTCATTCACCAGCGGCTGCAGCTTCGGCGCCACCGTGTGCCTCAGGCCGCCGCCACAGCGGCTGCACCAGCCACGCCTCCATGGACGCTGTCCGCGGCACGGGCTGCTTTCGGCTGGAGGTTTTGCTGCGCTGCCCAGCCGGGCCAGCACGCGGGAGTGGGAGGCCCGACACCACCTGGCCCGCAGCCACTGCATCCGCCGCCCAGCGCTTAGGCGTCGGGTGTGGCCACGACGGGCTTCCGCTGGCATCAGGCAATCCAGCTAATAAGGCGCTGGTACGTACCGGCTGCCCCTCCATCGCCCCCCCCGTCGTCGCGGAATTCAACGACGATTTTACCCCGCCATCATGGCAGTTGCGAGATAGCATCACGCGCCTCGCCAAACAATCCCGCACCCGCACAGCCTCTCCCGTCTGCAGTAATGGCAGACAATGAGCAGCCCGATATCCCGGCGGAGCCCCAGAGCAGGCACGTAATATACTGCGGCGGTACGTGCCTTGCCTTACTTTTCTCTCTCTCTCTCACTCCCCCTCTCCTCCCCTGTTCTCCCTTCCGCGAGAGCGCTTCGTCCAAGCTGACCTCTGTTTCTCGTCCCTTAATCTAGTGTGCACGCTGCCCCCCGAGGTGCGAACCACACCCTTTAGCTCCCCTCGCAAGCCCCTGTGCGAGCTACGCGCGAAACCTCTATCCGGAAAGCTGACCCATTTACCCGCTCGCGTCGGGTCTCGCAGTACTGTGAATATGGCGGCACCGTGAGGAAGTGCCAGGAATGGCTCGAGAGCCACCACAAGGACATGTACGATCGGATCTGGTCAGCCGGTGAGTCGCCCTCCCCTCCTCTCTCCACGGCTCCTACAACGCGCCCCAGGACATCCAGTCTGACCAGGCGGTGAAAACCCCAACAGAGGCACTCGAAGCCGCCACCGCTTCTCTCTCCGTCGAGGCCCAAAAGCGCGCCGCCAAGGACGCCCAGAAGAAGACGGCCAAGGCCGAGGCCGCCGAAGCCAAACAGGCTGACAAGCTCGCAAAGAGCGTCGTCACCATCAAGCGCATCGAGCGCAACAAGAAGAAGTTCGTCACGGCCGTCATCGGCCTTGAGGCCTTTGGACTGGAGCTCAAGAAGGTGAGTGCGGACGTCGCGTGACTCCCAAGTCGCAAAGCACAACCTGTGTTCTGGCGCTGACATGCACGCAGGTTGCAAAGGACCTCGGCAAGAAGTTTGCGACAGGCTCGTCCGTCACCAAGGTCCCCAGCGGCGGAGAGGAGATTGTCGTCCAGGGCGACGTCAGCGAAGAGGTGGAAGAGTTCCTTCTGGAAAAGTACAAGGAGATACCCGAGGACAACATCGAATTCGTCGACGATAAGAAGAAGAAGAAGGCGGCGGCAGCGTAGGGGGCGCGGCTCACCGCTTCAAAGGTACCGGATGTAGTTCACAGCGCATGATGTACTCGATATGAAAAGGCGTCTATACCGACAAATGCCAATGCCCAGCAAACTCCTGATTTGGTTACAAGCCTCTGTCCCCTGACAGTTTCAATCCATCCTTGGAGTGCCACCCAAGATGCTGTACCATTCCCCCCTATTTGGGCCCGTTCAACGCCAAGTCGTTCAAATTGTCGTCATCATGAGAGGCGGCGCGACAGCGGCTAGCCCCGTTTCCGCAAGACACGACCGCTGGAGCTCGTCGGCGCTGCAGCAGCAGGCGCCTTTGCTGTTGTCGTCTTCCTCGTCCCTGCTCCCGTGACGCCTTTCCTAATGGTCCCCATGGTTGTCTTCTTAGTTGCAGCTGGCGGCCTGCCCACCCCAGTCTTCCTCACCACCGTGCCCGTGCTTGCCTCGCTGGTCTCGCTCGTGCCGCTAGCTCTGCGGCCAGCGCGGGTTGCCGGCCGTGACGGGGGCCCAGCTTTCGGGGCAGCCGCTGGCGCCGCCTTGCGACCCCGAGTCCCTGCAGTGGTGCTGTTCGAGGACGAGCTGACCTCTGATGCCGTGGTAAGCTTTCGCCCGTGACGCGTCGCCTTTGCCCTCTCCACCATGCTAGAGAGAACGCTTGTCATGGCCGCGGAGCGACTGGCCCCGGTGGATTTTAGAGGCGACCCTGGCCGAGCAATCTGCGATTTTGTAGGCGACGTTGGTCTATCTCTGTTGAGGCGGGAGTTTGACGACGTGGGCGAGAGTATTTGAGCCGGGCGAACATGACCGGCATCTGCCCCTTGGGCGGCGCGCACCCGTCGCTTCTGATCCATGTTCTCCTGTTCGTTTTCCTTGTCTCCAGCGAGCGCGTTGCTGAGAATAGGGTTAGCGTGACCTGATCTTGGGTGCCGCAAAATGCTAGTGATGCTTACCCTCTCCCATTGTAGGCTCTGCCGACGGCTTGCGGCCGTGTTGTGCTGTGTGCTGGTTTCTGTGGGCTCGCGCGAGGGCTATCTTTGGCCGGAACTGGCGGCGGTCGATTCAATGCCGCAACCCGCTGCTTCTCCTGCTCGGCGTACTTGACGAGCAAGTCACCCATTTTGACTTTGCGCAAGGACATAGGAATCCTGTTGACTCTGATTTCTATCCGCGATCGAAGGCCCTGCGCGTGGATATTGTATTGCGCCCGTAGTCGGCGGGCGCGTTCTGTGACTGTGCAACGCTGTCAGCAAGGGTGCGGGTTCCGAGGGAGCGTATAGTGTTCGCGAGTCCTACTTTCGAGTTGCAGATTGTCAATGAGAGCCTGCTTCTGGTGCAGGCTAATTCCCTTGCCGTGTTTTCTGATCGGACTCCGGTGTTGCGGTGTCGTTGGGCTTGCCTTGAGCGGCACCTTGCTGCCTCCCATCGGGCCTGGCTTCGACGAGGCGGTTGACTGGTCAGAGTCCCGTTTCTTCTGTCGCGCGGGAGCCATGATGACGTGTTATTGGCGATGCGCACGCGACTCGATGTTGCGTATGTTTGGGTCGAGAATCATGAGACTGAAGACGGGAGTCCGGGCGGTCGATGAGTGAGCGAGCTTCGATTGAGGATGGCTCGAGCGCGCGCCATGAGTGGCTGCCACCACGGAAAGTAAACAAACGGGGCAAGGGAGCAATTAGGTAAGCCAAGTGGGGCTCTTGACGCAGCACTCAGCGGCCCGCAATTGCAAGAGATGTCTAGGGGTAGCGCTACATTCTTCTGGCCAATGACAACGGCTCACACGCTGTACCGCTACTTCCAGGAGCTTTAGTAGGTTGGAGCGGACAGCGACGACACCGGCCAGGCTGAACCGCCTGACGACTGCAGTTGGAGCTGCCACCAGCACCAGCATCTCCAAAGAGCTCCAGCCTCGTTCCCGCATTCCACCGCGACTCGCTCAACGCATCGACTGAAACGAAGCGCCTCGTACTTTTGTCGTCGCTCTGTTTATTTGCATATTACTGCAATCTAGTCTGTACTGCCCGGAGCACCACCGCCCAAAATGGTCCTCGAGGCGGTGATGGTTGTCGTGGACAACAGCGAGAGCAGCAGAAATGGCGACTACCAGCCGACTCGGTTCGACTCACAAGTCGATGCCGTCAACGTTCTCTTCCAAAGCATCACGCAAGGCAACCCGGAGTCTTCGGTTGGGCTGATGAGCATGGGCGGCAAGGGTCCCGAGGTCCTGGTGACACTTACCACAGAGCAGGGCAAGATCCTCGAGGGCCTGCACCGGACGAAGAAGAAGATTGGCGGATCGTCGCACCTGAAGACGGGGATCCAGGTTGCTACGGTATGTTGTCATGTCCTGGGGCTGCCGTTGGTCCATACGGGTGATGGACTACGCTGACAGACGTTCTCCAGCTCGCCCTCAAGCACCGTCAGAACCGATCCCAACGACAGCGCATAATAGTCTTCATCTGCTCGCCGATTGAGGAAGACGAGAAGGAGCTCACACAGCTCGCCAAGAAGATGAAGAAGGGCAACATCTCGGTCGACTTCATTCTGTTCGGAGACCTCGACGATGATGACACGCAGAAGAAGCTGCAGGCCTTCAACGATGCTGTCAAGGGCAGTGAGGGCTCGCACCTGGTTGTCATCCCGCCAAGCAGCAAGCTTCTCAGTGACCAGCTCGTCGCGACGCCGATTCTCTTGGGCGAGAACGCCTCTGGTCCCGGCGGCGCCGGCGGCTCTGGCGGCGGTGGCGAGGAGTTCGAGTTCGGCTTCGACCCGGCGCTGGAGCCTGAGCTGGCACTGGCCCTGCGCATGAGCATGGAGGAAGAGAAGGCGCGCCAGGAGAAGCGCGCGCGGGAGGAGGAGGAGGCAGCCAAGAAGGCGTCGCTGGAGGGTGTCAAGGAAGAGGACGAGGCCGGCGGAAGCGGAAGCGGCGCGCAGAACGGGGACAAGAAGGACGGCGGGGATAAGATGGACACATCGTGAGAGAACAACTGCGACAGTGTTGCGTCTAGCTGTACAATAGATGGCGGGAGCACATCACCGGGGTAGATAGATATACAGTATGCCATGACGACCGCAAGACGTCCGGCCCTGCGCCATGAGACACCATCGACTACGCCAAGTCCGACATAGCTAGAATGCGATCTATTACCGGTTGTTTATCTCTCTAATATACGACAGCAGCTTGCGGTCAAAGAAGTCGCAGCGCACAGGCATCTCGAGTGAGTAGAAGGGGTTCTTCATGACGTAGTCGGAGTATAGGTCATAGATGCGCCGCAGCGTTACGTCGACGTTTGTCTGCGTGGTATCGGTGAAGAGGAGGAATTTTGTGCCGGTGAGGGTGGTAAAGCACTGCATGCGAAAGTTTTCCGTCTCGAGCACCTCGAGGCCGGAAGAGGGCTCGGGGCGGCTGGGGAGGATGTTTGCGCCGGGCGGGTGTGTGGGCGGGAGGGTCGCCGGCCGGACGGGGTTGAGGCGGGCTGTGATGGCGTGGACGCTGCGCGGGGGGTCAGTACGAGTGTGCGATGGCCACGACGGCGCCGATAGACGTACCCGTGAAAGGTGCCCGCGAGGACGAGGTAGTCGTTTGTGCTAATCTTTTGCAGGCCGGCGTCGTGGAAGGTCTTGTTGTAGATGAGGCCGCCGGCCTTGTTGATGATGATGAGGGCGAAGACGGTCCTGTGGAGGGCTCTTGTCAGACGCGGAGGGGGCACGAGGAGAGCAGAGGCGAAGGGCACATACATGGTGTCGTTGTCGTCGGGGTGTGAGCCGTCAGTCGGATGGCCTCCATCAACGTTGGCGAGCTCGACCCGACTTGAGTCGCGAGATTCCCGTTCCGCAGCCCCTGGAGAGGCTCACCCGCTGCACCGACGATGAAGCATGGGCCGGCCTGGTGAAGGGGCAGCACAGTCTGCGAGACGGGGCGGGGTCTCTGCGGTATGCGGTACGCTGGGCGAAGATGAGACGTGACGATGGGCAGACGGGATACTTTGAGTCGGATGACTGAGCGAGGGCTGGTGAGTGAGTGAGCGAGTGAACTGACGGGGGCGTTGCCAGTATGCGCCTCGAGCACTCGCGCACCTCCGACAATGGAAGACGGCTCTGGAGCTTGGGGCACTGCAGGCGCTGACAGCGGAGTGGACTACTAGGTAGGTGTGGTGCTGGTACTATCCCTAGGGGACTCGGCGGGAACTGTACCTCTACACTGCCGCAGCCCCCAATGCAATGGGGAGAGGCAGTCCAGCCTTGTCGCCCGCCCCACTAAATTGCATTTATTTGCCCAGTACAGGCAGGCCGCCTACCCACTCTTCAACCTCCGACCTCGAGCCTCGTCCCACCATCGCCTGCCGTCTTCGCTCCCATCGGCCGACGCATTTCTTTCGTTTCATCCATCCCTTTGACCTTATCGTGCTTGCACCTTTTAACGCCTCGATTTTGCGCGGCGCTTTTCTTCCCCCTCCGCTGGTCGCCCGCCTCGAGCCCCGCGTCCGCTCCGACCGTTGGGCAGCAAAGCGCGACGACGACGACGACGACGACACACGACGACGAGCGCGACGAGAGCCCAGGCACGCACGCACGCACGCACGCACGGACGGGCAGACTCTCTGCTCCGCCGACCGCCCAGCATGTCCAACAAGATGTCGCGCCCGAAGCCGCCCCCTCCCGGCACGGAGGAGGCCTCGGCGAACCTCAACCTGGGCGAGTTCCAAAACGTCGACACCCTGACGCTGTCCGAAGCCGCGCTCGTCCTCAACGCCCTGGTGGCCAAGCGCCGAAACGATCGTAAAAACGTCAATGAGACCGAGTACGTGCGGTTACCCTGTCGTTGCGCAAAGGGGCCCTTGTGGCTTGCAGATGGAGGGGACATGGGGCTCTGACCCGTGGGACTTGGCTGACTGGCTTTGACCTGCGCAGGATGTTGAATCAAACCCTCAACTACTTGGACCACTTTGCACGGTTTACGCAAAAAGAGAATGTCGAAGCCGTGGAGCGGCTGCTGAGCTCGCACAAGGACCTGGCCAAGTTTGAGCGCGCGCAACTTGGTGAGGCTCCATGAAATGCTGCCATATCACCTCGGGGAGAACAAGGGGTGAACCGACGTGATTGTTCTTCACTACGGATTGCTAAACAAGACAACGTATTTCTAGGATCCCTATGCTGCGAAAATGCCGACGAGGCAAAGACCTTGATCCCGTCGTTGCAAGACAAGATCAAGGATGAGGATCTGCAAGATCTGCTCGACGAGATCTCGAAGCTCCAGAACCGATGATCGAATGCTCTTCTCGCAAGCTGTATACATCAGCCTGTTGCCATCTTGTCGTCCTCTCGGGCTCGTAGCAGTAACAGAACCGGTTAAAGGGATGGAAAAGAACCCCTGGATACACTGGGTCCTCAAAAAGAGAAGAAGGCTGCGGCTCGACGACGCCGGGCCGGCCTGCCAGGAACTTGTTCTGGCCTTCTATAGGATTACGGGCGCGGGTACTTGCATTTCAGGGCGCATGGACAAACGACACAAGGGAGTGGGTTTCTTTTGCCGTTTTGTGATTTTCTTCCTCATCTTCCGTACAGCGCGAAGAGGGACTGGGTTTGCCGCACGTCCAGTACGAGAAAAGCGAGAATACCCCCAATAAATTGGAAAATGGGAATGTTGGCCAGAGCCCGATTCTTTCTGCGATCTACATACCCCGTGTCGCCCTCTCGGTTGCCCGTCTCTGTCTAGCCTCTTTGATTAAGCTTACATGACCATGCAAATAGCGCCAATTGTCTGCAAGTATTACGCGACTGGCCGTCGACTCTGGGGCATCTCCTTCTGGAAGCAACTCAGACTGTTCCTTTGGGTTGCAGATACATGGGGGGGATTATAGCTCAAGCAAGAACTGTTCGACGTGGCCATTGATTTACGACCGTCCGCCTCCTGCAGCACCGGGTGCTCTGTCGTTTCCAGACCCGGAACCACCGCCACCGAGGGTGCGCCACTGGTCCCACTGGTTGACGTATCCAGCGCGTCCGCTCTGCGTCTGGATGGAGCTGAGGTTGGCGCGCGGGTCTGCCGCGGGCGTTGTTGGCACGGAGCCGGGTGAATAGTGGTGATACGAGTGCGGTCGCACGAGACCACCAGCTGCGAAGTCTGCGGGTGACATTGGGCTCACTGGGAACACGGGAGCCTCGGCGGGCAGCTCGGCGGGTGCGGCGACGCCTCTGCCGTCCATTTCGACGGGTGAAACGGCGATAGTGCTCATCTCGTACGCGTCGGTTCCTGAACGGTGTTGATTTTGTGGGCGGTCTACCCGACCTGCAAAGCTGGGTGTCAATATCAGCAGAACGGGGGACAGCGAGCCTCGAAGGCTCGGGACCAGGTGAATCACCTCCAAACGGGGCAAAAGGATCGGTGCTGACTGGTCGGCCTGTCGTATGGGGAGACGCGTGCTGGTACTGTGGCCCTTGCTTCTCAACCGCAGAGGCGACCGCGGAGGCGTCGTCTCGGCCGGGTCCATGGCCGCTGCTCGGCACGCTGAAAACAAAGTCGTTGGAAATTTGCGCCTCTTCCAGGAGTCTCTGCTTGCGCTGTCGTTGAATCGCGCCCCATATAAGGACGACGATGATGGCTAGGCACGCCGTGCCGCCTACGGCCACGGCCACGATGGTTCCAGAGGCGACGGAGCCGGCTTGGGCGTTAGTCGTGGCGGAGGAAGAGCTCGCGGCGGGCGTGTCCGTCGTGGGGCTATATGAGATGCCTGTGGACTGGTCGGCGGCTGTCTTCGTGAGGGAAGGAGTCTCAACGAGAGAGGCAGTATCGGTTAAAGAGGGGATGTCGGTTGTTGAGGACGGGGCCTCGGAGAAGATGGTGGTGTGGCGCGTTACGGTCACGACTGACGAGTTGGGGATGGTGTGCGTGATGCCGGAATCCGTGCGCTTCGAAGTCGACGACGCCGTGAGGGTGATGGTGCTCCGGGGTCTCTCAGAGCTGCTCTCGGTTGTCTTTGAGGTGTGCTTGCTCGACTTGGTGCTGGTCGAAAGCGTCGGCAACGTGACGGGCGCCGAGGCCGTTGCGGTGTCGTCACCACCGTCGGGGCAGGTCGGCAGATCGCACGGGTCGACAGAGCAGCAGCCGAGAAAGTCGTTGCCGTCGCACCTGTAGAACGCGGTGCCTTTGGGACAAGTCGCGGCGTCGGCGGCGCGTTGGCCGAGCGCCTCGGGGGCTGGGACCATGGCTGGGGGTCGTCGTCGTGCCCGCGAGGCTGCAACGGCGTTGCCTGTGCTGGATGGTGGATGATGACGATGAAGATGGTGATGATGGAGCTTTGCGGGTGACTCGAGGGTTGGGAGAGAGGAACGCGAGGAGAAGCAAGCGCACAGCGTTGTTCTGCTGCTGCTGCTGTGATGCCGGTGGTGTAAAGGGAAAGAAGACGAAGAGGAGAGGAGGGCAACAGGAGGAGGAGAAGAACAAGACGGGGCACAACGGCCAGCCACGTAGAGATACGGCTGAAGAACGGCTCAGGAGGTGCGCGCAGCTGTTCAGCACTTGGCGCTGACGTCTGCCACTCTGAACGGAACCAGCCTCGGCCAGCTGGCGCAACTCTCTCTGTCTCTACCGCATAACCAACCCCCCTCACCCACCCAGGTCCTCCCGCCGAGGTTATCAGCCAGACGGCCAGACCCCTCGGTTCACCGCCTACCTACCTACCTACCAACCAACGGAGCTCGGCCCAGGGTCGAAGAGGGAGGAACGCGGCAGTGGTGGGCAAAAGGAGGGGGTGTTCTTCCCGCTGGTGGGCAGAGGGAGAGAGGGAGGGGGGAGGGGTGTCGCGGGGGGCGTCGTCTCGTCGGGTCGAACCAGGCAGGAGAGCGGTGAAGCGGCGGGGGTTGGCTGGCTGGCCTCGCAGACGAGCCGGAGAGATGGATGGGATGGGGTGGGAGAGAACAAGAGGGGAGGAGGGGGGCTGTTTCGTCAGCTGGGTTGCGGTGCGATGCGATGAGCACCCCTAGGTGAGTGTTGAGTTCGAACAGGGCGGCCGTCGTCCCCAATCACGCGTAGGCCAAGGCCAAGGCTGGGCAGCAGTGAGTAGGTATGGGAGGTAGGTCGGCACCGCAGCTATTGTCGGTACGATAGGACGGACGGATGGACGGAGCGAGCCAGCCAGCCAGCCAGCGAAGCCGGGCCAGCAAGATGGCCAAGGGACAAGGGGGCAGGCATCTCATCTCATCGCACCGAACCTCGCCGTGTGCGACCAAGAACAAGGCCCTACGTCGGACCGGTCCGTCCTCCTGCTCTCCTGCTCCCCAGCCGCCTCTTCCTCACTGAGCACACGTTGAGGGCTCTGCCGCCTTGATCTCGTCTCGCCGCCGCCACCGCCGCCGCCGCCACCGCACTCCGAGGCACCGACACTACCGCGTCATGCGTAGCCTTGTGCCATGCTTGTTGCTACTACTACTACTACTACTACTACTACTACTACTACTACTACTACTACTACTACTACTACTACTACTACTACTACTACTACTACTACTTCGTACGTACTGCCTACGCCATGTTGTGCAGTGCCGCGCAGCACGACTCTGTCTGTCCGTCCATCGTCATCGTGGCTGGCGGGCACTTGTTGTGCGCAAGCGAAGGGAAAAGGGCAAAGCGAAAGCGAAAAAAAAACATAAAAACGGATGGCTGCATGGTTACGTCCCTCCTTTCCCCTCCCCCCTCTCTCTCTGTCTGTGTCTCTCTCCGCATTGTTCCCGATATCCGTCAGGAGTACCTTATGGAACGGGAACCCCTGGTGCGGTCTGTGGGTTCGCATCATGTTGTTTCGATATTGAGCCGACATTTCTGCGTTTGCGCTTGCATATATCAATGGATAAAGTGCATCGTATATCTACATGTACACGTTGCCCGAGTCCAAACGTGTACGCCCCCGCCCCAATCCCTCCCCCCTGGTTCCCTATCCTGGTTGATGGGCGGATGCTGCTTCATCTAACGTTACCAGCCCGGCCTGCTCCCCCGCGGCGGGGTGCGTGAATCATACCTACCTATCTACCTGCCTGCCTACCGAGGACGACTAAACAAACGCCAATCTAAGGTGATGCCCGGGGGTTGGCAGGCAGGCAGGCAAGGGTCGCGAGCGGATCGAGTGAGTGAGTGTTCCAGGGGAAAAAAGGCAACCCGCCTCGGTCCGAAGCCCGCGTACCGTGTACGTACGTGGTAACAAACAAACAAACGCGGCTTAAGGGGGAAAGGAAAGGGAGGGGTGAAGGGGGGCCGCCTGGATGCAGCGAAACGTCCTCTGTGCGACCGCTGTCCCGAGACGGACACTCAGATGTGCAGACAGACACACGAGATGCACAAAAGAGAGGGTCAGGCGAGTAACCAGGCCGTTGTAGGTGAAGAAAAAAGTCCGAGACGCCGCTTCATTTGATGCTCAAATAGACATGTGTCTCCGCACATGCCTTGTCTGTCCCTCTCTCTATATAAACCAACCGTAACCACCCTGACCGGGACCGCTACTACTTACTACAGCTTCTCCAGCAGAATCTTGCTGCCCGCGTTGCCTACCGGCGCGTCCGCCTTCTTCTTGCCCTTCTTGCCACCCTTGTCCGCCTTCTCTGCCTTGTCCTCCTTGGCCGCGGCCTGCTCCGGCGTCATCTCCGTGGCCGCCTTCTCCAGTGCCTTCTTGTTCTTCTTGAGCGTCTTCTTCAGCTCGGCCGACTCGCCAAAGTCGCCCGCCTCCGTCATGGCGACGACGACAAACGAGCTCGGCCCCGTGGCCCAGTCCACCACGTAGTCCTTGATGACCGGGTACAGGTAGTTGGCAAACCCCAGCGGCGGCTCGACCTGGACCACCTTGCCCGCGGCCTTGTCGAACCGACCCCCCTGGATCAGGGACTTGAGCATGCGCCCACCAAACGGCGTCCGCGAGATGTGCGGGGCCGCAGCCACTTCGTCCTCTGCCGGCTCCTGCTTGGGGTCGCCCTTGGCAGACTGTGCGACGGCCTCGAGCGCCGCCTCCTTGCCTTGCACCTCGGAGAGGAGAACGTCGGCGACGAACTGGCAGCCAAACGCCGTCGACATCAGCTCTGTTGATCCGGCGGCAATCACCGACAGAAGCTGAGGGGCGAAAGCGGCGATGAGCTCCTTGCGGCGAACGTCCTCGTCCTTCTTACTCGTCGTCTTTCGAATCTCGTGCACCTCCTGCAGGACCTCCCAGTCGAACGATTGGCTGGCGGGGAACAGGGACTTGGACAGCCCCTCAAACAGATACAGCAGCGTCAACCTCGCGTTGGGGTTGTTGACCGCACCGACGACGTTTTGCACAATCTCGTCTTCCTTGTCGCCGAGCAACTCGGGGAATACCGACTTGGCGACGAGCTTGGTGTCGTCGATGACGTCGAAGGCAGTCAGGATGACGAGGTGGGCGTAGTTGTCGCCCGCCATGAGGACGAGCGTGTCCTTGTACGTTTTGAGCAGCTGTTTACGGTCCTTGGATGTCCCGTGCGCGAGCAGCAGACACGACAGGCGCGCCCCTGACTTGGTAAAGGCCATGTTCTTGAGCAGGTCGCCGCCCTCGTCTCCCTTGATGAGCTCCATGAACTCGGTGAACTCCTCCGTCCCAGGCGTAGTGCTGGAGTAGTATTGAAACATGGCGTCGTGCAGCATGGTGAAGCCTGTCATTTTCTTTTGGATCAGGGTGTTGATCATGTCCACCAAGCTCTTCATGATGGGTCCGCGCTTGCTGGGCTCTTTGGCGAGAATCTCCTTGAGGTCGGCGGTGGGCGTCGTGTCCTTGGTCAGCTCGCGCAGGGAAAACTCGGGGCCGTACCACTCGCGCAGCAGGCTCGCCTTTTGCTCCTTGGTGGCCACCGTGCGGTAGATGTCGTCGAGGATCCACGAGGCCTCGGCGTGGTTGATGAGCTTGCGGACCTTGCCGTAAAAGTTGGGAATGACGAGGTCGCGGATCTCGTCGTCGTTTTGCACCAGGAGCTTACCGATGAGGAACTTTGCGTAGCGGCTCTCGGCGAGCTGGGCGTAGCTGCCCTCGAGCTCGCGGGCGATTTGCTTGCGCTGCTCGGGCGTCGAGTACTTGATGGCCGTCTGGACGGCCCTGACGGCGTCGTGCTTGAGCACAAAGTCCCTGCAGCGGCCGGTGATGATGCTGAACAGCTCCTCGACGAGCTTCTGCCGCTCGTCCTTGGGCACGTGCGACTTCCTCCTCAGGCGCTCCCAGATCTTCTTGGTGCGGTGGACCTCGTCGGCGAGGGGCTTGGCGGCCTTGCGCTCCTGGGCAAGCTGCTTCTGCTTTGCGTGCGACTCGCGGGACGTCATGCCGGCTGCGTTGGAGGGGTCAATGTTAGCTGGCGCTGCACGTTGTGGGTAGGGACAGGCGCTGTTCTGGGAGGGGAAGGGGGGGAGGCGCGCAAAGAGAAACGTACAGCGGTCAAAGGCAGTGTTGGCCTTGTCGCCGCCGGCCTTGGGCGCATCGTCAGACTTGCCCTCGAGCTTGACGCCGCCATCGCCATCGTCGTCGGAGAAGCTCTCAAAGTCATCGGACTCGTCCTTGGCCGGTCGCTTGGGAGGCTCGGAGGAGTCGCCCATCCGCGGCTTCTTGGCCTTGCCGTCGGACTTGGCCTTGGTCCCGGACGAAGACTTTCTCTTCTCGCCGACCTTGGCGTCTTTTGAAGCCATCTCTCGTCGTCCAACTGTGGGGGTTTTCGTTGGTGTACGGCGGTGCGAGGTTGGAATTGAGGGGGGGATGCTCGCGAAGAGACTGAGAGAAGTGCTACTCAATTATTTGAGAGAGCCATTCTCCGTCGCAGGCACTACAGAGACTTGCCAGCGGTGCCGCGCCGCGCTACCCAGATTTTTTTTTTTGTCAAACTGCCGAGCGGTCAGCGTCGGCTAGGCCTATCTGGGCGTCGCCGGGACCCCGCCATCAATCGGCGCCCCACGTCGCTGTGGCGGCGCCTGGCTTGCATCCAATGCACTCACTGCCTACGAAGTAACTAAGTTACCGTACAAGTTGCGTATCCAAGGCCAGTTGCGACATCGAAACAGCACAGGGCCTCATCGCGGCTAGACGTCGCGCACATCTCCCACATACCCGTCCTGTCCGTCTGGCAATCGGTCCTGCCATATCCTCCAAGATGGGCCGAGAAGACCAAGTGGAGGAGCGCGAGGTGCTCGAGTCCATTTTCCCCGACGAAATCACAGGTCAGTTTCCCCTCCTCCCCCTTCTTTCATGGTGTTCGAAAAGCAAGCATCGCTGAACCCCCCCCTCCCCTCTCGTGACAGACATATCCGAGACCGAGTACAGGATATCCGTCACGTTAGACCCCCCGGATGGCGTCCCCGGCCAGGAGGAAGAGGACGAACCCCCGCAGTTCTTCCTGCAGGTCCGCTACCCGGCCGACTACCCAGACTCGGCGCCGCACCTCGACATGATCGCGCCGCCCAACGCGGCCCCGCACCCCGACTTCAGCGTCGCCGACGACCGCGAGCAGCTCCTGGCGGGGCTCGGCGACACCATCCAGGAGAACCTCGGCATGGCCATGGTCTTCACGCTCGTGTCGGCGCTCAAGGAGGCGGCCGAGCAGCTCATCCAGGACCGCCGCGACGCCGCCGCCAAGGTCAAGGAGGAGGAGCTTCTCGCCGCCGAGCGCGAGGAGAACAAGAAGTTCCACGGCACCCCCGTCACCCCCGAGACGTTTCTCAAGTGGCGCGAGGACTTCCTCCGCGAGATGGCCGAGAAGGAGCAGCGCGAGGAGGAGGAGCGCCTCGCCGAACTCAAGAGGGCCAGGGTCAAGGAGCCCGTCAAGCTCACTGGCAGGCAGCTCTGGGAGCGCGGCCTCGCCGGCAAGGTCGACGAGGAGGCCGACGAGGAGGAGGACGACGGCGGCATGCCGACAGAGGGCATGGACAAGCTCCAGGTTGAAGCTGCCTGAGCGGCGGACGAGCATGGACGGCGCATGATTTTTGGGAGTTGGACAGACCATGATGGGTTTCGTCTCGAGAGTTGGCCCTGGGTGGGCACACACCATCACGGCTAGCGGTCTTATACGGTACAGAGAATGCACCTCGTGCACGGGCGCAACGGCCAGGAAGACGCTCTGCGTATATACATACTGCTTCAGACTTGAAGCCGATCAGATCCAGAATCTACATGCCAGCGGCTTTGATGTCCGCCCCGCGAAGCGCGCCATCCTTTTGTCGTGCTTCTACCCCAACGCCGTCTAATGCCGCCATTCAAACCCGTTCAAATTCCGACGTCCATGCCGCTCTAGTCCTGCATCTCGTCGTCCTCATCTACCTCGCCGTCGTCCTCGCCGCTGTCTTCCCAGTCGTCTTCCTCGCCCTCTGGGAGCTCGCCCAGCTCCTTGTTGATGGCGTTGAACAGCTCCACCGCGTGCTCGCCCAGCCGCTCGTCCTCGTACTCGAGCATGGCGTACAGCTTGAGGCACCGTACCAGCCACTTGCGCGACGTGGACCACGTCGACCTCCACTCCTCGCCCTCGAGCTGCGATTCCTTGGCGTTGCTAGCCTCGCCGTTGGGCGCTGCCGATGCCGACTTGGCCCCGCCCTCGCGCTGCTTCTCGCCCGCGATATACAGGCCCCAGCCGCCGAGGTACCACGCCTCGACGCTCTGGTCGTCGTCGGCAACTAGGCGTTCGAGAACGCGCAGGGCCTCGTCCTCCATCTCCGTCTCGAGCAGCAGGCGCGCCAGGCCGACGCGCGTGGGGAACTCGGGGACCAAGGGGTGTTCGGGCGGCAGGTCCTGCCACAGCTCGAGGCTGCGCCGCAGCGCGCCTTTTGCGTCGTCGACGCGCGTCTGCGAGATGCGCACGTTGGCGACCGTCTGCCACGTCTCGGGGGAGCCCGGGGCGATGAGAATGGCCTCGGTGATGAGGGCCTCGCAGCGCTGCTCGGCGTCGTCCTCCCACGACAAGTCGGTCATGTACACCTCGGCGACGGCGCACAGGACGCCGCCCAGCTTGTTCTGCTTCTCCTCGAGGGTGGCCTGCTGGTCCGGGGTGCGGGACGGCAGGTCGGACAGGGCCTGGATCTGTTTTCGCAGGGTCGCGGCGCCGCGCTCGAACCACCGGACGCTGTCCTGGCCGCCGTCTTCGCTGAGCTGGGCCAGGAGCAAGAACTTTTCGGGCCCGCCGCCGACCTTTTCGTCGACCATGCCATCTCCATCGAGCTCGACGGCGCGTTGGAAAAAGGACCGCGCCTCGTCGACGTCGCCCGCCTCGACGTGCAGGATTCCCAGCAGGTTGAGGGCGCGCAGCTCATAGTCGCCGCCGGAGCCGGTGGCCTCGAGCGCGCGGGCGGCGAGGACTATGGCCTCGTCGAGGTTGCCGACGTCGAGCTGCGTCTCGGCATCGGCGAGGATGGCGCCGGGGCCGGGCTGCTTCCTGTCGCTGGGCCGACTAGGCGCCATCTCGGAGTGTGTGCGTGCGTGTGTGAGTATATGGCGAGATGAGTGCCGGCTAGCTGCTGCTGACGATTGGTGCGTCTGGCGGCCCCTTTGGAGAATATGGGGGTGTCCGCGAGGCGGTTCGAGGGCTTGCTGATTGTAAGAATGAGGATGAGGATGGAATGATGAAAGAATGGAATTGATGAGGCAACAGAGCAGCAGCAGCAGTAGCAGGGCCGCTCGCCGCTGTGGAGTAGACGACGGGAACATGGAGCGTCGTCAAAAATTTTGGGCAGCGGCGTCGTTATCGATAAGGCCCTACTCAGCACCTAGCTTACCTTCATTGGCGATGCTGCTAGTTAGTTACTGTGCCGCCCGCAAGCCTCGCCCGCTGGGCACCCACTTACAGCAGCTGGAGGGTGGCCACAGCCAGCCCGCCCGCTGGCCCGCCGTCCCTCCCGAGAACCGAGACCCCGACGTCGCAGATTTGAGCCCGCCTCGGTGTCGGACGAATTACTTGCACGACTGCCCTTTCTCAGAAGCCCGGGGGCCGAATCGAACAAGGAAGAAAAGAGACTCTCCGTTCTCCCAACGCGCCTCGCCCTTCATCATCATTCGACGAAACAGGAAGAGGGGAAATAGAGCTTGAAGTCATCATCACAAGTCTTTATCTCATCTTCACTTCCCGTCCGCCCTGGCATACACCACACTCACCGCCATCATCAGCTTCCTCACCACCACCCCTCACTGAGTCACCCGGCTCAAAACACACACCTCACCGTCCACGCACACCCAGCTGCTGCTGCCGCCGCCATCACCACAATGTTCACCGGCATCGTCGAGGACGTCGGGGGTAAGTCCACCACCATGACCGTCACCAACACCACCACTGTTGCCAAACTCGCATTCATCCCGCTCCATGCACACTCACTCACTCACTCGTCCAACGCTAACCTCTCCCCTTTCCTTCGCGGCCTCTACAGTCGTCTCCCACCTCGACACCAACGACGCCACCGGCGGCACCACAATCACCTTCTCCGTCCCGCCCGGCTCGGCCCTCCTCGCCGACTGCCACGAGGGCGACTCCATCGCCATCAACGGCTGCTGCCTCACCGTCACCTCCTTCACCCCCTCGTCCTTCAAGGTCGGCGTCGCCCCCGAGACCCTCCGCGTCACCAACCTCGGCGCCCTCACCCAGGCCGCCCGCGTCAACCTCGAGCGCGCCGTCCGCGCCGACACCCGCATGGGCGGCCACTTCGTCCAGGGCCACGTCGACTCCGTCGCCGAGATCCTCTCCGTCCTCCCCGACGGCAACGCCCTCACCTTTCGCTTCCGCCCCCGCGACCGCGGCACCCTCCGCTACATCATCCACAAGGGCTTCATCGCCATCGACGGCACCAGCCTGACCATCACAAAGGTCGACGACGACGCCGGCTTCTTCGAGATCATGCTCATCGCCTACTCCCAGGAGCGCGTCGTCCTCGCCCAGAAGAAGCAGGGTGACACCGTCAACATCGAGGTTGACATGATGGCCAAGTACGCCGAGAAGTCGCTGGCTGGCATCCTCGGCGCCGAGGGCAGCGCCGCCATGCCTCTGCTGGAGAAGATGGTTGAGCGCATCGTCGCGCAAGGCATGGGCGCCAAGGAGTAATCTGTATGGAGTCAAACTGAAAACAAAACACAAATTGGTCAAGAATTGCAGCGTCGCGCCATATCTTGTTCATGTAACTGGGTATCATAGAATCTCATCTCACACCTTGAAGCCGTTGAGCAGCTGTAACATCCGAGCAAAACCCCCCGGACCTCGGCAGCCATACAGCCTCACTTCCCGCCATGAAGCTGTTCGCCGCTTGCGCCGTTCAAGCGTCCCCCCAGACCTCGGCAATCTTTTGCCCCAGCGGCTTGCTAATCTTGGTGCGGCCGACCAAATGGTCGAGCTCCGTCGACACGAGCTCCCGCTTCCTCTTCCTGCCCAGCTCGCCCGTCCCGCAGGCCTCAAACGCCTTGACAAACTCATAAGGCGTCTTCCATCGCTTCTGTATCTCGAGCGCCCGCTCGCCCGTCACGCCGCGCGTCGTCATGAGCATCTTGAGGAACACGTCCCGCAGCGTCATCATTTCCGACTTGGACGCCAGCGACGCGAACGCGGGATAGCTGATGTAGTAGCCGACCGATGGATCCCTTTCCCGAAGCCTCCCCAGCAGGGGCAGGTAGTTTTGCGCCGTCAAAACGTGGGTAGGGATGACGCTGAGCGTCTTCCTCTCGTAGTCCCTCTTGAGCATCGCCGTCAACCTAGCCAGGTACTTGATGGTGTCGTCCATCTTTGCCGTCCGCTTGACAAAATAGCCACTGACCACTTGCGTGGATGCAATGGCCGACTGGACCGACTCTTCATACCTCTGCAACGTGGCGGCATCTATTGAGATGTCCTCAATGATGTAGATGACCTTTTTCACCCCGGACCGCCTAAGCCGGAACTTTTGCTCGTGAAAACGGCCATCCTTGATGCTGCCAATCAGGTCATCAAGACGTTTTCTCTCGACGATCCAGTCTAGGACGATCTCGTCTCCCTCCGCGCCGTGCCTGGCCAGCAGGTCCGGATCGTGAAGCTTGGCAATCCACTGAGCGTCGCCAACCTCCAGACTCCTCATGATGGGCTTGACGCCTTGCTTGGCCAGCTCCTCCTGCATGTAGTCACGATCCGTCTTGGCCCGGACCTCGCGAACATCAAGGACAAGATGAACGGTAAACGAACCCGGATTGAGGCGGATCGGAGCAAAGTCGGGGAGCGCTCCGTCTCCAGGGATGAGGGGTCCTTCGGCGACGACATTTTGGTAGGGTGAGGGCTGCGTCTGTAATACCTCTGGTTGCGGAGGCGGGGACTCGAGACGAGGCGCTGGCCCGGGCTGCGGAGAATCGGGAACCTGCCTCGATGTCTGTTGCGCCGCGTCGGCTTCACCTTTGTTCTCGGACTGCCACTCGCGTGTGTCCTTGATGCGCTTCGCCACGTCCCAGCCGTCGTCAGTCAACGCATAACGCCGCAATGGCCTGCCCCTCTCATAGACGAGCTCCTTTTGGACCAATGTCTTCATCGAGTTCCACGCCGTGTAAAACTTTGTGGGGTCGGGCGGCGCGGTAAAGGAAGCGTCGCAGTGTGGCTGGGACACCTCGATGATCTCCGTCTTTGTCATGCCCGTAGTTGAGTCCTCGGGCTGGGTGGACAGTCCGAGCACGAGGGCGTAGGCTCCGGAGCGAAAGGCCGGGACGTAGGGCTTGGGCTTCCTGGCCGTCTTCTTCCTCTTGCCGGCGGCACCGTCATCGTCGCCTTGCTGCGCCCTCTCGGCAGCCTTCCTCACTTGGGGGTGCTCGGGCATGGGCTGGCCATGCTGCTGGCAGTGCTTTTGCAGCTGGGCCGTGAGCCGCTCGCAGAGTTTTGGGCCGAAGCCCTTGAGCTGCTGGAGCTCGGCGGGGTGCTGGAAGACGAGGGGGCAGGCCTTGAGAGATTCGTAGGCGTTCCTGTAGACGGTGGCGCCCTTGGAGTTGCGCTCGCGGGCGACGTCGAACCATTCCTTGACCCAGGCGAGGAGCTGGGGGTTGGCGCAGTCGGCGTCGTCGGGCATGATGACGCCGGTCCACGCTTGACTGAGGTGCTGCTGGTGCGAGCTCAAGTCGTGTCCGGGGCCTGCCGCAGCCGCAGCCGCAGCTCCATGCGGCAATATTCTGAGCAAAGAAGGAAGCACAGGTTCCGGTGCAAAATTGAGCGACTGAAAGCCAAAAGAAAGTCCAACGACGGTACAGCACAGAGGCGTGCGAGCGCAGTCGCGTCTAGGTTGGTGAAGCTGCGCGTTAGGCAAGGGGCTACAGCGCGAAAACACGTGCCACAGGGCCCTGGGGCGCGCGACGGACGCTGCGGTGCAGGGGGCATTTTGTTCCATTATTACGTCGATACGGGGTGCGGGGCAGGTCCAAGGTCCACCTATGCTCCACGGGCCACTTCGTCCCTCGGGCAAGTACCATATCGACTTCAAGGTTCCTTGGGCTGCACTGTCCGGTGGCCCCCAACAACCGGTGGAGCGTCGGCCAACTCGGCCAGCGCAGCAACATGGAATGAAACATTTTACGTACTAATTACATCTAGTACCTGGCCTCCCGTCCCTGGCATCCATAGAGACTCGAGTGCAGACAGGGTGGGCCGGTCGCTCCAGATGCTTGCTGTACGTGCGTTTGACGTGCAGGATGCACGTACATGTATGCACATGGACGTGGAAGGGTCTCACCGTCCTTTGAACTCGCCGACGACAGCCGCTGGCTGTACGGATGTGTGGCCCTCCCCATCGAGATATCAAACGGCAATGCATAGTACTAGGTAGGCGAGGCAAGTTGGACGTGTCGGGCGGAGGGCGGTCACCGTCCAGATGTGCCCGCTACTAAGGCAGTAGCCTATCTGGTTGCTGCGCGGCAAAGAGCGGTCGGGAGGTGCTTTTGCTCGTTGCGGGCAGCGAGGAAGCTGTTGTGTTGCTGGCTGTTTGCTTTGCCGCCAGGCAAACGAGCCACGACGACGGCGGGTGGCGTGCAACACCCGGACGGTACTCGACGGCGAGTTTGAAGCTGGGGAAGGTGAATACGGCGCCGTGCCCCGCTGTTGGTCGGTCGCCTCTGCCCACACCGACTCATGGATCAAGTCAACTGCACAGTACCATATATGACAGTGGAGGACGGGCAGTGATGCGCACTTATTATGCCTTCCAAGTACTTCCTCTGTGCGGAACTTCAGGCCGTGGAAGCGGTACTTAGGCCACTGCAGGCACCCGACCCGAAGTGCATCGATGGCGGGGTTCGTATTGCCCCCATCAGGGCCCCAGAAGTGACGTGAGAGGGCCGCCTGCCCGCCTAAAAGCCCAGCAGTAGTACAGTAGGTACCTACCTAGTACCCCGTAGGTTCCATCCCTACTCCCTGTACCTAGTAGGAACATCAAGTTCCTAGGGTCCGCTCCCGCCTCGTTCCCAGCCGCGGGGGCCTTACAGGACCACCTATGCCCAAGGAACAAAGCACACGCAAGCCCCGCATCCATCAACCCTCCCACCAGACACGACAGATAGCCCAGCTCAGCGCAGACCTCCACTCGAGCACTCCATCACAACCTACCAAGCACAAGGCAGGTACTACGTTAGTTACCCACAAGGTGAGGGACCCCAATGGAACCCCCCCCTCGTTTCTAGGGCCACGAGGCCGCCGCCCCTCCCGCCATTCCAGGTCACTGCACTTGCGTCTGCCAAGTACAGAACTACTAGTACTACTCGACTCGTCTCCTTCTCCCATATCTTCCCTCTCCGCCTCTTCTTCTCCCTCTTCTCCTTCCTCCTCTCCCTCCTCTCCTCCATCGCGTCGCGTTCTAATTATAATCCAGACGAGGCGAGACGGGCTTGCTAGTCCACTCTCGCTGCTAGTGCTGCCCCTCGCCCCCGGCTGCACCGAGCCGAGCTGATGTGAGCTGAGCTTCCTTCCTCCATCAAAAGCCCTCAACGACCACCCGGCTAACATTCACGCCGTCTTTTTCTCTTCGCTGGAGCTCCCTTCCTCGCCGTCGCCGCCACAACCTCATATCTTGCTGACGTTCCACCCGCCAGTCGCCATGGATGACAAGTTCCTCGCCGCCTCGGCCAAGTACGCCATCGTCCCCGGCCAGACATACAAGTATGGCACCGCCGGCTTCCGCATGAAGGCCGACCTCCTCCCCGTCGTCTCTTTCCGTGTCGGCCTCCTTGCTGGCCTTCGCAGCCGCAAGCTCAATGGCCAGGCCATTGGTGTCATGATCACCGCCAGCCACAATCCCGCCGCCGACAATGGCGTCAAGATCGTCGACCCCATGGGCGAGATGCTCGAGCAGGATTGGGAGGCCTTTGCCACACGCCTCGTCAACGCTCCCTCCGACCAGAAGCTGCTCGAGGAATACAAGGCCCTGGCCGCTAAGCTCGGCATCGACCTCAACGCTCCCGGCCGTGTCGTCTACGGCCGTGACACCCGCCCCTCGGGCCACGGCCTGGTCGTCGCACTGGCCGCCGCCCTCGACGCCACCGCCATCGAGCACACCGACTACAAGATCCTCACCACCCCTCAGCTCCACTACCTGACGCGCTGCGTCAACACCGAGGGCACCCCCAAGTCGTACGGCCAGACGAGCGAGGCCGGCTACTACCAAAAGTTCTCAGACGCCTTCGTCCGCGCTCTGCGGGGCAGAAAGATCCAGGGCCAGCTGCAGGTCGACTGCGCCAACGGTGTGGGCGGTCCAAAGTTTTCCGAGATGCTCAAGGTCATTCCCAAGGATGTCACCGGCTTCGACGTCAAGGTCGTCAATGATGACGTCCTCCGACCCGAGGTGCTCAACCTCGAGGTACAGGCCCCCCCCACCCCCCCAATTGCATCGCAGAGTAACCGTGCTGACCGAGCCAGTGCGGTGCCGACTATGTCAAGACCAAGCAGCGAGCCCCCCAGAACCCCAAGCCCGTCCCCGGCCTGCGTTGCTGCTCCTTTGACGGTGACGCTGACCGCCTCATGTACTACTGGATCGACCCCGACACCGGCTTCTTCATGCTCGACGGCGATCGCATTTCTTCTCTCAACGCCTCCTTCATTGGCGACCTTGTCCGCTCGGCCGGTCTCCAGGACGACCTGCGCATCGGCGTTGTCCAGACCGCATATGCCAACGGCGCCAGCACGACGTACATCGAGAAGCACCTGCAGCTGCCGGTCGTGTGCACCCCAACCGGCGTCAAGCACCTGCACCACGCCGCCTGCCAGTTCGACATTGGTGTCTACTTCGAGGCCAACGGCCACGGCACCGTCGTCTTCTCTCAGGAGGCGATGCGCGTCTTCCGCGAGAAGGAGCCCCAGTCCCCCGCGCAAAAAGACGCCCTGGAGACGCTCGCTGCTGTGGGTGACCTCATCAACCAGACGGTCGGCGATGCCATCACCGACATGCTCATGGTGGAAGTCATCCTCGCGCACAAGGGCTGGTCCCTCAAGGACTGGGCCATGACGTACACGGACCTGCCGAACCGCCTGGTCCGCGTCGAGGTCGGCGACAAGGATCTGTTCCAGGCCACCGATGCCGAGCGTCGCCTCAGCCACCCGCCGGGTGCCCAGGACGAGATCGACCAGGTCGTGAGGAAATACTCGAGCGCCCGCTCCTTCGCCCGCGCCAGCGGCACGGAAAACGCCTGCCGCGTGTACGCCGAGGCCGCGACCCGCTCCGAGGCGGACGAGCTCGCCAACAAGGTCGCCCAGATCGTCAAGCAGTTCGGCTCGTAGGACGACTCATTCTTGGCTGGGCTTGAGGACGTCCAGAACGCGCGTGACGAGCTTATCCGCTACTGGCAGCCCGACTGGCGGCGGTGTTGAACAGAGAGCAGCCGGCCAGCCAGAGACGCAGTTACCTGGCTCTGTGCGTCCCCTTCAACCTAGAAGGGCAACCGGAAGGGCAAGCAGAGAATGAAAAAGCAGTCGGGTGAAAAAGGCAAGAAAGACGTGGCGACTTATACTTAGGCAACGGCCCCAAAAAAAAATAAACAAAAAGGTGAGACTGCAGTCAGGGGCTGCGGTAGTAAGAAGACTCGGCCAGCATGTGGTGGACTCTGAGGCGCTTCGTCAGGCACATATTCACACATTCCGTCCTCTCGCTCTCTTCACCACTTGTTCACCGCTGCTCTCACATCACATCACATTGGCGAAAAAAGCAACTCTTGACGAGGGAAAAAAGTCATTGTGCACCGGGGGGGTTGGTTGGTCCTGTTTTGCCCAAGGACGGTAGACTGCATATCACTTACGTAGTAGCGGAGGCAAAGCCGGGAAGCCCCTCCCCGCCTTGAATACCAACCTCACGCGCGCGTGGTTTGGCACGAATCCCTCCTTGACGTGCGCTTGAAGCAGTAGTCGCCATTATTGCTGTGTCGATTAATGCTGGGCCGTGGCGTACGCATAGTACATGTACATGTTCTCGGGGAGCGGAACTGGACCGACCGGGGTTCCTCTCGTTCGGTTCACTTAACCTATGGAGAAACGTGGATGTCAAGATTGGGGGTTTATCGAGTGCTGGTTTTCTGGTGTTGCCATCGACCCGGGGGGGGGGGTTCAGAGGGGAACCCGTAATTCCGCCTCGGACGACCCTTCCATCCATCATCATATTATTACACACACAGACACCACTCACTCGCTCACTCACGTAAACGCCTCTTACTTCTTGTCTCATTGTGTTCTCTTTTATACCCCCTCCCCCTTTGATGCCGTCGTAACAGACCCAACACAGAGCGCCTCTATCAGTGGTGGAAGAAACAATGGAGGGCAAAAACCCCATGCAAATCGTCCCAAGCGCCTCTCCGCGGGCTACCATCCTCATCGTCTTCTTCTCCCTTCTGGACCTGTTTTCGTCCTTGAACTCTTCCGCGCGTAGTGGCAGCTACAGCTCTGCCCTCAAATGTTGAACCCAGAAAACAAAAACCTCCCAAGTTCCCAAATCATGTTGCCCTACCATGCCCACTTGCTCGTCAACCAACTAGCACATGCGGTAGGTGCACTTGCCGGCGCTGGTCCGGGTGGAGTCGTTGGTCTCAAGCTCGTAGTCGACCTCGATGTCGAGGTCGCGGCGGTTCTTGTCGTTGGGCTTAACGAGGAGCTTGCAGTTAATCTCCTCGCCCTCCTGGACGGTGAGAACGTCCTTGAAGTAGAAGACGGTCTGCTTCCAGTGAGTGTACTTGGTGTGGGGGCCCGTGGAGAAGCGGATGGGCTTGTGGCAGGCGGTGAAGTCGATATCGAACCACGAGACGAGGGCGTGGATGAAGTCGTCGCGCTTCACCGACAGCTTGAAGGGCGTGGTGAAGGCCAGGTCGGCGGTGGTGCAAGTATAGAGGTCGAGGGTCAGGACCGACGTCGGGTCCGTAACGACCGTCTTAAGCTCGACGGTGTCGACGAGGGGTTCGGACAGGGCCGTCTCCTTGAGGGGCGTGTAGTCGAATCCGTAGACGTTGTCCCAGACTTGGTCGGTCGTGTCAGCGCGCGGGGAACATGGTGGGTTTGAACAGACAGGGAGTTTTGGGTTCTGCGCGCGCTTCTTGACTTACATCCAATCTTCTCATCCTTGTAGTCGCCATCCTCAATGCCGGCAAAGAAGATGGTGGCCTTGTCGGGGAAGATGAGGCCGTCCTTCTCGAGGTAGGTATCGCGAGCGTACAGGACAGTGTCGAGCATGGACTCGTAGAGAAGAAAGTAGCCCATCCACTCCGAGATGATGATGTCGACCTTGGGGAAGGGCAGCTTGACCTCCTCCATCTTGCCCTGGATAAGGGTGATCTTGTCCGACAGGCCGTTGGCCTTGACGATCTCGCGCGCCTTGAAGATGATGGACGACATGTCGACGCCAATGACATGCTTCGCGCCAGCCTTAACAGCGAACCTGGGGGTCGAGTCATGTTAGAGCTTGTCGGGCTGATGCGTCGGGCGGCAAAGCGCACGGGCGGGAACGTACATGGACAGGATGGCGGTGCCGCAACCGACGTCAAGGACGACCTTGTCCTTGAAGAGGTGCTTGTTCTGGAGGATGGCGTTCATGTACGACCGCGTGCGGACCTCATCTTTCTGCGCAAGGGACATGGGGGTCAGCATCTCCTCGTCTCACTCCCGACTCCCGATGCGGGCGCTGCGCGATCTGATCTCGCGAGACCAAACGAAGGGTGCATGGCGGGGGCGGGGCAGCGGGCGCGCAAAAGCTTACCAGCATTTCCTCGTGGATGCCTTTGCGACGACAAAAGAGCTATGGTCAGCACGTGTGCAAGTTACGGGGCGCGTTTCCTGGTTTTCCCTTGCGCGGGCGATCGTACCGTGGTGGTCGTAGCTGTAGTGGTTCAATTCAGCGGTCAGCCAAGCTCGCACTCTCGGTAGTCTGCAAGCACTGGGATCATGTCGCCAACGATGCGGAGGCGCATCATATGCGTCCCCCCGGAAGGAGAAGAGAAGGGGGGGCTCCGAAGTGTAGACGTACCTCTTGAAGTAGTGCTGCTCGCTGTGCGCAAGCTCATTCATCTTCTGCTCGGCCATTTCGACCTCCATCTTGTCGCTGCCGCTCATGCTGGGCTTTCTTGTCCGCTGATGCTGCGCGCGCGGGTCTAGGCAAAAGAACAAAACAAACTATTCGTGTCGAGAGGGCTGAGAAACGAGTTCGAGCGCCCAGGATGATCCGTAATCGAGACCGGGGACGGACACTAAAGAGGCGACAACAGCGACGGACGGGCAAGACGGAGAGACTGGGACCACGACGAGTATGAACGAGACTGAAAGGGCAGGCACGGCGGCGGGCTGCAGGTTTTGTCGGGCAGAAAATAATTCAGGGTCGTCACCGCCTTGCGCAGTGGGGGGGGGATTGCAGGTTGGGCACATGTTAGTACGTAGTGAGGGGCTGCCCGCTGCTAGGTAGGCGGCTGGGCTGGGCTGGGCTGGACTGGGCTGGGCAGCAGGTGGGCTGGGCTGGCGGCCGTGCAGGGCTCTTTGTTGGACCCTTCCAGGTGCCCGCCATTTCGGTCCATTGACGCCCGCCAGCCCGCGGCCCGCTCCCAGCGCCCATGTAAGGAAGGCAGCGCTAGACCTGGAACGGGCAGCGCGCGGAAGGCTCTGTCTGACCCTTGTTGACCGCGAGTCGTGGCATGTCTACGCCAAAAGTCAAGTCGCCCGCCATGCCTCGCCGTAGCTGAGAACGACGCATATATCAGAGAAAATCCGTGCGGGTGGTGCCACGGATTGTGATATGAAAGGTCCACGTCTCTACGTCGTGTCCACATTGCCAGACTTTCCGGCCACAAGGACATCAAATAGTACGCATGGCAGAGCAGAGCGACAAATACGAAGTAGATAGTCTCATATGAGGAGGCATGCTCTATGTATGGTATAGTCAGATCCGACCGCTCTCAGTCGTGTATGCCTCTGCCCAGTATAGCATCGCCCGACCCGTCTTGCCAGTGAAGCAAGCAAAAACCGCAGAGCAACTTGTTTGAAAATTGACCCAACGCCGCCAACGCCCAGTACAATGAGGTGACAACACCGCCGCCGCCACCACCGCCGCCGCCGCCGCCATCTCACATCCCTCAGGAGCGAAAAGGGAGGACCTCACACCAGCAGCACGCTGTTGATGCAGCCCTCGTTCTCCGGGTTGTTGGTGACTTGGGCGTAGCGACCCCAGACGACCTTGCCGCCGGCTGTGACCAGGCCCAGCTCGCTGACGTTGACCTCGATGACGGTGCCCTTTGTCAGGACGCCGAGCTGCGTGTACAGCGGGTTCTGCGGGTTCTTCTTGACGCTGATGATGGGCAGCTGCACCGTGACGCCCAGCTCCGGGTGCGTCACGTTGGCCTTTTTGTACCGCAGGCCCATGGGCCGGATGAAGCGCTCGTACTTTGGGTTGCGGCGCGTAAAGTCCTGCCCCACAAACGTCGGCTTCGTGACCATGCGCTTCCACGCCTTCTTCTGCACCTTCTTGCCCGTCTTGACCACCTTGAACATCTCCTCCTCGCTGATGCCCCGCACCTTGGGCAGCGGCACGCTGAACTTGGCCGCCTTCTCCGCCCGCTTGTTCTTGATAGCGCTACTCAGCGCCTTAGCCGTCGTCGGGTTCGTCCGGTCCAGCAGGTACGACGGCATCGGCGTCGACGGCTCCTTCTCGTCTGCCGTCTTGACGTTGCGCTCCTCGTGCGCCTTGATGGCCTTCTTCATCTGGATCTTCTCGTTGTGCCGCTTCTTCTGGTACAGCTTCGCCCGCAGGCCCCGCAGGTTCTGCGCATCCTGCGACGCCTTGTGGCCCTCGCGGGCGGCGCGCTTGCGCGTGCGCTCCTCGTGGTCGAGGCGGCGGCCGTGCAGCTTACGCCACCTCTCCATGTACTCGTTCTGAGGCTATACGGGCCATGGCAGTTAGCATGTTGATTCCCCTTCTGCACCATTGCATTCGTTTCGGATCGCCGGATTCTGAGACGTACCATGTTGATGGTTGTTGCTGTCCAGCCGGGGGCGGACTCTCAATCGTCGTTGGTTTTTTCGTCTTTCGTGCTGCCTTGGTGGTCTGCGGTGGGGGGGAGGGGGGATCCTGCCGCCTGCTTTGAGGTTGAAATTTCGCCCGCCGTCCGACCAAGAAAAAAAAAGGCGGGCGGTTGGCGGGCGGGTTCACTTTCTCCATCGGCGCCCGGAGCCACGCTTATCCGGGGCAACGAGCACCCGCAGCTCACTGCACAAGCTGGCCGAGCGTCTCCACTTCGTTAATCCTCCAATGGAGCCCTCGATCCCCGAATCGCTTCACCTAAACTTTTTGGAGGCAGCACGTAACGGGCCCTCTTCTCAAAGCCGCCGTGCACCAACGCCCGCAGTTCCCCCCTCCTGGACTCCTCACGGGCTTCATTGCGGTCCAGGATGAGCAGACTCCTCTTGCGCTCCGCGCTGGAGCTCCGGGCGTCATCGTTGGCGAAGACGACGCCTGCCCGCTTCGCGCCAGCGATCCTCAGCAGCAGCCGGCCCCCGTCGTCGTCGTCGTGCTGCTCGAGGCGCGGCTTCAACTCCACGACGCCCATCGTCGAGCCCGTCAACCAGCCGCACGTCAACAACGCGCCCAACCCGACCGAGAACCAGGTCCGCCCGCTCGCCTTCAAGAAGAGCCACCCGTCGCCGCCGCCCGCGCCCCCCGTCGCCGACTCGGTGCGCTCGCTCCTCCCGCTCCTCGCCGCGCAGCCCGGCGGCCACTACGTCACCGTCCACATCCACGGCTTCCCCTACCTCGTCCAGGAGGGTGACCAGGTCCGCCTCCCGTTCCGCATGCCCGGCGTGCTGCCCGGCGACGTGCTGCGCCTCAACCGCGCCAGCGTCCTCGGCAGCCGCGACTACACCCTCAAGGGCGCGCCGCACGTCGACGAGCGCCTCTTCGAGTGCCGCGCCACTGTCCTCGGCGTCGAGTCGGAGCCCCTGCGCATCAAGGTCAAGACGAAGCGGAGGCAGCGCCGGAAGAAGCAGGCCAAGAGCAAGCACCGCTACACGATTCTGCGCATCTCGGAGCTCAACATCAAGACGCTTGAAGAGATTGACGAGCCGAGCGTATAAGCGGCGAGAGCACCAGGATTGGCTCGGCGGAGGGTCAAGGGGCAGGAAGAGCGGAGGAACCACGTATACCGACATCACTTTCCGGTCAACCGCCTCAGACGCGGTGTAACATCTACCAGCTAAGCGCTGATTGTACCATAACACAGTCCATAACGTCACGCAGTCAAGCCATTGAGTTTCTCGGCGACTACGCAAAGTGCTGAGTTTGCATCTCGAAGCCATTAAACATGTGTCTTTTGATGTGTGTGTGTACGTGTTGACGCTAGTCTATGCTGGCTCCGGTGGGCATATGTGTCTGAGCGAGTGAAGAAGAGTAAGAAAACGTGTTGATCTGTGTGCACTCATACACAAAAAGCGCGTCAAGTGGTATATGCAAGTGACAGTGAAGAAAGCCTTCGTCCAAACTCCCCGACTCCAAGCCAAACTAACCGGCAATCGCTCCCCGCCATCCCATCCGCCATGGAGAAAAACAAATTGTAGAGTGCCCTTTTGTCGGCCATTCTCCTCAGCCCTCAAGCGCAGGGTGAAAGGACATTCGTGGGAGTTGAAGAATTAGTAGTCGTGCCATGACATGTCCCTGTCCCTCAATGCCTGCTCGCCATAGCCTTCCTGATGCTCGCCCAGTACGCCTGCGGCCAGACGCTCATAGTCTCGGCCTCGGTGGGCATGCGCTCGCGGCACCTCGTGACGACGCTCTGGATGATCCTACCAAGCAGCTCCTCGTCAATGGGCAGCGCCTTGTCGGTGAGCTCGGCCGGGTACAGGAAGGGGTCCGTCTCGTGCAACAACTCCTCGCACGTCGGACGCATGTGGATCTCACGGTTGAGGCAGCGGCGCATGGTCCGCATCAGCGACGGAGGCACGGGCACGCCGCCCATAGCGCGCGAGGGGAAGTCGATGTGGTGGTCCCAGTTGACGATGGCCTGGCACCGCGCCATCGGGTTGGCGATGTGGCCAAACGGCGGCAGCCCGTACACCATCTGGTACAGGATGCAGCCGAGCGACCAAATGTCGCTCGGCTTGCCCAGCTTCATAAGCTTGGGTCGCCCGGGCAGCCGTCCGCCACGCGGGTTGTTGGAATCCATGAGCGACTCGGGCGACATGTAGCTGGGCGTGCCAATCTGCGTCTCGCGGTGGACGTTGACCGTCTCGTCCGTCTGGATGGCATTGGCGATGCCAAAGTCGATGAGCTTCAGCCGCCCGCGGACCAGCACAAAGTTGGCGGGCTTCAGATCCGAGTGCACGATGTCGTATTGGTGCACCGACTGCACGCACTCGAGCATCTCTTTCCAGTAGCAGCGCACGAAGACGGGGTCGAACTTGGCAGCTTCGGGGTTCTGCCGCGACGCGAGGAGCTTGTTGAGATCTAGCTCACCCATCTCCATAAGCTACGCACATGTACGTTAGACAGAGCTCGCATTGTGAGGGGGCCGCTTCCGCGTCATTCAACTCACCAAGGTAAGCACCTGCTTCTCGGAGTTCATTTCGTGGTCAAAGAGCTTGATGACGCGATCTACGCTCGACAGTTTACCCAGCAGGTCAATCTCGCCCTTGTAACCCTTGATGGTCGTCTCGTCGGCGTTCTCCAGAGACACGCGCTTGAGGGCAAACATGTTGCCGTTCTCCGCCGTCACGCGGTACACTTTGGCGCTGCCACCGCGGCCGAGGCAGTCGAGCCTCGTGTAGCATTTGCCGTTGACCCGCAGCACGTTTCTCCGCTGCTTGGCCTGCGTCGTGGTGGCCGCGGCGCCGGCCGTCGACGTGGCGGCCTCCAGGACGGACATCTTGGGCGGCGGCGGCGGAGCCGGTCGATGGGGCGTGTTGTTGGTAATTGCGGCGAGCGGCTTCCTCGGCGGCGAGGCGGCGGCCTTGAGCACGCCCAGGTTGATGTCGACGCTCAGGGGCCGCGAGTTCTTCTCCAACGGGTGGTCGACTGATATCTTGGACCGCTTGTAGCTCGCGGGAACTTCATTCTCCTGGTCGTGAGCCGATGGCATCTCGATGCGCATGGGCAGCATGTGCTCTGGGATCTCATCGGTGCGCTTGGGCGGCAGGGGAAGACCGCGCGGCGAAGGGCGAGCAGACGCGGGCTCCTGAAGGTTAGCGTTAGAGGCATATCTCCGGTGAATGGCGCGCGCCGCGGCGTTTCCACTAATGGGACTGCCCGAGTTGAAGTCGCGGACGCCGTCGGCGTAGTAGGACGCCTCGGCCTGGTGCTCGGGCTCTTGGCTGGCGATGAGGTCGCCGTTCTCGTCGACGTCCTCCTCGCTTTGCCGTCTGCGGCCGCGCCGCGCGGGTCCGCTGAGGAAGCTGCCGGGGATCTTGCCGACGCGCTTGACGCGCATCGAGCTCTGCGGGTTGGGGATGTCGTCAGCCCGGCCTCTAGAGGAGGGATGTCGCGACACGCTGCCATGACTAACATTGGCCGAGTTGCGCGCGACCGTCTCGGGCGCCTCGGGGGGTTGCTCGACCTCGGGTCCCTCGAGCGCTGACCTGTCCACGGCCGACCGGTCGTGATTGTTAGAGCGTCCCGACGAGGGACCCGCTGAGCCGATGCGGCTACGGTTGCCCGACGAGCCCGTCACAATGCGCACGACACGCTCGCCGCGCGCAGGCGTGTTGACGCCGGACCGCTGCTCCTCCTGCCGCGACTCAGGCCTCTCCTCGGGCGCCGCCGACCGCTCCCTCGCGCCGCCACCCGTCCTGCTCGGTGGACGTGCCGGGGGGGCAGCAGGGCGCACGGCCGCCGCGCCGGTCGACCTGGACATGGACGTTGAGCGACGCTTCGACGGCTGGATCTGGTTGAGGCTCTGAGGCGTGTTGCTGAGGCGCACCACCCGCTTCCTAACGGGGCTGGCCTCGCGGCTCGGGGGCTTCGAGGACCGGGCGGGGTCGGCGGCCTGCACGCTGCCCGACCTCAGATGCCTACGGTCGTTGGGGGCGGCGGTCGAGGAGGCGGCGGCGGCGGCGGACGTGTTGAGCTGGCTCGCGCGTCGTCGAGTCCTTGGCGGCGAGGGCGGTCTGGTCGCGGCGAGGGCGGCCGCCTCGGGGACGCCGTCATTGAGCAGCGCCTTGGTGAGGGCACTGAGTTTCATAGGCACAGGGATCTCGTCTTCGGAGCTGTCGTCGTGATGATGATTGTGCTGGTGGTGGTGGTGGTTGTATTGCTGCTGCTGCTGCTCTTGGTGTTGTTGTGATTGCTGGCCGTGGTGTTGAGGCTGTGATTGAGACGGGCCCTCGGGTGCGGGCTGGCTCTCGCTCCTGTTGAGCATCGGTCGCGACGGAGGACGCCTCAGGGCCTGACGCTGCGAGATCCTCCGAACGGGGCCGGCGGTAGCCATGGGCGTTGGTGAGGCCGTTGCCATCTTCGAGCGGCAGACGCGTCGAGCGGTGTAAGCAATTGGGGATCAAGACGCCTTGTCTCCCCGCCAGCAAAAAAGCTGAAGCGCGTAAGACGGCCTCGACAAAAAAAAAATGAGAGGATGGACTTGGAGTCTAGCTATAGCCACCGATAACGGGCACCGGCCATGGTCCGCAGCGAGGGGCTTTTGTCGAGAAATTATTCCGCTGGGTGGTGGTGCGTCGCGTCCGATGCCATCGTCGCCAAAGGAATGGGGGGACCGGCCGGCCGGGCGCTTGGGTAGGGTTATTTTGGCTGGTGAGCACCGGCGGCCAATGGGAGCGCTGCAGGTTGCCGTGGGCAACGGATTGGGGGGCTTGTGATGATGGTGAGGTGGCGTCGGCAGCCCGTCCTCTGGACTCGTTGCAGTGGAGCGCCCCTGGGCGGCCCAGGCGCTGCAGCTGCAGAGCACCGCAGTTGCACCTACTCCTCCTGTCCTCCACGACACGCCTACGCCTTTTCCACTCTGCACGTCCCGATCCGGCAGTTTGTGTACTTTCATCGCGCCATCACTGTTCCTCCATAGCGATGCATACATCAATGCACAACGGGGGTTGACACCCTCTTCGAAATTTGATCGTATTTTCCATATCGAGGCCCGGTGCACCTCAGGGTTACAAATCTCTCGTGCGTCGCAGCTCTCTACATTTCGACTTACATAGTATACACGTTGTACGAATACGTACCAAATTACCTAGACACACACGTCCAAACTCGTAGGCGCGGCGCCAGCGACGCCCCACATCCGGGCGCCACACACTCACCCGCCGCTGTAAGCCCGCCCTTTTTCTTCGGCGAGCTGATGCTTCCATTCATTCCCACCCTTCCGCCCCAGCTCCCCTTGTGCTCCCCACTCGGGGCCCTTCCGGGGTCCGTAAAGCCCGAGCGAGGCGGACTAAGGTACTGTAGCCACCACCGCCGCCACAGCTGCCTTACAGCTGTATCTACCTTGCTTGATAAATCCTCAACTCACACATCGAAATCTCCCACGAACCCCCTCGTCGTCATCCAAGATCATCACCATCACCACGGACGCCAGCCAGCATCTCTCCGCATGGCCGGCGCATCGCCATCCTCACCTCGGTCATAGCGTTCGCGTGCTTTCTTTCTTCCTTCCTTTCATTCCGTCTCTGCTTCGCTTCGCTTCCCCGTCATCACCATCTCCCCGTGGCACACGAATCGCTCGCTTCCTGCCGCCCCCCCCCCCCCCCCCCCCCCCCCCCCCCCCCCCCCCCCCCCCCCCCCCCCCCCCTTCTCCCTTCTTTTACATCCTCCATTGCTCATGGCGTTCGACACGAGGACGCGGCCGTGGATCCGCGTCCTCACCCTCGCCATCGTCCTCGTCCTCCTCTGCGGCGCCGCCCACGCCTCCATCGGCGACCGCCTCCCCGAGTTTAAGCGATGCCTCGAGGCAAGTCTACCCATATGCGCATATAATTCGTCTCCCGTCTCGAGGCCCCGCCGCCTGGCTAACGTCCCATCGCTCGCTGCAGGTCTGCAAGGCTGAGAACTGCGGTTCCGGCAAGGACCACACCCCGATCCGTACGTCGTCTTCGCCGCCGCCCCTCATCCCCCACCGAAGAGCCTCTGTGTCTGCCCGCCAGCCTACGAACACGTCGAAATGATTCGCGCCGCCCCCCTTGCTGCTGCTGCTGCTGCTGCGACAATACTCTTTTCAGACTTCGCACAACTAACCATGCTCAACTAACTTCCTCCAGCCCTCCGCCGCCGCCTCCTCTTCTGGACCTGCGCCTCGGAATGCGACTACACGTGCCAGCACATCGTCACCAACACCCGCGTCGCCTCCTCCCAGTCCGTCGTCCAGTTCCACGGCAAGTGGCCCTTCCATCGCTTCCTCGGCATGCAGGAGCCCTTCTCCGTCCTCTTCTCCCTCGGCAACCTCGCCGCCCACTGGGACGGCCTCGCCAAGGTCCGCGCCCGCATCCCCGCCTCGTACCCTCTCCGCCCCTGGTACGTCTGGCTCGCCCGCGTCGGCATCGCCTCGTGGGTCTTCAGCGCAGTCTTCCACACCCGCGACTTCCAGGCCACCGAGGAGCTCGACTACTTCGCCGCCGGCGCCAACGTCCTCTACGGCATGTACTACACCCCCATCCGCGTCTTCCGCCTCGACCGCGGCACCCCGCGCCGCCGCTCCCTCCTCCGCGTCTGGTCCCTCCTCTGTGCCGTCATCTACCTCTGCCACGTCGCCTACCTCAAGCTCGTCCGCTGGGACTACACCTACAACATGGCCGCCAACGTCGCCGCCGGCGTCGTCCAGAACATCCTCTGGAGCTGGTTCAGCTACGAACGCTACCGCACCTCGCGCCGCACCTGGGCCATCTGGCCCGGTCTCGTCGTCGCCTGGGTCATGTTCGCCATGAGCATGGAGCTCTTTGACTTTCCACCCTGGCTCGGCTGCATCGACGCGCACTGCCTGTGGCACCTCATGACCATTGGGCCAACGGTGCTGTGGTACAAGTACGTCACCGCCGAACCGGCCGTTTTTTCTTGCCTTTTTATCTTCCCCGACGCCCCCTGTGTGGCTAACACGCGCTCTAGCTTCCTCGTCAAGGACGCCAACGACGACATTGCCGGGACGGAGCGCCTGAAAGCTTGATGAGATAGAATGTTACGTGTATATACCAAGCACAGCTGATTACACAAGGCGCCATTTTTGCCCCTTGGGCCACGACTGCCACGCCATCTGTCTACATTTTGATAACGCTTTAGGCATCATGCAGCACAAACATTGAAGCCTCGCATTCAGGTCCAAGCAACCACCCATCCCAACCCTCGCGCCGCAGCGACATGTTCGCAAACAAACAGCCAAACGCCACATGAGTCAACCAAGATATTCTCGCGCCGCGCACAGTACAGAAAAAAAAGAAAAGACTCGCCAAAGTTATTCAAGCAAACACACAGCATCACCCTGGTCTATGTAGGAAGAATCGTTTCATCGCCTCGTCTCCGCATCGCAAAGAAATCGTGGTGGCAAGTGCCGCGTTGACCTCCTAGCCGTGGCCTGCCAGGGGGTCCGGCGTGCTACAAGGACGCGGCCTGGGCGAAAGCGCGAGGTCACAGACCACGATCACGTCGCGGCTGCTCCAAGGGGGGCAGTCGTCTGTCACATCGTGTCAGCCAGCGCCTCACGTGCTGAGCAGGTCGCGCACGGACAGGCCACGTCCACTGGCGTTTGCTGCGCCCCGCCTGTCGTTGTTGAGCATCAACAAGGCCGCCGTCGCCTCCTGATCGAGGTCGCTCTGGGGGTTCAGGGCGGGGCTCGTCAATGTCGATCCCGAGGCCGACATGTTGCCGTGGGAATAGAGGCCGTTCTGTTGAGGCCCGAAGGCGGGAGACGCCCCGGCGGACGCACTGTAGCTGTAGTGGCGCTGGTCCGTCGAGACGGACGAGTACGAGTGCTGGCGGTGGCGCGAGTCCTGCGCCTGCAGGGCCGGTGAGACGGACGACTGGTGGGAACGCTCCGGGTGGGCTGCGAATCGGGGCGACGCCGTGTCCGAGTCTGTCATGTCAACGTCCCCCGCGGGATCCTCGTGGAACGTCGGGTGGAACTCGCGGATGGGCGGGAGCGGGTTGTGCGACGACTCGGCGCGATTCTGCGCCTCACCGTGCTGGGCCTTGAGCTTGGACACGCAGTCCTCGAGGTATCGGACGTAGTCGATTGAAGCCTAAGGGCGCGTTTGGATGAGCATTGCTTCGTGGACACGGGATGTGACCGCACCCTGATGGGTCATGTATTGCGCGAAAGGAGAGGGGGGGAGGGAGATCGCCACGAACCTGTAAAATGGCCAGCTTGTGCATCTCGCCCGTGCAAGCCGGAATCATGCTCTTGAGGACGGCGAACTCCTCGTTCATCTTGCTGCGTCGCCTCCTCTCGATGAGACTGTGCGCCGTCTTCCTCGCAATCTTGCGACCGGCGGCGCTCGTGGCGCTCGGCTGCTTCTTCTTGCCCTTTTCCGTCGTGGGGCCGGGGCCAGTGGACTTGGCGGCGTTGGCGGCGCCTTTGCTGCTTGACCTGCCAGAGTCCTTGGCGGAGGGGCCCTCGGCGGCCTCTTCCTGGGCGCGAGGCTTCATCTGGATGATCTTCCTCGACCTGGTCGGCGGGGGCGGTAGGGCGAATGACGTATCTTTGGTCTCCTTGGCGGTGGAGGACCTTCGGCGGGATTTAACCGTCTCGGCGGCCTGTAGAGGATACGGGCCCGGGGGAGAGCTCAAGGGCGGTGCGTAGGCAGGCTGTGTAGTAGAGGTCGTGTGCTTCGCATCTGTGGGCGAGACGCGAGCACCATCGTGTAGGGCGGGTGGTGGGAGCTCAAAGGAAAGGTGTAAGGATGATAGCTGTTGAACGCCGTCCTTGCCCTTGATATCGGTGGAAGAACCAGGGGTAGGGGGTAGGGCAGGGCGAGGCATGGCGGGACTGATGGGTTAAAAAGGCCTCTTGGCTTCGGCAGCAGCGGCTCAGCTGGGTTAAAGGAGGTCACGGCATGCAGTAGCTTGCACGCTGCGATTTGCTGAGCCTGGAGGTCCGGGGAGTCGGGACACGCGGCCAAGTACCGAGGACGGCGAGCCACGCAGGCAGTCGCCTGTCCGGGTATAGCAGTGCCGTGGCCGGCAGGCGTGTAAGTGACGAGACACGCGATATTTTTTTTTTTTGATGGGCCGTCCCAACGACTGGCGGGGGGGCCGTGCCGCAGGTACTGACTAGCTACCTGGTAAAGGTTTCTTTCGATGAGGGCCCGGGCAGCCGGGGGTAGCAGGACGGGGCCACGGACGGATAGGCGGCGTCCGGGTGTGCGTACCTACGTGCGTGCGTGCGGTCTGCGGCGAGGCGAGGCGAGGCGAGGCGAGGGGGACCTTTGAGTGCTGCGCTGCGCTTCGCTGTGCGGTGCTTGCTGTGCTGTTCCGGGTGGGTGGGCGCGGGTGGGCTGGGGCTGATGCGCTTCGATGGCGATCCGGCGCTGCACTGCGGCGGCGGCGGGCGGGTCGCGGTCACGCCGGACGACTCACACGAGCTGGGGTGAGGCTAGACAAGGCAGAGCCAAGCGAAACACGGGCTTGTTGATTTTTGTATGGCGGCGATTGATGCCCCGGCTGTCGCGTATCGTGTTTCCTTGGTTAGGTCTTATCCAAAAGGCGCTCTCTGTCGGTTGATTGCGGACCCGGCCCGTGAAGGCGACGGATGGACGGGATGGGCTCGAGTGGGCGGCGGCGCTTTGGGCACGTAGCACACCACACACACACACACACACACACCATACACACCACACGCAGGTGGCGGCGACCAGGCGACGAGATAGCAGGCGGCCGGTGTAAGTGGAACTTGCGCAACGGTCGGCTCGGAGAGGGTTGGTCGGCAGCGCAGGCGTCCCAACGGGAGGATCGTGAGTAGCGTCGAGCGAGCGTCGAGGGCGTTGCAAGGTCGGCGATATAGGGCGGTCGCGCAAAGGGGCTAATAGGGGAGGTAGAGAAAGAGGAGGAGAAATAAGGAATAGGGTACGGTCGTGGTGGCCGTTGTAGGAGAAGAGATAATTGAACGTATGGGTTGAGGAAGGTGCCAGGGGAGTCGAGACCAGATGGTGGTCTTTCCTTGGGGTTGCTGCTTCTTGTATACGGTACACGCTGGGGCCTGACAAGTACGCACAATCTGCAGTACTGTACAATGGCTCAAGTAAGCGGTAGAGAATCGACAGCCCCTTGGGCTGGGCTGGGCAGATGGCAACAACGGATGGATGGACGGATGGGAGGGAGAGAGAGGAAAGGAAGAAAGTGAAGGAGAGAGGGACGGACGGTTCATCATTCATTCATTCATTTTCATTCACACACTTAGCCATCCATACATACATTCCCTCTTTGCTCGATTGGGGTAGGCAGACTCCCGGCTCTTGACCCCCGTGGGCACACAAGACAAACAAGAAAGACGACGGGGTCGGATACATCGCTCCCCCTCTGGTGCATCCACGAGCGATGGGAGCGGGCGGGCGACGAACGCGACGTCCTTAACGATTGACCAAGCATCATCGAGAAAATGGTCGCGTGCTCGCCGCGGCGCTGCGACTCGTCCCGCGAATCATAACGCCGCGCTCGCCCATGTGGGCAGGGCACGCAGCCTCCTCTGGGTGGGTGGCGGGGTGTTCGGGGCGAGATGGATCGTTTGGGGGGGAGGCAGAAGGCTTGGTGCTTGCTTGGGGGAGACGCTTCGACACGGATTTGCCGTCAGGGTCCCGCCCGTCCGCCCAGACCTCTGCTCCGCTCGGCATCGTCCATCCACGGGATGGTTGCACGACCTGGGCTGCCTCCTCTGCCTGGTACTTTGCACTTGCTTCAAGTTGGTAGTGGTGGTAGCACCTTCCAGGTTAACATCTATACCTACCTACCTTTACCTGAAGTAGGTACTGAGGTAAGTTACTTCTACTACCCTTGCGCGCATCCCGTCGCGGCGCCGCACATGAACGAAGCCGCACAGGCCCTCGCCGCCGTACTACGTAGGACAACAACAACAACAACCATCACCGGCCCCTGCTGCTGATGAGGTGGACGGACTCTCTGTCAATCAATCAATCAATCAACCAAGCAACTGCGCCGCCGCCGCACCACCAGCACCGGCAAATCGCAGGCCTCTCCACTCGCACACGGCGGGGGGGAGGCTTCCGGGCTGCCTCGTCAAGCTCCTCAAGCCAAGGCAAGCCTAGCCTCGGCCGCCTCACCCCCGGTTGCAGTCGTGGTCGTGTGAGGGTTCCCTGAGCGAGCACGTGTCCACCGTTGTCGACGCGCGACGACCATCAATCACGACCACGACCACGACCACGACCACGACGGCCTGCTGCTGCTGCTGCTGCGAAGCCGAACCGAGCGCAGATGCGGGGCGGCGCCCTTTGTTTTGGTGCTGAAACCGGGACTTGATGTGATCGTGGGGTTGGACGAGCTCATCCAGAGGGGACCCCCCCTTGTTGCCCTCTCTCTCTCTCTCTCTCTCTCTCTCTCTCTCTTTTCAACGGAGCAGACAGGCACGCCACACCGCAATGACGAGCGGCAGTTACAGAATGCTAGTCACACGTTAGTTGGCATACTATATACCTAGTAAGTTAGTCGTTGATTAGAAGGGCATTGGAGTCGGCTTGTGCCTAGCTTGGCTCCTTTGATTGATTGAATGGAGTCTTGACCAACGGCCATGGCTTTTGATAAACGCCGGCACTTCCTCCATAGGGTTACAGTACATCACACACACGCAGCTCCTCCTCCTCCCTCCGGTGCCCGTCCGAACCCACCGCGCCGCCCTCCCGACCGACGCGCAACCCAAAAAGGTTTCTCCAGTAAGCAAGCAAGCAACTTGGAAGCGGCCTGTGCTTCTCCAGGCACGGGGGGTAAAAAAATCGGATGGCGTGCCATGCATGACTCACTTGCACCACAGCAGCAGCAGCACCGCAGTAGATATGCGACAGCAACAGCAGCAACAACAAGAAAAAAACGGCCAGCACGTGCAAAGTGCTTTGTAAGTATATGCCGCGTGTCCGACAGCAGGAGACGGCGGGGCAGTGAAGAAAGGGTTCCCTCGCGGATACGCAACCCAACGACGACGACGACGACGACGACGACGACGATGACCCAGGACACTCAGCCCTCAACACGGGAAACGCGCCCTCCCGCACGGTGAGTGAATACGTCTATCCGTCGAGCCTCCCCCCCCCCCCCCCCCCCGGTTCGGCCGCCTGCCCTGTGGCCTCGGCCAAGTTAGTAGCTCCAGCACCTCCCTCTCCCACTGAGCAGGACCATCCATCCATCCATCCATCCATCCATCCCCCCCCTTCCTCCTGTGCCCGTGTCCCCATCCCGTTGCGCGTGAATGCGTGCGCGCATGGATGCACTCCCGCAGGCGTACAGTATATATAAACTGCGTTCGTCCCTTATTCAACCCACACCGCAACCCTTCAATGGCGGGGAACTCGGGCTCCATCACAGAGAGACCGTCCGTCAAAAGGCCAAGCTTTTGCTACCCCTACGCGATCAAGCTTATTATTACGTATTGGTACTCGTACGCACACCAACGTACTACTTCGAGCGTAGTACTACTACCAAGTACGACCACGAAACGACGACACCATCGGCTCCACGGGGGACACGGATAACCGCCATCTACGTAGCCCTCGAGTGCACCCCTTGCCTGGTAAAACGTCCCCTCTTTGACGAACGAGACCTGCTGTGACGCGAGGCAGATGCGCTCCGCCCTGTCTTCCCCCCATGTTCACGCAACCCAGCAGATACAACGCTCTCGCACGTGCTCCCACAGTACCAAGGCCCAAGTTGTCATTTGTCCAATGAGCCACACACGCAGCTTTCATGAATTCGTAGGAGCCTCCTCTGTAGCTACCTTTTTGATGAGAATCGTCCACGCAAAGATCAAGTCTACAAAGCGCCCGTCGATGCCAGTCGGCTCGAATCAAAGAGACCAGGCACTGAGCCTCTTCCTCCTCTCCAGGGCTTCATCCAATTACATCAACCAGCCTCCTTCATTTCCTCACCGCCCCTAAACCTCGTTGCTCGGGTACTCAACCTTGGTGGTCGCATTGAACTCCTCCTTGATGGCGCGCATGTTGACGAACCGCGTCAGCAGGTTGGCGCTGCCAGCCTTGTCGTCAGTGCCGCTGGCCCGCGAGCCGCCAAAGGCCTGCTGGCCGACGACGGCGCCGGTGCTCTTGCAGTTGATGTAGAAGTTGCCGGCGGCGTTGCGCAGCTTCTCCTCGGCGAAGCGGACGGCCTCGCGGTCCGAGGCGAAGATGGATCCCGTCAGCCCGTAGTCGGATGTGCCGTCGACCAGCTCGCACGCCTTGGCGAAGCTGTCCGGCGCCGCGTCGTCATAGACGTAGACGGTCAGGATAGGGCCGAAGAACTCGGTCGACAGGAACTTGTGGGCCGGGTTGGTGGTCTGGTAGATGGTGGGCTGCACAAAGTAGCCCTTGGACGAGTCGTAGGCGCCGCCGGCCAGCAGCTTCATCTCCTTGTCGGCGTTGGCCTCGTCGATGGCGCCCGACAGCTTCTTAAAGGACGCGGCGTGAATCACGGGGCCCATGAAGTTGGAGTGCTTCCAGGGCTCGCCGACGGTGAGCTTCTTAGTCTCGGCGACGAGCTTGTCCTTGAACGCCGGCCAGAGCGACTTGGGAACGTAGACGCGCGAGGTGGCGCTGCACTTCTGGCCCTGGAACTCAAAGGCGCCACGGACGCTGTGGATGGCGGCGTTGTCCACGTCGGCCGACTTGTGAATCAGGTGAAAGTTCTTGCCGCCAGTCTCGCCAACGATGCGAGGGTACGACTTGTAGCGGCCCTCGGCCACGCCCTGGCCGATGGCGCCGTACAGCTTGCGGAAGACGGCGGTGCTGCCGGTGTAGTGCAGCGCGGCGAACTCCTTGTGGCCGAGGGCGACCTTTGTGATCTCCTCGGGGTTTCCGGGGACGAACTGGATGACGTCCTTGGGCAGGCCGGCCTCGACCAAGATCTGGTAGACGAGGTAGTTGGAGGCGATAGCGAAGTCGCTAGGCTTCCAGACGACGACGTTGCCCATCAGGGCCGGGGCGCCGGGGAGGTTGCCGGCGATGGCGGTGAAGTTGAAGGGGCTGACGGCGTAGACGAAGCCCTCGAGCGGGCGGTACTCGAGGCGGTTCCAGACGCCGGCGGCGTTGTGCTCGGGCTGCTGGTTGAGCAGCTCCTGGGCGTAGTGGACGTTGAAGCGGAAGAAGTCGGCGAGCTCGGCGGCGGCGTCGATCTCGGCCTGCCACGCGTTCTTGCCCTGGCCAAGCACCGTCGTGGCCATGATGTCGTAGCGGTACTTGCCGGCGACGAGGTCGGCGGCCTTGAGGAAGACGGCGGCGCGGTCGGCGAACGGGAGCGCCTCCCAGGCGGGCTTGGCGGCGAGGGCGGCGTCGATGGCCTTGTTCACGTCGGCGGGCGTGGCCGTGTGGTAGTTGGCCACCTTGGTCGCGTGGTCCGACGGGTTGAGCTGGTGGGAGAGCGACGACGTCTTGATCTGTGGGTGTTGGGGGACAGGTGATTAGCGGCGTCTTTTTCGGTGCATCCCATTGACCGTCTAGGAGCCGCTTCATCCCGGTGGCGACGCGAGAGACTCACCTCCTTTCCGCCGACGACGACGGGGACCTCGAGGGGCAGCTTCTGCTGGAGCTGCTCGATGGCGGCCGTGAGGCCCTGGCGCTGGGCGCTGCCCTTGGCGTAGTGATGCTGTGTTTGGCGTCAGCGAGCGATTCCGAGCCACGCAAATACCCCGGACGTCATCTCCAGAGTCGACGCCGGGCGAGGCGGTTCAACTCACGTTGGGCTCGTTGGCCACCTTGGGCGTCCTCCAGGTGGCGAGGGTGCCCATGCTCATGCGCTGGGCGGGCGCGCGGGTGCCGGCGCACCGCAGGCCCTGGGCGCTGGCCCGGGAGAACATGACCGACTTCATCGTTGGAGGGGGAGCGATGAGGGAGGGAGGCTGTCTGTCTGCAACAGAAGGACGGTCGGTCCGGTGATCCAGCAGCAGGAAGAGGAGGAGGGAGGACGGTGAAGAAGGGTGAAAAAAGGTCGACGTCCAGGCGTGGTGATTGTGGAGGAAGCTCGCCGATTCGGTGGACGAACCAAGGCCACTCACTCACTCTGCTTAGGTACTTCGCAGCCGCATGCAAGCAACAGCTTAGCTTATTTGGCACCATGTGTCGAGAGAGCTCCCTTCGGCTTATCGCGGTTTAAATGCAACAGGGTGGGGCCTCCAGTGGGGTTGCCGCCCCATGGCGCTGGCCGCTACAGGCGCATCTGGGCTTCCCCGGCTTCTAGCGTTCCACGCTCTGCCCACCGAGCGCCGGGGGAGGACAGGCATGGCGAGCCCTCCAGCCGTGCCGGGTGCGCCGCCCATTGGCCAATCGCCCGCCCTCCGGGGCCGTCTGCCACCGGCACCTGAGCCGTCAGGGCGGCAAGGCGGGCGCGACGCAGCTTGGGGGGGGTTCGGGTTCGGGGTCGTCCCCCGACTTCGGCGTCCAGTAGGTGATGTACAGGCTACCTGTAGCTTCTTCCCCCCCCTGTTGGTCCCTCTCACCGTCCCACACCTGGCCTTCCCGTCTCGAGCCGTCGTCGTCCGCTGTCGCCATTGTGATGGCATCACCATGCGCCCGGATCCAATCACGCGACTCATGAAGGACTGCAGGTTTACGTACGACGACCGCCGTGGGATCGCCTTGACGCGTGTCTGGCCGACCCAGAAACGTTGGGAGGAGGAGCCCGCCCATCCAGCCAACCGGCCACGCAAGCCGTTGCCTGCCGCCCCTCAAGAGTCAAAGACCCCCTCCGCTCCCCCCCAGTCAGTTCGTTTGCCAGGCATGACCACTGAGCACAACGGCGAGCAGGGTTCCATTACCAGGCCAGGGTACTGAACTTGACTTGTTGCGTAGTCCGTCTCTCCGCCAACCGGACACGGCACGCGCACGACCGCACAACTCCCACGGTTGACATCGCAAGCTGTCTACGAAAGTAACTCGAGCCGACCCGCTCAGCAACACTCAATTGACGGATTACGCACGCGCTTGCAGACACCAGAGTCTCTCCCTCTCATTTCTTGAACCAGTTCCAACGAGTGTTATAAAGCCAACGTCACCCGCCCTGCCACGCTCTTGTCCCAACTCATCACGGCTAGCTACCCTTACTCCCCCGGTGCAGGATCCCATCTCTTGTCTCTCTTATCCGCCTCCTCCCCCATCCACCTCTCCTTCTCCTCCCCCTCCTTCTTCCAGCTAAGAGCATTTGGCTGGGCCCTGTTCGTTGAGACTCTTGAAGCAGTTGATCGTGACCCAGCATTTATTGCCTCCAGCTCGGCACTGCGAGCGTGTTGCGACAGATGATTTCCGCGTCAGTCACGCAGGCCGACACACACAAACAAGCATGAACCGCGTCCACCGCTTCGTCGGAGCGGGCAACAGAGGAGAAGGAAGATCAAAGATTACTCACCTGATGTTCGGGGCTGCATAACGACTCGTATTTTTGGTTTGTCGTGCCCTTCACCTGGAACACGCAGCGGTTCTTAGCCCCCGAGTTCCCGGATGTTTCCGGCACCCAGCACTCCTGTTGTGTTGCGAGGGCGTCAGCCGCCTTCTCTCTCTTCCTCTTCTCCTCACGGATCAAAGAGGCCTCTGTGGTGGTGGGTAAGTTGATTTCCCCGGTCACGCACCCCTTCAATAACTTCCGGATTGCCCAGGGGCCTGGACAGGCCAGCCCCAGCGTAGGCCCCGCTCAACGCAAAGAAAACGAGTCCAAAATTCCACTTCATTTTCGGCGTCTGCGTCTTGCGTGACGGTAGTAATAATCGAGGGGTGAATAAATCTATATTTCAAAGAGTAGTTTGTAGGGTGCGTAGGTGGATGTCAATCCGGGCCGGCTGTTGAAGAGTCTGCGATTTCACTATCACACAGAGAGACTTCAAGCCAAACCGACGGGCCGCCACCACCATCATATATACACCTGGCGGGTCTCGTTCTCTCCATCTTCCTTGGCGCCCAGGCGAGGGCAACCTCGTCAGTCCTGCCCGGAATAGCACCCGGCAGCGCTTGTCCCTTCCTTCGCCTGTGTAAAAGTTTCGGTCGCGCGGCCGCACGCAAAAACCCCGCCTGGCAACGACGCGTGCGTGCGTGCGAACACTTTTCCCGTGAAGTCGCGGATGCGTACGCAATCCGGGGTAGCTTGTGCTCGAAACGAAACGCCGCGGCAATCGCCTGATGCAAGGCGTTGCCACCCAAACAACCGACCACGTGTCTAGGGGTGTGCCAGAGTGTCCCCCCTTTAGACTACAGACTCATGCCCCCGTTTCGACAACACGGGCCTCACGATTCTTCATCTGTGCTTCTGATGATGCACGAAAATAATTGAACAGAACTACGCAAGTTTGATACGTAGAAAGTGGACTAGATGCGACAATACGTATACAGCAAAGCACAAAGTACTCCAACAAGCCCGTGACACACAGCCAAACACCACTCAGCTTTTCACCTGCGTCTCAAAACCCAAAAGCCATGTTCGTCTTGGTATCTTGCATCGTCGTAATCCTTACACAGTAGGTATCCAACAAGATACACCCCGATGCCGCCTCGCGCAGCACGAGCCCCCTAACTGTCACGAGGCCCTCACAGTCACGCGCCTGACGGTCAACGCGTCGACCCTGGAGTCGCTCGCCCGGACGCTGGTCGTTTCTCATACCGCAGCAAGGGCACAGTGAATCCGTACCCCTGAGTCTTGCCCTCGGGGTCATGTTGGTCGATCTCGACATTGATGCAGATGTCTAGACCGCCATCGTTGCCGCGCCCGTGCGTCTCTGGGCTCGCAGCCTTGTGCTTCGTGCCAGCATCCACCTCTCCGCGGTGCATCTGAGTGTGTCCGTCCCTCCCCAGGAACGACTCGGTAGAGTTCCCATTCGGCGCCAGCCCGTCGACATTGTCTCCCGGTGCCGTTGGCGTGTTCTCCGTCAGCATGGCAAAATTGCGGCTGGGCATCGTGCAATGGTTGCCGTTGGCCGTCTTGGACGAGTCGCCAGGGTCCTTGTCGAAGAAGTCGAGCAGCGTCTCGTCCGTGTCACGGTTCAAGTGGTGAATCTTATTCCTCTTGGCCAAAAGATTTGCGACCGCCGCAGGGGGCGGCTTGTTGACGATAGCCGACGACACGACATTGGCCATGTAGCGGTTGTCCTGCTCGACCGGGACCTTGAGCTTCGGATTTGAGTAGAAACGGCCCAGGGCGGCCAAATGCACGTCGCCTCCGAGAATCGTCACGCGGACAGAGTACTCGGCGGCTATGGCCTGCATCTGCTCGATCAGCTGAGCACGCTCAAGCTTGTGCGTCTTGGCCGTGTAATGGTCGTCCAAGTCGTCCAGGAGGTCCACGCTGCCATCAAAATGGTTGAAGAGGCCTCCGCCGAGGCCAAAACGGCGATTCAGAAACTTGATGGGTCCAATGACAGGGCTGCGTAGGACGTTCTCGAGCCACGTCAGGCGCTGCTTCATCATCAGCATTCATCAGACCGGCTGCGGGCCGCAGGTGCATACCGGGTACGCAATGGGGATGCCGAGGAGCAGGATTAGGTGCTTGATTGGCTGCGACGAGCCTGCCGCAGCGCTCAGCTCACTCCGCACGCGCTCGAAGATGAGATGATACGTCTCCGGGTAGTTGACTTGGTGTCGGGTTCGCTGCGACACACAGGTTAGCGCATTCGTCCGCCTGCAGCATGGCGTGCGTCATCTCACCTCAGTCCTTGCGTCGAGCCCAACGAGCGCGATACGAGCCCCGAGCCTGGTGAACATGTTGAACGAGTGCTCGGCAACATACGGCCCGGGCTTCTTGCCGACGATGTACTGTCTGTCTGACTTTGGCTGTGCGACAAACGTGTCAATGAGCTGGTTCGGGTCGGGGCCCGGAGACTCGCCGTTCGAGTCGAGGTGATCTGCCCGGGTCAGCTCGGCCGTACGCCTCTCTCTACACTTCGTTCACTGAAACTCACCCGAGGTGTACGTCGACGCCGGCGGGGGCAGGTGGTGCTGAAACAGCATGTAGTACTTGTGCGCGGTGCCGCCGATTCCCCGGAACACGTCACATCGCATGAAATGATCGGTGTACGATCCGAACCCATCGATAATCTGCTCGCACTGTCAGCAGGCATCACTCTGGTCCAGGATGGCACTCACATCATGGTCATCCCAAATGTTGATCTGAGGGATCTGTCCATTGGCCGAGGCAAAGGGCTTAGAGCTATACCAGCGAATGTAGTTCTTGAGGTAGTAGTCGTCGCACTCGGCGCGGAGCGTCTCCGGGAACGGGAAGTCGCGTCGCTTCTTGGGATTTCCAATGTCTGTCCACGGGCGCAGCGGACCATTGACCCGAATCCCATCGTTGTAGATCTGGTCACCGCCGCCAACCATGACGTGGAAGGGGACCCGCTCGTGCTTTCGCATCACGTCATTCCAGAGCGGCGCGCCGCTGAAAGCCTCCTCGTCGGTGCCGACACTGAAGCCGTTGCACGAGTGGAACATGATTCGCATGGACTCGCTAGCCGCCGGCACGAAGAAGCTGTTGACCTGGGGCTTGTACTTGCTGGCAAAGCGCACGTCGGGTATCCCATACTCGTACTTGGTCTCAGCAGACTCGACTGGCACGTCAATCGGAAAAGCCCAGAAGGTGTTGCGCTTGTCGGAATACAGCCGTTCGGCCACAAAGCGCCTTTCCGGAGAGGTGCCGTTGGCGCCGTTGAGGCCATTGGCGCCCGCGGAAGAAGGCTGCTGAGCGCTGTCGACCCGTCGCAGGACCAGCGTCGGTTCATACAGAACGTCTTTGCCGCCTCCATTCATGACGATCAGCACGCTTCCGTACCATCGCCCTTGTTCCATGCGACGATAGTTGAGTAGCGGGCCGCAGGCAACCTCCCTTCCGTCGTGCGCCTCGCTCGGCGCCTGCTGCCCCTCGCCTTGCGCAGGCTGAGCGCCATGTCCCGCAGCGACGGTGATGGGTTGGTGATTGCCACTACCGGCGCCGTCGCTTCGAGGCTCCACGCGAGACGAGTTCAAAAAGTCGGCAAGGGGCTCTGTCGAGCCACTGTTGACAGGATCGCGAGCCTGGGAACCCGCATGCTTATGGAAGGCCGCGGACTCCTGGTGGCGCCATCGACTCGAGGACGAGTACGGATTGTGCTCAGGCTCCGGCCGGAGGTTGACATGGTCGTCGTGTGATGCCATACTCGTCGCCGGCTCGGTTGGGGTGCCCTTTGTCGGTTTGGAAGCTGCCGCGATCTGCTCAAGTGTCAGGCCGCAGTTGGGTGAGCCGACGCGTCGACGGGTGACGGAACGCATACATACACTGTCTCAGTAAAAGGTGCCCAATGTTGTGGCCGCCACTAGACAATCAGCGCTCGCTTGTCTTTCTTGCCTCGTGCGAAAGCCGTCTCGTCGCAGTCGATTTGTTGGACAGGGCCTTGAGTCGACCTGTTGGGGCAGGGAGAGATTGGCTCGTCGCAGTAGCAGCAGCAGCAGCCAGCTCGGGAGAGCTTGGGAGGATCTGCTGAGCCGCCATGTGTGACGCCATGGGCCGGGCGCAACCTGCTCAGGCGGACCAGGATGGCTTGCCTAGGCGCAGGCCGCCCGAGCCACTGCTCACGAACTAACTTACCTGGGTTGGTGCAGGCCAATTGCAGAGCGTTCTGAGCAAATCTTGGGCAAACCGAGGCCTGTGGTTGGCCTGCAATCTGTAACGGGCATGGGCACGGCATGGGGCCTCTCCGCGTCCTCATCTCGTCGCCCTGCCATCCGGATGCTGGGCCGCAGGCATGCGAACTGAGAATGATGAGTGCCAAGGATTCCTCTCTGCCCCGTCGACGAACCGCGCCGTGTGCGTGCTTGGCGCGTGCGGCCTGGACTGGTGGTCGTCTCTGTCCGTAACCGAAGCCTGGATGGATTGACACGCGTGTCTCGAGGATTTCGCAGCTGTCGAACTGCCGCAAGACCGCGACAGGCGACGAACATCGACGGTCTCTTTTCACAGACGATCGCCCGGTTCGCTCTTGGATCCGATCCGCAGCGCTCGCCGCTGACTACTCCATTGTAGGATTAGGATCGTCGCACTGTTGGTAATCATCTGCCTGCTGCTGCTGCTGCTGCTGCTGCTGCACAGTCCAGCAGCGCTAGACGCCGCGTGGACTCTAATAGCATCACTCTCTGGATTTGCCGATGCTTTCTTGCCTGCATCGTCGCGACAGGCGAGGCTCACATCGCCGCTGGACTTGGGTGGAGCGCCAGAACAAGCTCTGGTAGCGCGACGCCGCGTAGGGCCGACGTAGGGTAGCGATCTGCGAACCACTCGAGATGGTTGACGACATGGCATCCTTGGTCTAGGTCGGTTGAGCCATGGCAACGCCGTCCTTCACGCGTAGCCTGCCAGGTGAGTGTCATGATCTCGATCACCGTGCTTGACCGCAATTCCCAGTTTACCCATGATTCAAGGGCGGCTTGAGGGAACGCAATGGTCTCTCGTTAGAGACAGTAGTTTCGTGCTAGTAGCAAGCATAGCAAAGACGACGGATGTCATGTGCAAGGAGAACCTTAGTGATCTGCCCCAGACGAAATATTGAAACAATGCCGGGACGGTTGTTGGAAAAGAAAAGACGAGCCTTCAAGTTGGTTGGATCGTTTGTCTTGCTCGAGCCCACTGGCGAGGAAGGCACGATGGCTAGTTACAGCACATGCATCCACCCATGCCCTGCCATGTGTGTCTGACACCCCTGCCCGTCCGCTGACATAAGCGTAATACAACGGATGTCAACCTCTCGAGAATTTTTTTCTGCCGTCACCTCCGGGCTTGCTCTTTTCACCACATCAATGTCACCGCCGAGCACCAATCTCGCGACGACGGCCTGCCCGACTCGGAGTCGAAGTCAACGTGGCGAAGACGCAGACGGGGCATTTGCTTGTTTGCCTTGACAAAACAATGGCCTTGTGGACCTGTCCATTCCGGTGTCGACAACGGCGTCCGCGCGCCTGACAAGCGTCATTTCCGCCCTGCTCGCCACGCATCGCGTCGCCGAGGCCTTCCGCCAAGTGGCGGTCAATTGATGCGCAGCACTACCGAGCCGTTAGTTGCTAGGCGTGAGACGGGATGTTTTCTCCGGCTTTTGTCGTGGCCTTCGATGCTCCATGCGTACCGGCTCGAGACATCGATCCAGAATTTCCTTTGCTCGTGATGGCGGAAGCAGAACAGACGGCATATGTGTGTACAGCAATGGGCTTCTTCCCGTACCCGAACTGCTGAAGGATTTTTCAACGTGCCAAGACGAATACGTCCTCATCATTACCAAACACCTCTGCTCTAGCTTTCTACAGACTCTGGTGCATGAAGATGGGGATACATGCAAGCTATGCTATGCCGTGCATACAAGGACCGACAGCCACCCTGGTCGATTGACAGCTGGTGTTGCGTGTTACTGCTGCCAAAAAAGGGGGACGATGCCTGGCGGTAAGGCACGCCATTCTGCCGGATACACAGGCGTGGTACGCACTTAATGAGATGGCCTATGTGTCGTCGCGCTAGATGTGCAAATGGGCTGCCTACCAAATCGGGTCGGTGAGGGCGTTCCCTTTTGGCCGCACACGGAGAGCGCCAGCCCATCTGAGAGCTGGACAAGTCCAACCGTCGCATCCCTTCTGATGAATGTGGTGCCCTCGTAATTGTCGTCGGTAGCGCCTTGCGCCGGGCTGCATCGAAGTAGGCCGTGTAAAAGCCAAGCAGGCTGACGCTGGGTTTAGCCACTCGCACACATCCAGGCGAGCCCGGCCTGACAACGCCTCCTCGTACCTCTATCCAGAGGGCGTGCATTGTACGTCGACGTCCGATTCATGCCCAACCAGCTTGGAGCAGCTCGCGGATGACGAACGGGCTAATGCAAGGCCAGCTGCTCCAGCTGAGCGCTAGGGAGGCGACGTGCGACGTGCCTCTTCACAATTCGACGACATGTGTGGCTGGAGCGCAGGGCGAACTTCGCCTCGCGAGATGCAGGTATTTGCAGAGACGACAGTCGCGGAACCTTGTGTGCGCTGATGGTGGTTGGACCCGAGGTGAGGTTCGGGTGAGGTGCCTTGAAGGTTGCTCAGGTGAGATCCGTCGATGCGGTGTGAGATGCGCCTCGCGCTCCACATTGAAACGGCGCGCCTTTGACGTCTGACGGCCACTGCTTGTTTTGCATGCATGAACAGCATGGCAGCAAAATGCTCATTGTTGCCGGCCAACTCATGGCAACAAGTGGGCTTTGTCTCGCGGTGTGCTGCGCCCGTTTGTCCTTGCCGGTAGAATTACTCCGTGGCGACGGATACTCACTCCGTGGCGGGCGGCCACGGTGACCGTGAGGTCTCAAACGGAAGAACGTAATTTACGCTTGTTGCGCGTGTCGTACGGACGGGAATCGGATCCCTGAGAGTGGCGGTCAAGACGGAACAACAGTTTAGTTAGTTCTACGGGCTTGAGACTTTTCGACGCCATTAAACGGGCGGCCAGGGACAAAGCACGAAGAGGCGCCGCCGTGGAAGATAGACGCGCGGCAAAGGATCAGCTGGATCTTGCCACCTAGTCCGTTGCTCCTAGATGTCTGCGCGCACGAGGTGCAGCCAACGAAGCCTGCGTGGTCGTGAAGACCATCGTCATCGTCGCCCCTTTGTCGTCGTCGTTGGGAGTCGTTACCTCGTAATGAACCAGGCAGGTCATGACCAGGACCGGGGGTCCAGGACCAAGGCACCGGCAAGAAAAGAAAAAGGACGAGCTTGGCAAGCCGACGTGACGTGAGACAAGGCGGAATCAAGGAGGCCGGGGCCGCGGGCCTGTTGCACGCGCTGGATATGGTCGCACGGCGGGATGCAGACATGTAGCTTGGGGGGGTCTGCTGCAGGTGCTCGGTTCTGTGCGACGCCCGCGAAGAGATGCATGCAGTGCGACTGCATGCACGATGTGGCTCGTACGAAGCACAGAGCCGAACAGAGAACGGGGTGGCGGCGGCAGCAGCAACAGCAGCAGCAGCGGCGGCATAGTGGGTGGCGATGGCGGGCCGTGGAGGTGACGATGCGTGGCGGGCGGAGACACTCACTCATTGGGGCCATGGCTCGATTGAGGCGGTCTGAGGGGCGGGCTGTCGATCTAGCCAGTCGGCCGTGTTTCAAGGGCCTTGACACATTGCCATTCATTCATTCAAACACGTTATTGCCTGCTGCAAGACGAGGAGAAGGAGGAGAAGGAGGAGAACGGGGGAAGAGGGACAGCGGGATGGATGGTGCCATGCCCGAGCCCGCAGCGCGAGACGGCTCGACCCCTTGCCGTTCCTGATGCCTGACACCTGCTGCTGCTGCTGCTGCTGCACTGGGCTTTCTTGTATCCTTCGGGGCGTGGGCTTCAGAAAGGGCCCGGCGTCGTGCCACGTTCCAGGGCGGGTGCCGGATTGCATCATCTCTAGGAAGGGGTAACCAAGGTGAGAGAGATTGTCATGGGACGCACCTTGCGAAAGTACCCAACTAACTACCTACTACCTGCTACGCAGTACCTACGGCAGGCACCTGGGGAGATGACGGGATACCTTAGTACGCGGGCGAACCCCTTTTTGCAACAACGGCATTGAAAGCTTTTGGCCGAGGCAGAACAAGAACAGGCTGCGCAACTGCGGCAGGCTGGCTAGCGGCAGGTGCAAGCAACCTCTCCACGGGCTATTGGCACGAGTCTTTGAGCAGTCAATCGCCATGGCCGGCCGCGGAAAAGCTATTGCAATACGTATTGCAATGCTGCTGTGTGTGCAACCCGCTGTGTGTGTAGCCCGCTGTGTGCCCGTGTGCTCGTCCGCTGCTGGGGCACCTGGCCGCGCCAGCCTTATACGTCGCGTTCGTTCTCACTGATTGAAGAATAAATGCTCCCCTTGATTGAATGTATGCCTCGTATTCAAGTGATTAATATCGTGCCGTGCGTAGCTCGTAGTCGCATCTTGGAGTCGTAGCCATAATCTTCTTTTTATAGAGCATATATCCGCAGATCTTATAGAAAGGGCATCACGAGCCGGCATCTGCAAGGTGCCGGCGAGCGTTTTGCTTATTCCCTTTCTTTCGGAAAGAGTAACTGCTCTGGATAGTAAAAACGACTGCTATTTCAGCGCTGTTGGCAGATAACATCCCTTCAAGTGAACTTCTGGTTCACAATAGCTCAAACAGCTCAGACCGGGCGCTGTTGCAAAAGGCGGACCCGAGGGGAGGTACACATACACTCATACGTACTACCAAAAGGTACCTTAGTAGCGCCCGACCCGGGGAGGCACAGCCGGGCAGCCGCAGGCATCGTGGCATCGGCGCTGGCGCAATTTCGGTGTTGCCAATGCAAAAAGGCAAAATATAGCAGGTCCCCGGAGACCGGTAATATTGCATGGGCAATGCGAGCGTTATCCGTGGGGCGCAAGATGATGATATTTGGCGCAGGCTATTGATCTGGGGGACAACGCCCACCTTCGTCACGCCCAGCCCGCCAGCGCCCCTACGCGCGCAGCGGGCGCCGTGGTGGTGGTCTTGGTCTACTCTGCCTGCAGAATGATCAAAATGGGTTCCAACAAGCCTCCTTCTCCCCCAAGGATGGACGTGAGCTGGAGGTGCTCGGTGGGAAAATCAAATCGCATTGGTGCGCGCTGGACCAGCGCCACACTGCGCCAGAACCCTTGGAAGGTCCTGTCCCAGGGGTCGCCGTTTGGGGCGGGGCCCAATGCTGTTTCCAGCGGTCCCCAGCGCCAGGAACAGGGGGGAACGGCGCGCCTCGCCTCCAGGATGGATGGCTCGTCCAAGATGGGTTGGAGGGGCGGCCGGAGCCCGGCGCCTCCCCCCCCCCCCCCGAGAACGCCACCATCACCAACCCACCAAGGTCCTCTCCACCCGGGCTAGTCTTTCCTCTCTCCATCTCTCTGCCAGGACTTAGAATTGCTGGTACGGTACGGCACGGTAATAGCGTGTGGCCCCGGTCAACTACGTCTGGGACTGGAATCCGCGCGGTGCCAGCACCAGAGACACGCAAGACATGGGCCGGCAAAGAAAGCAACGGGCAAAGAAGGAAAGAATGCGTCCCTGGAGCAGAGGGCACGCACGCATCCATGTTTTAGCTGTGTCTGCCGGGCGTGTGACTGACCACACGCCCCCCCGCGACGCGTGAGCGACGTCTTGTGCACTCGGCAGTGCGTGTCTGGGACGGACTCTGGGGCGGGGTTCGGAGGCCATCGGGGACGAGGGGGCGCCTTCATCATCAGCGTGCGCCTCATGCAAGTGTGCAGGCGCATGTGCAAAGTATCTTGCATGTACTGTACTCCTCATCAATGCGGCGAGCTGAGGCCGTTTTGCTTCAAGAGGCCATCCGCCAGGGGGTTCGTTGGGTTGGGTTGGGTCGGCCGGCCGGCTGGCCGTTGAAACGGCGGTCGCAATGACGGCGACGGAGGCGACGACGACGCCGACGACGACGACGACGCGGCGGCGTATTACTCCGCTGCACGTTTCTTCCTAAACGGCGAGCCCGCCCGAGGAGGCAGACTTGGCGGGTCGCCGACATGGACGGGCGCACCGCACGCAGCACAGCGCCTTTGTTACAGGAGCAGAGAGAGAGAGGAGAGAGGGACGGAGTGAGGGGGGCCCGCGGCTGTGAAAGCCGTTCGCGGGCCCGGCCCAGCTGAAAAGCCAGCGTAATGCAGCATGATGCGGTGCTGCGGAGGCTGAAGAGCCCGTCGACGATGACAACCCAGGTCCCGCATTGTTCTGACCCATGCTAACCAGAATCGACGTGCTGGACATGCGTCCCCCTCCCCTCCCCCCGGTCAGGGTGCGCTCGCCGCCGGCACATGAAGCGAGCGAGGGTCGAATGAAGGGTCCAAGGCGGCCCACCAACTCATCTCAGTCCACCACAGGAGTGCACGCGTGGGCAGCCCGCCCGCTTTTATTTGGAGGTTATACTGCTGAGTTACTACCTCTAGTAGTAGCCGTACCAGGTTGTTGACCGTGGCCGGGCGTTTGAGGGTCGGTTGATCATCAGCTGGTTGTTCATCAGACGCGACGAGCCTTTCCAAGCGGCAAAGTCAATACCCAAGTAGTTTAGTACCTGCCTTCTAACCAAGCCAGTGCCTGATGTAGGTAGGTTGTGCCCGCAAAACAACATACATGTATGTGCACGCGCCGGACGCCCCTCGCGTCTGGTGCCGATGCATACTAGGCTGGCAAGCACAAAGGTCAACATTCAACGTCCATCAACGGGTCCCATCACGCCTCCTGCCTTGTTGCGTCCGTGCTGCCCGCCATGCTCCCGTCGTCTCCTCCACCGGGCTGCTGCCCACACACCTGCCGTAACCCGCTATACCGTAACTTGGGTAGTCCGTCCGCCCACCCCATCCACCATCTATCCGTCCATCCTACACTCACTCCAGGGCCACCATCTCAGGTACCCAAAGTACCTCCACTTCCAGGTCTCTACTACAGAGGCAAGTGGTACGTAGTGGTGTCTGTAGCGGTCGGGCCACCCTCCTTCTGGTAGCAATACTTGGCCTTGGCAGCTCTTGTCGCTGTAGGAAATGCTGTCCTGGCATGGTTCCTGCCAACCTGCCCTGACGCCAGCCCGTCTTGGTACCCTCCCTCCCTCCCTCCTTCCCCCCCACCTTTCCCTGAGCTGGTACGTAGCACCTCGAACATCATTCTTTTTGATCGCTCCTCCAGCCCGTGCCTCCGGTCCGTCCTCAGACTCGCCCTCCCCTGCAGTCCAACCCATCAAATCTCCTTGTCTGACTCGTCGCCCTGGCCCCAGGGAGACCAGCGCGCCCCCGGAGCGCTTCTCTCAATCTCCGGCCTTCCGATCGGGGAAGCGACGTAATCGACGGCCGGCTTTTGCGCCTCGCCTGAGCTACCCTTGTCTCTCTGGTCTGGTCTGGTCTGGTCTGGTCTCGCCTCCTCATCTAAAGGGCTCCCCCGTCCTCTCGCTCCAGCCCGTCTCGCGATTCATCTCGCGTGTCCCTATGTGGAAGATCCAGTCACCGCTGCCGCTTTTCTAATTCTGCCGTCGACCTCATCTCGTCGGTAAACTCGCAGCCGCCGCCGCCGCCGCCGCCGACGTAGCCGCCCGCCTTGCCGTCCTCGCCGTCACCGTTTGGCGCGCACCTCGAGGGTCTGACGCGACCAACGGCGGCAATCTCTCTCGCCTCTACCTCGCCTTGCCCTTTAATTCCCGCTGCCTTTGGTTGGTTCGTCACCTAGCGGCTGCTCTGCCGGCCAGAGCACGGCAGTCAGTCGACCGATCTCACCAATGTTGCATTAACCTTTCTCATCCGTCACACGGCTCGGCACGGCACGGACGTCATTTCTCGAGCAGCGGCGAACATCAGGCTTGCCCTGCACACCGACCGCTCGGGCGCTCACAACCCTCACTCTGGCAGCAAGCCGTCTTGTGTGTTCGTCCGCTTCTTGCAACGCCATGGCTGCGCCAGCCGTCGAACGCTCGCGATCTCAGTCGAGCCCCGACATTTTTGGATTGCCATTATTTGACGCCGACTCTCCTGCAAGTGCCCCGGCGACCTCTCATGGCTCCCTCGCCATGGACTGGAAGGGCTGGGGTGACTTGCCAGCGTTTGAGGTGCCCTCGTTCAACACCGATTTCCATCTGGATACCACAGTCTTCACCAATAGCAAGGTGAGCCAATCTGCGTCGGATGCTGAGCCACAACCAACGCCTCGGGCCGGGCCAGTGGTGTCACAGCCGGCATCAAGAGCAGCGCCTAAGGACCAGACCAAAGAGCAGGCCACCACAAAGCAACCGCCGAAGCCCGCCGCTTTGTCACGATCCAAGACTGGCTCGCTGATTCACCGACCGCGCTCATGGCTTTCGTCTAGTTCCAAGTCGTCGAGGAAGTCAGCAAAAGAAGACCGCCAGAGCGACCAGCTCACGACCAAAACCGACCCTGTGCCACCCAAGCCGACGCCATCCGAGGCAACGCCACAACCGCGACCGCAGCTGCGCGGGCTTCCTAGTTCCTCAACGTTTGCCAGCTTTTCGAAGTGGTCATGGACAGCTTCGTCCCGCTCGCCATCTCCCAAGCATGCACCTGAGCAGCCTCAGCCTCCAACCAAGCCAGCAGCGACACCTACCGCCCCCACCAAGGTGGCCACGGTATTGCCAGAGCGCCTTCAACTCATCACGGACACCGGGCTCAAGCACCTCGAGGTGTCTGAACCTTTGAAACCACCTGCGCCAAAACAGGCCGCCCGGACCAACAACTCATACTTGGCAAAGATCAAACAGAAGCCTCCGCTGCTCATGAACAAGCCACCCGAGCCTCTGGGCTACAACCACAGTTGCGCGTCTTCGTCAACCACGCTTGGAGGGAACCGTGCGTCAAACAGCGACAAGTCGAGTGTTTCACAGTCAACCTGCAGCGACGGAAACACCAACACTCCCATCACTGACGACTCGTCAAACGACATGACGCCCCATCTACGAGACCCGCTATGGTCCTCATTCAAGACGCTCGAGGTGGAGATCAAGGGCCACGGCGCCAAGAATGTCGCGCAGCGTGTTGGCCAGGTGAAGAGCATGCTTTTGCCGTTTTTGCGCAGTACCATGGATCACAACTCGACCAAAGGGCTGAGCCTGGAGGACGTGGACCGGCGGGCGACTGTGCTGAACAAGTGGTGGGTCTCAATCCTGGAGTTGCTCGACGACAGGGGACAAAATCCCGTTCCAGGCGTGGATCGTCCGATCCTTCTCGAAGCTGCGACCCTTCTCATGATGAGGTCCGAGTGGCGGCTGGCGACATCCAGCTTCATGCCCCTCGCTGAGCGATCGCCCTCTGAACGCGTCCGATCGCGGTCCTGGACAAACGCTTCTGGATCGACCGAAGACTCGCAGCAGTCGGCTATGTTGGCCGAATCGGCCGAACACAATGTCCGAACAATGTTTGTGACAAACCTCGTGAAGCAAATGGGCTATGTTGTGGACAGGATGTCGATGCGCCATGCGCCGCTAAGCTTGGTCAACTTCTCAGGCAAGGCGTGCGCTTATGCCTTCTTTTTCGCTCCCGGTGTGGCCGACATTCTGGTCCGGCTCTGGGGACTCACGCCGGAACTCATTCGAAGGACAGCGGATGAGCTCGGGCTGCCTCGGAAGGACACTGGCGAGAGTGGGGACATCACAGCGCTCTTCCCTCCGAAGCTGGGCACCTTTGGTTGGCGATCAGCCAGAACGACTTGGAACACACTCAAGCAGATACCAAGGATGTCTCTGCTCGTGGCCAGGATCGCCTGGACCGGACCGTGGGTATCGAGATGGAAGGGCCGAGACACCGACCTCTTCTTCATCTTTTGCAAATATTTTCACGTCTTGTCTAATCAGTTCATACCGCCTGGACTGCCACTGGTGGAAAAGGCGCGGTCGCCGGCGTTCGTCTTGGTGCACTCGCAGCTGCTCTCGATCCTCGATAACACGGTCCACCGTCAAACAGCAATCGAACACGCCTATGGCCCGCCTTTGATTGACCAAGTGAACGGAGCGGACGCAACGGCTCTCGCCATGCCGTTGCCACCAACCAATCTCATGAAGGGCATGTCGGAGAACCGGCTGGTGATTCTACTCCGAGACGTGCTCACCGACGATGCGCCCGAGTTGGGTGATGCGCGAAACACCTTTGCGGAGACGTTTGCCGCGCTTATGAAGGGTGCGACCTGTCGAACGTCGCAGTTTGATAGTGCGGCTTGCTTCACTCTGTGCGACTTCCTGGAAGAGGCCCTCATGATTTTCCACGAGGCCGAGTCCCGTGGTGTGTCTGCACGCTATGTCGACTGGGGTTTTTGGCTTGACGTGTGCAAGCGCATCATGGATTCCCTGAACACGATGTCCGAGGTTCGCATGCTATCTTTCTTGTTTACGGTATGGGACGCAATAACCAAGGACCCACGACGGAAAGCGACGCTCTGCCTCGATTGGCTCCTCACCGAGGACACCTTCAACACATTCTTCAACAACTGGTGCCCAATGGTTCGCGCCTACTATCACCGCCTCTTGTGCTGGAGGATCTGTCGCGACGATGGCAACGCTAGCGAGACGGATCTGTAAGTCTGAAGGGATATGAAACCTATTGGTAAGACAGGCGTGCTAACTTACGATACAGAAAGATTATGTCTGCCGTGGCTGCCCGGCTCAAGACCGTTTGGTCGCACTACCTCTACCTTAAGCGGACTGCAGAGGAGTCTGGTCGCGTCCCACTGTCCACCGTCCCCATGTGCCCTGCTCTGGGCAAGAAGTTCATGATTATCCGCCAGGAAGCGGGCCCACCTCAGGCAGGCCTATTCATGGGGTTCGATACGTTCGCGCGCACCAACAGCAATGAATCCTCGTCTTGGGCTGGGTTCCCCGATATGGGGCTTGGCAGAGGTGACTCAAAGAAGCGCTGGTCCCTCTTGGGCAAGGTGCTTTCCATGACTGCCGGCAACGGGATGGACCCGACATCACCGTCAGATACATCGACGAGAAGTTCGCTCCTCGAAAATCAACCGCTTGGCGCGAGGCGGAACTCGGTCGAGACTCCAGGTCGGTCAGCAGGGCCGACGCCGAGCGGCGCGAGAGTGCAGGCACCGACGAGTGAGCCCGACACCGAGTCGCCGTCGGACGCGGAGGAGCAAAAGTACGTGTTTAGGTTTATTCTGGGATGGATGCAGCACCATAATGTGGGCCGCGACCTCACACGCCCGAAGCTCCCTGCGCCCGCGCAGGCACACATCAACGCGAGAGCTCGGAACAGCAGCGCCCCATCGCCAACACCTACAACCTTGGCACGTGTGCGTCGCGTATCTGACACTCGACCGGTCCGGCCGACGCAGAGGGATAGGAGGAGCTCCGTCAACGCATCCGTCGAAGAGTGGCTTAGGGGCACGCCGGCGGCGGTGGCGGCGCCGACGACAAAGAGTGGTTGGAGCGGCCCTTCGAGTGCCAGTAGCGAGAGGCGCAGAAGCTTGGCGGGAGAGTGGTCACCGGCGACGTCGGACCTGCTGGACTTGCAAGACTCCCCGCGCGAGCCCCTGACCAAGGCAGTGAAGCCTGTGGGCATTTACGCCAGAAACGCCATCTACTCGGGACGTGCGCTGGCGGAGTGGTCCCAGGTAGTTAATGAGTGCAACAGTTTTATCGACCGACGCAAGGAGGAGGGCGTCGGCCGGCTGGCGGACGTGGAGGTACCGCAGCTGGGTGTTGAGGGGTTCCGAAAAGCCGGCTAGAAGCTGGTGCGACGGCAATGACGGGCGGATGCATGCGGAGGAGGCGAAAAGTACAGTACACAAGGAGATGTTTGGAAAACAGTATGAGATATCCCGCGGCTGGCACGCCGCACTGCGTTTGGCATCTACCATGTTTTTTTTTGTCCGTCCTACGGGATGGGGCTGCTCGAGAATTTGGAACCTATTGCTTGCCACGTCGAGGCGTGGGAGATGTGGCAATAATTGGCTGCATTCGAGACGGGACACGTTGATTAGGGACAGAGGGAATCGGAGGAAACCGAGGGGACAGATGCATGTCCCCGCCACTCGTTGGCTGATAGCGGCAGAGGCTGCGCGGAGTGGCGGAATACAGAAAACGCACCGGTGTCGTAAGCAGGCACATGATGCACTCGCTCACTTTTGAATCTGGGAAAACAAGGTGATATTGATGGTCTGTATGCTGAGCGACAGGAGCTCTGCATGCCTATCCAACGGGCCATGATCTTTTGCTCCGGGCTCTGAACAAAGAGAGTGCGATGACGACTAGTCCACTGCTAACGAAGAGACGCTTGAACACCCCCCTTTCCAATGTGCAATCGGCCGTTCCCTCATGTACTCAGTGCGGCCATGAGCTGGGCCTTGTAGGCGGCCTGCCTCCCCTCGAGGGCGGCGACGCGGGCAAGCACATCGGGGCGGTAGAAGGGGTTGCGGTCCGGGTAGTAACCCTCGAACTGGGGCTTCCCGTCGGCGAGGGCGACGAAGCGGCGGCGGGTGCGCGTGAAGATGTGCACGTCGGGGTCGATGTGGTCGGGGCGGTCGAGGGTGCCGACGCGGAGGTAGGCGAGGCAGGGGCCGGCGTCGGCGTAGTGGTTCCAGAGGCCCGTGTGGCAGCGCGGGCAGCAGGCGATGGTCTGGCCGATGTGCGAGGCGGTGGGCACGGTGACGAGGTGGGGGTTGTTGTCGGTGGTGGTGGTGGTGGTGGTGGTGGTGATGGGCTCTGGCGATGTCTTTGCGTTGTCTGCTTGATGCTCGCCGCCCGTGTGTGTGCTCGCAGGAGCGGCGGCAGCAGCAGCAGTAGAAGAGCCGTGGCAGGGCGTGGCGAGGGTGAGAGAGAGATACGAACTCGCTTGAGTAGGTAGCGATGGGGATGGAGTTTGTTGAAAGGAGGAAAAGGCGTGAAGAATAATTCACGGTGGGCTTGTACGCATTCACGCAGACGGTGTTAGAAGAGGGGAGGATGCAGACGAAAAGGGCGTGCGGCGTGAATGGGTGGTGGTGGTGGTGGCACGGGCAGCGGAGGCCCCGTGACAACGAAGGTAGCATTTTGCCTGCCTGCGAGAGTGAGAAAGCGGGGGCGTCGGGGCTGCTGGCTGGCCACTGAGCGGCGGCGACATGGCCGAATTGGGAAATCGGAGATTACTATACGCAGCAACGTTCAAATTCTACTTAAAGTTTTCACCTTTGTGTAACGGGCCTCTTGGGAGCCATTGGTAATGCAACAACGATATAGTGCCTAGCTGTTTGGCTTGTGCTGGTACTCAAGGCAGATATAGCCATGTATTTCTGAAGTAAGTGTTATCTTGCCCGCTGAATGGAACTACGAGACGCGCCCTGGTTGCAGGGTGCACCACTGCTTACTTATCGTCACAGCCCGAAATTGTGCCTAAGGGAGGGAGGTGCTCACGAACAGTAACATGATGAGCCGCTGCAAATAGTAATATATGTATTGGATCGCGACCCTGTCACAAGCTATGCATATACCGACAAGACCTGACCTGAGCAGGGCCTGTCCGCGGCCCTTTTGATATATCGGGAGAGGCACATGTAGGCGCAGTACCTGTGCTCAGCCAGGTCATTCATTTAGTATTGTGGACGAGCAGATGCATGATGGTCTCCCCGTACACGGACTATCGTGTCCCGACGCAAAAGTCATTTGGAGTCTTTTTACCGCATGCAGCTCGAAGTTTTGCGGCGGCTGTGTGTCGTGTAAGGCGTCACGGGCATGGTGAGCAGGATGGCTTAGCACACCGTTGCAGCGTCATCTGCTATACATGTGGTGTGGTAACACGCATCATTGGAGGCCTGCCGACGCGTAAAGGCAATGCACAAAAGGGCAACTTGTTGACAATTTCCCCCATGGCCCCCCTCCCTCGGTGCCGCGTCAGTCCAGGCTGTGCACCTTGAGGCAATCATGGGGAGGTATTTAGATGATGAGGCGCCTGCCTTGCTTCGCTTCTGTTGCTCTTTACCTCTAGAACAGTGCGTGCTCACGGCAATACATACCCGTGTATACTGTATCCGTACACACAGCCGGTTGTTACTGGCTGTAACCGCTGACTGGCGCTACGGCCCAAAGTGGCGTTAGCACCTAATCGACGCGGGCCGGCTTACATCCATCGACCCGCCCATGCCGCCCTATCCGCTTCTGATTCCCCTAATAAGCTCCATCCAGCTCGAATGCCTTGCCCTTTTCACCCCCGAACCGGCCCCTCCCCCACTTCGCCCAGCTCTCTCTTCCATCTCGCTCGCGACTCTGCCGCCGGCCCGCGTCACTCAGCCAGCGACCAGCCACCTCGTTCACCATCTTGTCAACGACACACACATCGTGCCTGCGCCGCGCCGCGCCCCTCCCCTCCTCAATCAACCCCTGGCTGGGCGAGCTCGGTTGGGTACCTTGTCCAAGCCCCCCCTTGGGGCCTGATTCTCGCCCGCCTTTCTGGGAGCGGTCGGGGCAAGCGGCCCTACTAACAGCGCGCACCAAGAGCAGGAAGGAGGCCTGCCGGCAGCATGCCAAACACTGGCAAGCCAAGCCAGGACTGTCACCTCTGTCGCAAGCGACGGGTCAAGGTGCCCGCCTTCCCACTGCCCCTGTCCCTGCGCCAGGAGAAGCAGCTGCAGCAGCCAAGCTAACATGCCCGCCCGCAGTGCGACCTCGCCCGCCCAGGCTGCCAGCGGTGCGTCAAGTACGGCGTCGAGTGCCCCGGCTACCGTGACCAGACCGAGCTCGTCTTTCGCAATGCCGACCCCTCCACGGTGAGGAAGCGCAAGAAGCGCGTCGCCGAGCACGACGACGCCCAGTCGAGCCGCTCCGCCTCGCCCGGGTCCGGGTCCGGGTCCGGGTCCAGGTCCGCCTCTGCTGCGGGCTCCGGGACCCGCCCCGGCTCCGGTTCTTCGACGCCCTCCTTGTCCGTTTCCGCCGATGATCTCGATGCCCCCTTCATCTTCTCCGCCGAATGCAAGGACCTCGTCCCGGCCTCCGAATCGGCCCCCTGGCCGTCCTACAGGGCCGCCGTGCCAAAGTCCATGGCTGAGCATTGGACTTCGCATTCCGTGCCCATCCTGCTCAACGTCTACTCGACCCTCGACTTCCTCAACAACGCGTACCAGCAAAACCCACGCGACGGGCCCCTGGTCTGGGCCGCGCACCTCTTCTCCCGCACCTACGTCACCAACATCCGCTATCCGACAGCCGTATACCGAAGCTCCGAGCTCGAGACGCAGCGCGAGCTCGGCACATATCTGGGCAAAACGCTGAGTACCGTCGCGGCGGCCCTCAAGGACCCCAAGGGCGCCTTTCGCGACGATGTGCTCGCCACCGTTTGGATATTGTCCAACTACGAGGTTGGCCTTGCCCTTTTTTTTCTGCATCGACCAGGCCCTGTGCTGACGCTATTTGGTGGTAGCTTCTCGTGGGGTCACTGAGCCGCATGGACTGTTTCAGCCCATGGCATCTACATGCCCGAGGCTTGTACAGCATCCTGAAGACGAGGGGAATAGCACCCATGTACACCGCCGAGGGACGCACCGCCTTCTGGCCCAGCTACAACATGGTGGTAAGTGGACGCGAAAGAGAGGTTTTCGTCGTTGACCTGCGCTGACCCCCCGCAGCAAGTCCAAGCGCTCGTCAGCAACACCGAGTGCCCACCCGAGTCGGACGAGTGGCTAGGCATTGTCCGAGATACCCTGTATAAGGATGAGGCGTACACGCTGTATGTGTCCGTCTTCGTCGTGACATGCGCACGCGTCCAGGCGCGCATGTTCACTATTCTCAACACGCGAGACTTTGCTGCTGCCAACGCCGAGTTCCAGATGCTCATGGACGAGCTGGACCGCGCCGACGCAGAGTTCATGCGGTCGGCGGCGGGCTTGCACGACACGGCGCAGGAGCTGGACGCGTACATGCGCAACCTGTACCACTCGGCCGTGGTCAAGGGCTATCACTACGTGCAAATGATGGCCAACTTCCTGACGCACTATGCGCAAAGCGAGCTGACGCGGGAGGAGCTGCGGGCGCGGCGGGACGCGTGCGTGGAGAAGACGCAGCTGGCGGCGCAAGAAATCCTCAACAGCGTGCCGTGGATCCTGGGCCCGCTGGCGTCGGGCAAAGACAAGTCGCCGAGGGTGCTGTTCGACGCGCTCAAGATGGTGTGGCCGCTGACGAGCGTGTACGTGGTGTCGACGACGCTGCCGGAGCAGCGGGAGGGCGCCGAGGTGGCGCTCGTCTTCATCGGCAAGGAGGTGGGCGTGCGGCAGGCGCTCAAGACGTACCCGGGAGCCATCTCGCTTTTGCCGCCCGAGGCGCTCCGGCCGCTGGGGGCGGAGGGCACAGGACGAAACGTCGTGGACACGTCGTGGACGGCGGTGGCTTGACTGACGGGCTGTGGGCTGGAATGGTAGAGCGCGGGCCGTGAGAAGCAGCGCGCGCTTTCCACGTCACAGAGTATCCATATCGCACTCTCCATGTCGGAGTATCGGCCTTGTGTGCGGTTTGCGCTAGAGTATCGGGTCCATACGCTCTGCGTCAGGTTATCTATCGGTCTCGCACGCTCTACGTCAGAGTGCCAGTCTCGAGACCGCTGTCGACTGAAGGTGGTGCACGTCAAAGCACCTCGCAGCTGACGCGACGGCAGTTGACCAAGAGAGATACGAGCGGGAAAGGGAATCGGCCATGCAAGGCGCGGCGCGGTTTGGCGGCGGCGGCAAACCACGGGCTCGGCTTTGGGCAGTGGTCACGTCGGGCCGCCAAACACGGGGTCCCCGGGACAGTACGTTAGTACGTAGTACAAAAGAGTGCCGGGGAGGCTATGCAAGGTTTCCATGAAACGCGACATGGGCAAAGCAAGCAAGCAACGAGGTTGGCCCGAGTCGTGTCCCGCATCGTCGTCGCTGGGTCCACGGCGTCGTCCCCTCCACCTGCCCGGAGCGGCAGTCGACAGTCAATCGATGGCTGGTTTCGACGATGGGCGTTTGAGGCTGGCGGCTGGCGCGACGTGTGTGTGCCGTGTGTATACGAGATGTCGCGCATACAGACGGACGTGCGGCTCGGGTCAGGCGGCGCGAATGTATGTATGTGCGGTTTCTGCAGGGTCCAGGCGTCGTCGTCGTCGTCGTCGAGGCGGCGGGTCTTTGCTTGACACGCGCACGCACGCACGCACGCACGCACTTTATTAGTTCCCTTGCATCATGACCTGGCCTGGCATCCTGGCTCTCTCACACGCACGCACAGATCAGATGCTCGTTTGCCTTGTTTGATGCTTGGCTCGTTGGATTCCCTTTTGATCGCCGCCCCCCCCCCCCCTTCCCCCCCCTCACCGACCGACCGGCGCGTCTTGGCCTGTTCGCCACCTGGGGATATCCCCGGGTGCAGGAGGCCGTCCCGAGGGGCGGCGCCGTGTTGGCCGGCTTGGACGCCAGCCAAGCAAGGCCGGGCGCTCGTGTCTTGAGCAGCGCCCGGCGCCCGAGTACCATGTAACTACTACGTACAGTTAAACACCGACGGGTAGGGGCGAGCCCGGGCACGTAAGAAAGCGCTTACTGTTGGCAGCCAGCCCGCATCATCGTGGGGAATAATACGTTGCAGTCGGGGATTCCGCATCGCGCGCGCCGCCGCCGCTGCTGCTTGGCGCCGGAGCCGGGTCGGGGTCGGCGGACACGGGCGGCAAAACGGGCGCGTCATTCATTGTCATGGGCACAGCAGAGGGCGGCTTCCCCAAAAGAGAGAGAGGCAGGCTTTTTTTTTCTTTCCCTTCAATGCGCATCACTGGACCCTGTTTTACTCTGTCTCTCTCTCTCGCTCTTGTGCAGGTGCTCGCGTGCGCATAGCGCGGTGTAGCACGTAGTTGATGCATCTCATGCACCCCTGTCCCCTGCAAGGCTCGTGACGAAAAGACGGGGATGCGACTCAGCCTGCTGCTGGTGCTGCTGGTGCTGCGCGGGGCGGGGAGGGGCCAGGCGCAACAAGGCAGCATCCGCAGCCGCAGCCGCCAATGGTTAGGTAGTTATTAGCGTCTCGTGTTGAGGCGGGTGAACAAGAGGGTTTTTGTAAGGGTTCAGAGGGGAAGAGAGAAAGAGACAGAAGAGAGAGATGGCGCGCACGGGGGTCCGCTGGAGAGAGGGGAGAGGGGGAGGAAGGAGGGCGAGGAGGCTGTGTGTGCTAGCGGGCGAGCCTCTTGCCCGTCCCTGGCTCCCCCGGTTTCCAGTAAGCAAGCAAGTACAATGTTAGAGAAAGGGGCCACGGAGGAGAGATGGATGGATGGTTCATCCATGATGCCCTCCCCCCCAATTGTCAGCAATCCGCAACCCCCCAGTTTGGGAGATGGACGGCGGGCTTGCTTCATCGGGCGTTTGTTGTTTCAAAGACGACAAAGAGAGAGAAAGAGAGAGAAAGATGAGATCTCTCTACTCTACATGGTAAAATTGTAGTAATTTGCGAAGTAGTATATCATGCGCAACAACTGTGCCTGCTTGCGCTTTTTACAGCAGATTTTCTGAAGTGTCGTCTTGTCTTTCTTCCTTCTTGCTGGGCTCGGGCCGTCTCAGAATCTCGAGAGGCTTTTACCAAAAGCTGGGGTTGGTACGGCACGTAACGTTGGTAGTTAATTGGGCTAGTAAGTTAGTATTATTCGCTCTCTGTTGCCCATCAACAGCAACAGCAACAGCACCAGCACCTGTGCTCGTCCAGGCGGGGTCTCTCTCTCTCTCTGTGTGTGTACTCCGTAAAGAGACTCTCTCCATTCTCCCCCGTCTGAGTGTGTTCATGTGAAGTGTGCGCGTGCGGGCGTGTTTCAGCCTCCCCCGTCGGCGTCGTCGGGGTTTCCTCAACAGCCCACCCACGAGACACTGTCCCCTCCCCTCGCACGGTACGCCCATGGGAATCCACACGCGCAATCCCACCCCCCGCGACCACGGCACAGCCTCATCTCCACAGTGCGAATCGTGCCAAGACAAAGGCGCGACGCGCCCACCCCACCGGGGTCAGGTCTCACATGCCATGACGTCAGCGCGACCCGAACACGAAAGGGAAAAAAAAAAAAGGCGAACGCACACACAGACACACACACAGAGAAAGGCGAAGAAGGCAACGAAAGCGGCGGAGCACTCGCCGCGCCTCCTGCCCACCCTACATCCCCCCCCCGTTCATTCGTCTTTTTTTCTTCTTTCTTACTTCTGCGTCTTGTTGTTCCCGCGGAGCAGGAGGAGGAGGAGAATGCCAAGGCTCGCGCTCCTCTTTTTTTTTCTAGCTCGATTCCCCCCCCCCCCCCCTCACGCTCCTCCTCCTTCACTTGCCCCCGGTTTTCAATGGGGGAAATAAAAAGTAGGAACCGAACGAGGGCGGGAATATGGTGCCATTTGTCCATTGGGGATTCGGGGGTAGCCCGCCGTCGGCCGTCGGGGTTGGTTCGTCCGGGACCATGGCATACCTGTAACTGGACGTTGGGTAGGTACTACTAGTACATGGTGTACTAGATCGTGGGTGAGCGGGTTTTGATGCTGTTCAAACAGCTGTTGCTCGCTCGACTCACTCATCAGGGTAACTACACCCCCATCTCGTCCCATGGCATCCGTCCCGTCCGCCTCGCTTTGTTGTTTTTTGTCTGCCCTGCCCTGCCCTGCCTTCTCCCCCCCCGCCTTGCAAGAAAGCCAAAAGAACCCGCCGCCCCTCCTATTTTTTTTTTTTTTGAGTTGGTCGTTGAAACCGCGCTCCGGGCCAGGCAGCGCTCCATTGCAAGGTCCGGAGAGGGGCATTGAGCGGTCCCCCTTTCTCTAAATTACATCATTCTGTCGCGTCGCGGCCGGTCTCATTGGTGACGTGAACAACAGGCCTTGCAGAAAAGGACGCTCGCAGAGCTAGTTGGCTATACAGTACTACCCCAGTGCCCCGGATCAAGATCAAGATCAGATCGAACAGTTGTGCCCCTCCCGTCATCATGACTGCAGCAGCAGCAGCAGCGGGAGCAGGAGCATGGATGGGGGGGGGATCTGCGAACCGCAACCACAAAAGCACCACCACATCCCACACACTTCCCGTCTCGCTGGGCTGGCATTGCTGGCTGGCTGGGAACATCGCCGTGCCTGCCTTGTCTTGCCTGCCTGTCTTGCTGGAAGGGAAGCCAAGCTAAGCCCCACTCCCGCCCGGCGGCGATCCGTGGACCCTCCCTCCCTCCCTTCTAAGGGGACGGCGCCGTTTCCTTCTACTCCCACTCTTTGCTGCTTCCGGCATAGCGAGGCAGGTCTTTGTGAGAGGTACGAGGATCCATCAAAGGCGTTGGACGGCTGCGGTGGCGGCTGCGGCGGCGGCGGCGGCGGCTTGGATTGATGGCGAGAGGGGAGCGCTCTGCCTCTGTCCGTGTCGTGGTGCCACCAGCAAGTAAGTACGTAGCTGCTGCTGCTGCTCCTGCTCCTGCATGCCTTTTTTGTTTGCTCCCTCTCTCTCTATCCATGATGCCGGTGCCAATGCCAATGCCATGCCCTTATCTCGGCATGATGATTGATGGGGTGATTGATGGGGTGGTGATGGGTGGGTAAAAGACTGGTGGTGGGTAGGCTCTTTTGTTCATCAGTGCGTGCAGGCGGACCGGACTCGCGTACTAAAAGGTACTTTGTTCGTTAGCATGGCACGTACGGTAAAGTTAGTTACAGTGCCCGTTACCGCGTCTGCGGGCCTCCAGTTTCGGCATCGGGAGCGATAGGGCTTGGCTCTCCCTCCCTCTCTGTCGTTTTTTTTTTTGTGTTGCTGCGGTGGTGCCGCTGTCTGGGCCGGTCGGATGCCGGCTGGGCTGCTGGGTGGTCGTACAACCTTCCAGGGTAGCTGCTGCTGGTGGGTAGTAACGTTGGTTGAGTAGTAGGCAAGGTATGTAGACAATTGCATGCCTCGATTCACACACACTCCTGCTTGCGGCTGTGACACCCTCCTCCTCCTCTTCTCCCTCTCGGACCTCCCGTATCCATTCGACACCACTGCATTCTTTTTCTTCTTCCCCTTCTCTTCCGTCGTCCTTCCCCAGCGGCCTTGTTGATCCCGAATTCGGCACGCGGTTCGTTTCATCGCCCAGGCTTGGTGCTGCCTGTAGTACAACCTACTATTGCTGCCCTACCTTGTTCACCTTTTTACTCTTCTTTCTTCTTCTTCTCAACACCAACCACTCTTCTCACCCTTCTCCCCCTCCTCTTCTTTTCCCTTCTCCTTACCGACCTGCCTTATAGAAGCCGCTGGTGCCTGTACCTGTACCCAGGCGAGCTTTCTTCTTCCTTCTCGCCCTCGGCTCTCTCACATACACACACCTCGAAGTCACCGCAGGCCGACCGACCGCTCGACCCGACACGACCCGACTTCGAATCATCGCCATTCCCGCCGACAGCAGCAGCAGCAAGCAGCCCACCATGTCCATGGCAACCATCATCCCCGCCGCCGTCGTCCCCTCGGGCGCGCACCTGCAAGTCCCCGGCGCCGCCGCCGCCGCCGCCGCCTGCTCCTCGTCCTCGTCGTCCTCGTCCTCTCCCATGGCCACGATCGCTCCCCCAACCGCCGGCATCGCCATCACCAGTACCACCACCGCAGCCGCCGGTACCACCACCAACAGCGGCGGCGGCGGCGGCGGCGGCGGCAACTGCCCCCCCGTCCGCCCCGGCTTCAACTCGCGCCTCACCTCGGACCGCCTCCGCGAGGGCGCCGGCCTCTACCTCCCGCCCCAGTTCCGCCCCGGCAGCGCCAGCACCAACCTCCGCAAGGGCCGCGTCTCCGTATTCCGCGAGACGGGCCTCTTTGACGGCCAGGACGACGACGACGACCACCGCGCCGGCTCCTCGTCGCCATGAGAGAGAGAGAGAGAGATGGAGAGCGCGAGTCGGACACGAGGATTGTCTGCATGCCGCCTCGCTCACACACGCACATACATACATACAACACACACACACACACTCTCTCTCTCCCCCCTCTCTCTCTCATGTTGCGCACAGCATTCTCTATCCCTCATCGGCTTCCCTCTTTCCGTCTATCCGCGCGTGTGGGACACACGAAATAAATATCTGCAGCACGACCGCGTGTTGCCCCTCATTGTGCGACCACCACCGCTGCCACAAACCACCGGCCATCGTCGTCAGACGCACTCATGCATTTTCCATTCCGAGGGCGGTCAGGGCTCTCCATTGAGTTCCGCCGCCCCATGTCGTCCAGGACAACATTAAAAAAAAAAGGACCTTCTCTTCTTCTCCATCATTATTCATCATCATCATCATCAGCAGCAGCAGCATTCTCATCTCGCGCTGCCCTTTCACTCAACAGCACCATCAACCATCTCTTACAGCACCCGGCGGCGGCGCCACAATAACCCCCAACAGAACAGCCTCGGCGTTTGTATCACCAACAAAAAAAACAAGAGACACGGAAAGGGAAAGAATTTGCATACCGTACCGTACCAATGGGGCTACGGCGGCCACGGCACATCCACATACTTAATACCTAATTATGCATCATCGTCATTATCCGAGCAGCAGTGGGCGGGGGGGGAGGGGACGGCGGCACGGGGCAGGAGACGCTCCTTGGCCATGGGGTTTAGGAGCGACGGCAACGTGCCATGCGTGCAGGCGTGCCTGTGCCCATGACCTGTCGGGGCGGGGCCCCCGTTCGATACCCTTGATTTCAGCAACATAGAAAGAAAATGCCATCTTCTTCGCTATCGTGCCGTTGTGTATCTTCGTCCACCTGCTGCTCATGCTGCATGGCTTGGAGCTCGAGTCTTGGCAAACGCTGCTTGAGATTCACATCTAAAGACTGTTGTTTATACCTCAAGATGAAGCCAAATGCTGCATATGTTGTCCGCAATGCGCAAATCTTACGTCCAAAAAAACATCATATCCTCCGGATACCAATGCCGTGCCGTATCGACACGCCCAAACGCCTCGCTTGCTCATAATGCAATCTCTAACCATGACTGCGACGTCTACATCTTCTCCAACTCATCCTTAGGCACCGTCTTGACGAACGCGTGTCCCAAGAAATGTAGCCATGCCTTATTCCTCTCGCGATCCTTCTTCTTCTTCTTCTTCTTGCCCTTGCCGTCAGCGCCAACCTCTGTATCCGCCTCCTTCAAGTCATCGGCGAGGACACCAGCCGAGTTGGTCTTTTTCTGGCCCATGCGGTACGCGAGCCCGAGGTAGCTCTTGACCGTCAGGTCCTTGAGCTTGTAGATCTTGTCGTCAAACGTGCTGTACTCGACCTCGTACTTGAACTTGTTCGGCTTCGGCGGCGAGTGCTTGGGGGTTCTGCCGTCGGGATTGCCGCCCCGCCACTTCAGCCCGTCCACGTCCGCGTCCTGGATGTCGTTGTTGATGTACGTTAGGTTGGCAAAGTATTGCGTGTAGCCCGTCAGGGTGAGCGCTTGCGGGTAGTACGCCGGTCCGGGCAACGAGCCCTTTGGTGGGTCCTCGGGGACGATGAGGTTGGGGTCCTTCTTGGGCTTCTTCTTGCCCTTCTTGCCCTCCTTCTTCTTGTGCTTCTTTCGCTCCGCCTCGATACTTCGCCTGAGCTCATTGTGTGTCTCCTCATCCCAATCCTTCTCATTCCACGGTTGAGGAGATGTCCGTTGTGTGTTCTCAACGAACGAGTCCTGCCACAATGCTGCTTCACCCAACCCTGTAATATTGTACTCATAAACCCGAAGAGTCGGAAAAAAGTTGGGCACCACGCTCGGGCTGACAAATGATAGCTGATACCTTTCGGCATACTTGCCCCCAATCTTCTTGAACTTCTTCTTTTTCTTCTTCCCCTTCTTGTCTGCGGATGCGTCATCGCCGTCATCGCCGTTGTCTTCTTGAACCTCAATCGCCGAGCCGGGGAGACCCGACCACTCATCACGCAACTCCAAAAGGTAATCGCTCTTGGACTCAACAGAGAACCCCTCGTCCATGTGTTCGCGGTCGGCTGCGCTTTCCGTTTCAATCGTCAGGTCAATCTTTTTGGTGTCGCTAAGCAGAAAGTGGTCAATGTTCATGTGCCCAAACAGAGACGCGGTTACGACGTCGCGATACTGCCTTAGCCATAGTGTGTACCGCTGCCAGCACGTCTCATCCCAATTCTGCTTGCTGTCGGTGCGGGCCGGGGGTACGTGGCCGATGAGGATGGCCTTCATACCCATGTCGCGCAGGTGCTGCAGCTGAATACGCAGCCACTCCATATGCTTGAAGCCCGGCTCCGAGGGGTTCGCACAGCCGTCGACGGCGGCATTGCGGTCAAAGAAGAACATGGTGTTGAGGCTAAAGACAGCCAGCTTGCCGGGGATGACCTCGACGTAGAACCAACCGCCAAAGCCAAACGAGTGGCGCTGCTCCTCGGGAACGAAGCGGCTCCAAATGTCACTGTAGGCATGGAACCACTTGTTGGGCCCTGCCTCCATGATGTTGTGGGGGAGGAAGTCATTGTTGCCGAAGGTGGGAATGACGGGGATGGCGAGCCTGCCGTCGTGGGGTAAGGTGAAGGCCTCGACAAACTTGTCGGCGACGCGGCGGTTAGAGTCGAGAACCTGCTCGGCGGTGCGCGGATGCTTCTCGTCACTGTCGTGGCGGGCCGAGTCGCCGGTCCACACGACGAAGTCGATGTCGTCTCGAATGTTGGCCTCGATCCAGTCAAAGGTGGCATTGACGAGGGAAAACGGCGAGTCGCAATCCGTCATCTCCGCGCCATACATGCCGGCCATACCTTTACCGCGGTGGCACGCAATGCCCTCCTCGGACGAGGTGTGGGCCTTGTAAAAGTCGTCGGGATGCAAATCTGGGGTGTCCAATGTTACCTTTCATGAGCCGATTGGCAGAGGGGCAGCAAGCGACGACGAACCAGTGATGTGTAAGAAGCGGCCGTTCAGCTTGCGCTGCTGGTGCGGTTGCGCTTCGGGATGGCGCGCCGGCTGCAGCACGCGTTGCAGAGCGTCGTATTCGGGAGGTGTTGGCGACGCGAGCACGCCCTGGATGCAGCCGCTCAGGACCGCGAGCAGCCGCAAGGGCACCAAGGCATCGCGAGCCATCGTGTAAGCGGAATGTGAGGTGTCGGTCGCGAGGCCAACTCAACGGCGCGCATGGAGAGGCGGGAGGTGCTCGCTCGTCAGGGCTTTATGTGAGCGACTCGCCCGTTGCTCCTCGAGTCGTGGCGCGGCGACCGCGCTTATGCGATCGGCAGCAATGCGCCGCGGCGAGAGACACAACTAGCAATGAACGAGGGCGCGCGTGGCCACATGCGCTGCAGGTCGCAAATGATGGGCGACGCGGTCAGATCAAGGGCCTGACTGAGGTGCAGTGAGGTCATGCAGGGTCGCTGCCTGGGCCGACTTTTCTACCGCGTGCGGTGGCCTGACGTAACCTTTGGCAGGCTCGTGGACGCCTGTGGAGACGGGCGGTGCAGCCACAGAGCGATTTTATCACGGTGGGGTGGTGACGTCCAGGGGTCTATTTATTGATCGTTTCGAGTCGTGAAAACCGCCTGATCTGTTGTTGGACATGAGAGACATGAGGAGCGGTCGGTGCCGTTTTATCCTCGGGGCCTGAGAGGACCATTTGGCCACAGGAACAGCCTTTGTTCGCCAGTCACTACAGTATCAGCGCAGACTTCGCGGTGGGCGGTTTTCCTATGCAGTGTTTTGCCTTTGCAGCTCGCTCCCCGCAGCCTTGGATGACAGCGGGCGGGAAGCCGCAACCAATCTCCACGACTCACAGCACACACGTGCGGCGATGAGACGGTGGCGCTGGAGCCGCGCTCGAACTCAACTGACCAACGCGCCGCGCCGCAGGGAGGGGCACGCGACCCTTTTTGGTGCGGCGCGCCTGCGCAGCAGCGGCACATTGTGCCAACGTATCGTAGTCCGTACTTGGTCGTGGCCCTTGATGGGCAGCCACACCCGCTCGGTGCTGCCGCCGACTGCGACGGCGGGTTGGTCGGTCGGACTCGGGGCGCTGTTACTGCGACACCGCTGCTGGCTCATATGCCGGTTTCAGCTGACTGGGCTTGCATGCAGATGACTTTCAGACAACTGACGCTGACGCGGATGGTCGCAGGCTCAAGCCCCCCCCCCCCCCCCCTTCCTCCCTGGCCTCGGCTCCCCCAGCTTTTTTTGGTATGCCGGGAACGTGGGGCCTCATTGTCGGCAGCGGCGTCAACTCTCACCGATAGGGAGCGTCGTTGTTGCACGGCAGGCTGCATGAGTTCTGGTTGGCGCGGGCCAGTCTGTGATCATGGGGGGCTCGGGTTGAAGCCACCTGCAGCTGCTTGCTCATCAATCTCAGTCGAGCTCTCAGGCGCGATGACGTCGGTGGTGACAGCGAGGCAGGGTGGTCAACGGCGAGGCCTGCTGTCGCTGGTGGGATGTCATGTCTGCAAAGTGTAAGTGTGTGAGGGTGAGGTGACTTCTGTCGTGTTCCACTGCGAGCACCGATATGAGGCCAGATTTGTCTGCCTGCGTGTGTGCACCTGCTGGACGGTGCAGAAGGAGCGACCTGTCGTGCTGCTTGCTCCTGCCGCGCGCACGCACGCAAGACTGTGTGTGGCGACAGTGATGGGAGACTGGCAGGTACCAGGCCTGTACCAGTACCTTTGCGCCTTCCACGCTCGACGAGCGGAGAGATTAGTACTGAGAGAAGAAGACGCAAAGACACTCTTTTGCATGTGCCACTGCGAGGGCATGGCGCCCTCCCGCCGCCGTCCAAACGTGGTGGCCGTCACCCAGTATGGCTCTGAAGCGTAGGTGCTCTCGCCGACGACAAAGAGGTCCCAGCTCACATCGCCCTTGGGGGCCAATCAATCGAGGAAATACCGACCAGAGTCCATCCGCTGCTTCGGTGGGCTACGTGGTACGGGGTGACGGCGTGTTGGCGGCGCTCCCAGGCCGCGTTGCGCAGATGCAGTTTGTCGAGCACAAAGGGCACCGATATCGCAAACAGTCCTATACGACTCAACTCAGCGACGTTTGCTCAAGTTGGGTGCTGCGACCTGCGCGAGTGCCTCCTCCTCCAGCGGCGACGATGATGTGTCGGCGGCGAATTGCCACTTGTCATCTCACGGCGACGACGAAAGCAGTCATGTATAAACCCCCTTCTCGCTTCCTGCCAAAACCATGATTTCTTTCTTGCATCCATCCCAAGGCGCCTTCACCGGATACCGACCGGCCCTTGGTTGCCTGCTGTATCGACCAGGTCTGCACGTACAGACGCCTGGCCAGCCTGAGCTAGCTGGTCTATTATTTACCCCTCCGGAGGACAACCGAGCCACTACGATACCCTGTGGCATACTCTATGACGGGCTCGGCGCACACGGCCTGGAGGTGTTGCTTGCTAGGTCCGCTGAGCGACGCCGATCAGGAGCAGATGGATCCGGCGCAACCGGGGAAGCGAGCCTGACATGACGCGACTGCAACTCGGCAACGTCGAATTGTTCTTGATTCGCTGCGATGGCCACGGCGCTAATGCTGCGTCACCCTGTGCCATGGACGACTTCATCAACGAAGCGGGCACGCATCGTGGCAGCGATTACGACTACCAAGAGCCAGAGACGGCCGCCAAAGACTTCGGCTGGCTGGCTCGCCGCGTTAGGTAGAGCCATGGACGACAACTTATACGGGTCGAAAAGAGGCAGTCGATACCGAGGTCAACGTCGTCAACATGGGCTTTGACCAAGAGAGTGGTTGCAAGCCACTGCGGCTCCGGCCTGTCTCCTCTGGCAACTCCAAACCACGCGACGAAGCTCGGGATCGTGTTGAGCACCGTGTGCCCGGCGGCAATGATCACTTCCTTCTCTCCATCAAAGACGGTGATTGACCATGTGCTGCCGGGCGTATATACATCGCGGAAGACCGACCCGGACTTTGACAAGACGGCCCTCCTCTAATTCCTATACAAATACAGGGGAATGCACGGCAGGGCTGCCTTGCACACCGAGCCTTGAGGACCGAAGTCCTCAGCGGTCTTGACATCAGTACGGGTCTCTGGCCATGAGCTAGCTTAGAGGCACCGGCAGCAGCTCCGGCCCCGGCCTTAGGGGAAGGGGAAGGGGGAAAAGATGGTATGTCTTTACGTAGTAGTAACAGTGGGGAAAACGCCGGTAGATTATAAATTGGGCCAAGCTTTAAATACTGCTCTCTGATCTACCTAAAGTATGCAAAAACCGGGCCATAGAAATCCTTTCGAAACTTCGTTCCTCAAGGCACTAACTACGTACAAAGTGTCGCCCATCTCCGCCCAGTAGTTTCAAGCCGGTCTCCCGTAACAAAACAAACCCCCGTATTGCAAACCTAGGGTGCATACTCAGCATCCACGCTAATAGGTAGTTAGACTCGTTAACCTACTGAGTTCTGACACTGTCGAGAGCTATAGCGCCCCCAGAGTTCCCATTTCTCAGGAAGATCCGAGGTGCGGTTGAGGTAGGGATGCAATGCCCAAAAGAAACCACATGATTGAGTCACCTCCCCGCAATGCTATATATAAATATATTAGCAACGTATATCCCCTAGCTAGTAATAAGAGTATATACATACTCCTTTGATGGGCCGTCCATTCCACCAGTCTTTAGCAGCTAAGGCTTCGCCTTCGAATTCATATCTGTGTAATAGCTCATCGCCTTCTTTTGGGCATCGTCCGCTAAAAGCAAGCGCTACGGACAAAAAGGAGAGGAAGAGAAGCCTCATAGTTGCCGTCGGATGTCTTGAGAGTTGGAGGGTTCAATTGCGGTTCTTGAACTAGCTGATACGGGGTCTGGGGGACCAGAGGCGCCTTTATATATACGCGTCATTATATCAGCATTGATAGAAATGATATATACACGTAATATTGGTGACAAATTGGCCGCCACGAGGGCAATATATTATCCCTCATGTACGATCTAGGTGGGAGCCTGGTAGACGCACGGATGCCTATTGTACCTTCTGAATGCCCGGGGGCCATTTTAGCTCTACCCGGGCGAGGCGTCGCGCTGCGCACGGTGTTTCCAATTGCCGAGGAGACAGAGCAATTAACTAGTCATATAAAGTGTAAACTGTTCAATGGCTTTTACGCAAGGCCAACCCCACCTTTGTATATATATACAAAGTAGTAGTTGTGTAGTGAACTTGTGTGTAATGATGGCGACCTCTGAGTAAGCGATGAGATTGATAATCCACGAGACTACTATCATTGACAACTACATACAACGTCCTCGTAGTCATAGGATTAGGGCTGTGATTGATACGCCCCCATTTCGGCTCTTTGTAGGAGGAGGTATAATAATCACGTACCTTACTTGAAAGCAGCATTCTATTACCCAAAACTCGAGCACGAAAAACGCTTCATTCGAGAGTCCTTCGGCTTCCAAGTGTAAGGCGCAAGCGGAGAACAAGTCTCGGTTGACCCAATGAAGTGATGGGCCGCAGGCAGCACGCCGATCATCCCTGCCGAAGTGAACAATCATCGAAACGCCAAGGCCGCATAGCGTCCGCGAGCCGGCGATGTCGGGGCAGGTGGTAGAAGCCGAAACTCGCCCGACGCCGGCCTATGCCTCCTCTCATCCGACATGTCTATCAAGACCGGCGGCGGCAGCGCTGGGTGCCGCTTTCTGGAATGGGGTTTCCACTAAGCGCAGACGGTATCCATCGTGCGTATCTGCGACACCCCCCCCCCCCCCCGGGGGGAACGAACGATGGCCTGCTCGGTGCGTGTCTGAAGATGGCAAGCCGAAAAGGCCCGAAGCCTCGAGCCACACGTTCAAGGAGTCAAAGAAATCTCAGAAATACAGGAAGTCTAAGGAGTCGAGCGTTACAATTTAGTCACGAAATCACGTTCTGATCATGATGTAGAGAAGAGAGAGAAGGGGGGGCATATAAAGACCGCTTGTCCTTGCTCGAAAGAAGCGGTTAACCTCCAATTCTATCACTATCGCCATACTCATTCCCACGCTTCACGCACTAACCAATTTTCCACGCCCTGCCTCGTCGGCCCGTCCACACCCTACGACATGCGTCCCTACCTCGTTGTTTCTTTGCTGTTAAGCGTGGCGCAGGCCGGTTTTGAGATCAAACACGGCGTACGTGCAAGGCGAAGGGCCTGGCCCCCAAGTGCAGACCCGCGTGAACGAATGCGTAACAGTCGAGGGGATTGGCTGACATGGTGTTGCTTCTAGCGATGCGACAAGGCGGAGCAGAAATGCTACTAGAATATTGCGTTGAAGGAAGGGCTTCTCGGGACCTGCCACGATCATTTCAAAGTGAGTCTTGCTTCCCCCTCTCAGACCTCACTCACATGGACAGCCTGTTGTTTGCTCAGTGGGCATTCGTTATACAATATTATATATATATATATATGTACGGAGTGCCGTTGACCCGGGACGCTAACGCTCAACTCTCCGCAGTGCCCCAAACAAGGCGGGAGGTGCTGGTGGAACTCTAACGGCGACGCTACCCGGTGCACGCCGCCTACTATCGAGGCGGGATACTACCTCACGCGTTAGTCCCAGATGCACGCTCGCAAAGGGCATGAGACTTGCCGCTTAGAGGTGTAGAGTTGGTGCATGGCGCGGCTTTTTGGCTGAAGTTTTGAGGCGGCGCGCTGGCTGGAGTGAGGAGCGCCCTTGTGGTCGCAACGTTCGGGCCACACACAAAAGAACAACACTCGTGTCACGGCACGGGAGACGCCAGTGGTAGATGCCGAATTTAGAGCTGAGGTTAGTGGTAGAAGCTGAAAACGCATCCGGCTGCGGCCTGTCCCTCTTTTTCCATCTTTGATATGCTTTCCCGTGGAGATGCGGTGATTGAATGCAGCTCCTAAGATGGTCCTTAACTAGCAGACGAAAACATTGTCGTGAGTAGTGATTGGGTTGGTTGTTACTGTTCGCGCAGACAGAAAGACTGGCCTGGCCGCACAGCTGGCTACTTAGTAACGTACTGGTAACCTTGGTTCAGGTACTGAATAATATCCCGTGCTTTCTCGGGGTACTATGCGCACGGGACGGCAGCGCCCGCCCGCGCCGCACCGCAAGCCAAGACATGGCGCATCTTTTTCCATGAGAGAATCATGTTGCATAGCCCCGCCACTGGGCTCTTGCGGTGACAAGGTCCGATTCACTTGAAAAGCGCATGACCGTTCTTTATAGTTTCCTCACAATGTCATGATAGCGGCGGGCATCATGTTCGACTCGGGATCACCATGGGGCCCGGCCAGCCTATGGTCCTACGGCCCCCCCGGAACTGCGCCAGTGACTATCTAACTACTACGTTACGAATTACGTCCGTGACTATTTTGCTCCCTCCGCCCCTCCCCCATCTTGGATTGGACTGTGATGGCCTCGCCCGCCTCGGCCTTGGCGCCGCCGCGGCCCGCGGTGCGACACAATGCCGCCGTGCAATCCGTTGCGTGACGATGGTTGAAACTACAGCGCCCCGTGTCTCTTTTGTTGCTGTCCGGTCCACCCCCGATACGTTTCACGGTTCTTCTCGCGCTAACCCAAGTCGTGCGCACGTTGATTGTGTATCGCAGTCTAGATCAGACCAAGTTTTTTTTCTATCTGTGCGAACAGCAGCTCAGTACTAAATCGTTACGGGACGCTCATGATCATGCCCCGTGTTACGCCCCCCCCCCCTCCCCGTGACTAATGGCCGCTCCGTGCACATGCAGATAGTATAGACATAGGCAACCAGATTGAAACTGCAGACAAGGCAGACGGCGCGCATACGCCTAAGAAGCCGGGCGTTATATCGTTCGTCACGACATCATGCGTTAGTCACGATGCAACAAGGGGGGAATAAATATGGCATGTATATCAAGGCCGCTACCATTCCCCCCCTGGCAAGAGACTCGGCATGTCCAACCACGATCCAGTACCACCAGACTTGGCTCCTGCTTCTTCTTCTTCTTCTTCTTCTTCTTCTTCTTATTCCGCGCCAACTCTCAAATCGACCTGCTGCCGTCTACTATACGACATGCGTCCTTACCTCGTCCTCGCCATACTTTTTCGCCATGTGCTAGCCGTAACTCTAACCTACGAGGTCGTAGCCGGTGTACGTACGACTGGGGCGGGAAGAAACTTGCGGCGTGCCGCACCTCCCGGGGATATACAACAGACGTCGAGAACGCTAGCTGACGTACGTTTGCTTCTAGACATGCCATTTCGAGGCGAGGTCGTGCTACAGGGACGCTGAGAAAGGTGAAGGGTTCCTCGGGGTTTGCAATGACTATTATCCCGTGAGTCCCCCTTCACCCCCCACCCTTTTCGGGGGTCTCGCCTTGACGGGCCCTTTTTTTTTTCCCTTTGTTCTTTCCCTCTTCGGAGTGTATATCCGTGGAGCAGAGTGTACCAGCAAACGCAAGGAAGGGGGGAGGGTGGCGGAGGTGGCAGCGTGTGTGTGTGTGTGTGTGGTTCATTACTCAGGGGGACGCTGACGCTCCAAACTCTCCTCCTCCGCAGTGTCCTTATACCGGCGCACCATGCACGACGATCCTACAGAACAGTTTTACCCAGTGCCAGGGGAAACTGGAGTCTGCGGGGCGGCATAAGCTCAAACCAGACAAGAAGAAGAAGAAGAAGGAGGGGGAGGAAGGGAGCACCTCTTTGACCGAGGCGTGAGGCGACATGGCCAACTGCCGTCGTGGTCGCACCGTTGGGATCACACACAACCACTCATGTCGAGGCACGGGGAGGCGCGCGCTCGTGGTGGTTGGTGGTGAGCGAAGTAGATTGTGGAGGAGTGGAAGTCGGATTGGGGCTCTTCTAGGTGTGGTAGGCCCACCACCAATACCTTGCGCACCCGACACCATCCAATGCGCATATGCATTCGCTCTAGGTACATACGTACCTCATGCAGCCTTGTATTAGCGGGGCGCCCAACGCAGGGATTAATACCTCCTCCCACCACTGCTCGTGACTCTCTTTTTTTCTCCTTCTTTTTTCCCTTCTACCCACGCAACGTCCAGTCCTCACAAATTGACCCTTTTCCTTCACAGCGCCACCGTGGAATTGTCGGCCCGACGCACCGCGAGGACACCCGTTGCCAGACCAATACCAACCCCGCCGCTCGTTTGAGGGGGGTCGCACGTTTCTTCTTCCGTGGCGGCTCCCTATGGTTTTTCGCGGCGACAGTCTTTTCTTCTCGCTCGTGACGATGATGATGATGATGATGATGATGGTGACAACGATGATATGAAGGAGTGGTGGCGGTGGCGGTGCATGTCGTACTTTTTGCTTCGACACGACGCGGGGGATGTGCAACGCGCGACGGCTGGACTCGGCTATCTATGGATGGATGCCAGTCCGTCCGTCTTGATCATCGCCAACCGGCGGGACCGTCGTCGTCGTCGTCGTACTCATTATCGTGGGCATCAATTTCACGTAGCGCCGCAGCAGGATGGGGGGCTTCATTGCTTCAATTGTCCTTCAATTTCATTGCCACATGTCCAATTCGCAATTTTCGCCAGCCGTTTCCCCTCGGCGTTGCCCAAAGACGCTTTCAAATTGCAAAGAAAAAGAGTCTATACACACACAAACTCCGCCCAGCGAGTGAAACACGTTGAAGTATCCCTATTCTGTTCAAGTGATAAAAATCCCTACACATGGCCCCCGGCTGCTTCGCTACGCATTGCTCTTGTGGTACCGCGTCTGGACAAAGGGCATCTTGGTCACAACGCCCTTCCTCTTGCGGCCGCGGACCACCACGTCCAGCTCGGTGCCCGCCTTGTGCAGGCCGTCCTTGACGTAGCCCATGGCGATGTTCTTGCCCAGCGTCGGGCTCGGGACGCCGCTCGTGATCTTGCCCACCGTCTGGCCGTCCTTGGCCACCTCGGCGCCGTCACGCGCGGGGGCGCCCTCGACAACAAAGCCCACGCGGCGTCTATCAACACCAGCGCCGCCCTTGCTCTTGGGTGTGAGCTGGGGAATGATGACCTCGGCGCCATGGAAGCCGCCGGCGGCGCGGCGCTCTTTGGGAATGACCCAGCTGAGGCCGGCCTCGACGGGAGTCGTCGAGTCGTCGAGGTCGTTGCCGTAGAGGCACATGCCGGCCTCGAGGCGCAGCGAGTCACGGGCGCCGAGGCCAGCGAGCTGCAGGCGCTCGGGGCCGGCGGCCTTGAGCAGGGCCTCGACGGCGGGACCGGTGGTCTCCAGGGCAGGGTAAAGCTTGCCGTTGAAGGAGATCTCGAAGCCGTCCTCGCCCGTGTAGCCGCCGCGGCTGATGAGGACGGGGTGCGTCTTGGAGCCGTCGGCCAGCTTCAGGTCGGCCCAGACGGCGTTTCCAAAGTAGAGGGCGTCGAGGTTGACGTCTGAGGCTAGGACCTCCTTGAGCACGTCGGCGGCCTGAGGGCCCTGCAGGGCGACGAGGCCGGAGCCGTCCAGGCGGGTCCACTCGACCGAGCCGCCAAACTTGCCCAGCTCCTCGTCCAGATACTTGGTGTCCTTTTCGAAGCAGGCGCCGTTGGTGACGACGTAGTACTCGTCCTCGCCGATCCTGGTGATGACGGAGTCGTCCACGATGCCTCCGGTGCCGGGCCACAGAAAGGTGGTCAGCTTGCTGGCCATGTTGGCCTGGGTGGCCCAGCCCGAGGGTGTGACGCGCTCGAGGAAGGCGGCGGCGTCCTTGCCTTTGAAGATGTGCTGGACCATGTGGCTGACGTCAAAGAGCGAGGCATGGTTGCGGGTGAAGTGGTGCGAGTCGGCGAGGGAGGCGCCGGCGTACTGCACGGGCATGCTGTGGCCCGCGAAGGGGACCATCTTGGCGCCGTGCGCGAGGTGCACGTCGTACAGCGGCGTCTTCTTCAGGTCGGCGGTGGCGCCGGCGCCGGACGCGAATCGGACTTGGCCGTTGCGCCTGGCGAGGCCGACGGCGGGCGTCGCCGCGGCGGCGAATGGGGTGCTGCTGCTGCTGCTGCTGCTGCTGCTGCTGCTCGAGGTGCCGAGGCGCGCGCGAGTGAGCGCCCGGGGCGCCGCCCGGACGGCCGCTGTAGCAAGGCCCGACTTCATGCTGGAGGGGAGGGGGGGAGATGCGGCGCGTGCGAAGGGAAGAGGGGGGAGGTGCAATCGTCGGCGCAATTGAGGCGATGTTAGAGGAAGGGAAAGGAGGCAGGTGGAGGAGAAGGAAGAAGAGGAGGAGAACGAGGCAGGCGGAGACCAGCGAATAAAGGACGATGGTCCGTGTGGCTCGACGAACGAGGCTTCTGGACTGGACGCCGTAGAGCCCTTGGGCTTGGGGGAGGCGGTATATGAGAGGCTGCTCGTTCGCACCTTCCCCAGGTCAACGGGCGAATCTGTGACTGATGAAATGCTCAATCGAGTAGGAGCGGTGGTGGGGCGGCGCGGGTCTCCACGGGCCCTGGACACGCCGCTCCGATATCGAACCGCGCCCTGCCGGAGCCCCAGCGCGCTGTGCTAGTAATTATTACCTGATGTCAACCCACCCGTGGGCCACTTGCGGTGCCCTGGTGCGCCCAACTAAACATGGCGTGTGTGTGCCTGGACCGCCCTTGATGAGAAGAACTGAGTGTCATATTGCCGTGGAGAACGCGCACGAGAACCTTCACGCCGCAGCCACGGACCACGGCACGGCATGGCATGGCACGGCATAGCATTACTAGCTAATAAGTTGGGGTCCAAGGTGCTGTATGTAGTGTAGTGTAGTAATGCAATGCAACCAACTTGCTACCGTAAGGTGTAGGTGCGCCGCACAATGCAGCTTCTGCGACGGCCTCTGCGTGCTCGCTCTCCGTCCATGATCGTCTTGTACAGGCCATCCCTCCTCTCTCTCTTCTCACTCACACAACCAACACTACCGAGCGGGACGCGGGCTAACCAGAGCGCTCTCCATGATTCCACAAGCATCGTCGACCGTTGACGCAAAATACAAACATCATGCCGGCAAGCACTACTTCTGCTCAAAGCTGTACTTGAGCCAGCCTCCCAGCGCCCGCAGGCTCTCCCACCGCACGTTCTCGTCGTCCGACTGCATCAGCTCCATGACCCGGCGCTTCAGCCCAATCTTCTCCAGCTGGTGCCGCCGCTCTGGCACCTCTTTGACCAGGCACCCAATGTCGTTGCACGCAATGGCCAGCACCTGCTTGTCGTTGTCCCATGGCTGCTGCATAATGGCCGCCAGCTTGCGCGGGATCTCGCCGTTCTCAAAGTCGAGGATCTTGCGCGCATTCTCCGCCCAAAACACCTCACTCCGGTGCGGCGGCGACCACCGCAGGTGCCCGGCCTGCACCTCGGCCACGTACTCGTCAAACGTCGTCTTGGTCTTGGTGTACTCGGCCAGTAGCTCCTTGAGGCTCTCCAGGTCCTCCAGCAGATCGGGGTCGGTGAGGTGGCGGCTCGTCAGGTTCTCGAGCAGCCCCGGCAGCCGAGCGAGGACAGCCGTCGGCAGGAGGGACTTTTGATTCGCCTCCAGCAGGTTGTAGAGCGTAGAGAGAATCAGCCGCGTCGTCTTTTCCTTTGGAGACAGGCGCAGCAGCTGCGTGTACAGCAGCACGATATCGTACTCGCTTCAAGAGGTCAGCATGTACCATCACAAACGTGCCCCGCAGCGCACTCACTCGTTCAAGTCGTCGCCAATCTCTTCCGCCTCGAAGCTCATCTGCCATCCCACCAGCAGGACGTGGTAGAGGAGCTGCAGCCCAACGCCGCCGCCCAGCGAGCCCTCGAGGCCGACGTTGCGTGTACTGGTGCTGCCACTCCACAGGTTGGCGGCCGAGTCGCCTCCGTTGCCAATGCCCGCGGCCGCCTGCAGGATCTTAATCAAGGGTCCGACCGTCTCGCTCCGCTGCTTCCAGAACTGCTCGCGCGAGACGTGGCCGAAGAGGAGCGCCGAGTACTCCTGGACCGCAATGTCCTGCAGCCCGGCATCGGTGCTCTTGGCGAGGCCCGACAGATAGGTGAGCAGCACGGGCAGTGCCTGGAGGGTGGCGCGGGACTCATCCCGCGCAAGGGACATGAGTCTCGTCAGGGCATGCGCGGTAAGCAGGGGGATCGTGTCTTCGGTGGTGTTGGAGTGCAGCAGCGGCAAGAAATGGCGGTACGGGTCGGTCGTCTTGAAGAGGGACTTGGCCAGAGACGGGACAGCTGCGGGTGAAGAGTCAGTCTCCGGGCGGGGTTCGTGACAGGGCAGCTGCCCAAAATCCCGGGGAACGAGGGAAGGCATCGTCTCACCATCGAGCAAGTCTGCTAGCAGCACGAGCATGTACTGAACGATGTTGGCGTTCTTCCCCGCCGTCTCTACGACGCTCGGTTTGCCCTCGTCACCGACAAAGAGCAGACGGTAGCCATCGAGGTCAGCTTCCACGACCTCCCTCCGCTGCTCGGGCTTCTTGGCCTTGTCGACGGCGCGGACCTTGGCGTACTGGTCCTCGGTCACGGTGCGCGCGCGAACGGCGCCGTCCCAGGGGATGAGGCGCTGGCGAATGTTGCTCTGCAGCGAAGCGAGATACGTCGGCGGGTCGAGCGACATGGCGGGCTGTGAGGGCGTTGCGTGCGCAACGGCGGGCAAGAGTAGTCGTGGCGAGCAAGGACGGGGGAGAGGAGAGCCCGGCGAGCAATGACGCGGCGGCGGATAGGTGGGAAGCAGCCGCTGCTGGCAACAGTGAGGATGGCCCGTGGTGGAGGATGTGGGCGGCGATGGTGGTTCCCGGCGGCTGGATGAGGTGAGGTGAGGTCGCGCGGAGGATGGCCCGAGTGACCAGCGGCAGGCGTCACGGCTCTGGGGCTGTATGTCTCTCTGGTGACCTGTGCCAGGGAAAGCTCCTGCTGGTGCTCTGAACAGCCTACGCTGCTGAGCTAATTGCCCAGCTGCACTTGGGGACCCACCTCTTGCACAGGCGCTGTTTCGCCGGCAAGGGTGTGGGATGTGTTTGAGAGACCGTGGGCAGATTACCCGAAGATGGGCCGCAGCCGTTAGCGCACGAGTCCTGTCGGCTGTAGCGCCGCTGCTCAGCAGGCGCACCCTGGTCGCACCGGGACGAGGGTCCTCCAGATCGTCACCAGCAGCATCTTACATCCAGCCACCGCAGTTTCCTGAGGCGCAATGCAGGGACCCGGAGCGGCCAGGCGTGCAGTGCAGCGCCCAACTCCCAAGTCAGTCATCCATCCCACAGCACGCACCGGGCTGCAGCCATGGACAATGAGGCTGCAGCTCCAATGTGCCTGATTAGGAAGCTCGGGATTTAAATGTCATGGTCGTCGTTGTCGTTGTTCCTTCGCCGCGAGCGACGATGTTCAATTTACCCGGCGTCCCGGACTCCCGGGTAGCAGCAGTGTCAGCTCTCTCGCCTCAGTACTAAGGTGACGCTGGGGACGCCGATCGCTTCACGTTTGCCTTATCGATACCGCATACCTGATAGCATGCAAGATGCAGACACTCCGTCTAGGCGCTAGAGCACGAACCCAACGGCACCTGACAGGCGGGCAGGGCAGCTTCCGTCTGGTCTTGTGTTGAGGGAGCTGGAAGCGAAGCCCGCCCCGGCGGCGCCGAAACTCAGCAGCGCGCGAGTTGCAACGCCAGCCAGCCATGATGCAATGCACACGACGTACCATGACTACGGTCACACAGAGGAATCAATTTACCCCCGGTACCCTTGGGAAAGAAACGGGTTGGAACCAGGGATATCAGGGCCGATCCTGGAAGCTGTGTCGAAACAAAGGGACACTACGAAGTTGAGTTAGTGTCTGTAGCTCGCTCGTACCTGGAAATGGAGGGGCTGGGCCTGACGAGCGGGTGGGCGGGCGGTGGTGCCCAGTTGCCCCCAGGCCACTGCCAGTTAGGCCCAGGCGCTGCCTCCCTCCCCCGAACCATGGCCGGCACACCACTGCACCACTCCAGGCAGGGAAGGGCCAGAAAAAAAGTGTGGTGGTGGGGGGAGGAGGGGAGGTGGTTGGGGATGGAGACGCAGCGCCAGCGCCAGCGCAGACGTGCAGCAAGCCCAGTGCCTCTCTCTTAAAGCTTGTTGCATCGCCTGCAGCAAACCGTTTGTGCGCTTCCCTTCTGGTTCCTTCTTGTGCGAGAGAGGCTTCTTTTTTACCACTTACCTACCTCCTGTTTTTTTCGCCTCTGCGCAAGGTTGGACAGAGCTCGACTCTCGTCGTCATTGCCACTCACTACCCGCAGCGGCCCGCGCGCCCGACCACCCTCGCGCTACCACCACCGCCTTCGTACGCAATTGCTAGACTGCCGACGGCCGAAAAGCACAGCGCCCCTCCCGCTCCGCCCGCCCGCCCAAGTGTGCGTGTGTGTGTCCCGCATTCCAACCGCCCGTCCCGCCCGCCGGGGGGGACCAGGAGCGAGGAGCGGACGGACAAACGCCCCGAAGCTTGGGGGTGGTGAGATCAAACAGAAACAGAAACAGAGAGTGAGAGAGGGAGAGAGAGTGGGACGGACAGACGGAGCAAGCGTCCGTCAAAGTAGCAGCAAGCAATGCGGCAACCCATTGTCGTCGCCGCCGCCATCGCGGCCGGCCTCGTCTCCGCCTCGCCGCTGCCCAACCACCCGCTCGACGGCCGCGGCGGCGGCGCAGCCAGCTTCGGACTCGGACTCGGCCTCGGCAGCCTCCCGTTCCTCGCACCGCGCGGCGGCAGCTGCGGCAGCGGCACCGCCTGCGGCGTCGACGGTCAGCTGTGTTGCTCCGGCGGGCAGGTGTGCACGACGCTCTCCAACAACATCGCCACCTGCCTCGCCGGCGGTGGCGGCGGTGGTTACGGCCAGTACACGACGACGTGGACCGAGACGCGCACCTTCACCAGCACCATCATGACGCACTGGGCGCCCGCCCCCGAGCCCACCGCCGGCGTCGACTGCGTGCCCCAGGCCGCCGAGCAGCAGGCCTGCGGCTCCATCTGCTGCGCCGGCTGGCAGACGTGCGCCTTCAAGGGCCAGTGCTCGCTGCGCCCGGGCTACCAGGAGCCCAGCACCGTCGTCGTCACCGCCTCCGACGGCAAGCTCACCACCCGCTACTCGGCCCCCTTTCGCATCACGGGGACCACCACCGTCACCGGCAACAACGGCCAGCCGCAGACGAGCGGCCCGGCCACCGCGACGGCGACGGCGACGTCCTCGGCCCCGACCTCCACCAGCACCAGCGACGGCGACGCCATCGGCGCCGACGGCGGCACCACCAACCACGGCCTCAGCGGCGGCGCCATCGCCGGCATCGTCATCGGCACCCTCGTCGGCGTCGCCCTTCTCCTGCTGCTGTGCTTCTGCTGCATCGCCCGCGGCCTGTGGAACGCCATCTTCGGCCGCAAGCGCCGCCACCACCACGACGAGAAGCGCGCCTCGCGCGTCGACGTCACCGAGGAGCACTACTACCGCCACGGCAGCCGGCAGCCCTCGTCCTACGCCCGCCGCGAGCGTCACGGCGGCTGGTTCGGCGGCGGCGGCGGCGGTCCCTCCTCTGCCGGCGGCCGTCGCGAAAAGAAAAAGTCGGACGGCGGCTGGTGGCTCGGCCTGGCCGGCGCGGCCGCCACCATCCTCGCCCTGCTCAACCTCAAAAAGGACAAGAAGAAGCCGCCGCGGAAGCCCATGTCCTCGCGCTACAGCGACTCGTACTACTCGTACACCGACGCAACCAGTGCCAGTAAGTCTATTGTCCCCCCCTTCGCTCGTTCCACATGAGACGGCGCCGGTTTCGCTCACACGCCTCCCCCGTCACAGGCAGCTCCAGCTCTGGTGGTCGTCGCACCCAGTACACCCGCCACCCGAGTCGCAGCGGCAGCAGCCGGCCGCCGCCTCCGAGGTCTCACTACTCTCGGTCCTCGAGGCGGCCCTAGACGTGTCGCTCGACGACGACTTGTTCGCAGATCCTGTACATGCCGCCGCACATTCTTCTGCACCGTCAGTCCTATGCTGCTGTGAGTGCCGCCGCCGCCGTCTCCGTCATGTGATATACCATGCGCGCGCGCGTATACGTCCCTTACGGCTACGTACTTACGCCGTCTTGGACGTTGCACAAAATCTGGCACCAAGTCCATTGTGCTCTTTTTTCTCTTTTCTTTCACGCACATTATGCACATGATACAAATCAAAGGGAGCTTTCCCCGGCGTTTTGAGGAGTCCCAACTCTCATGTCCCCCCCTTTTCTACCATTATAACCCCCCCTTGTCTGTCTGTATACACCGAAGGGGGGCAGGTGGGTGGGTGGTGGACCGGTCTGATTTACCGCGCGTACGCCTGCCACGCGCAGCACGCCATTTGCAATGAAGAGCGAGCCCGATTCTTGTTTTCTGCTGTTATTGTTGTTTCTCAGGGAACCGGGAAGGCATGGGGGATTGGAGGCAGAATGAAATGAGGTCACATGATGAGAAAACGAGCGCTGGATAGCATCGTCCAGAGGGAGGTGATATTACGACATGAGACGACCCGCGGACGGGGCGGTCAGGGAATAGATGAAGATCCCCTGTGACGGCCGCTCCGGACGCTGGACGATACCGCACATAGCATAGACTGGAGGGGAGAGCTGACCAGCTTCGACTGCTTTGCTTCGCATGCAACGCAGTCTTCAATGTAATAACGACCATGATGGAAAATCGTCATCCTCATCCTTTTGGTTCCCTCATTATCTTGGCGCGCCTGAAATATGCAAACTCCGTTTTTTCTTGGTCCGCACGACAAGTGCTCACCAGAAGATGATCCCACCAGACCACCATCACCCCCATATGGGTCCATCCCCCACCACTCGGCACGGCGCAGGTAGCGTTCGTTCGGCAGCTGTTGGCCGCTGCTGGCACAATGGATTCTCGCTTTACTTTTGAAAAGTTTCTTTTGTAGCCCTTTTGCTACGTGACATGCATATGGTTAAACCTTCGCCACTCCAGAGACCCAGAAACGCAAAAGAAACAAGATCCCCGTGACCCGCGTCTACTCCTCGACAACGTTGCCCTTCTCGGAAACGTACAGACCGTCCAGGAACTGCGGCAATTGTTAGCACATAAAATTCTCTCTCACAGCCGATGCCGGCGCCGCCACCACCAGTTGTGTTCGTCTGGCGCGACGCAACACAGCGATTGCGGCGGCGGCAGCGGCGGTATCGGATAGAGTCGGGTCGGGTCGCACCTTTCGGATATCCTTGTTCCGGACCTTGCAGATCTGCTGGATATCGGCGGCGCTTTGCGAGACGTTCTCCAGGGAGTTGCCGGTCAGGATGAGCTCATCCTTCTGGGACTTGGAGATCTCGACGTCGACACCCTCGGCCATGGTCACCCGTCGGACAATCTTCTCGCCAATGAAGTTTCGGATCTCGACCTCCCAGACGCCCGTCTCCTTGTTCTGGTCAAGGTTGACGTTGATGGGGAAATGGGCGTAGACGTAGCGCATCTTGTACTTGAAGCCCTTGGTGACGCCGATGATCATGTTGTTGATGATGGAGCGGACGGTTCTCAGGGTGGCGACATCCTTGCGGGCACCGTGGTGGATCTCGATGGAGATGGTGTTCTTCTTGGGGTGGCCGAAGTTGACAGCCAGGTGACCGAGGTCCTTGACGAGCTTGCCTGCATTCCCACCGCTGTTAGACTAGACTGCTCGACGACGCCTGAGGAGAGAAGGTTTCGTGTTCGCGGCGGCGGGTGTTCGTACCTCGGGGACCCTCGACGGTGACGATTCTCGTCTTGATGGCGAGCTTGACTGTATAGGTGAAAAAAAAAACTTGTCAGCACTCTTTGTCTCTCCCATTGCTGCCCCTCACATCGTCCGCGTTCGACAAAATTTCGCCCGGCCGCCCGAATCGCTCAGTCTCTCCATGCCGAAAACATTTGGCTTCGTTTCTCGGTAGGCGAGAACTTGCGATCGGGGGCGGCCGGACGGCAGGCGCGGATGCCAGAATTCGTCGAGACGCGGACGGGATAGTGACGCAGGCGGCGAGCGGCGGAAGAGTTGAGAAGAACGTACCACCCTCGGGGATGTCGAGCAGCTCCTGAGAATGAATGTACTTCATCCTGCCGGTATTGTGGTTGCGGAGGGGATTGTCGAGGTGAGGGTGTCTTGGGACGTCGGGGCGGCGGTCACGACGAATTGTTGGCGAAATCGTGTGGGCGGGAAAAGTTCTAGGGCTCGCCGCACGTGAGGGCAAAAGTTGCGCGCGCCGGAATTGAGCCGGCCACGGTGGGGCTGGGAACGACAACCAAGGTGGGTGGGTCGCCAACCAAAAAGAGGGACGGAAAAGAGTGTCGTGACATATCACGTGATCTACATTTTCCCGAAGGATGGACGGACGGACGATGGCCCCGCTTTTATTAGTCTTCAGTCTGTTTGGGGCAGGCCTGCGTGGAAGGAGTGAGTGCACTGACGGCGCCAGGGGAAGTTGGACCTGCGTCAACATTGGCGATGCGGACATCCTCAGAAATAGTACGACTTTCAATTAGGATGTGTCTGGCAGGTTATGCTGGTTTTCGTAGTTCGTCGAATTGAGCGAAGACGAAATCTCTTCAACGCCAGCCAAGTCAATTCCTCGTACTTCAAGTACCATGCCTTGTACTTCGTACTGAGGCATACTGTGCTGTACCTCAGGTATCGTCCGGGGACAACGGCGGGCGCAAACACACCGACCCCACTGCAGGTAAGCCGGACCGCGAGGCCTGGCCGCGGGCAGCTGAGAGAGAGAGCTCCCGCTCCGGTGACAGTACGTCAGCGCAATCAACACCACACCACCACATATACCACACCACGAAACACGGCCCCCCCGTTGCGCACCATCCCGTCGCATCCTACCTTCCTACCCCTTTAACAACGTCCGCCCATCGACGTCCGCGACGGCCGGCCGCCTAGGCCACAACAACCACATCGGACCTCCTCCTCCCAGGCGTCCCGCCGCGATACCCACGCCAGAGCAGCGAGCGACAACGAGCGACAAAGACAAGACACCGCGTACTCTGTAGCAGCCGCCGCCCGCCCGCCCGCCCGCCCACCATGTCGTACTTCTTCTCCACCCCCGTCGACATCGACATCGTCCTCGAGGACGCCGACGACCGCTCCATGGTGGACGTCAAGCTGGACAAGAACCGCCGCGAAAAGGCGCCCCTCTACATGGACGGCGAGTCGGTCAAGGGCGCCGTCACGGTCCGTCCCAAGGACGGCAAGCGCCTCGAGCACACGGGCATCAAGGTGCAGTTCATCGGCACCATCGAGATGTTCTTTGACCGCGGCAACCACTACGAGTTCCTCTCCCTCAACCAGGAGCTCGCCGCCCCCGGCGAGCTCCAGCACCCCCAGACGTTCGACTTCAACTTCAAAAACGTCGAGAAGCAGTACGAGTCGTACAACGGCATCAACGTCAAGCTGCGCTACTTTGTCCGCGTCACCGTCTCCCGCCGCATGGCCGACGTCATCCGCGAAAAGGACATTTGGGTCTACTCGTACCGCATCCCCCCCGAGATGAACTCGAGCATCAAGATGGACGTGGGCATCGAGGACTGCCTCCACATCGAGTTTGAGTACAGCAAGAGCAAGTACCACCTCAAGGACGTCATCGTCGGTCGCATCTACTTCCTCCTCGTCCGTCTCAAGATCAAGCACATGGAGCTGTCCATCATCCGTCGCGAGACCACCGGCGCCGCCCCCAACCAGTACAACGAGAGCGAGACCCTCGTCCGCTTCGAGATCATGGACGGCTCGCCCTCGCGCGGCGAGACCATCCCCATCCGCCTCTTCCTCGGTGGCTTCGACCTCACCCCGACCTTCCGCGACGTCAACAAGAAGTTCTCTACGAGATACTACCTCAGCCTGGTCCTCATAGACGAGGGTGAGCCACCAACCCACGGCCCCCAATGTGCGCGCAAGCTTCGTTCGCTAACACCTTTCAAGATGCTCGCCGGTACTTCAAGCAATCCGAGATCATTCTCTACCGCCAAGCCCCGGATGCCATACAGGCCCCAGAGGGTGGCATCCAGACTCTGCCGGCGCCCAGCGAGGCCAAGATGGCCGCCGCCCAAGCCGCCGCCGCTCAGGGATGAGCTGCCTCTGAAAACGCCAAGCGATATCCTCTGTTCATAGTCACGTCCTGTTTTCTAGCATAGGGTTCGGCGTTTTTGGTATCATTGAGCTGGGCAAGTTCCTGCGTCGTTTAGTTCAAAGCTGTAGCGTAGACATTCTTTCTCTCTAAGAAAAAGAAACGTGCCAAATCGTCGTTACTCCATCATGATCCTGTGCCCGAGTTCCCAAGGTATCTGAACCGCCCTTCCCTCGTCGTCTAGCCTCTCCAAATGAGCTCTCCTTTGCGGTGATAATACAGTCAGTCCCCTTCATCCACTGATGCCTTCTTCATGCAATCTCCATGATATCGCCAGCCTCGAACCCAAACTGATTATTCTGGATCGCGGCAATCCGATCCAGCTCGTCCTGGTACTGCTTCCGGATGTCCGCCAACGACACCACCCTCCGTCTCGGGGCCTCCCCGTTGTGCTCGACGCCCTCGTCGAAGATCCAAGCCTGTTTGGCATCCACGCAGCTGAGCGCGTTGATGAGCAGCAGGTAGTGCCTGGTGACCGGCGTGTCGAGCACGTCTTCGCCGTCAACCTTGTCTCCCTCGCCCGCGCGCCTCAGCTTCTGGATCCGGTCCAGGATGACCGAGGCCGCGCCGCGGTAGTTGCTGCGCTTCATCCTCCACGCGTACAGCACTTGATGGTAAGGAAACCCGTTGATCACATCCATTGTGTTCCTACACCGCTGGGCGAGTATTGTATCCACATCCTGTTGCATCCCTGGGAACGGTAACGATACCAGCTCATGGCTGTGATAAGTCTCGCACATCTTGTCAACGAGCTTTCGCAAGCTGGAATGCTTGAGAGCCTCGTTCTTCATGGACAGCAGGCTGGTATGCGCCAACTCGAACTGCGAAGTGGCCAAGGCCGCATTAAACAGCCGACTGAGCATGTCTGCATGAGTAGACTCGTTGCCCTTACCGGCATTCAGGAACTGGACCGCAAGCCGGGCGAAATCAAGGACGTAGGCGTATGCTCGGTGTCCCTCAAAGAGCGCAACAATGTGGGAGTAGTACTTGGCCTGGCCGTTGTTGAGCAGGTTCCACTCTGTATCGTCAAGCAACCCGCAGCTGTGACGGTCTGACTGCACGTTCTCTGTGGCTGTACTAGGTTAGCTTCGTCTTTTATGACCGTTTGACCAAACATACCCATGCCAATGGCAGCTTTTCTGAAGTTGATCGCCGCCGACTCAAAGTCCCTGAGAACCAGCGACACTCGTCCTTGGATGTAGACGGAGAATGGGTTTTGGTCGCAAAAGGGCGCCAGGTTCAGAGCTAGGTCGGCCCTTTCTTGCTTGACAAGTGAACATTGAATCAGCGTCGGGGAAACCTCAATGTCGCTGTCTGGTGCGCAAAGGTTCGCAATGAGCTCGGTGATGCTGAACGACAGCGGCTCATTCCTAACATTGCCAAAACCGAGCAGATGTCCCACATTGGCTTCCAGCGCGGTAACAACCTGGGACTCCTCGCCGCCCTTCTTCGAGAGCACGGGCGCCGCTCCCTTCTCCGCCTTGAATAGCGGAACAGACAGTTCTGTTCGCGAGAGCCACTTCAGCAGCTCCAGCCTCCTCAGTGAGCTCACGAGCTCGCGATATACCGGTCCGATGCTGACCCGGTGGTGCAGAGCCTCTTCCTCCGTGTCGAATTCAAACTCCATGTGAACGAGGAGAATGAGTTGAGAGAAACACACTTTCCATTGGAGATCAATGTTGTCCTGAACACCTTTCATGACGAGCTTCTTGCCAAACTCGGTCAGCGGGTGTCGTAGGTGGCGTCGTTTCGCCTCTGGCGGCGCGGCAATCAAATCCAGTACGGATCGGTAGAGATCATCAGTGACAACGCCAAAGTTGGTCCCCAGGGCGTCCACGACCTGTGCGCAGTCCTCGTCGGTAATGCCACGCCAGAAGCCAGCCTTGTCTGAAAAGTATTGGATGCGCTCCAGATCCGTCTTGGACGACTCCTCAAAGATTTCCTGCCGTAGCACCGCGGTGCAGAGCTGCACGTAGTTATCGGAGAATCCGTCCACGAATGCCAAGGCGGCGCCGACCAGTGCCGCCTGGTCGACCTGGTCTTCGTCTGGCTTTGAAAGGTTATGATGTAGTCGTTCTAGGTTGCTGCACTCGGTGATCGCGGAAAGCAAATCTGTGCACACCACCCAAACCATGTCAGCCTCGGGATCGAGTGCCAGGCCGATGGCCTCGCCTCGTTGCCTGTCGAGCTCGATCAGAAGCCGGTAGAATCGTCGCCACTGAGTTTCGCTCGACGCCCGGAACTGCTCGTAGTCCATGGCACCCGAAGGACCGCGTTCCAGGGATGCCGTAGAGCCCAGAACGGAACAAATCGACTCGGCGAGGCCTCTGCCCTTGCTGCTGTCCTTGGGCTTGCCCAGTCCCCGCTCATAGATGGACAAGGCCGTCTCCAGTGTTGCTTTTGTGAACCGTCCGGGCTGCAAAATCGCTTGAAGCCACTTTTCTGTAACATCGGTCGAGTCGCATGGGCCCGACGTCTGAGCAGCAATGGTGGTTGTATCGGCATAGACGCCCTCCCATCCAGACTCCCAGGTGGGGCCCATGTTCTTCCTGTCGAGCTCCAGGCGTTGCACTCTGTACGTCATGTTGTTTTTCCAAAGAGTCCAGACGTTGACGGCGCCTTCCGTTGGGGACGCTAGGACGAAGTCGGCGAGCGTCCAAATATCCGAGGACGAAGGCGTTGGGGGCAGCAGAGTGTTCCTCGGGAACATGTCCTCGACCATGACAGTGTGCGCATCCTTGGCGATGATCTTCCAGAATTTGAACTCTCCCGGGCCGATTGGGGAATACGTGGCGCAGAACCGCTGACCGCGATGCCGTCCAACGACTTGGACCAGGTTTGCCTGAGAGGGATCGATCGACCACTTGCCCACTTCCTGCGGCGACCGGTCCACGTCCAGAAGGTCTCCCGTGTAAAGAATCTGCCCGTCGTTGACGTTCCAGATGCGCATTCGATGATCGAGGCAGACTGTGATTGCGAACAAGGTATCCTCGAGGCCGAAGGAAGTGACTTGCAGCGACGTTGCGGCACTGTATTCCATATTGACCTTGCCGTATCTGATGGTGTGCTTGCCCTGGAACGGTAGCAAGCTGCGAAGGTTCTGAGCCCAGCCTTGCACGTTGAAGAATGACTCCTTCCATAGTCCGCTAGATGCTGTGTCTGGTTTAGTCTCGCCACGTCTGTTGAGCTGCCTCATCAGGGATAACTCACTGTCGTCCGTCCGCGACTTGTCGAAACGAATCATGCCACCATCGTTGACTGTGGCGAGCAGGACATCCGCCGACACGGCCACGAGGCGGTGCGCCGTCTTGAAGCCCAAGCCGGCCGGGGACTGCACCTTGCCCAGCTCAGACAGACCGGCGTCGACAGCCGTCTTCTTGCGGAACAGGTCGGGGCGCAGGGTGAACGTGTACAGCCGCGACGCCTGATCTAGGACGAACACGCACAGCGCGTCGTGCTCCTCCGGATCCGCAAACGCCACGCAGCCCTGCTGAATCGGCACAGCGAAGTGGAAATTCAACACCAGCGGCGCATCGGGGGCCTTGTCCTTCTTGCACACGTCGGCGGCGCGGATGCTCAGCAGCGTGCCGTCCTCGAGAACCCTCCACAGGAAGCTGCGGGGCGTGTCGTGCCATCTCCGGTGATATACCGAGGATGCGGACGCGAGGTTCTTGATCTTGAATGTCGTTTCATCTTCGGCAGACGACTCGAGTGCCAGCTGCTGCTGCTGTCGACCGCCGCCGCTTTTAGAGGGCACGCGGATCGTCACGACCGAGGCCGGCGCAGGAGGCTCGAGGTTCAAGCGGGTCTCTTTGAAGAGATATTGGGTTTCGCTCGAATCCATCTCGCCTCCATCAAGCGACCAAATATAGCGGAGGGAGAGTTTCGACGTCGGATTGGAGGGCGGCGCGAGCTGATGATTGAACACTGGCGGGCAGTTGGAGGCGCGTCTGGAGGCACAAAGGAAATTCGAGCATGGGGAAACTTGGAGGTCACAACTGCGCTAAACCCAATGTGGAAAACAGCTGGGTGTCACCACACCAGCACCCAAACGACGCAAAAAGTGCAGAGACAAATGAGGGAAACATTGAAACAGTGACAGCACCAAATGCACGCAAAGTCATCTGACATCAACAGATAAGACCTTATTTTGGCAACTGCCTCCCGGTGTCGATTGTCATGAGGCAGCTTCCTCGAGCTGGACATTATCTTGGGGACTACCATCAATGAGACGAGGAAGCAGCAGGAATCGCGAACAAGCTGAAGATTACTATTTGTGCGGAAATTCTAGACACTCAATTTCTTAAGCACATAAATGCAAACGCCATGATCCATGCGCGGCCCGGCTGGACAAGCCCGTCTTCGTTCCATCATTACCGTGTTTGCTCGTTGCTCGCGGCCCGAAACCTAATCCTTCTCCATGTCCTTTGGCGACGGATCTCCAATGCCATCCTCATTGATGGCAAACAGCGTGTCGCTCTCTGGCAAGCAGGGGCTGTCGTAGATCTTGGCAACACGTGTCTCGCCACGGCCCTTCTTCAAGCTGATACGGGTTGTACTGGCGTGGGCAATGATATTGCCGCCAATGGGCTTCTTCGGATCAGGGTTGAACATGGCGCTTGGTCCGCCGTCGACCTGTGCGACGACCTGATTCGTGATGACAACGGCGATGCCGAATTCGTCTGCCAGCCGCTGCAGCGTCCGCATGAACTTGGCGAGGTGCGTCTGTCTGTTCGAGAGCTCGCCGCGCCCACAAAAGTCCGTCCGGTACAGGGCGGTGGCGCTGTCGACGACGAGCAAGGAAAATCGCGTCTCGCACATCATGGCGGCGGCCTGGTTCAGCAGCTGCAGCTGGTGATCCGAGTTGTACGCGCGCGCGTAGGCCACGTTGTCGAGGACCTCTTCCCCCGACAGGCCAAATCGATTGGCGACGGCTAATAGCCTAACGGGCCGGAATGTACCTTCGGTATCAATGTACAAACACTTTCCCTCGCCGCCGCCCATGTCAAAGGGCAGCTGACACGTTACCGCCAGCGTGTGGCAGATTTGGCTCTTTCCTGTCCTGAACTCTCCAAACAGCTCGGTCACTGAGCCAGTCTCGATACCACCGGCGAGCAGAGTGTCGAGATTCTTGGATCCAGTCGTGATGGAAATGAGTTCGCTTCGCCGTTGGTGCATTTCGGTCGCCGTCGTGAAGCCCATTGGGACCAGCTTTGAGGCTGAGAACATCAGTCAGCCCTTGTCACTTGGATATCTTTGGCTTGAAAGCATACCCTCGCCCAGAATTTTGGCTGCCTTTTGCTCCGAAATACCCTTGATCTGCTCTAGCATTCGACGCGGAGTATACGCGACCGACTCGACCGTGTTGAAACCGCCATCGACGATGAGCTGAATGTCGCGCTTGGTCAGGCCGGCAATTCCCTGCAGGCATCAATTGTGAGCAAAGTTCCCGTCGACTGGCTACGCGCTGCACCTCCTACCTCGAGGGCCGAAAGTGGCGTCGGCGCACCGGGCGAGGTCATCTGCTCCTCGCCCATCATGGACTCCTCGTGCTCTTCGCTCATTTTGTATTTTCCTTTATTTCAACCGTCTTAGGAGCAAACAGAATGGGCTACACAACACTGGCGACGAATTCAATGAGCGGTGGCGTGGATTGCGAGGCATGTGATGGTGTTGATTAGCAAGCGCGGCAGGACGCGTCTCGAAGACAGGCACCAACGCCACCACTAACGCCAAGTCATGTGACCGTTTAAAGACCAGCTATGTGCCGTCAACGTGTCTGTCTACCTCACCCTATTACCTTTCAATTCACATTCACAGGCATCGCAAATGTCAGAGATTTGTTCGAATTTTGAATTCTTATTTATCATCATGTGGTGACCGAGAGATCTACATGCAACCGAATGAGCGTCGGTGAACCGCTATTGTAGCCGACGTTCCAAACTAAAGTATTAAATGCAACCAGGAAATGTCCCCCAACACCGTCCCATGCATGCTGTCGTGAAATACACCAGAAACTCATCGACGAGGTTTTCTGGAAAGTGGTGGGTGTTTGGCGCCTGTCGTCTAACTAGATGATGGCGATGCGGCGCGACTCGTGAGGCTTCGCCTTGGGAACCGTGACGCTCAGAATGCCGTCCTTGAAGCTGGCGGTGACGGCGTCCTGGTCGATGCGGCTCGGGAAGCTAAAGGTGCGGGAGAACTCGCCGATGCTGCGTTCCGAGAGCCAGTACTTGGCCGTGTCTGCAGGCTTCTTGGCGACCTCTTGAGGCTTCTTAGTTGTCTGCTGCTGCTGAGCCTTTTCGACGACCTCGTATGCAGAGTCGCCCTCATCCTCGACCGTCGCCTGATGAGGCGAGCCATGGGGCACCTCGCCGCTCTCGGTTGTTGAATCAGGGGTAGGCGCATCCTCGAGCTCATCGGATGGCGCGGCGCCAGTGGCGTAAGACCGCTCAGTCCGGCCGCGGACGACTAAAGTCTGCGGCTCGGTGAAGTCGATCTGGACGTTCTCCTTGTCGACGCCGGGGAGCTCGCCGTGGAGCTCGTAGTGCTCACCAGTCTCGCGGACGTCAAACTTGGGCTGCCAAGAAGGAACAGTAGACCGCCGAGTCTGTGTGCTCCCACGAGAGTAGCTGTCAAACTCATCGAGGAGGCGGAAGAGAGGCGTGAAGGAAGCCTCGCGGTTGTAGCAGTGGCGCGGGAAGAAAGCCATTGTGTGGTTCTGGGCTGGCTTGAAGATCGAAAAGCGCTTCAGGCTGCGGGGAAGTCTTCGTGGAAGAGATGATTGGTAGGATTGCATAAAAAGGTTGTTTATGCGGTTGTGTGTGCTCTGAAGAAGACAGAGGACATTACTCCAAGGACCCAGTCTCTCGCTTTATAGTTCCAAGGTGACACGCTGCGAGCCTTCTCCCGTGTTCGGGAATGCTCGAAGAGTTGGTGAGCAGACATTTCTAGAATGTCCTTCTACTAAGCCGGGAGCAGGTTGAAGTGAGAATTGCGCGTTCCGTGGCGCGGATGCTTACATTTGCGGATGGTGAAGGTAGTGGTGATGCCCAGACAGTCCTGGATGGGTGTGGAACGTTCCAGCATCTGCCAGCGCTTTATTAGTAGGTACTTCTACGTGGTTAGAGATAGTACGGGTACTTTGTACATGCTCCTAGTTGTGCTTGTAGGCGACAACCTGCCCGCCCCGCTGCACACAACGATCCCACCAGTAAATTCTCCGCTTTCAGCTGATGAGCGGGCGCCCAGATGCGGCACTAGCGAGAAAAGGTGCTGCGCAGCATACTAATAAAGGACCTTGACTGCGATTGTCATCCATTCGAGCGTCGAGCCAGGTGATACATGTGCTAACTGCGAAAAGGCACAGGGAGGTACGTACTCCGCAGTTCAACAGTATTCCCACATTTCCAATACAGGTTTCCTCTTATCTCCCATTTGGCTTTTCCCTTTGATGTCAGTGGAGATGCCGCATCTCTGCTCCTGGCCGCCTCGGATGACGTAGGCGTTCATCCCAGGGTCCCAGTCGCGACGCCACGAAAACATGGACTGGCGGATCGTGATGTAGCTAGCTCCGGCTATCTGTCCTAGGGCTGGAGCGCCAACAGATGTCATTTGGGCCTGTGTACTTGTCTTTCCCCTCACACGCCACGGCAGTGATGCAGCTATGCTGTCATCGGCCTGAGCTCCATGCTGTCCTGGCCCTTGAAAGCCACCTGATGCTGGGCTCACTGTAATTCGAGCCAAGCCACACCGACCAAGCAAGGCTCTGTCGCCACCCGTAAGCCACCCGACCTCGACTTCGTGTGTGCTTGGCGCCAGCAGCTGGCTGCGGTCTCATGCTCAAGCTGGTCAACATCTGGCACACAACGAAATCAAGCTACCCCTAGATAGCATCAAGGCAGCCGTTATGTCCACTTTTGGTGCATATTCGTCACTTCAAGGAACGCGCACTCCGGATACACCGCATCGAGACTCAAAGATCCCCAGCCACGGACAACGCCCAATAACACAGCAAGAGAAATACACCGCTTCTTGCCCATGTATAAATGCTCCGTGATCGCGGGATGTGCTTTTTCTTCATTTCGTGGTTGCAATTCGTGTATCTTGCCACTCGTTCCGTGCAATTCATCCGACAGTATGGGTGTCGTGCCGTGAGTCGTAAGCCAGATCAGTCTACCGAGCTTGGCACTTGAGCCTGAGCTTGGCCGCTCCCCCTTCGTTCCATTGATTCAAAATCCGTGCGGCAGCCGCTCACTTAGATCCTAAGGCCCGTATGGGCGCATGGCCGGATAGCCCTGCACCATAGCGATGGGCATACCCAATGGTGGAGCCATGGACACCGGACTCTGGACTCGATTGAAAAGTCCAATCAGCCTGCGGCCGACAGATGGCTCCAGCTCGGTTCCGTCTCTTGCGATTTTTACCTCCCTGTTGGAGTTCCACGGATTTCGCAGACCTCGGGTCCTGTAGAATGGGAGGCGGTGTGTTGACAGCCACTCCAACTTGAAAGGTTTCCCCCAAGTCTTGGCCTCGCCATCGACAACGGCGCTCTTCTCGCTTGAGTCCTCACTCTCATTATCGGACACACCGTCCGTTTCGTCCCTCTCCGCCTCCCAGAAGATAGTGCCGCGAGCCGAATCATCGATGATCTTGCCCTTTGGCGCATGTTCCGTCGCTTCGGTCGGGATCGCCTTCGGCAAGTCTAATTCGTCTGCTGCCTGTGTCTTTGGAGCAAATTCGATGGCTGCGGCAGGGTCATCGTTGATTTCCGATATCATTCGAGCATATCCAAAATACTCCCCTGATTTGTTAGCGGAGAATATCAAGTAGACATTATCCGCGCCCTGGTTGCGAGTTAGCGACGTCTTCGAAATGTTCCCATCCGGAAGCATGTGTTATACCTTGAAAGCACTATTGAGAGCTTCCTCGTTGTGCGACTGTGTTGCCCATATCCCAGTTGATACGCTCAGGTCGAGATCTTCCATAGTAAGGCTCTTCAAGATGAAGAATCTGTCTTGCTGCAAGCCCGTCTCTGCTACTGACTGTGCGCCCTTGTCATGCTGACGAACCACAGAGCCCGGGATGTCACTTTCGAACTGGGTGTCGTCTTGCGCGGGATCGACTTGCGGCTGAGTTGAGACACTCGTGGTATTGTTTGCCGAGGGCCCCGTCGGGGCCGTCAGTCCTGTCGCACCCTCCACTGTGTTTTTTCTCAGTCGGCTCACGAGTCGTACGGTTTGGAATTTCGAATCGTGGAGCTTTTGCTGCGCAGCGACGCAAGTCTTGTCGTCTTTGAAATTCGCGAAAGCGCAGTTGCTCTTCGAAATAAGGAAGAGAGACTCGAGCCCTGAGGTTTCCTTGCAAACGTGCTGAACGAGGCTCATCAAGTCGGTTTGTGGGGGAAGGTTGCCGACCCAAATGGCGTGACCTGACGAGACTTAGTCAATGCTGAGGCAAGAATTAGGTCAGAAGGAGAGCCTGTAAGAGACATACCGCTTTGTCTAGGCTTCCTCGGCGGCCCCCGGACAGAGCCTTGCCGGCCTGTGTCGTCTGATTATATGTCAGTTGCTGCAAACTTTGATGGCGGACGGGAGGCAAATATTGTACCTTGCCTCGCAATGTGTGGAGTCACTGCCCGGGTGTCATGTACATGGTTCGTCCGGGAGTCCGCGTCAAGCGCCTGTCCCGAGACATAGGCATTGTGTGTCAAGTTTCCTCCAACAGCTGGCGCTTGGGTCGGATACTGACCCCCTTGTGGGTAGTAGTAGGCGGACTGCGGGGGATTCATCATCATTTGGCCAGAGTAGTATGACATGGCCTGCCGACCAGCCATTGATGGTTGCGCTTGCGTCGGCGACATATGGGGGCCACCATAGTAGGGATGCACTTGCGGTTGATGAATATAGTAGCCCTGGTTCCCCATTGGCATGACATGCGGCCCCCCGTATCCTGGCACCTGGGACGGCTGTTGAAGTATCGGATGCGCGTTCGTTGTATGGTAGCGTGGTTGCCCCTGAGGGTATTGCCCTGTGCGGAACCCACCAGGCAAAGCGTTTACCATTTGTGTCATATCATAAGAGGCGCTCGGAGAGTACGGTGGCGGGGATGGTCCGATCTCCAGCTGCGAAGAGAACGCATGACGGGCATTCGTCGGTGGCTGCTGAGAATATGCTACAGGCGGTTGGCCTGACATCGCTTCCTTTCCTTGACCACCTGGCTGAGACGCTCTAGAAACTATCAGATTTCCAGCGACGGAAGTGTCGCCTGACTCCGCCATCGGTGCAAGAGAGGTGGATTCGACCATTGCCGTCTATGGGAGGAGCCTATCCCGTGTCGCTTGGCGATGTGGTATATTAGCCTAATGCGAGTCAGTCAACGATCGACTTATGAGTCCGAGGCCAGTGAAGCACCTGCCGTCGAGTCCTCGTCAGTCAGTCTTAGTACATACTTGTTGAGAATCAAACAGCAATAATGCGTTTGTAATGCAATCGTGGGCTTCAACAGAGCCTCTTACCCGGCCGTATCCTTGCCCTAGAAGGCGTCTGCGAGTGCGGCAGATGCTGAAAGCCTTCGCAAGAGGGAGCTCAGCAAATACGTGTCCCTGTTGTGTATATTTTGATCAAGGAGAAGGAGGTTGCCAATTTCCGGGAACAAGCGGCAGGGGCCGAATTCAAGCAGGGGGCAATTGTCAGGTGTCAAATGCCAGCCTAAATAAGCTTTGAGGGAGGGTAGTCGATAGGTGGTGAGTGAATGCTTCGTGACTGTAAGTCAGGATTCTGCTAGTAGCCTGAGAGAGCTTATAGATGCCGACGTGAGCTTTTCAAACAAGAAAATGGAACAAATTTGTGATGTAGGTGACAAGGATCTCTGGCAGGCAGTGGATCGGGCGATCGAGCCGTGATTTACCAATCCTCAGGGAGAATGGATGGCGCAGGGGGGGCAGCGTAGGGTTGCGGCAATCCAAGCGTGGGAACGGTGCGGCTTGTCGTCGTTTTGAGCAAAGCGCTCACCACGCCCGCTTCTTGCAGAAGCAACGAGGCACGGACTTTGGAGCCTATCTCCCGTGAAAGCGCACAGGGCTGTAATGCAAAGTCTTTAAGAGCTATCGAGAGGGGAAATAGATCATCAAAACCAGTTCGACGTGTATTGAAGGGGCAAAGACGGTGGCCTTACCGCGTTCAGGATAGAGTAATTAAGGCAGATACTTTCACAACGCTATAGTCTAGGCTTCGGGCGTGGATGTCAAGAGGAGCTCTGCAAGCAAGCCAAGCTTGGGACGGTCGATGGAGTCCCGAGGCGGATGGGTTTGCGGAGTGGCTAGGGCAAGGGAGGCGCCAGAGTGGAAACGGACAGGAGGTGTGTTTATCATAAAACCATTCCCATCAGAGACAGGGAGTGAATCCTCGGCCCCAGGTCCTGTCGAAGGAGGTACTGCGGGTCGGTTGCAGCACGAGAGTGACTGGGGGGAGGTACCGTCGTCGAGCTCGGCTGACCGAGTCAAGATACTATAATAGTACTCGCCGAGCAGTGGGCCAAGCCAAAAAAAAAAAAAGGCACCGCCGGCACGCAGTTGACGTACAGTAAGTCAAGAAGAAGCTTGCGGGCGTGTCGATGGCGATCCAGGAAGCGAGATCCGAGAAGGGTCCGTCTGCTGACCCTGTCAACGCCTCGAAGAGCCACCCGATGGGCGTGACGGGCGTTTCAAGTCTTAGGTGAGGCCACCGCGTCAACCTCAACGCCTCTCCTTTGTTTTCTCTAACCTTGCCGACTCGGCAGGCGCTGTTAGACTGGACTGAGAGTGGGGAGGCTGCAATGGTGTGTGGATTTTGGATCTAGCCCCGTTGCCGTGTGTCCCACGCGACCAGCAGGCAAGGAACGAAAGGCCGTGCCGCTATTAAATTGGTGTGCGAAGCACTATGGGGGGATACAGGGCAAAAGCAGAGGCCCTAGGCAGCTAATGGAACCTGTTGTTCGCCCGAGATGTCAAACTGGCGGGCGGCAGGGGGTGAAGTCGGATCCGAGTTTAGATCTGGAGTCGACCGAAAGGGGAGGGAGTAGCGTCGGGGCGCAACGAGCAATGGGGGAGCGACTGTGCCTGCAAGGCTGCCACGTCCAGGCAGGTGGTGATGAATTAGAGAAAGGGCTCTGAGTTGGAGAGAGCGAGGAGAGATCAAGCCGCAGGCTACCTTGGCTGAAGAGAAGGGACGACAAAGACTAAGAGCTCATGGAGCTCTTGCAGGGATGGTGGATTCGCCACAGAGACCGATACCCGCGCGAGTCTTCTCGTGAGGTACCAAAGCTCGTGGAGGTAGGTGTGCAAGGTACCTTAGTACTAAGTATGTAAGGTAAGGTACTAGGTAGGGAAGGCACCTGGCCGGGTAGTGCCTGCTGACACTTGGGGGAAAAGGTGGAAAAGAAGACAGATACAGCACGGGGCCTCTTACCTGTGCACATAGTACTTCACCGCCAAGGCTGGCTCTAAAGTACTTATGGGCAAGAGCGGACGAGGACTTGAAGTACCGCCTACTGCAACTGCACGAAACAATAAGACACCCGACACCAGCCAAGATCTCGCAGTGCCTTCCAAGGTTTGGAGAAGCAGCGCGGCAGTGTGGCAGTTCGGCAGGCGGGCGACTGGTAGCTGGGAGGCGCAGACGCCTCAGGGCAGGGCAGGCGAGCAGGGGGCAAAACGAAGGCCAGGTCGGTAAGGTAATAAGGCGCCTTAAACAGATGGCGCCTGTGCCCGCCTTCCAAGACTGGCAGTGCAGGCGGAGACAAGCAGAACGAGGACCCAGACACACGGAGGCCCACGTAGATTAAGTATGTACTTCCAGGTTCTGTTCTTGGTACCAGAAGTGAACCATTTGCAGTTGCAAGAGGCTGTGTTCGGTATCGGACACTGCAGAAGCTGCGGAAGCTCGAGTAGCCGGCGGGTACCGGGGCAAGGGGAGAGCTACCTTTAGTAGCAGTCAGTACTACCTACCTCGCTACATTGAGGCAGTACCTTGCCTCCAGTAACGTTAAGGTAGTTCATGTCTTTGCCGGACCAGAGTGCAGTACCCGAGCCAGGGAGCTACTGACCTACCTGTACCCAAGCTGCGTGTAAGCCGGCCCCTGCTCCGTCAGGCATCCTTTTCCCCATTCCCATTGCCACGCCCACACCCACGCCCATGTCCATGTCCACGTCCACATTCGCAGCATCCGCGCCCGCGCCGGCTTGCAGGCCGCCCACACACCATCGCGCCCGGACGTCGACCCAGTGCAGCCCAAGCCGCAAGCCACACGGGGCGAGAGCTGCGCACCGATGCTTCCCTTCGGCAGGCAGGCAGGCCGGCTTGCCAGCTATCGACTGCCAGAGGTCTTCTAGTTGCAACAACTACTACTAAGGTACGTAAAGGCGGTAGGTCAGGCACACAAGATACCTGTAGATTCCCTTTGGTGGCCCTGGCACCCGGGTCCGGCACTTACTACCATGGTAGTGCCTATAGTACATAACGAACACTGGCGTTCTGCCGGCTCGACCGTAGCCCACCGTGCGTAATCTGCGTCCTTCGTACGACCACGGCGACCCGCGGGCCAACATCCACGGCTTTCGCGGTCAGCCAGCGGCCGGCTATTGGACACTTGCTGCCCCGGCGCCGTTGAGAAGGCCCATACACACCCTGGCACGAACGGGCTACATCACCTCTTATCCGCATCCCCTAGTGTGGTGTGGCCGTGGGCCCTGGGTGGCGACACTCGTTCAAGATGTCGGCCCCGAGAAGGCTTACAAGTGCCCGTCAGAGATGATCAGAAAGTTGCCCTGGATGGCTATCTGAAGGCGTTTCGCGCGGCGCCATTCCCGTTGAATTTGTCGAGGTCTTGTGGTAGCATCGGCCGGGCCATCGTGATCTTCGCCCATAACCCGTCACTGCTCCACCCCCCCCCCCCCTTTCCCCTTCTCCCGGGCCAGCGTTTCTTTTGCCGCCATTGGCACCTTGGCCACGAACCAGCACACAAGCGCCGTGCCGAGTCCCAGGTTGGCTCGGGGCGGGCTTGCTGTCCCAAGGGGCGAGGTGCCACACGGATTCGCGCGCGTCGAAGAACGCGGCGACAGCCAGATCCGATCGGCAGGTCGAGTTTGTGGACAGTCTGACACGCAGCTGTCAGTGTCAGGAAAGCCAAACACCCTCGGCGCCCTCGACAGCTTGCTAATTGGGAATACCAGTTCAGTAGTGGCGCGACTCCAGCCACGTCTAGGTGCTTGGCCTTGTTCAACGGTCACTGGTGTGTCCTTGGGGATGGAGGGGACACGGACATTCTCTTTCTGTTCACCCCCCGGCCTGTCTGCGTCTGTGCTTCGCATGGTCCCGGACGCTGACGACTGATCGACCAAGGGTCCGTCACTTGTCACTTCCATGACAATTCGTCTCCGTTTCCACTGCTAGCAGGTCGGCCGATGCGGCACCTCTGCTCAAGCCCGACAGCGCTGAAAGTGTAGTACTTCGCAGGTACGTGCTACGCCACATCGCTGCGGTAGCGTTGTCGCTGTAGCAGGCTTCAGTACCTACGGCGATGACGACGAGGCAGACGCCAGCGGCTGACAGACATCGGGTTGAGCGGGCGCTGCCTCGGGCTGCAGCATCAGTAGTCGTGGTCTGAGGTTGACGTTGTGGATGCGGGCCAGAATCACGTCTGGCCAGGTCATGTCACTGGCTGGCGATCTTTTCCGCTTGCCGCACGGTACCTTCAAGCCCACCAAGTGTGGCTTGGCCAAGCCTCTGGCGCAACCCACGCGCCCACTCTGCAGTCTTTTTTCCCGTCCCGCCGCCCCTTGCGACTTCACCTTGGATTCGCCACCCGCGGCCGACGAGTTCATTGGGCGTCGAGATTCCTTTTCTTCCTACGCGCACTCCCCCATCCTAAGCCGCCCTCCCGTTCGAGACATGGGATTTCGAGATTCACGATGCGCCTCGGACATGGTAATTTCGGGACGCGGCTACTAACGAGCCGCACCAGCAAGGCACGTTGGGCTATCACGACTCTAAGGAGACTCAGACAGCTCCAGAGCTAGCAGCGGCCTACTAGTAGTCAGACGGTGCCTCCAGCCCTGGCCGCACCATCACGATCCTAGAGCACGGTGGGAATCGAGGCCACAGAGAGAAAATCAGACTTCCTGCCCTCGTTCAGCCACCACCACCACCACCACCATGGACGGAGGGCAACGAGCCAGCACCAGCACCAGCACCAGCACCAACCCACTCCATTCCCCCCTGCGGGAACGTAAAAGGGTCAACGAGGCCCCCGCCCCTTCGCCCCCAATGCCAGGCCTGAGCATCTGCTCTCTCGCCACGCCTCCTCCCCACCCTTTTTTGTGCAGTCCAGTCATCATCCTGTGCCTTGACGGCCGGATCAAGTGCTCCGCGCAAGCTCCGAGCTCAAGCATCACCGCGCGATGTTATCCAAGCTCGAGGTGTACTTGGCCTGGGATCCCGGGATGCTGGGGTACGGTACTGGCGTTGATGCCTCAATTGGACGGAACGCGCCCGAAGATTGCATCGCGTGCGGCCACAGGGCGTGTGGCACGCACCCGTCTCAGAAATAATAATCCGATCCCATCGGCAGAGGCCCTGGTGAGGTCATCGATTGTCCTGCGCTTGGCGGATGGGGCCCGCCTGCCCGCACGGCTCGCCACAGAAATGGTAACTACCAAGCCATCTCGTACTAAGCCTATAGTGACAAGGTTCGCGCTTTGTCCCGGGGTTCGCCACTGGCAAGGCGACGAACCAGCGAACCCCCTCCTTCACGGCGGTAGTCCCTTGGGTTGGATGGCTGGGCTCCAACTGGGGAAGGGACCGCACAGCGCGCTCTCGCAGTGGAGGGCAAGGGCTCTTTGGGCGGCATGGGGCAGGCAGGCTGGCTGGCTGGCAACTGGTCCCGCACTCCCCCCACTGTGCGGGCACTCAAGGCACTCACCCCTCGGCGGCCTTCCAGCAGGTCCTCCACAAGCCCGCCCGCAGCCTGCAGCACCAATTATCAGGTTGAGCAGCCAGTGGCCACTCACAAAGTCGCATTCTGGTCCCTGACGCTGGCCATGACGTCGACGTGGAATTGCATGGACGCGTCGACGCAGCCTTTGTTCAAGGGTTCTGCGGTCTCATGGCGTCATCATCGAAGAACAAATCCCCATGGACCACAATGGCCCGACCAGCCTAGTTTCCGGGGTAAGAGCCACAATGTGACGAGTCCCTGGTGTCCACGTACGTCTTCCCCTGGACGAGGTCATCGCGCATCAACGCTGTATCCTGACGATCGACATTGTCTGCGATGCAACTCCCTCCAAGGCACCTGCCCATTATTATCATCCCATCTCACCGCATGGGCCCACGTCAGGGTCCTCGCGCTCTTCAACGGACCCATGACGCCAATGGCGCAGCCTTGCCGGCCATGTCCCCTGACGATGAGCTGCATTTTTCGGTCGCATTCGCCCAGCCCTTTTGTCAGCGACCTTGGACGAGCCGGTGAGGGTGTGGCTTGTTGTTCGTCCGTGTGCAGACTGGCGCTGTCGAGACAACCTTGGAGTCCAGGGTAGTCCAGTTGGTGACTGACCAAGCCTCAGGCGCAGCCACAACCACGGCTAGACAGGTCATGGCACAAACAAGAGATATCCTGAGAGAACGTGCCTGTGATCTTCTCATCTTTGTGTTCCTCGTAGGAAGAGCGTGAATCTTGATTGTTATTATGGCGCTATCTGTGACCCCCTATTGGCACGAGAATGCGTCGCGGTCCCGCGATTAACTCGAGACGTGCCGCGAGAACGCAACTAGGTGCCCACGAACGAGTGGTAGGAGAGGCCCTCTCGAATTTACACAAGAATACATGGCGGGAAAGCTATAGGTGGCATGTGTGGCAGTCCCGAGGGGCGAATTCCTGCGCGACGGGATGTGAGCGTCGCTGTGTATTTTGTCTGCTTCGTCCACGTAGTGACAACTTGGCCCAGTGCACCGGCAGGTGGCGGACGTCGATCGTTTCCTGCATCATCATGTTTCCTCCACGCAGACTTGACGGAGATTTATCCCGGGAAGTTGTGGGACCTCTTTTCCTGTTCCCCCCCACCCAACTCTCTGTCTTATGTCGGGGGGTCGGGCCGGGAAATGGAACCGTTGTGCGTGACAACAGCGTCATCAAGGCAGCCATGCCGAACGGTCAAGCAACGGAGATGGCCAATCTACCCGACTAGAGTCCAGGTCCACGCCACCAGCCGAAGTGATGATATTTTGGGAGGCTTGGACGCCGTCGGCTCACGCAAGAGCTGCCAGTTTTCGCGGGTTCTCGGTCCCTCCCATGATCGTTGACTTGTCACTGCCGGGCTTTAGTCACTACGCGAGCCAGCCAGACGGATAGTGCACGCGACTGCCGTCTTTCCTTGCCACCTGTAGATAGTCTCGCCAATAAGAAACAATCGAGACCCTGCTCATAAGCTTTATGACCTGGCTGGCATGTACTGCTCCGGTCATGCCGACGTCGATGCTTGATCCTCCAGTGTTACACAGATCGTTGGTGTTAAGGACGTGTTATCACGCAGAATTCCTACCCTGACACTTGCAAGCCAAATGTGGCCTCATGGCTCGTATACGCGATCATACCGGAGATACCAGGTCCAATTTGGAATCGTCTAAGGAAGCTGTTGTACACACAGGCCGGCGTCCCCTCGTCACCCCCACGCAGCATCTAATCCTTCTTCATCGGCAGTATCGTCTCCTCGATGCCGTCCTTGGTGATGATGAGCATCTGCAGGGCGTCACCGACTTCAATGTGTCGCTCCACAGCGCCATCGAAGGCGTCTTTGATGATGGTCTCGACCTGCGACCTTGACAGCGGGTGGCGCTCACGCTCCTTGAGGTCGTGGCCGGTGCCGCTGCCCGGCACGTATTGGTTCTTGAAGTTGACCTGGTTGTCCAGGAAGGGCATGATGAGGCTGCCGGCGGCGCCGCCGGCACGGCACTGCTCCCGCTCGTAGCTGCCGACGGGGTCGTAGGAGTAGACGGCGCCCTTGCCCTCCTCGTCGAGGCCGCCGAGCATGGCGGTTACGTAGTAGGGGAAGAAGCGCTTCTGGTAGAGGATGGTGGAAAGGCGCTTGGCGCAGGCGTTGAGGGTCATGGGCTTGCCGTGGCGGTAGCGGTATATCTTGCAGATCGTGTCGAGCTGGTCGCGCAGAGCAGAGCCGTCGGCGGCGAAGCCGCAGACAGACAGGACTATCGTCGCGTCATCCTGAGAGGCCGTGGTGCCGCCGATCCTGAAGACCTTGGGCGCCATGCGGGTGTTGATGCTGTAGCCGCTCGTGTGGCGGGTGTCGCCGGCCATGATGGTGAAGTCGGCGCCGGCGATGCCCAGCGTCGAGCCGCCGTTGTCGGTGTAGCTGCAAGCATGTCAGCGACAGAGATAGGGACAAAGGGAGAGAGCTCGGAGGGCCTTCAATATGCCAACCCCGCGGGACAGGACGCACGGGTTGAAGCGATGCTCCCTGGGCTCGCCATTGTTGGTCTGGGGGCTATCCGAGAAGGAGTAGTTGGGGCCGTTCATGACCGGATTCTGGCTGAACATGGCGGCCATTTTGGCGGATCGGAGGCGCTCGTCGGCTCTTGACGGAATTGGGGATGCCGGATCGTGAAACGTTAGAAAGATTCAGGCGTCGTCGGTAGCACTGCGTGGCGGAATGGGTGGACGGGCGGATGGATTGATGCGGTGATGATGAGAGCTGAGGTCGGCCAGCCAGCAGATCAACGAAGCACCACCTCACCTTGCGCACGCGTCAGGCCTGCAGCCTTGCCCCGTTGGCGCTTTGAGCTGCTGGCCTTGCCCGGCGCCGGGGCAGCTTCTTTTGGGGGGGGAGAGCTCGGGTGACTAAGCGTTTTTTTTTTGGCGCCTCCCCACAACATTCGATCCCCTGTCCGTGCTCTCAGCTCTGGCTGTTGCGACTGGCCACTGCTGGCGCTGCAACTGTGCACAGGAGCCTCGGCCTCGTGGCACTGGCACGGGCAGCAGCTCCTGACTCTACTTCGTAGTTGAGGCCTGCTGTCATTCCCGACCGCCAGCCCGCCGTCGACTCAACAAAGCCCCAACCGGCACGGGTTGCATCTGCAACGAACGCCCTTTGCTTCCCGCCTCGTCTTCCGACCTTGTCTTTGTACCGCATTTGCGCGTTCGGATTCCCCTAATCTGCCAACCATGGCGCGCGACATCCGCGCAAAGGCGCTCCAAAAGATAGCTTCGCTGTCGGCGGCCAGCTCCACCATCTCGTTCGACCGGTCCGATCTCGACAAGCTGTGCCGGGCCTGCCATGCGGGAGGCAGGGGACGGGAGTATGCCCATGGAGGATACAGCGCGAAGCAAGCCGGCTCGTTGGGTCGCGTGCCAATGGTCAGTGTCAATGTCTTCTTCACCCGGCGCGAAATGCGGCTCAGGGGCGCCGTGCATCACGCCGACTAACTGTGTGCCGTAGTCGATTCGCGAGTTCGAGGTCCTGCTGGCCTTGTGCAAGACGGCGCCCAGCATCCAGTCGGCCCAGAGCGCACAGAGGCTCTCGTTCCAGCTCATCCCCTATATCCTCGAGGCGCACTCCCAAGTCTTCGTTCCGTCGCCCTTCTTCCGCCGCATCGAGCCGTCGCCGACCGAGTCTCTCTCCTTCCACGCCACGGGAGCCCTGCTGGCCCTTGGTTTGAAGTTCGCCGACCTTAGGGAGACGGTTACAGATGGAATCTGGGCCTTCACCAATTCGTGCAGCCGCGCCATCGAGTCGGTCATCTCGCCGCACGCCAGCGACCCCGAGAATCCGCCCATGAGCGAGGCCGTCCGCACAGCCACCATTGCCCTTGCCTTGCTGGGCTTCTTGGATGCCGCGTCGGCCCAGGCCGACTTTTGGAAGGCTGGCGGCCGTTTGGGTCTCATACAGAAGATTAAGCAGCTCCTGTCTGAGCAGTTCCTTATCGCCGTGGAGACAGCACTTTCCACCATCCGCAACACCCACAGCCAAGACCGTGAGGCAAAGGAGTGGAAGAGACTTCTTCGCCACTACTCTTTGGCCGGAAGGCCTCTCGGCGCGACTCTCCTTCAGCGCAGCTTCATGTGGCTGGTGCTTTCAAGCACGTCTCTCATGGTGGTCGACGGCCCGGCTTTGAGGAAGGTCCACATTCTGGACCTGCTCATGTCGGGTGCTGGAAATGTTCAACCCGAGGCGGGCCAGCTACTCGACGGTGACCTCCGCTCCATTGAGGTGTACGCCGGCATGGCTGTCGAGCAGATGGAGTACCTTGAGGCTGGTGCCGACTTTGCCCGTCTTGGCTCGCCGCATCAGCAGAAGCTGGCCCTTGCCGTCAAGTCTGCCGCCCTGATCACGTATCTGAACTGCTCGCTCCTCGATGAGGAAGTCGCAGATGGGGATGTTCTCATGACCTGGCTACAAGAAACTCTCGAAGATGAGGTGCAGATGGCGGACCAAGGCTTGGCCTCCGTTGTGCTGCGATGCTTGGCTCTGATATGCCGCGTCTCGCCCGACTTCTCCGGGACTGTCAGTCGCCTCCTGCCGCGATTCCTTGTTCAGACTACACCGCACGGTTCGACTGTTCGCGTGGCATCGGACAGCCTGGCATATGTTCTCAAGATGCTATCAAAGGACGCCGTCATTAGCATATTGTACACACTTGGCAACGTGCTTAGCCCTGAGCTGGGAGGTGCCATCACCAACGGTCAGGTCAACGGAACAGCCGGCGGTGATGGGGTCGCAGGCGCCGTATATGCCGGCCGCCCTTCCACTGGCAGCTCCATTTCTCTACTGATGGACGGCGAGGAAGAGACAGCCATTGTGTACGGCAATATTGTGCATGCGATCTGTCGCATCGCAGCAGCATACAAGGACGAGAAAATTACTGCCTTGGCTCAGTCTATGCTCCTCCAGAAGCTAGACAAGGTCAACGCCAGTGTCGATGCCCAGGTCATTTCCGGTGCCGCAACATTGGCTCTCCATGGCGGCGCGCTTGAGTTCCGAGCGCTTCTCAAGATGTACAGCAGGATATGCCACATTGGCGTCGTAGATGGCAAGGAGTTCTTGCTGGCTGCGGTATGTACCTCGATTCCCAGCTCGGGAACGGCGAAGAATGCTGACGTCTACAGGTCATGAAAGCAAGGACGCATATATCTGCCAACTTGAAGCGTGACTCTCCGCTCTTTGACATCTACTGGGAGCACCTTGCGGATAGCATCATCTCTCTAGGTGATGCTGAGACGTCCAGCCATACCAAGGAATCCGACATGCAGCTTGTGGCTCAGGAGATCGGCGAGCTTCTACGTCCTTTGGCCGTGTTCATGGCCAGCAACGACCTTGCCTCTGAACCTCTAGGCGACGAGGAGGCGTATTCGATGTTGAGAGACGCTTGGTTCAACATTGCCGTGCATGGCTTCACAGCTGGCACGGACCGCGCCAAGATATACATGGCCGAGCTGCGCACCATTGCCATCCATTCCCCTGCGCTGGTCGCCGGCGAGCGAGGCGAACAGGTGGAGAGCGACATCGAGCTTAACACCGTATTACGGCGAGGCAGCAGCGGCGAACGAGAGGCCATGCAGAAGAAGCTTCTCACTGGGCTCATACCGTCCAAGGCAGCTGATATTAAGAACCTGAGCTACCGCAAAGTCATCTTCCTGCAAGCGGCGTACCTCGTCGAGACCCTCCGAGCCGAGTCGGGCGACTGCACCAAGGTTCTCACCTACTTCCTCGAACCAAGCATGCGCAAGATGGAGGTCAACAACACCATGGAGGGTATCGCCTCTGCCGTCATCGACAAGTATCTCCAGAAGACTCTGGCAGGCACCGACCCCAGCTTCTCAGCGCAATACGCGGCCACGCAGCTTGCGTCGATCTTTTGCCGGTGTTGCCATCGCATCGAGCGGGTGCAGCAAGCGGCATTGAACAGTGCGGACCGCATCATCCGGGAAGTGCCTTCCGCTCTGTGCAACAGGACTCCGCTGTTTGCCCTCTTGGAGCTCCTCTCGCTCATGTGGTCGAGCTGCGTCGAAGCCGAGACCGACCTCTACACGCCTCGGTCGACCTTTTCCTCGTATCTCGGAAAAGTCACTCTCGAGCTTTCCGATGACTACGAATTCCGGCGTTGGACGTTGGACATCTTGAACCGTAAGGCGAAGGCGTGGGTCAACTCTGTCATCAACCTCGCCCCCTTGGATGTCAAGGGCCTGCTGCAGACGTATCTGTCCGAGCTTGACGACGACGGCGCGTACGGCCACATCTCGCTCGGAAGATCCTTTGCTTTGGAGCTCGGATCAGTCATTCCTCTGACTAACAATCGCCTGCAATCACTTGACCGAGTTGGAGACTGCAACATCAATGCGGCATCCGATTTTGTCGCTCAGTACACGACACGTCAGGAGTACCGCTATGGCGAGGCGCTTCCAGACCGCGGCAACGAGCTCATCAGCTTCATGACGATGAGCCGCAGGTCGTCCTTCGCACAGTCCTCCGTTATGGAAAGCGCGAATGCGTCGACTGCGCTGGCCCACGTCGAAGCCCGGATCCTGAGCAAGAAATCGACGCCCTTGGTGGAGGTGCGAGACATCCTTCGGCGCGCCGCTGCCCTGCTTTGCCGCGGCCGACGAGACGAGGGTGCTGTGGCTCGCTATCTTGTCACCATACCCTTTGCCCTCTTCACCAAGCAATCCATCAAGCTGGGCGTGTCGCTGTGGCTCGGCGTCATGAATGAGAATCCGCGGCTGGAGCCCAAGCTGCTGACCAGCATTGCCCAACAATGGGAATTTACAATCTCTCGCCGCGTTGGTCTCTTTAGCCCTGCCCTGACGCATCCTGACCCTTTCTTCCTACGAGAAGAGTTCGCGCCAAGTGAGCTCGAGGCTCTTGCAAAGAGGCGGCAGCAGGTGCATGACGTGCTTTCACCGCATACCCGCCTCCTGCAGTTCTTCACGAGCCACTTCAACGCCACGCGTCTTGGTAGCCCCGACATCCAGAGAGTGTTCCTCCGTATGCTGGACTTGACGATGGATGCCCTCAAAGATGCTACGGCTCATCCGATGGCAAGAGAAGTGCGGTTCCATATCGTCCTGCTCGGGCTCAAGGTCCTGCGCGCCAGCACCACCATTGGGGCCACTGCTCAGTGGCGACTTAAGGAGAAGATCCTCTCAGCAGGCCTCGGCTGGTTCAGAAACTCGCCCAGGTGGTCATTTGGCAGCAACATCCTCCAGCTCAAGACCGAAGTCCGACTGATCTCGGACGTTCTCGCTGCCTTGAAGATGGTGTCATTTATTGGAGCGCACACCGTCGGCAACATCACGTCCCTGCAACCCAGGGAGCAACTGCTGCAGCTGCTTCTGGAGAATGAGCAAGGCCGACTAAGTGTCTGGATCAACCCCCTCAACTACCATCACGGCGGTGCGTTCTCGACGCATAACCCGTCAAAGACCCATGTCGAGAATGCACTTGTTCCGCTGGTGCGCGTTGCGTGGTGGCAGGACCCTGCCATCGCAATCGAGCTCGCCACGAGGTTCCCTCATGCCCGCCTGCACAGGGAGGTTAGGATGCTGCTCCTCACCATGCCCGAAAAGGCTGTCTCGGAGCCGGAAGCACTACCTCTCGTTTTCGGCGGCCATCTGCCAGACGATGTCAACTCACAATTGAAGGCGAGTCATCCTGTAGACAGAACCGGTCTCGCGCTAACGCTTTCGCAGTATCTCCTTTTCTGGGAGCCCATGAACCCGCTCACCGCTGTGACTCTGTTCTTGCCGGCCTACAAGGACCACCCGTTCCTTATCCAGTACGCAATGCGTGCACTTGAGAGCCATTCTGCCGACATCACCTTCTTCTACGTACCCCAGATTGTGCAGACACTCAGATATGACAATCTGGGATACGTCGAGCGATATATCCTGGAGACTGCCCAATTTTCCCAGCTCTTTGCGCACCAAATCATTTGGAACATGAAGGCAAACATGTACAAGGATGACGATGCCCAGGTGCCAGACGAAATCAAGCCGACGCTCGACTCCGTCATGGAGAAGATGGTGGACAGCTTCGCCGCCGAGGACAAGGAGTTTTACGAGCGAGAGTTCTCCTTCTTTGACGAGGTCACGAGTATCTCGGGCAAGCTGAAGCCGCTCATCAAACGGCCCAAGCCGGAAAAGAAGCAGAAGATTGAGGAAGAGCTGCGTAAGATCAAGGTCGAGGTCGGAGTGTATCTCCCTAGCAACCCCGACGGCGTCGTCATTGGCATCGATCGCAAGTCTGGAAAGCCTCTGCAAAGCCACGCCAAGGCACCGTACATGGCAACGTTCCGAATCAAAAAGTCCAAGGGCCCTACGGAAGAGGCACGGGAGGTGGTCGAAGAGGCCAGCAAGCAGGCGGAGGAGCCGCAGGAGAACACGGTCGAGGTGTGGCAGTCGGCCATCTTCAAGGTCGGCGACGACTGCAGACAGGACGTGCTGGCGCTGCAGATGATAGCTGCCTTCCGCGGCATCTTCCACAACGTCGGGCTGGACGTGTACGTGTTCCCGTATCGCGTCACGGCGACGGCGCCCGGATGCGGCGTCATCGACGTGCTGCCCAACTCCATCTCGCGCGACATGCTGGGGCGCGAGGCCGTCAACGGGCTATACGAGTACTTTGTGTCCAAGTACGGCAACGAGGACTCGCTCCGGTTCCAGCAGGCGCGCAACAACTTTGTGAAGTCGATGGCGGCGTACTCGGTCATCTCGTTCCTGCTGCAGTTCAAGGACCGCCACAACGGCAACATCATGATTGACGACGCGGGCCACATCCTGCACATTGACTTTGGCTTCTGCTTCGACATCGCGCCGGGCGGCATCAAGTTTGAGCGGGCGCCGTTCAAGCTCACGGGCGAGATGGTGGCCGTCATGGGCGGGTCCATGGACCACCAGAGCTTCAAGTGGTTCGAGGAGCTCTGCGTCAAGGCCTTTCTCGCCAGCAGGCAGTACTGCGAGAAGCTCAGCCAGATTGTCCTGCTCATGATGGACAGCGGCCTCCCCTGCTTCAAGCCTGAGAGCGTCAAGCACTTTCGCGAGAGGTTCGTGCTCGACAAGACGGAGCGCGAGGCTGCCAACTTTATGAAGGACCTCATCAAGAAGAGCTACTCGAGCTACAGCACGGGCGTCTACGACCAGTTCCAGCTGCTGACCAACGGCATCCCATACTGATCAACAGTGCGCGTGTTTTTTATTTGGCAATTGTGTTTTTTCCCTTCTTGTTTTCTTAATAATTTCTCAAGTTTCTTCGTCCAGCCTGCTCAGCCAGCGGCACGACGTGCACCGTTTGTGTGCCTTTTTGTATCCACCCAGACCGTAAATGAAGACTGAAACTACATACATATCGTACAAGACAATACTCAGACATGCCATAATGAGTCATCTACAAGTGAGAAACAGAGAGACAGTCCGTTTAACCCACTTGTAGAAACGCCGTTGCTCGACGTTATCCACCGGGTGTGATGTACGCACACACAAAGTAACAACCTTGGTGTGTAACCACAAGGAGAGGGAGGGGGAGAGAGAGAGGGAGGGAGTGTGTGTCCTGCCCGTCACGTGGCCGACTGCTTGAGCATGTGCGTGGGCGCGTTGTAGCTGGCGTAGTCGACGTGGACAAAGGCCCTGTCGACGATGGGGACGGACTCGAGGAAGTAGGTGAGGACCTCGCTGAGGTCGTGGCTGTCCTTGAGCGGGGTGATGGCGGAGAGGACGATGTCGACCTCGACGAAGAGCTTGTCGCCGGCGTGGTAGGCGCGGAGGTTCTGGATCTGGCGGATGGCGGTGGCGAAGCGCATGGTGAGGTAGAGGAGGAGGTTGCGCTCGTCGGGGCGGGCGGAGAAGCCGGTGAGGTTGCGGACGTGGTGGGCCGACGTCCGGCTCCAGGTGACGATGACGACGAAGGAGAGGAGGAGGCCGCCCGTGGCGTCGAGCCACCAGACTTTGCCGTAGAATCCGACTGTACGCACGCGCAGACAGACGCACGGCCATGGTTAGCGGAGCGGAACGAGGCGGGAAGAGGCGAGGTGAGGTGGCAACGAGGGGGCGAGAGGCGGTGCGGACTCACTGATGGGAAAGAGAATGGATCCAATGTTGAAAATGACGTCCGTTTTGGCGTCCTCGGCTCTGTGGACGGGGCGGAAGCGTGTGAGTTGATGCACGGCATAAACAGTAGAAACGCCGGCGGCGTGGAGAGGAAAAGGGGGGAAGGAGGGCAACGTACAAGGCACGGACGCTCGAGTTCTTGACGACGCGACACCAGACCCAGCATGCGCCCTTGATGACAATGGTGCTGATCATGATGATGATGGCGGGAAGGCCCAGCTGCAGAATCTCGTGCTCTGGGCTCGCCAGGCGCTGTATACACTCCAGGCCGACCTGCACAAAGGACGTGACCATGATGACGGAGAAGACCAAGACGCCGACGGGTTCTAGGCTGCGGAGGTGATTTAGCATCGATGATTTAGGGGGAGGGGCGGGACCGGAGACGCGGCTTGTGACGGGTAGGGCACTTACCGACGACGGCCGACGGGATATTGGTGCTGGTCCTTTTGGCCCGTGGAGATGAGCCGCGTCGTGATCCAGACAATGGCGGTGCTGAGAAAGTCGAGCACGGCGTCGACGAGACTGGCGAGGACGGACATGGACGGGACGGAGACGACGACGAGGATCTTGCCGACGAGGAGGATGACGTTGGCGACGAGGTTGACCCAGATGGCGAGGGTGACGACGGGGTCGTCGCTGTCGATCTCGGCGTCCTCGAGCCAGGGGAGGTAGGGCCGCGGGCCGGTCTCGTCGGGCGACGACGGCAGGGCGGGCGACGACTCGTCCTCTGCCTCGTCATCGTCGTGCGGCTCGTGGCCGTCCATGTGCTTGAGGAGCGGGAGGGCCTCTGACGAGCGGAAGATGTCCTTGGGCGTGCGCTTCTGCGGCAGGGAGGGCTTGGAGCCGCTGCCGGGGGGGCTGGTGCTCCCGGCGGTGTTGTTACTGTTGGTATTGTTGTTGTTGGACGCCGGGGTGATGGAGCCGTACGACCCGGGGCCGGGGCCGGAGCCGTTGAGGTCGAGCGAGGCAGACACGGACTGGGACAGGCTGGGCTCCTCGCTGATGGTGGCGGGCACGTCGACGGGGCGGAAGGCGGAGGCCTCCAGCTCGGCGTTGTACTCGTTGAGCAGGTCGTGAGGGATGGACGAGTCCAGGAGGCAGTCGATGTACATGTATTGCTGGATGAGCTCGTTGGTGCGCTCATAGTACTCGCGGCTATTCCGGGAGAGAGAGAGGGTGGAGATTTGTCAGTCAAGAGAACGCAAGGCACGAGGCAGCGGACTGGGGGAGAGGAGAGGAAGAGGAAGAGAGGACGAAGAAGGAGAAGGAGAAGACGCCAAACAAAGAAGAGAGACGACGGGCTTGGTCGTACATTGGTTTCTTCATGGCCCGGAGCTCGTCCTCCTGCTTCCAGTAGCGGTCCCAGCTATAGCGCGGGTTGCTTTTGCCAATGAGGTTCATGCTCCGGATCTGAGGGCCCCTGAGGACCTGGCCGAGGCGCGTCTCGTCCCTCAGGAGCCTCTCGATGTCGTCGTCCTCGTGGCGCGCCCACGCGGCCTCCTCGTCGTCGGAGCTCATGCGGCGGCTCGCGGGCGGGGGCCACGAGCCGCCGGCACTGCCAGGACCACCACCAGCAGCGGCGATGCCACCGGCACCGCCGCTGAGCCTCTGCTGCGAGCGGCTCCGGATGAGGGACGCCAGCGTGCCGGTGCGGGTGGCCAGCGGGTAGTGGTGGTGGTAGCTGTCATCGAGGGAGAGAAGCGAGGGTCTCCGGAGAGGGCGGCCTCGCTGGCTTGGCGAACTCATCCCCGAGGGCGTCGTGGTGACGAAGGCGAGGGCGACGGCGGCGGCGGCGGATCAAAGGCGGCGCGACGGCGTGCGGCGGGACTTTGATTGTGGATGACGAGGGTGATGGTGATGGTGATAATGACGGCGTCGGCGGAGAGAGAGAATGACGGCCAGAGAGCCCGCAACGAGCGTAAGGCTGGGGGGAACAACAATGGCAGTCACGCGGAACGTTAATGCCAATGTCAATGTCTAGACAATGGAAGAAGCGAGAGGGAGCAGCAGCACATGATGGTCGTTGTCTTTTTCCGCGCGGTGGTGGTGGTGGTGGGCGGTCCCCTTTGGTTTTCTTGGTGGGGCTGAAGATAACGCCGCTCGCTGCCGAAACGACTCCTCCTCCATGTCACGGCAATGGGTAATGGGCAATGGCAATGGCAATGGGCAATGGCAGACGTGGGTATAGTAGCTAGCTTCCTACGAAGTAGGTTAGTAGCTAGTAGCTATCATGGCGTAGAGCTAAATTCGGCGTCAAGGGTCCGCAGCCGCCGTGGGCGCCACCGCCTTCTCTGACAAAACGCGGTCCCGTCAGTCGGAGGGAGGCCTGTGCGCGAACGGCGCCGCCCGCCCGCCCCCCGGCTGACGATGGCGACGACGATGATGATGATGATGAATGACGGAGCGCCGACCGACCTTGTCATGAGCATCATAAATAGTAGCATGATGAATGAATGGGGCGGGGCGGGAAGCCTGGTTGTGGCATGGATGGGCGAGGCCCGTCGGTGGTGAGGTGATGATGATGCTGATGGATGCCCCCGCCCGCAACGACAATGCGTCGCTCGTCGTCGCTATCGTCTGGTGGAGGAGGCGCTGACCGCCATCTTTGCAAGCGACGACATCCCGGACGATATTTTTTATTATTATTTTGATTTCTTTGTTGCTTGGCATTTTGCCAAAAAAGGAGAGCATGGCGGGCGGACGATGCTACATCATCCATCGCCTCTGTCTCCGCAAAAAGCGCGCGAGCAGGTATCACGTTAATAAGTTACTACTACTAACTTACAACGGAGGCAAGCGAGCAAGCGGATTGTGTGCTCGGACGCCCCAATTCCTGCATGTCATTTGCTGCTGCTGCTGCAAGTCGAGAGCGGCTGCCGGGTTGAGGTGGGTGGTGAGTGGGAATGCACGCATTGCATGCATGCATGCGGGCGGGCAAGTGGGCGAGACCTCTTGTTGCAAGTGACGAAAGCGTCTGCATGTGCGCGCCATGTGATGCGATGCGACGCCGTGCGATGCGATGCGATGCGATGCGATGCGATGCACCCTCCTCCCTCCCATTGCCGAGGGGACGGACGGGCAGGGTCTGCTGCACGCTCGCTCGCTGGCTGCCTGCATCCGCCATCATTGCGAGTGATTACCATCAAGCAAGTACCTATACTGTACGAAAGTACTAACTTGCTACCAGGTACGTATACGAAGTAGATGAACGTGCCAAGCGAGCTCCCCCCCTCCTCTCATTAAATGCCCGCTCGCCTCGTCATTTGATCTCTCCTTCACACACCGCACCATCCATCCATCCATCCATCCATCCATCCATCCATCCATCCATCCATCCATGAATACTTCTTGACTTCCCACCCCCCACCCGGTCGCTCGCACGGCCTGGTTCGGAGGAGGCAACCCCCCCTGATCATCATCGCCTTTGATACAATATTCTCCGTCCACCCTATCCCCGGTCATTGCCGTGCGTACTTTTCAAGGACGGTGATGGCGCCGTTGCCGCACCTCTTCCGCCTAGGTACGTACGCACATCGCATCACAATCTAGCTCTGCTGCCGGGCCGGAAGCCGTGCCACTCACTCACTGGTGGCCCTCCCGCCGCCAGCAGCAGCCCAGCGCAACGCAGGCAGACATGCCTCGGATGTAACACAAGCGTCACGGGGGGCATGAGACTGCGAATGATGGTTAGTCTTTGCCTGCCTGTGATGCAGTACTGCATACTTTGTAGTTGCTGTGTAGCAAAAAGAAATCACATGTTGTTATTCCCATGCTTAAGAACTAGCAACGACGGTTCCGATCCATGCGCATTGGCGCCCCTGCAAATAGGACAAAATGAAGTCGTTGTATAATGCTCCGAGAGCGAGGCGGCTGTTGCCATCCCTGACTGGTGATACCCCCACGGAATTGATTGCAATAAATGTTGAGAGGTCACTACTTCGTACCTGGCTTCGCATATGAAGTTGCATTGTCGCCAATCCGACTTATTCCATCCCAAGCAGCCTGTTGCTTCCTCTCCAGCCCGAATACCGTCGCCAATCCGTGCTGTTGTACCTCTTGACCTTCTCGAAGAGGTTGGATGCCCGGAGTCCCAAGCCCTATCGAGTATGCAAGTCCACTTTCTTGCGCCGACCGCGCGTGCTACTGTCACAACCTCCTTGCCCGAGATGCGTTTATTGAGCCCTTCCCCGCCAGGCACACAGTCACTCTTGTTCACTGTGCAATGTCCCTCTATACTGTACACATACGCTGGTTGTTCCTGAAGATCTGTCTGTTGATCACCTTCTCATGAGAAGGCCGAGTGGAGGGGCATCTGATACTACGTAAGGAGATATGGGTGATCCTACATCAACATACCGGCAAAATGAAGCGCAATACCTCTACGGCTTTAAGCGTTGAGAGAAAGTCGCCAAAGTAGCAGGATATTTTGATTTGTTGGAGCAAGAAACACATTTATCAACGACGTCTCTTGGCCCCTTTGCCTGCCCGCCACAATGCGTTTCCGGACAGCGTCAAAACGGAGTCTGTTTCTCGTCCGTGTTAGCAACGAGCTTACTGATCTCGTTTCTAGTCGAGATTTATTTTTATCGATGCGTAGGGCTGAGACCGCCAACCGTGCTCTCGTTTGGTGCTCGTGCTCGTGTCAGCGACGACTCTCCAACCGTGTCGCGGGGCGCTCTGACCATCAGCCGAGGAAACAAGGCCTGCGGTTTCCCAGGTTCGAAACCGCCGCGTCCCTATACACGATGAAAGAGCGCCGTGTTTTGCAGGCCGAGTTCAAGACAGCATGGAGAGCCCCCGCTGGATCGTCAACGCTCCATATCCTACGAGCTTGCCCAGCCACTGAACAAGGCGGTCTTCTCTCTCTCTCTCTCTCCCCTCGCGAAAGAACCTGATAAGTGCCGCCCTATACCTACAATATACTCCATGCCCTCCCTGACGGATCGATCTTGTTGTGATGTAAAGGGGCGGTTGGTCAGACTCGACGGTTTGCTCGAGAACCAGGAACGAACGCTCATGTCATAGACGCATATCCAAAAGCTTATAGATGACCATTGATGAGTGCAGACGAGCATCTCTCTAATGTGCGATGCGTCCCAGCATCACAGGGAGTGACTTCAGTCCCGACCCTGTCTCCTTCCTCCATTGCTAGGCAGCGCTCTTTCCTTGCTTCTCCTCTCGAGGGACGGACCTGCCTTGGTACAGTTGTGTGATCCAGGTCTGCTGGCTGCCTCAGGTATGCTCAACCACCCAGGTCCCGTGCCCTACCCTGGATGCAAGTATTCGTCGAGGCAGAGAGTCGTTTGGAAATCCAAATAGCGCAACACTTGCGTGTAAACACCACACTAGCTCCGATCACCGAGTGCGATTTCACGCTGCCGGAATGTGTACACCAAGGACAACGACCGGCAGTCGGCCCAGAGATTTACTCGGAATTCGACGCAGACCACTCGCCAGATCCGAATTGAAGCCCGCAGGCCTCACCCTCGCCCTCGCGTGGCCGTCAGCCAACCCGCGAGATTCTTGCTCGTTGGCCAGCTCTCCGTTTCAACTGGCTCTCGCGGCAGGAAACGTATGTACATGCGAAGCAAGTAATGGCAGAAGCGCATTGATCTTTCCCATCCCTCCAGCCCCAGGCCTAGCCATAGGTGTGTCGCTTCCCGACCGCCTCGTGCGGGATGGACCGAGCGTTGCCGCGCAGGTTGACGCCGCCGCAAGCGTCTAGAAATGCTCGTCGAAGCTGGTGCGGTATGGGGGTCTCGGATGGGTAACCGCCCTGGTGTATAAATACTACGACTGCTGACTTACTAGCTTAACTTTTAGTACTACTGCTACGTACATGCCTCCCACCTCGGAAAAAAAAAGCATTCCAGTGTGCCGTTCACAGCATGTGGAGAGCTTGTGGGTGGGTTGGCGAGAACCCTTTGCGGGGATGGGACGCTGCTGATAAGGCGCGAGCGACGTGGTCTCGCCCGCCAGACATGGGATATCCCACGACAGCGGTCCTCCTACATTCGTACAGTCAGCCCATTGTACAGCCCTTCGAAAGCCTGTCTTGGCGCGTCTGACACTGCCGACCCGGGCGTTGCACTGCGCTCGTACCCAGCACATCGTGTCATGGAGCTCGTCATGGATGGGAACTTGGCACAAGCAAAAAATGGTACGAGATACTGTACGGGCATAACTGCTAAGGTAAGTACAGACGATTCGGGGCGCAGGCCAAGCCCGTAGCTGTGGGACTTGGCAACTGCTCGCTCCCTCCCCTGACATGACCAGGCGAATCCCCATGACGAAGCACGTTCTCGTTTGCGGCCCCGAACCCCTGCGGTCCCGCTGCAAGGGCTCTTCCTCGCTGGGCTGTGGGAAAAGGGGCAGCAGCGTGGTGGAGAAGCGCGCCGCCCCCTTGTGGAGCTGTGAACACGCCAGCACGACGGGGAGAAAGCTTGTCGGCCGCTGATCATATTGTGCTAGCACTCTCACACAAACACAAGGCGGCGCGATCTGCTGATGAGAGCCATCAGCTCCGGGCAATCCGACGCCAGGAACCACAAGAGTTCCCGATTAACGACATGACGATGCCACGGCACTTGATCGATCGATACGTGAGGCACTGTAGCTCCCTGCCTGCACTCTGTGTCCTTGCCGGGACGACCACTGGCATGCGACTCACCAGTCGCACGTTCCCGCCCGCCGCAGCGGCCCATTGTTGCCCTGTGCGCCGGCACCATCAAAGAAAGACAAGCCCGGCCCGGCCGACCTTGGGACACACCCCCCCAAAGGCTGATGATGTGGAGGGAGAGGGAGAGAAAGAGAGGCGCACAGAACAGGGGCCTCCTCGCTGCTGCAACGGCTCCGTGTCCGTGACGACATTGGGCGGTGCCAAAAATATCACTTCTCCTGCGGACCTGGGGTCGGTCTTTGACGGTTGAGCACCGCACGTCTTCTCACCGTGCACGTCAAGGCACTGCCGAAGGGACGGAGGGCCAAGCATGATTGACGAGCCGTTCACATCTGAATTCCGTGCCGACAAAATGGCCGTCGTGCATAACATGCGCCGCATCGTTCGTCACCCCTCGGGGCGTTACCGTCTGTGGTCAAGCTTGCCCGCAAGTGTGGCCGCCCGGCAACATGGGGGGCCCTGGACCAAGGCGCCGGCATTCCGCGCCTCTCCGGGCCAGGCTAAAAAAAATCGAAGAAAAAAAAAAATCAAAATTTCATCTCATGGCTGCTCGAGTGCGGTCAAGGGCATGCAAATTCATCAATTCACGAGCCTTGTTTTTGCCACTTGACAGACGGCCGTCACGCCGTTGCGGCACCCGCCTAAATAATCTACCTCGGACGCGCAAGCCCCAGTACAGGACGATCGTCGTCATGCGCCTGCGTCTCCTGCATCTCCAGCGAGCGAGACGCAGGGTGCATATCCGTTGTTTATTTTCCTTGCTTGAACTTGCATACTACGCACTACTAGTACTGTGGTAAAAGCGAAAGCAAGACGCGACTGAAGTGCAGGTAGATGGATAGCGACGTCAACAATGACCAGGGGCCCGCGCCCGTGGTCGACGCGAGCGGGCATCGTGCTGCCCGCATGCAAGCCGCCGCCACATATCCGAGCACCAAGCAAGCCGTCCATCAGCAGCTGCGCAGCGCGAAGGCGTGTCCATTCGCCCACCCATCATCCGCGGCATGGCTGGCGGCCACACCACCACCAACAACAGTCTTCGCGGCCAGTCCCCGGGCCTGGCTGTCACTAATGCCGCCCGTCCCCCGGCAAGCCTCATCAAGCGCCCATGACACCCGGGCAAGCTAGTGGTAGGCCCGCCCATCATGTACCATCGGCCGCCTTTGTTCAGCTCATCAGGTCCTGAGTCGCTGTTGATGTGTGTGCGAGCTACGAGGTACAGCGTCCGTTATGCAAGCAGCACGCGGATATTCGTCCATAACTGTGAGCTTCCTTGATTTGTGCCACCGGGTCGGCAGTGCCACCCTGCCGTCGCCTCCCGTGCTGCCGGCCAAAGCGGAGAGCGAGGATCAACAACGGTGGTCGCCGGTCTTGTTTATGATTAGCCGGAGCTCCCTGAATGGCGGGCGACGTGCTCACTGGCAGGCACATGAATGGCGACGAAGGACAAAAACATGCACGCGCCGCAGCGTCCAATACCCGCGCGCCCACCGCCGTCGCCGTCTGCAGCTGCGTCTGGACCGAGCGGTGCAGGCACCCTGGCGGCCGGGACTGGCAGGGGCAAGGGTGCAAGTGCGGGACGGAGTGCAACGAAAAAAAAGGAGCGGGTGGTGAGTGACGACGGTGCATCTCGGATGCGCGGGCTGGGCTGAGCTGCTGGTGTCTGTTGTCGTGGCCGACGTCGGCAACGTGAGAAATGCTCATTGTAGTTGAGGCTGCCTGCCCTCTTTTTCTTCGTGCGGCATGAAAGCAATCAATGCGTGATGGCAAGGAGCGGTGCTTGGGACGAGCAGAGCGTCCCTCCTTGTGCTATATTTTCCCATCAGCAGAAAACCCAATATTCCGGCTTGGCCGTGGCACTGGCTGTAGTCTGAGGACAGGGGGAGGGGAGGCTAGTGGTGAGGCGCCAAAGCAATCCTCGACGGGGTCCACGATGGATCAGGGGCCCCGTCCAGATCGGCCCAGCACGGCGCCAACCTAGTGGAAGGGGAGGCAAGGGACCACGGCGTCCGGCGCGCTGATGCTTCTGATGTTCACGGGCGACGAGTGGATGGAGAGAGGGTGATGGATGGACGCCAGCAAGATGGGGGAGGCCCGGACTGCCCGGGGGGGGGGCCTTGGTCCAAGGTGGCGGAGCCGCTGGTGGTTGCGGGCAAAGGTGAGGGAGGTGAGGTCGTGTTCGCTTCGATAGGTACCTACACAGTACCGTGCCACTAACCCACCTGCACCACCAGTCCACTGCAGAGGTCTCTCTTCCTTGGTGGAGGCTGGGTCAGGTCACCCCCGCGCGCGGGCGCTCACCAGACGGGCCCCCAGCCAGCGAGTCAGCGGCGCTACCCGACTGCGCTGCATCCAGCACCATCGTAGCTACCAGGTACTACCAAGGTAGGTTGTATGTAGATGGCTAAAGCTCCGGTACACGGGGGCCAGCACCACCAGCGCAGCACCCGCGCCCAAGCTCCATCCATCCAGTCCTCAATGTGCCCCCCCGCCAGCAGTGGATGGTTGGGAAGCAAGGCCAGGTGCGAAATACCGGCAACCAACCTGCCTGTAGTATGTGCGTAGGTACCTTAGTACCTGCTCCGTCTGTACTACACCCCCCTCCAGAGTAAAGCTCCTAGTGCTAACAGTACAGGTACAGTACCTTGGCTTACTTGACCTGTCCGGTCTGGTGCTCGTCCGGCCCCGTGGCCCATCAAAGGGCACGCAGGCAAGCAGGCAGGCAGGCCGAGCAGGCAGGCAGGGCAGCCCAGGGTTTGCCCGCCGCATGCCGCCGGCCACCCACCCCCCCTCTCTCTCCCGCCCCCGTCTCCGTTCGACCAGGCCCTCTCGTCCGTCTCCTTTCTCATCCCATCTCTCTTCCATCACAGCATCCATTCGTACATACTATTTTCTAGCCCTGTGTCGAGGCCAACGATGCTGCTCCCGCCGCATCTCGCCTAACGCTCGTTTCTACCCAACCGTGTTGCTTGACCAAGAGGCTTGGACCGGCGTCCGTGCTGTGCTCGTCTCGCTGTAGTCGACCGGCATCCGCTGCCCGCCCACCCGCCAGCCTAGGACAGGACGCAGACCGTTGTACGTACCTACTTCGGCTGCAGCACAGTCAGTCAGTACACGTACGTGCTCGTACCGCTGGCCTCGTCGGTTTCACCCCCTCGTTTGCCCACTCTCTCGCTCGCTCGCTCGACCTTCTCGCCCGTCGAGCCCCATCCGGTACCTCCACTCGTCATCGTCGTTTCTCCCCTTGAAGCAGTGCCTAGCTGTCGGGCTGCCCGCCGTTTCCTTCGCTTGCTCCGCTCCGTTTCTGCTCCTCTCTCTCTCTCTCTCTCTCTCTCGCTCTGCGGCGGCCAGATCACCAGCGGCCACGACCACAGCCACGACCACCCAACAACCACAACCACGACGAGGCACGAACTGAGCTGAGCCCGACACCGATTGTCCCCTGCTCTGCTCGCCTGCGGTCCGGTCCTCAGCCCGACCGCCATCGCTCGTGTCACCCCTGCATCGCTTTTCTTTTGGAGATTATTGTGAGTGCGTCCAACTAAGAGCGTGCCCCATTCCTTTCTCTCCCGCCAGCGACTGCATGCCTGCCACGTCCGGCCAACCGCCAGGTTTCAGGTTTCACAGCCAGGCCAAAGCAAATCGCTTCCGTCGCTGCTCAACCCATTTGCATTCCCGTCATTACAAGCGGCTCATTGTTAACGTCCTTTGCCTGCAGACTGTGCCTTGCTAGCGTCTTGTCTCTTGCTTCCCGCCTCAGGCCCAAGCCGCCCACCCCCCCGACCCGACCGGTCCGACGACGGCTCGCTCGCCGCTTCTGCCTGTCCGTCATTGCACAACCGCCGCCAGCACCTCGTATCGCCCCTCAGCGGCCGTGCCTCGCAAGCACGGAACAACAGTCCACTCTCGGCACGGCAACACCTACGCGAAACCGACACAACACTCGTCCTCTTCCCATCTCGCATCTCGGACCACACGAACGCCTGGCCCTGCCACGCTCGACAGGCGGTCTACATGCCTAGATTCTCGGTCGCCTTTTCCCGGCGCAAGTCCGCCGCCGACGAGTTCGAGCATGTGCCCATAACGACACCCGAGCAGCACTCGTTTCGCGTCATCGAGCGGAAGGATGTTGCCAACAACCGGACCTTTGACGGCGGAGCCAAGATGGCCCGCGCCTCGGCCAATGTGACCCCGAAGCCCAATTTCCTGGAACTCAACGGCGAGGATAACATGTTTGCTGACCTAAAGACGAATCGGTAAGTCGCCAATGTCCACCTTGCCTGCCTCGCACACCGAGCAATGGTTTTGCTGACGCAACCCCCCGTGGCAGTGGTAGCGGCCTTTCCAACACGACGAATGCCACGTCGACCGATAATTCTTCTCGCCACAGCAACGCGTCGACGGCCCCTTCGTCGACGGACTTTGCTGGTGGCAGCGGGAACGACGACTACCGCCACACTGCGAAGCCTCCCCCGCTGCAGCGGCCACCGCAGTCACAGCCCCAAGAGTCTCCAGGCCGTGGGAGCCTCAAGTCCAGTTTTCTGGACCGAGCCACCCGCACCTTTTCCTTCGGCGGACAAAAGAAGCACACGATTCCCCCACCCAAGGAGTCGTCGCCTATCCCTGACGTGCCCCCGATACTCACCTTTCAGAGCGGGGAGGACGCCGGAAATAGGTCACGGGGCCTGACGGCGTCGTCGGTGAGTACAGCAACGCCAACTCCACAGGAACAATCTGGACTGGATTTGGGAGCGGACTTCGGCTCTATGATGCCCTCTTTTGACAAAAGGGCAAGCATGGCAACCTTGAAAAATGACGCTTTCATCGAGCCCCGATCCCTTACAGGAATTCGACACCTGCAGCCAGCCCCAATGAGCCCAGACAGTTTCCAGCCGTCGGAGCCGCTGTTGAGCGGCCAGAGCAGCACGAGTGAGTCGGACACGGCGCGCAACGCCTACGATACGCCGCCGCCGCCTGTGCCTCGCCACCAGACTCCCGGCTCCTTCAAATATGCGAACCGCACTTCGGATGTGGTGGAAGACGAAGACGCTAAGCTTCTTAGAGATTCTGTCACGGCGATGAAGTCTTTGGCGGCGGAAGAAGGGCAGCGAAACGAACCCCGCGAACCCCAGACTTATCGGTACAGGCGTGAGGATGACACGTTCGCTGCGCCCCAGCATCGCACCATCGCCTCTACATTCAACAAGGAGGAAAACATGTTCGAGGGAAGCGCGTCTCGGTTTTCTCGGCCGTCTCAACCGTATACTCCTCGGTCAGCCAGTAACAGGCCACCACAGAACAAGGTCATGACTCCCGCAGAATTTGAAAAGTACCGACAGGACAAGGAACGAAGCTCAAACGACAAGGCGGCTGTCTCCGCCGCAAAGGAGGCGGATGAGGAAGACGAGATTAACTACGATGACGACGACGACGAGCAGGAAAAGTCGAAGCAACAGGCAAAGCAGCGGAGGAAGCAAGAGGCACACATGGCTGTCTATCGGCAGCAGATGATGAAGGTCACAGGGGAGCCAACTCCAAGCACGCCGATTCAGCGGACCGGACGTCCGGGCCTGCTCCCATCGTCGAGCGCGCCACAGCTCAGCCAGATGAAGGCGCCCTCGCCGGACCCAGCCATTGGGGCATCCGATGAGGATGATGACGAAGACGTGCCTCTTGGCATTCTTCAAGCTCATGGGTTCCCGACCAGGAACCGGCCGCCAACGAGGCTGAGCCAGATGCCTTCGAACTCCCACCTGCGCTCGTCGTCCCAGGGACCGCCCCCCGGCCGTCCGGCGTCTGTCGTGACAGACTCTCGTCGACACTCCGTCCTCCCCGCGTTTGCCAGGAACCTGCCACAGGATCCCTTTGTCGGGGCTAGCATCGTCAAGCCGGCCGTGAGAGAGTCGCTTGCGTTCGGAGGTGACGTGGGGCAGTCGCCCAGGCTGCAGGTGCCCAACGCTCCCGGCGGCCTCGTTGGCGTCATCGCGAGTGAGGAGCGATCGAGAGCCATGCGCCGGGGCAGCCCCAGCATCGACCCTCATCAGATGGCTGCCATGAACGGGCCTCAAGGTCCCGGTTTCGACCCGGTCGGCGGCATCCCCCCGCACATGATGTACAACGGCATGCCCCAGATGCCCCAGCCGATGCTCACGCCCGGCGACCAGGCGCAGATCCAGATGACGCAGCAGATGCAACAGTTCATGCAGATGCAGATGCAGTTTATGCAGATGATGGCGGTAAATCAGAATGGTGGGGGGCCCCCGATGCAGCCACCAATGCAGCAACACATGATGCAACCGGGGCAGCAGTTCGGCGGCCCGTTGCCGTACAACCAGTCCATGGTTGATCTACCGTCCCGACATTCGATGATGGCTGAGCCGATGCCAAACATGATGGAGCCGCGCCGCATGGATTACGGCATGCGGACGATGAGCATGGTGCAGCCCAGCTCCGCATCCTTCATGCAGCCACCACCGGCACGGCAGGGCGCTCCATCCATCCGCGGCTCCATGGCTGGATACACGCCCTCGATTGCCCCTTCGGAGCGCAGCAACATTGGCCTGCCTGGCCGCTACCGGCCGGTGTCGGTGGCCCCCGCATCGCCCGCCATGGACGAAGCCCCGAGGCCCGTGACAATGTCGGGGGGGCTTTCCAGCTGGAGCGACGACAAGAGCAAGTCGACCGTGAAGGCGGTCCCCAAGGAAGAGCAGAGTGCGGGAGGCGACGAAGACGACGACGAGCAGGGTTGGGAGGAGATGAGGGCCAAACGCGACAAGAAGCGGTCACAGTGGAAGAGCAAAAAGAGTTTCTTTGGCGACCTGGCACTGTGAGCCAGACTGACGGCTGGCCAAGACGCGTCGCGCCTGGTGGTGAAGGTTGAGTGGCTCATTGCTTGCATCATTGTCCATCTTTCTCCGTATCATTTACCCCTTTGAGTTCTCTCTCCTTTGTCGTCATTGGGCTTGTGTATTTTTTCTTGGGGATATCTGGCAGCCACGCCCGAGAATTTCGCCACCATCTCCAGCTAGATATCTGGTTTCGACTTTGGGCGTCAGCAGGCACATATTGCAATGGGAAACTTTGGTCGCCCCAGGATGGACCGCGCTCTGCGGACGATAGATAGACATGGCTATACGTGCTAATTGACTAATTGGATGATGTATGTCGGTCACTCACTGTGTCTCACTGTGCCGGCTGGAAGTGATACGTCGCCATTTGCCTTGAGTGGGTGCCGAATGAGGTGGATGGCGTCGAGATTCATTAACGTATGGACCATACGCGCATCCGTGTCTGGACCAAGCCGAGCCCACAAGAGGTAGCGACGTGCACGGGCAAAATGACGCCAGTAGATCTCGTTGCAGTCTTATTCAAAAGGAAATTATGTTTTGTCTGAGATTTCCCCTCTACTACTACTACTCTAGCCCTCAATCCTGCCACTCGCCCACTCCTTCCTCTTGACGCCCATCTCGACGGCGGCCAGGCCCCAGTCCTCGCCGTGGTTGTGGCCCTTGCCGTCGACGCCGGCGCGGGCCTTGGCCTGGTCGTCGTTGAGGACGGTGAGGACGCCGAAGATGACGGGGACGCCCGTGTCGAGCTGGACGCGCATTAGGCCCTGGGTGGTGGCGTCGGCAATGTACTCGAAGTGCATGGTCTCGCCCTTGATGAGCACGCCGATGGCGATGATGGCGTCAAAGGGGCCCGAGGCGGCGGCTCCCCCGGGTAGGGAGGAGGAGGTGGTGGTGGTCGAGGTCAGGTCGGCGGTGGAAGAGGCGAGGAGGTCGGTCGCAGAGGGGCCGGCGCCTGTGGAGGAGGATTGGATCTGCGAGGCGGAGAAGAGGCTGAAGGGCGTAGGGGAAGGTTTCAGCATATTATCTATCATATCATACGCAGGTATAGATAAGGGAGGAGCGCGAGGAGAAAGCGAAGGTCAAGTTGGGAAGAGGAGGGAGAGAGGCAGGCAAGGCAAGGCAAGGCAAGGCAGGAATCAGAGGCGGCACACGACGCACCGCTGGACGGCAAAGGGAAGCTCCCACGAGCCCGGGCAGGACTGCACGACGACGTTGGCGTCCTTGACGCCGCAGGCGAGGAGCTTGGCCTTTGCGCCGGCGACGAGGGGCTCGATGATGGTCGAGTTCCAGCGCGCGTGGACGATGGCGACGCGCAGGGCGGAGCCGTCGTGCTGCTGGGGGGTCGGGCCCTTGAGGGACATGATGGATGTGGCGGGCGGGCGGACGGGCGGGAACGGCTTTGCGCGGGGGTGTTGTTGATTTGTGGGAGGGGGGAGGTGGGAAGAAGAGGAGGAGGAGGAGGAGGAGCGGGCTGATAATCTTCAGCAATCCGTGGAATGGGAGGGAGGGAGGGACGCCGACGATGGCGGGGCTGGTTGACGAACGCGGCGGGGCAGCTGGCAGGTCCGAGTTCGACGCCTTCTTCGGGGTCCTGAGCTGGCTGGGCCCTGGCTGGAGGCTTCCTGAGGGAGAGCTATGGGCAGACGTCACTGGCTATTGATGCTCCACAGCACCCTTGGCCGGCCCAGCCAAAAGCCACGGGCCTCCTTGATTCAGGGTCCTCGATTACAATGGAAGGAACGCCGGTTCGCGCCTGTCTCATGAACGGCGTGACTTCCAGGTTGTCAGGAGCTCCCGAGATGTACTTTCCTTACACATTCGCTTAGTCTCGCGAGACTCCTCAGGCATCAATCAAGTAACTCAAGATGTGTTGGTGGCAGAAAGTCATCCTTGGCTTGCAGGCCTCCCTGTTAGCACTCCGCGGGTGTGCAAGCATTCATTCTTTGTTGCCAATCATTTCGAACAGCCGCAGCTTGTTACTATTCGGTTGCGTCTGGATGAGCGTATACCAGCTCACTTCACCGCGAGCTGCAACGTCTGTGTCATGGCCATTCTCCCCTTGCCGCAGGAGACCGTTCGCCTGCTCTCCTCCTCAGTGAAGCTCACGAGCCCTCGCGATGTTCTCAAGGAGCTTGTTGACAACGCCATCGATGCCGGCGCCACGTCGATTGACGTCGTCGTATCGCCCAACACACTCGACAGAATCGTGCTGCGGGACAACGGCCGCGGCGTCGACCTGGAAGACCTGGACCTGCTCGGGAGGAGGGGCCATACAAGCAAGCTGAGAAGCTTTGAGGAGCTTCGGAACAAGGGCGGCGAGACGCTTGGTTTCAGGGGCGACGCCCTGGCTAGTGTCAACTCCATCGCTACCGTGGCTATCACGACGAGGACGTCGGGAGAACCGGTGGCCACTCGCATCTGGTTGCGGCATGGTGTTGGCGGCGTCGTCGACAGAAAGCCGGTCTCTGCGCCTGTTGGATCGACCGTGCAAGCCACTGAGCTCTTCAAACCCCTACCGGCGCGGAGAGCTCTCCTCCTCAACAACACACATAAGACGCTTTCGGGGATGCGAGACCTTCTAAGCGCATATGTCATCGCTCGGCCATGCCTGAAAGTGTCGTTGAAGGTGGCCGGGCACGATGGCAGCCTCATGTCGTATGCACCCAAGACCTCGGCTTCTGTCAAAGAGGCCGCCCTTCAGCTGTTCGGCAAAGCGTCGGTTGCCAACTGCACGCCAGTCAGTCTTCACCATGAAGCCAGTGGCTTCGCGTTGGAAGCCTTCCTCCCGGATCGAGAATTCGACTTGACGGCGATGAAGAGCAAAGCAATATTCGTGTCGGTGGATCGGAGACCTTTATCATCTTATGGAGAGCTGCCAAAACTGCTGTACAAGCAGCTCAAGTCACATATTTTGAGATTTTTGCCTGGAAGTTCGCCAATGCTATTCATGCAGCTGAACATCACCTGTCCCCAGGGAAGTTACGACGTGAACGGTTCCTCGTTGAAGGACGAGGTGCAGTTCGCCAACCAACAAGAAGTGTTGGAGCGCTTTGAGGAATTGTGCTGGTCAGTGTACGGCGTCAGAAAGTCACCCGACGGAGGAGAGAGTCAGACAGTGGCTGCCTCACCGGTGCGGATCTCAACAAGGTGATTTCATCCTCCACAACTAGATTCAGTGCCACGGCTTACTGGCTACGTAGCGTCGACGATGATGAAGGAAATAAATACTTGGACAATCTGACACCTCTAGCAGACTGTGATGTGTTAGAAATGTATGAAGACATGGACATGGTCGAGATGCTGGAGCATTTGGATAGGCAAGCGAAGGCTGAAGCAACCTCGACCACATCTCTAATGGATACAGCTGAGGCGCCAAAAGAAACCGAAACCAACCAGATCGAAGCCGGAACAGGATCCGGAAAGACGATTGCAAAGATGAGAACAGTTTTCAGCGTTGACATGTCTCGCAGGGACAGTAACACAACCGACGATGCCGCGCTGGCTGATGTGGTTGATGTGACCCTTCCAACACCACTATTGAAGCAACCCTCATGCGACCGCGCGTCGGCCCATAACAGCGGCCGCGAAGATATACGCCGGTACTTTCAAAGGAACTCAGACCAGTCATTCCGGATTGCTTGTGATGAAAGCGCAGCTGGGCCGGCGCCAGCGGAAGCGAAGTCACCTCGCTTGTCAGGGCCGCACGACTCGACAATCAGACAACCTCTGCAACCCCTGACGCAATCAACACTGAACTGGATGCAGAGCGAATTGGACGCACAGCAAGATCCTACCGAGGCTGACACTGGCGAATACCGTCCCCAAATGGGGCATCAAACAGAGTTTGGTGCGATTGTTTCAGCGAGACTGAATATGTCCGACTCGGACGAGCTTGGAGAGGGAATTGGGCGCGAGACTCCGCCAAGCAGTCCCAATATCCGGCCTCAGCCCTCTAACTTCCGCTCGATCGTGGACAGTACTCCATCTTCTCAACGGCCGGCAAGGCTCGGCATGTTGCTGACGCCGCCTTCTGATATTGGACGAGGGGGACGTGAAAGCCGTCGCAACCCTCCATTCAGGTCCCATGCACGGCATGGTGTATCTGCGCCAAGACCGCATGATGCCCGGCGGAGCGGCATGTCGAGATTGGGAGGCCGCTGGGAGGCCCAGTCCCCTCCTTCGCTCACTCTCGCCACGTTGGCAGAGAGGATGGAGCATACGCTGGCCAACGGTCACATATTCGCACATGGAGCGCCTAAGAGGCCAGACATTGCGACCAGCCTCCTGAGTTTCATTGGAAACAACATCCCGCCAGTGTCTACCCAAGGTTAGGGGCCTGTAAGTAGTGATCGTGGGCATACCGGGCGACAGGATCACCCGCGGGAGGCCAGCCAATCTGGGCATGCACCTGTCGACGAAGCTCCAGCAGGCGCTTCGGAATCTGGCGCGGTCTACACCCACCTAAGACAGACACTTCTCATGAAAACGCCGGAGCCTATGGCAGAGTCGCGGTCACATAGCCTCTCGCGAGAGGTTGTCGAGAAAGAAAGCCCGGAGCATAGCAACGATAGCCCCGTAATGCGGAGGAGCTCGGAAAGTGCGGAGGATCGTGATCCCCGGCGATATTTTATGCGTCGACAACGGTCCCAGGCGGCCCACGGGCATCCAAGAAGGTTTGTTTCCAGAAGGCTGCCTCTCGAAGCCGTGCCGCAAAACCAGGAGGTACACAGTATTGCGACAGCAATCGACACGTGCAGCATGGGCCTTGCTCGGCAACTCAACCTGATGGTTGAGGTGGACAAGTATGTCTGGGACGGGACGTTGACACGGGGGCTCCCTTTCGAGACCTTGGCCGAGGCACAACTTGTAGAGGAGCGACTACGTCTTGTAGTGGAGCTCTGGGCTACGAGGCGCGGGGAGGAAGCAGATGTTGAGTACACAATGCGGTCGCAGGCAAAGGGGAAGCGAGCTGCGTGATTAGTGATGGCCACGATGCATGGTGCCGCCTGCTCGAACAGGCCCGGACAAAAAGGATGATCTGGGGTTCGCTGTCATTGCTCGTCTAGCTGGTGCAACAAATATGGACTTATAGTTTTGATGGTGAAACAGACGTTTTTCGTTGCTCGAAAACGGGAGCAGGGCAGCGCGGGATGTCAATGTCTGCCCAGGTGGACGGGTGAATGAGTCCGTTTAGAGTTCACGGTCCAGCTATGCAAGGATGCGGGACGACGGGCGAACGGGGGCGCGTACGGCTTGGAGTCGCGAATATGCACAAAGTGGCCATGTGCTCGCGTGCCGCCGCAAAAGGAGGGAAGAGGGCGCGTCCGACGTACGACTGGAGCTGGAGAGGGAGGGAAGAAGGGGTGTCGTCGGATGGCGATAACGACCGCGAGCGAGCCCGAAAACAAAGGAACAGTACTTGCAAGCAGGACAACGAAACAAATAGGAAATCGACGTGCCAAGACAGAGCAGAGCAGAGCAAAGTAGGTCAGAGCAGAGAGGCTGATGGTGGTCGAGCGAGCGGGAGAGCAAGTGAGAGAGAGAGACGGAGATGAGGGCCAACGGCGCAGCTCGTGACAGGGCGTCCGGACAAAGTACAGCGAATCGGACCCTGAAGCGGCGGCTGGGCGGGAGGGCGGCCAGGCAAGGAAAGGCGAAGCGGCGGGTGCGTTGTCTTGTGGTGTGGTGTGGCGTGGTGTTGTGCGGTGTGGTGGACGCCAACAAAGTGAGGGTCTCTTCGTATCGGCCATGAGCTTGGGTTGGTGGTGGTAGTGGTCGTGATGAGGGTGTGGTACATGTAGGAACGCCGTCACTCACTAAAGGTGAGTAGGTACCGTAGTGTATGTACGAAGTATAGGTATGCTCGGGGGCTGCCGACTTTTTCTTCAATGACGAGAGAGATACGGGGTGATGCGAGGGGGGGAGCACTGCAGACGTGCTGTTATGCGCGTCCAGCGACAGCAACAGCAGCAGCAGCAGCAGGTTCTCAGCGGATGAACCCCTTCTCACTTCAACTTTGGGCAATAAATTAAATTATATGCACGTCGATGCTCGAGAATCCTAGGCGATTGACGTTTCTTTGCATTGTCTCCGCGATTTCTCATCCTCACACTCACATTCACACTCCTGGACCGCTTTTTTCTCATCTGCCATGCCCCTTTGTGTGTGTTCATCCAAATTTTTTTCCGAGGGGGCGTCTTTGTCTTGCCTTGTTTCTCTTTTTCATTATCTTCTATTTTTTTCTGTGTCTCGCAGCCAGCCCGCAATCTGCAACACGGAACTGGCATTTGGCCGGCTTTCCGGGCGGGCGGGCGGTGTTGGCTGAAATTAGAAACCGGGTGAGACTCGTGGGGAGATAGATGGCCGGCACTGGAAAGGGGGGGGGGGGGGGGGGGGGACCGACAGAAGTGGCGTTTTTGGGGGGAGGGGAGTTTCGACGTGGGTAGAACGGGAGGGGAGGGGCGAAGAGCGGATTTAGATGTGTATATGCCCGTGATCATCAGTGATGTCTTAAAACTTATGGTATATATGTAGGAGGAAGCAAGAACAAGATATGTCGATGAATGTGCAGCATGTACTGGGCGGCGGAGAGCGGTTTGCGGCATACGTATTATGTGCAGGACAGCACTCTTTCTTTGGATGAAATGGATATTACTGTCACTACGTGCTTGGTACAGTGACTGCATTGCATGCAGGAGGAGAGGGTCGCAGCCGTCCACGTCAATCTCGTTCGGAGCTGGTGAGCGTCGGAGACGGATTTCACTGTGCCGGGGGGGACCCGGCACGCACGCAGACGCAGGAATACGATCCGGACGCGAGAGCTGCTGCCATTGCTGACGGCGGCGGGGTCCCCGTTACTCGATCCAGCCTTGCTCGAGGGCCTTCTTGGGGGGGGGGGGGACGCGATGACGAGGCCCTGCAGGGTCGAGGAAGGGCCTTGCCTGCAAGCACCCACTGGGTACAGCTTGTACTACTGTAGGTACGCCAACGCGTGCAAAGTTCGTAGCATGTCCAACCTCGAACACGCACCCAAGAGGGACACACACAGAGAGAGGGCCAGTCCCGGTCTCAGCGTTGGCGGCGTGCTGGATCGGGAAGGGACTGGCTGGCTGCCCAGATGGGGCAGACCCGGGGGAGGCCAGCTTTAGGCAGCACGACGACGACATCCCATCCATCATCTTCGGCCGGGTGAGGGACACAACGCGGGTGTGTGTGCGTGTGGTATATGTGTGTGATGTTGGCTGCTCCGGCAAACCGGTTGCGCGGGGTACATGTGCGACGGAGGGGCAGGAATGCGACCACGATCAAGCAAGATGTGGTGAACCTAATAAACTGGTGTTGCGCGCGACGACCCGGGGTTGGACAATGCTGATTAACGTCTGGTGGTTGCTATCGCGCGGTGCCGACAACGATGACTACGACGATCACGGCGGCGATGACGATGATGAAGAAGCAGGTGCTGATGGGGGGGGGGGGGGGGTTCCACCACCACCAACCACTCCCCGTCGTCTATAGCGGTAGTACCTAGTAGTCATGTAGTTGACCGGAAACTCCATTCAGGGACGGTACCTAACTACAGTACGGGCGCCGGACCGGCTTTTCGGAGTCTCCATGCCACGTTGGCTGGTGGTGGTCCTCCGTCCGCAAGGGGCTCGCTGTTCAGGTGAGGCACAGCAGGGGGTCAGGCTGACGGAGCGGACGGACGGACGGACGGACGGACGGATAGACGCGGTGTGGCCTGTTGCGCGCGCTGTTCCGTCTCGGCGGGATGGGCCAAGCATGTAAGAGGCACGAAGTCGTACGTAGGTAGTATGTAGGTATCTTTGTCAGGCTCGGCGTCGCCCAGTTTGGGTCGCTGGCGGTCCGACGCGGAACTTGAACCTTTGGAACCTCGTCATACGTGCAGCCTCTTTGGTACTTTAGTAGATTAGTACTGCCTAAGGCACATACTACTAATACCTTCATGTGCTGCAGTGCAGTAGAGCACAGTGCCTCAGATGCGGTACCTGCTTGGCCCGCGCAGCCCGTTGTCGTGCCGCCCCAATAAGCCATCCAAAGCGCATATTGGGTACGAGGGACGAGGGAAGGAAAAGGCATGGATGCTATGAGGCGACGTCGCGGCCGTTGGTTCAAGTTGGCGCGCTAAGAGCCGCGGGCTTTGAGGCAGTGCTGCAACCCCCCACTAGCCCAGCCCAGCCCAGCCCAGCCCAGCCCTCGGGCGACAGCCGCTGGAGGACAACCGGTCAGTCGGGTCAGGTTTTTTGAAGTGGGATGGGATGGGATGGAGACAAAAAAAAAACAAAAAGGAAAAGGGGGGGCCCGGCTGCTCGCAAGCCCAAGCCCAGAGGTGGATCAGGCAACCGCCCCGTCCGCTTGGTTGGCGGCTATGGCGCATCGACAGCGCCCAAGCGTCCACCACCAAGGCGCAGCGCCAGCAGCAGCAGCAGCAGCAGCAGCAATAGGGCCTCCATAAGTGGCGATCAGGCGGTGGTGTAGGTGGCGGGGACACTTGGGCGCGGGCGGCTGGTTCCATGGATAGGTTGAGAAAGGAGCGGGGGGGGTTCCCGTCCCCCTGTGACGGGACGAGGTGATGTGAGGCGAGGTGAGGTCGACGGGGACTTCTCAGGTGAGGGTCTTCCTGGCCCCACCCTCCACTCCAGCAGGCCATGCCAGGATATGATGAAAGAGAACCGGGAGGCTTTGCGATACTAATCCCAGCAGCACGAGGACCCCCAGGGGGCGCTCAGCCGCCGCGCCGGACAGGCGATCCAGATGGAAGGAAAGCTGATGAGCTGCACTGCACGCACCACCACCCCTGGCCCAAGCTGGGTTGTAGTGTTGCCCCAGCTGTGAGATCCGCCAGATGGACGAAAAACAAAGACTGTTGATGTTGCTGTCGTCGTCGCTTTTGTTCACTGCCTGCGCGCTGGTACTGTCCACCCATCCATCCCGAGGCCACCACCAGGCGGCCCCTTAGTATTCATCTCGGGAGCGATCTACTTTAGTAGCACCTACTTATGATGAAGTTGGGTGCTGCGACCGCCATCCGCTACGCTGTACCGTGATTGCAGTACCTATACCGCACCTACCTAACTGTATCGTACCTAATCAGGATACCTTACCTCCACTGCTGGGATGCTCCTGCCGCCTCCTGTCAGCGCGACGGCTCCCTGAGATTGTTCTGTTTGTTTCTATTCGCACCTGCCTGCCTGCCTGCCTGCCTGCCTGCAGGTGCCTGCCAACCTACGCCAGCTCCACCCCAGCGAGCACCAGCACCGGCGCCAGTGCCAGCGCCCAGCACCACCGGCAGCTCCTCCGCCGTTAGTCTGCCTGCTATCCCGTCCATCCACCCCATCTTCTGATTTCTTTCCTCGCCCACCCCCCCAGTTCGCTCGTATTGCCGTCTCCCGACTGTTTTCGTGTTCAGCCTCCCAGCCTGGGTCTCTCGTCCTGTTTTTTTTCTCTTTCTTCTCTTTCTCGTATCCCACCTCATCCGGTGGTGTCCCTCGTTTACTTTGATTCTCATCAAACCCCCAAACCATCGTCATTCCGAAACCTTGACGTACTAGCTCGCCAACGGTCCTGCATCGCCAACAGCGTCCGTCCTCCCCGTCCTTCCGCGCCCAAGATGCGCCGCTGGTGAAGGCTGCTGCTGTACCAGCCAAAGATGCGTCTCAGCTGGGTTGCCGGGCCCCATCGCCTCGACGACGACGATGAAGACTTCGACGATGGCGACAATGCCAGCTATCGTTGCAGCAGCTCACCGTGTCGCTGCTGTGACGGCTATGATGACTCGAACCACGACCGGTGTCGACAACGCCCGCGGCTGCACCTGCGATGCGGCGGCGACAATACGAAGGCCTTACCGGCTGGTATAGCGCCCTCGCGGCTCGGCAAGTACGAAAGACAACCGTTGGCCGCGGGGACCCATGATGCTTCTAATCGACGACCTGGTCGGCGGAGAGGGAGGACGAGGTCGTGGGCCGACGCTCTGCATAGCTCGTTGCGCCCGCCGCCCACGACTCTGCTCGGAACGATCCTACTTCTCATCCTCTTCGTCGCCTCTCCAGCCGATGCTGTTCGTGTTAACGTTACCAACTGCCTTTCCGACGACTACCGCTCCGCCGCCTCTCCCCGCCTGCAATGGGAGCCCAAGTTTGCCGAAGCGAAATTCGACACCAAGAACAGCACCCACAACCTCCAACTCACTGTATGGGGCAACGTCACCGGCCAGCAGTATCAGGACAAGCTGCCACCGCCCGATTCTGAGTACTGGACCAACCCGGACCCTGCCAACAATAACGGCAAGATTGTCGAAACGGTGGACGGCGGCAAGGCCACTACCTTGGTCCAGCGGGTCAACGTCTTGACGTACGAGCCCTGGAACCATCTCAGCAGCTTCTGCAAAGACGCTCTCGTCAATGGCTCATGTCCGCTCTCGCCCGTCTTCCACCCGACTGCGTACGCACCGAACCCGATGCTCCCCTTCTTTCCCCTCATGTGTGAGAACAAACACTGACCTTGTCCGACTCTGCAGCCAGTTTCCCTATGGCCTGCCTTCGATCAACATAAGCCATGACTTCCGCTCCGAGTACACTTTCGCCTCCTTTGCCGCTACCATGATCATCATCAATGGCGATACCACAGCGCTTAACATCGGCTGCATGTCTGTCACAGTCACCCCTGACCTGGGAGGCGTCGCCTGGGTCCTCAAATTCCTCCCTCTCTTTATCCTTCTCTTTTGCGGCATCGCCGTCGTCTTCGCCGCCATCTACAGCCCCTGGGGCACCACCAACATCTTTCACTGGTCCTCCAACTATGGCCGAGACTCTGACCTCTTGAGGCTCGTCACCCCCGGTTTCGGTGACTGTCTGCAGTATATCCAATTTGTCGCCCTGACCGGCGCCCTGTCCCTCGACTATCCAGGCTATTATCAGCCTGCGGTCAGCCAGGTGGGATGGTCTGCCCTCATGTTCAACGAGAGCCTCGTCGCCCATTCCCCACCCTGGCAGAGTGTTGTCGACGGCATCTACGTGACCAACGCCACCGATGGATACGGGCTCCACGAGCTGGGCCAGCTGATCGGTATGGCGGAGAGCACGGACATTTGGCCTGGCATGATGGTCTGGCTCTGCGTCATCATTGCTGGCGTCTTCGTACTCTTCCAGGCCTGCTTTCTGGTCCAGTGGGTGTGGCGCAGAATCAACAACATATCCGAAGAGGACCTTCGGGCCAAGAACATACCCTTCAGCATCGGCAACGTGGTGCGCATCGTGTTTAACTACATGCTAATGCCCATTGTGGCGCTCTCGACTTTTCAGCTCGTTATTGCAGGCAGCTCGCCGCCGTATACCGTTGCTTTGGCGGTCTTGACCCTGGTCCTGCTGCTGGGCTGCGCGGCCTGGATCCTGTTGATCATCCTCAGGACACGCCCCAAGTCGGTATTGTTCGATGACCTGCCTACGGTGCTGCGGTATGGCCCGCTTTATAACACCTACTCGGATGAGGTTGCTGCGTTTGCACTCATCCCGGCGATGCTAAACTTCATCCGCGGTATCGCCATTGGTGCCGTTCAGCCCAGCGGCGTTGCCCAAGTTGTGCTGCTGGCCATCTGCGAGGTTATTCAAATTTTTACCTTGCACGCCTTCCGTCCATTTAACCGGCCTACGTCGATGAACGCCTACCACACGCTCTTCGCGTCTCTTCGCGCCGTCACCATTTTGCTCATGGTCGCCTTCGTCCCGAGCCTCGGCGTCACCGAAGGCCCCAAGGGATGGATTGGATATGCGATCTTGCTGATTCACGCAGCTGTGCTCGTTCTCGCCTTCTTCCTGGGTGCCCTGCAGACAGTCGTGGAGGTGGTGGCGCGGATGTGCGGGGCCGGTGGTGACGACGTAACGGGCCTTACGCGAGGCGGACTATCCAAGATCTTTGGCATGCGCCAGCTGTCACGACGAGAGACGAGCCGCACTCGAGCTGGTCCGTCGCGAGCAAGCCAGCTATCTACCGCGGCAATGCTCGATGCAGAGGAGGGTGGCAGAGTTGGCTACGTGATGCCCAGCGGTAGAGTTCGCTCCGGGTCGGCCGCCAGTCTGGGCGGCATGGGCGGCGGCCGCCACCGACACAGGAGCAGCTCCGCGATTGATAGCATCGACATGTATTCGGGCAGCCCGCGGCACGTGGACACAGGCAGCTCGTACATACCCGGCACCCCAGGCGAGACTAGCATGTTTTCCTTCATCGCCGGACCGAATTTAGCGCGGCAGCCCGTGCCAGCCGGCATGGAGGCGTCCGACCCTTATTATCGACCACCTCGTCGCACACGACGAGACACGTTGAGGGACTCGACATACTCTGACAAGGGGCCCGAGTTGCTCGATCCCAAAAAGGCCACTCAAGCTGCCACGGCGTCTGGCGACGCAACCGAGACGGGTGAAGAGATATCTCGCGCTGCGACTCCGGCACCGCCCAACGCGACCATGAATCTCCCTGCGAATCGGCCAGATTACGCTACACGCGAGGTGGATTTCTATTACGGGGTTAGAGGGCCCGCCCTTAACTCGGAGGGTCCCGGTAGGAAACTGGGGACTGGACCGGCCGATCCCACGGGACCGGTGGCCACCGCGACGGGCTGGTTTCGGAACATGTTCAGCAGCAAGACGAAGGAGAAGGGCAAGGGCTTCGAGGTCGTGCGAAGCAAGCGCATGCCTCCGGCCATGGTGCGGAACGGCGGCTTCGGTGACGAGACACCACCCGAGGGCATCCCCGTGGCAATGGGGGTGTTGAGGAACGGCCCGATCGAGTCGGACGATGACGAGCCGAAAGCGAAGCACTCTCCCAAACGATCGCCACAGCGACCCGGGGATCTCCTCACGGATAGCGGAGATCCTCAGCTCTCCGACCCCGATGAGCCCGTCAGCCCGGTCGAGGAGAGGCAGGGCAGGAGCAAGAAGCCGGCGGGTGACGCAAGCCGTGTCAGCTCTCTTGATGAGGACGATCTTGCGCTGCCGGCAATCCCTAGGAAAAGCTCAAAGCGCAATTCGGGGTCTGTCGATCGCCATCGTCTTTCCGCACTCAGCCTCGTCGAGTCTGCGTCTCACGGAGAGACTGCATCGCACTCAGCATCGGACAAGGGCCCGGAAGCCGAGTCTGGTGGCTCTACACGGGCGTTTAGGTTGGCCCCTCTTCCATTCGAGCGCACGGCATCTCAGAAGCGACTGTCATCAAATTCCTCCTTGGAGTTTTCGAGCGCTTTCGTCGATGTCGATCTGCAAGGCTCACAGAACGAGCGACCCGCCAGTCTGGGCACCGTACCGCATCACGGCGTCAGTAGACATGATCCTAAGCCTGCGTCGACCGACCTCGCAAGCTCGGCTGAGCTTGTGAACGACACCGCCTCCTCCAGGCGGCGAAGTTAACAGGTGTTGGCTGGTCAGTCGATAACCGTTGGTGTCTTTCTACTTCCGATAACCGAAGACTACAAGACAATCACGAACACTCTTGTACAGTGATCACCGCACCCCCGGGTGCCGCTTTTGCATGATAATTATCGCACCAGTATCTTGCGCTCTGGATAGCGATGCCATGGACGGGCCAAGCGTTGGTTTCACCTGTTGTTGCAGCATGCCCCCTGTTGCTTTCCTTGAAAACATTTATCTCTCAGATTGGTCTCCTGCTGTCGGCTTGGGAACGAGGGCGTACAAAAATAATACGGAGAGGCATTGAGACCCTCTGGCATGTACTTGGGCATCGGATACCTGGGATGCAGCGGGCTGGCAGCCGGTCCCTTATGTCATGAATTGTGGGAGCGCTCCGTCGCACTTGGATATACATGTTCTCGTTTTCTTTTACATACACTGGTATGAGGCATGGACGGCAGTCGTAATTTTACACATGGACGAGAGCGCAAGGAGAGCGGGTGAGGACGGCCATTAGGGCCGGAAAGAAATTCTTTTATTCAACGATGTTGACGCAATGCACGCAGATACCGCTTGCAAATGATTATCCTTGTACCCAGGCCACTGACCTCGTGCTTTCATCGCTCTTTGCCTATGAAGTGTGCCGGTGAAACGCCGTGGTCCCAACTTGTGCATGCCTGAAACGTATTTGGCACAATCACAGCCTCGCGTAGCGCAATTTCTTTTTTATTATTTCGTCTATTCGTGCAGGCACTGTTTATGCTGTCTGTATATTCGTACCTGGCCACGTCTTGCTCTCGGGGTATCCAGTGGTACGTAGTAGTACTAGTTGTATCGTCAACTTCTTCAACATACACTAAGCTGACCAGGCCACTTCACCGCCTCCATCCGGGTGTGACAATAAGCGACATGGTCCCTCCTGTCGGCCTAGTAGTATTTTGTTCGAAACGCCCTTATTTGACACCGATAAAGCCAATACCCGACCGCGCCGCTTGGACAGCCTTGCGAAGCATCTGGTCCTCCGTGTCGCTCCACTGGACGCTCAGCTGGTCCCACTTGACGCCCGAGTTGTACTCCTTGCGCCACTGGCCCTGCATCTGCTGCAGGCGGGCCATCTCGCGCGGGTCGCCCGAGCCCGAGTAGACAATGAGCCCCGTGCACGGGGGCAGGGACTCGTATATGCGTCCTAGCCGGTCCGTGAGCCGGATGAGCGCCTTCTCGAGTGGCGAGCTGGCTTCGCCGCCGTCCTGCATCATTTCCTTGAGCGCGTCTTCGTCGGGCGGGCCGCCGTCCGTGTTGGTGGCCTCGAGTTTGTTCCTGTTCCACCACCCGCGGAGGACCTCAAGCTCGCGCATGCGGCCCCATACAAAGTCGGCGCCGCCACCCCGGACCACTTTGCCGTCGGGGTCGCCTTGAACAGCCCGGATGATGTTCGTCGTGACCTCTTCATCGGACTGGCATCCAAAGGTGTACGTGGCTGCGGCCCCCGGACCCTTAGTAGGATTGCCCCAATCGACTGCGGCGCTGGTCTTGCCAGACTCAACACCGCCAGTTGCCCCGCCTTGGGCCTTGTACGTCGTGCCTGTTCTCGCCAGCTTGCGGAAGAGATTCTCGCCCTGGTTTTCGTTAACTCCCCAGAGCTTTCCCTTTGCGCACTTTTGGGAGACGAGGTCGAGACACGTCTTGGCATCCTCTATGCTGTCGTGGCCGAGCATGCCATCCTTCTGGACCTCCCGGTTCAGGTACTTTTGGGCCAGAAACTTGAGCGACTGCTTCAATGGAGAGCCGCGGGGATGGGGGTATAGGAGGGAGGTATCGACAATGAAGGGATGCGATAGCTTCATGGCCTTGGTGTCGGATTCGAGAGAATGACCCACGAGGATGGTCCGTGGGCGGAGGATCTTGATCAACTTCTGCTGGATGTCGGACAGAGACGTCGTGACCGGCGCGAGCATCTCTTCCGTGATCCCCGAGAAGCGTGTGACATAATCAATGATGGGCTTGTCAGGCTTGACCAGCTCGTCCAAGACGACACTGCCATCGGAGTAGTCGACGAGACTGATGCGTGTCAGGGAGAACTCGTTTTCGCCCGTCATGCACATTTCGCAGTCTAGGCCCAGGACCGTCCGGCCAGCTAGGACAGAGCCTTCCTCAATGTCCTTGTCGGGAACATCGCCGTCTTCGAGCCTGTCGACCTCGGTGATGACCCAGCCATCGGGGAGCACAAAATTCTTGCGGGCCTCCTCTGAAAGCAGGGCGGGGTGAACGACGAAGCCGTTGTCCCTGAGATCTTCGGCACAAGCGAGAAACTCGGTGATTGGCGTCCTCTCATCTTTCCAGCCCTGAGGTGTTGCATATGGCTTCACTCCGCCCTTGTTGGAAGAACCCTTGTCCTTGGGGACGGGGGCTGTGAGAAAAGCGGCCAGCGGCGAATGCATCTTGCCGTGCCTGTCATCGCCAGGCGTCCGGACGGGCCACAGGTGTGGAAACATATCAGCAAAGAGCTGGAGGGCCAGGGGCAACTTGTCCTTGGTCAGGGTACGCGGATAGTAGTCGTCGGGCGATGTGGCGATGCGTGGTTCCCTGGACTGGACGGCGTCATCAAAAGCGGCAAAATCGACATTCTCCTTGAACATGGCTTCCTCAAGGCCCGGGATCATGATGGTAACAATCTTCCGGAAATGCGGCCGGTGAGAGACGGCGATCCATTGGGGGGCTGTGCCATCGGCATATATGTAGAGCACGAGATCGCGGAGCTGGTTGAGGTTGATCTTGCCATTGAGGCGAGCATTCGACGAGAAAGTGAGGGCTGGATAGCTCTTGCCGGGGCGCGGGACCTTCTTGAGCTTCTTGTTCGGGCGAGTGACAGTCTGCCACTCGCCGGCCTGGTCGCCACCGTCGTCATGGGGGCTCGCCCGCTTCAGGCTGCTCTCGCTAGAGGCGTCATCGGGGGCCGATCTCTTCATGCTTGAATCGTCGTGTTCTGGGAATTCGGCTCCTGGAGGGTCGCCCTGGGAGTCAGATTGGTGTTGAGTCGTGCTTGGTTCGGAGGAGGCGCCGAACAGGTGGCGGGCGAATTGTTTGACGCGCTGCAGCTGTTGTCTGAAGTCCGCGACCATGGCGCGAGCCCAGCAGGGAGGCTGTTGGCAAGAGTGCTTTGGCGCAGAGCCAAGACGAGAAGCTGGCAGTGCAGACGAGGACGGAGAAGAGGCTGCAGTGGAGCTCGCCTCCGACTCCGGCGATACTGAGACAAGAGGTGAGGTTCAGGGTTTTGGGCGGCTTGACGTTCCAGTGAGTCTGTCGCGACGGATGGGAATGCAGTCGGGAAAAAAAGGCCTAGAGTCTGCTGATAAGATAAGAAGACGAAGGTGGGAAGGAGCATTGGGAGTAAGAATGCAAGCCAGCCAGGCGGGGCAGGTGGGGCAGCCAGCACGGCGATTCGCCAATGGTGCGAAGGAGAGCTGGAGCTGGACAGGGCAGGTGCAGGTCCCTGATGACTGCGCCGCGCGCGACTGCTTCTCATTTACGCGGTTACGACGCGACTCCATACTTCCTTCGTACCTGGTCTGGTAGCCTCAAGCTCAAGGCACTGCCACTTCCAGCGACGGGCGTCGACTGCCCATGGCATGCTTCCCCCGCCCGCTCATCCGCCATGGACACCGTCACCGTCAAATGCGCCCAATGTGATGCAAAGCTGGGCTCGCTGCCCAACTCGTGGTTGCAGATTGGGAAAAAGTATCTGACTCCTGCCACGAGCCCCGGCGATGACGACTCGCTCCCCGCCTTCAGCATCACCACGGCGGCCGCCCCGCGCCAGGGCGATGCCGACACCCTCGTGGGCGGCTGGTGAGTGACAGTGACGCCCCTGGAGGCGCGTTTCAAGCGAGCTGCACTGACTCCAAGGCAGCCAGCTCCAAGAGGCGGAGTGCGCCAAGTGCCGCACCAATATTGGACAGAAGTGTCTCCGTACGCCGGTGAACCACATTCTGAATGAGTGAGAATGGCCCCGGTCATGACCTTGCCTCTAAGCACATCTAATCCATCGTTGCATCGATAAGCGGCCAGTACATCCTTAGAGTCGCTTCCATAGTCCTCAAATCAGCAACGGACTTGCGCCGTAGGGCTGAGCCCAATATACTGCGAACGCTCAAGCTCAAGAACGGCCATCCCGCGACCATCGGCCACTCAAGCAGCACCCCGACGCAGGAGAAGCCCTCTTTCAAGAACTTCAATGCCCGCACGAGCATGCCCCATGGCCTGGACCTGATGCAGCTCCAGGCTACGCTCGACGCTCAGCGACAAGACATCAATCGCATCGGCGCCACGGGCATGCAGGTCGTCACCAACTTTGAGACCGCCATGGCCAAGGTAGATCGCCAGATGCAGCAGCTGAGCGAGTCCATCGACAGCGTCCGCAGGGATGGCAACGGCCAGCGCGACGACATCGGCAGTCTCAAGTCAGAACTCTCCGACCTCAAGTGGGACGGCCAGAACGCCGGCTCGGTCCTCTCAAGGCTTGACCAACAGCTTCAGACTACGGATAGGGTCGTAACGGAGCTTCGGCAAGCACTGTCCAAGTCTAAATCCGACGCGCAAGACCTGCGGGGCCAATTGGAATCAGCGCACCAGAGTCTCCACGACGTTGGGAACCTGCAAGACCAGCTTGCCGCAGTGCAGCAGGATCTTCAGGGGGTTGAGGGTATACGCGAGCAACTAGCATCTACGCAGCAGGATCTGCAGGAGTCCAGGGAGGAGGTAGACCAGCTCAGAAACGATGTACGAGACGCCAATCACGAGCTATGCGAGTCAAAGGACGAGGTGAACCGACTTAGGAGTGAGGTGGACGAGACGAAGCAAGTTGCCCTAGACGGCATCGCAACTTCGAAAGAATATGCCGCAGAAGTCACCTCGCTGAGGCGAGATATCAAGCAGCTCCGCGCAGATTTAGCGCGGGACCGCGCCCATCCTCCACCCACCACGTCCGAGACACCCTCCTTCTCCTCTCACGAGCTCGATATCCTCACCAGCAGCATATCCAAAATTGGAAACCGCGCCAGCCAGATCGAATCACTGCAAATGGAGTTTGATCTCTTCAGGACCCGGATACAGCGCCTCGAAGCTCGTTCAAGCATGCCGTCGAGCACACCGAATCGAGGAAGCACCGTGGCGGGCGTCAGCGCAAGTCCTGACCGGGACGAGGAGAACATGCAGTCGTGTTACACAGACAACCCACGCAAAAAGCGCGGGTCAACGGGCAGGACAGACGCCCCAGACTTTGACACAACGCCACCGAAGCGCGTGGCACTGTCGTCATCCGACTTTGGCAGCGGCATCTCTGCCGCGCACGCTCGATCGAGCGACCTGTACCGCTCATCGCCGGCCGCTCGCGGTCTTGTTGAGCCCGCTAGGCCTAGGCGCACACGGGCAGCGACCAGTCTCAATGCCGCGACAAAGAGAGGGGGCTGGCAGGCGAGAGGCTAAGCCGTACCGGATTCTTTCTGATATCCCCTGCAGCCAAGAATTGGCGCTCAAAACACGATTCCGAAGTCCATCTTGAGAGCCGCATTGCCCAGACTGGCGAGGGCGTTCACCTGCTGCACCACGGCATAGTCGAAGAAGGCCTTGGAAGCCTCGCTGGCCGGATCCTTGATCCAGGCATTGATGAGGGACAGCTCCTTTTCCCTGCCTGGTAGCTGCTCAATATCCTGGAGCAGCTCTCGCGCGGGTAGCACGAGGTCCCACTCGGCAGGGACACCCGCAGGAGCCGCACGAAGGATCATGACGAGCAGGATTTGGCACAAAGCGACCTGGTCAATGTCCTGAAGCTTGGTCTGGGCTTCCTGGTCCATGTTGGCCTTCATGGGTGCCGACATGACGGAGCTGCCGAGTGATGCGCTCTCCTCAGCGGTATTGGCCAAGAGTTTGGCGATCATGAAGAGGTTCTTGACCCTGACGGGGTGGAACCACGCGACATATCGGTATGGGTCGACCCGGGTCGCGACGAGACAGGCCACGGCCAGCGCATACGCGAAATTACGCTTCTCAGCGTAGTGTATGGATATCTCAGCCAGGACCTGAGGCACAGGCGTGACGGCCCACAAGTCACCGCCGACGAGGCCCCTGCAGTCGCTGTACTGGGCGCGGAGCTGAAGGCGGCGGCTAGGCGGCCTGTCGGGCTTGGACCAGTCCTCGATTAGCCTGGTGGCGGACTCGCCATTGGACTTTGCCAGCGCGACAGTCGCCTCATCGATGACAGCAGGGTGGCGCTGGGCGGCAGAGGGAGCGTCGGGGGCGAGGCTAGTGCCGGGCGGCGCGACCACGGGCGTGGTGGCGCACACTTGGTAGACGTTGAGGTTGTGGCTGCAACGAGGGCAGCGGCACTCGAAGCAATACTGGGCCAGGGCCTCCTTTCGCATGGTGTAGGGATCCGTGTAGTCTAGGGGGTGCTTGGTCAGGGTACAAGACGGTCAAAAAGCAATGACGAGGGATTCTTCCTGCCCACCTGTGTAGGAGATCTCAATCTCATCGCCAGCCTCGATGCTGCGCTCCGCTCTCAAGACGGCAGTCCGCCCGATGAACTGGACCATGGCGTTGGGCACGCACGAGTGGTTGGCCATGGCGAGCGTCGGCTCGAGGAAGAGGCCGACCTGGCCAAGGTCGGCGTCGAACCTGTGAAAGGTGTTTGTCTGGATCTGTGTTGGGCACTCGTCAGCACACGCACACTCCTTCAATGCGACCGTTGTCCGACGCGGCATCACTCGACGACGACGACGAAAGAGGTCATGGCTGCGGCAGAGTGAGAGTGGTGGCATAAAGACCAAAGACGGGCGGCAAGGATTGGGGGGGTGCCCGTCGGGCGACTCACGCACCTTGCACAGCAGATCAACGGCGCGGCGCACCTCCTTGTCGTTGACGGGCTTGCCGGCAAAGGCGCAAGCGGCCATGGCCATGATCTCCATGTCGCGCCACTCGGCGGCGCCGCTCCTCTGCTCGCGGCGGCGGGCGGCATGGCCCTCGAGCCCGTCGAGCACGCGGGCGAGGTCGTCGCGCAGCAGGGCCTGGACGAGGGCGCGGGCGGGCGTGGGCAGCTCGGCGCCGGAGCGGCCGGCGACCTTTTCCCCGGCGCTGGGGGTTGGTGGTGGTGGTGGTCTTGCAGTGCCGGTGGCGGCAGCGTCGTCGTCTTTTTTCGGTGATGAGGACGGAGGCGCTGCTGCTGCTGCTGCTGCTGTTGACGACGAGGACGGACCGGAGGACGGCGACAGGGAAGGAGACTGGACCTGGGACTTGGAGGTTGGCTCCTTCTGCTGGCTGCTACTGCTCCGGCGCTGTTGTTGTTGTTGCTGTTGGCGGCCGCGGCGCAGGGCCTTGCACTCGCGGGCGTGGCCGGCGGCCCAGGCGTCGGCCTGGCAGCGGGGATCGCAGTAGTAGGCGGCGCGGCAGCGGGTGCAGGCGCGCGGGGAGCCGGGGCGGAGGCAGTGGGCGCAGACGAGGGCGAGGTGCGGCAGCGTGGGGAGGAGGAGGGCGGGCGCGGCGAAGACGTGGACGACGGCGCCGGGGCGGAAGGCGGCGGTGGCGTGCAGGGCGCGGCCCTTGATGGGATGGGGGCGGACCTCGAGGGATGATGATGATGATGGTGATGCTGCCGCTGGTGGTGGTGGTGGTGGTGGTGGTGATGGTGGTGGGGGTTGGTCTGTCATGGCCGCTCCCGCTCAGCACTGTGCTGCTTGAGCTCGAGTTAGGTATGTATGCTGTGCGTGGACGTTATTGGCATCGGGTCCCTCAAGAAAAGAAAGCGATAGATTGGACAATAATGGGGCGGGATGGACGTCCGCCTAGGGAGGCGAGTAATGCGTTGCGTTGCGATGCGACGCGCGCACGAGAGGGAAAGATGCAAGCTCTCCTAGCTAGGTAGCTCACAAGCAGCACAAGAAGAAGAAGAAAAGAAAAAAAACGAGAAGTGATAAAAAAAAAAGGCGGCACCACACACACACACACGCTATAAAAGCACGTCATTGCACGGTAGTACCCGGCTCGGCGGCCCGGAGGACTGGAAGCGGGGAGGAGGAGGAGGAGGAGGGGCTGCAAAGCACCTGGCGTGGGTGGGCGGGAGCTGGCGTGGGTGGGCAGGCGGGAGCTGAAGAGTGTGGAGGTGGAGGGTTGTTTACTTCGTATTTGGTAGTTGAGTGACCCGATCGGCCGGGTCCGTGGTGTTAGACCAACCTTGAAGCAAATAAGGTGCGGTTAGGGAGGAGGGGGGGGGGCGACGACCACTAGGCTAGCAATCCATCCATCCACCCATCCATCCCCTGCGCGCTCTCTCGCATTCTCATGCGTGTGAGAGGGGGGGTTTTTTCTTTCTTTTTTTTCTTCGAGATTCGTGGTAGATTCGTGGTAGATTCGTGGTGGTTGATGGGTGGGTAGGTAGGCATTAACTCGTGCGTTGCCTGTCCCCCCCTCCCCCCCCCCCCCAACGGATGGGGGGAAGCCTCGAGCCGGATCTGAGCTACTGCACAGAGGGGTGGAATATAGTTTGATGGCCAAAAGTCTGTACGCAGCACTAATGATGGGAACAGGATATCTAGTAACTTAACGTAGGACATGAATGCCGTGCCTGCCGCTCCACTCCACCATATACCCACGCACTCGGATGCTCGTATGTAGATGCGCCTCTCCCTCCCTCCCTTCTTGTTCCGAGCGATCAAGGGGGATGGCCAACGTAATTCTCATCACACGGCCTAGTTTCCAACTGCCATGCGCCGACCTCGACGACCCTCGCTCCTTGGGTGTCCGTCCGGGGTGTTCGCAGGTCCCGAAACCCGTCGAGGAGCCGGGAACCCACCAAGATGTTCAAGAGGGGAGCTCACCCCATGCCGGTCTGGCTCATGATGCAAAACCGCCGTGTTAACAAGGCACTATTGGATACAAACGACAAGACCGCAACGCCGCCCGGGTATGCAACCTTCTAACATGATACAGAGACACATCGTACGTGTACGTGCCGCCTCTTTCTACAGCTCTTCGTGGTGCCTCGGGGCGCCGCTCGCGCCTTTCCTCGCCGCCGCGAGCCTGTCGTTGAGGTCCCTGCTCCAGTGGTTCTTGTTCCCCTTGTTCGCCTTCATGATGCGCGCGACGTGGTGGTCCCAGCACCCCTCGCCGCCGCCGCCCGTCGCGCCCTCGCGGCACTGCTCGTCGGCCACCCTCGCGGCCCTGGGCCACTGGCCCAGCTCGGCGCCCATGTCCTCGTCGAGGAAGTTGTCGAGCGCCAGCTGCCCGACCTTGCGCTGTGCCGCCGCCCACTCCACCTCCTCGGGCACCAACACCTCGACGAGCCCTCCCATGCCGCCCTTGGCGAGGAAATCCTTCCTTACGGCTGCGTCCTTGATGAGGCCATTGACGACCGAGACCTTGGCCTTGGATCGCGCGGCGGATTGTTTCGCGTCAGAGGCGTCGGTGTTGCGCGATGGCACGAAGCTGCTGTAGATGGCCTCGCCGAGCGTCTTGCCCGCGCCGGGGCACGTGCTCCCGGTGAGCTTGACCCAGTCCTTGGTCACCTGGGTCAGGGCCGGTGGGTTGTTTTGCAGGGTGCTGGCCAGGATGGACGCCGCCTGTTGGTCGCGCGGGGTGAAGCGCGGATCGGTCGAGGGCGGCACCTCGCTGGTCATGAGGCAGAACAAGGACCTGATGACCTCAGGGTCCTCGGCGATCTTGAGCCCGTAGTACATGTCGTGAGACAGATCCTCGAGGCCTTCGAGCGCCTCGTCCAAGGCGAGACCGTCGGATACGACACCGTTCCTGAGCATCTTCATGCCCTCAGCGAACCCCTCGGCCGCGAACTTGGGCTCCTTGACCTTGCCCACGGGGTCGTATTGGGGCGCGTTCTTGGGGACTTTGGGAGGAGAGTCGTCTTGCGACTCGTCCGGGTCGACCACCATGACTGCCTGCTCCACGGGCAGCCCCTCGAGCGAGGGATCGGTCTCGCCGGGGACGTTGATCTTGGCCTCCTTCTTGCCCGTCCAGATGTTGAGCCTCACGTGCAGGCCGTTAGGCAGCTCCTGATCGTCGTGGACCGTCTGGAACTCGTGCGTGGGCTGGAAGATGCGCGGATAGCAGTCCTTGGGATCAGATGTGTGACATATAAGTTCTGCCTGCTCTTGTGACTTTGCCGACGGACGCGGCTCTGAGGCGGCATGTGCCGGCGCAACGGCGGCGCAGAGCACGAGGGCCAGGACCATGGCCAGCAGGGGTACAAGCCTCCATGGCCGGGACGATGACGTCGCCATGGCCGTCTTGTGTTCCTTTGCGGTTGCGTATAGTTGTGGTGATGGCAGCTGAACAAGCCGAGCTGATCAAAAGAGACAGCTCGTCTCTGGTATGTGACAAGCTGGTGAGACGCTGGGCGGCAAAGGGCTGCTGCTGCCAAGGGGGCGGCCACGAGAAGAGAAGAAAGAGCGTCAAGATAGCTACTTGTGTTGATCGGACTCGAAAACTCAAAAATGAATGTACAAGAAGGGCGCAATTTTAAAAGCAGGGCGCGGTGGTGAAGAATGAATGAGTCAAGCCAGAAGAGGACAGTTCACAAAGGTCTGTCGTCTGCCCCGTCGCCCGTCGCCTGTGGTTTAACGTCGAAGTCGGCAGAACCGCGTCCCAACGGTGGGTGGGCAGTGCGCCACTGAACTTGGCAATTTCCAATTGGCTGGCCAGTGGCTTAGTCATTTTGACTTACACGGCGACAAAGTGGGCAGGCCCAAGCGGCCCGCAGCTGCCTTGTGAACATCAGAGGCGGTCCGCTCTCAAGCAATCCCTGCCAAGATGGAGTCGAATAATAAATGATGGCTGAAGACTTAAGCACGTGCCGATTGTCACTCGACACTACAAAATGTAGCTCACTCTGGCAGAGCTCCTGAATTGAAGAGGCTGAACCGCAACCACGACCCCATGGTTGCGGGGCTGGTGTCAGGTATCACGGCGGTTGATGGTGCGGACCGCATTTGCGGACGGGGCTGGGAGTCCAAGGCCAGCAGCACCACCACTACTAACTACAACCACCACCATCAGACCTGGGCACGCGACAGCGAGGTTCCACGGTTGGTTGCGCTTTGTGCAGCTGTCGATGGCGGGACATCCAGCCCCCATTCCAATACCAAGAGTATCACATCACAGCCCAGAGTTTGGTCGTCATGCCATTCGGCACCGAGGCTGGTCGGCCGTCCGTCCGTCCGTCCGTCACAAATATAAGTAAGGCAGGCGGGCGGCCGCTCAGGGTCTGCGGGCTTCAATTCGCCCAGTACAAAGAAAGACATGACTTGAGTAGATACTCTTGCGGCCGGCTCCCCCTCTTGTCTTTGTTATTTTTGAATCGACAAAGAGCCATGCTCTCGTACCTCGTCCTACTCGCCGCGCTGGCCGCGCGATGCCTCATGGCCGCGCCGGCGAGCCACGCGCACGGCTCCCACCGCAGACTGCACTCACCGTCGACGACGCCGCCGGCCGCTCGCATGGTGGACGAGCCCATCGGTATCATCGTCCCACGCCAAGATCACGGCGATGTCGATTTGACCTCCTCGTCTGCGCCGCCGCTGTGAGTAGGATGGCTGGGCTGAATAAACGCCCTGACCGAGGGCGGCATCATCGCACGCGGGGGCGTCAACGGCGATGCCAACATCTACTTCGGGGAGGAAGGGCGGTGACAACGCATCGAGCGGTCGGGCGGCCGAGGACTTAAGCGCAGTTCTCTCTGATGTTTCAGGTGACGATGATGAGGGACAGAGTTGGTAGCGCATCAGAATGGATGACTCGAGACCAAGTACGAAGTACTGTCGACTCGCTCGAGACACCACCACCACGACCACCACCCCTCTGACATCCTCACCGTGCTACTTCGTCTGCTGACGATGCCACCGGGGAAGTCATGGGACAGAACGGTGGACAGCTCTCACATGCGGGGTCTTCTTCAAGAAAAAGAATCTTTTAATTTTTTGGGGAGGTATGTCGTTGCTCAGAGCATCGCATGTGTAGATGGGCCGGATCTGTCCTCGCTTTTATAAACAATTCAAAACTCACATCCCCCTCCCTCACACAACGATAATAAATGAGTCTTGTCCATGGTAATTCATGGCTCTCTACCCACGCTAGTGGGAAAGTTGAAACCTTGCCATCACATCGGACAAGCTGTCAAACTCGCCCGAGCAGTCCCACAAACGCCCAGCGAACCTCAGTACGGACGGAGAGGGCCCCACGCCCGAAGCAAAAGCGTCAGCGAACAGCGTCGTTCATCCACCCCCCCCTTACGGGCCCTGCTGTTGCACTAAGCAGGGCTATCAGGTTTACTTACGATTCCCCTGTTCGTCCGTTGCGGCTGCTTCTTCACTCGTGCCTGATGAGGTGAGCAATGAGCTGTAGTGGTAGTAGTATGAGGTGCATCGCGAATGTCATTCGGGCACAAGGAACCCCCTCCACCCCCGGCCCCCTAGTTCATTGGAAGCCGCTCCCCCCCTGACGCCAATAAATCGTCGCCGTACCTGGAGCTCTCCACAACCTTCCCAAGGTAGAAGGACTAGGGGGAGCCACACAGACAGGCGCGCGCACAGTTGGTGGAACACCACCACCACCACCCACGCCTTCTCCTGCGTCGTCGATTCTGCAGCTCTGCCATCTCCCTCCCTCCATCCATCCGTCACCCCCTCGCCTCCCATCTATCCTCGTCTTGTCCGTCCCACCCGATTGCCCGACGACGACAGCGACCACAACGGCAACGGCATCACCAACAACTACGACGACAAAAAGGAGAGCAACAACAACAACACAACAACGACCCCCTCTCGAACGTTACCGCCGGTGCGCCGGGCCGCCAGCTCCGTCACCCGCCGATGAGCTTGCTCTCCCTGCCTTCCGACGCCGCAGCTTCGCCTCGCGCCTCCTCGCCAGGCGACCCTAGGCAGTAGAGCCGCACGAGCGACCGTGGTTGAACGAACGATCAGGACGCAGGGCGCACCCGCTCGGCTCCGCTCCCAGGAAAAGCTCAGGACAGCTCAGCGGGTTACATACAGTCGCCCGCCGCACCCTTTGTGTCTCTTTTTTCCTCGAACGCGGCGGTCCTGAGGCAACGGAAAACCCTCCTCCGCGTCGTCCGAAAACCCCACGAGATACGAATCTACCCCCCTCCCACCTCTTCGCACGCCTTCGCCACAGAATTATCTCTCTCTTCCATCACGCGCACGCGACCCTCGTCGCCACCGCCCACGATGCCGTCCCCCCGCCGCCTCCGCCTCGTCATGCTCGCCGCCATCGTCACCGTCGTCCTCATCCTCTTCTACTCGTCCGGCCTCGACGACAGCAAAAAGGACACGCGCTCCTTTCAAGACTTTTACCACAAGACCATGGACGGCATGAGCAGCAACAAAAAGTCATCGCCACCGCCCCCCGGTCAGGCCGTCCTCGACTCCAAGACGGGCGTCAGGGCGGGCCACATCCCCGCCGACACGGACGGCGACGGCGACGTCGACGACGACGACCGCCGCGCCTCGGCCGGCACGAAGGAGCGCCTCCGCCAGGCCGAGCAAAAGGCAAAGGACCTGGCCAACGAGAAGTCCCCCCTCAAGCCCGACCCCCCCAGCGAGGTCGTCGGCAAGGGCAACTCGGCCGACGGCCAGGTCAAGAAGAAGCCCGCCGACGCGGGGAGCGGCGTCGGTAAGACCAAGGACGCGCCGCTGTCCAAGGAGGAGCAGGAGATGGACGCGGAGCTGAATGCCATACTGAAGAAGGCGCCGGGTATGCCCCCCACCCCAGGGCGCGCGATAGCCCCCTTCTCCTATGAGCCTCAGACCATCAAGCTGACCTTTCTCCGCAGTCATCATCTTCTCCAAGACATACTGCCCCTACTCCAAGCGCGCCAAGGGCATCCTCCTCGAGAAGTACGCCATCACGCCCGCCCCTTACGTCGTCGAGCTCGACGAGCACCCCAAGGGCCGCCCCCTGCAGGACCGCCTCAAGCACAAGACGGGGCGCGGCACCGTCCCCAACGTCCTCATCCAGGGCGTCAGCATCGGCGGCAGCGACGAAATCGTCGAGCTCGACAACGCCGATAAGCTCGTCGCCCGCATCCGCGGCCTCGCGGGCAAGGGCGTCGAGGTGTCGGAGCGGTTCAGCGCCAGGGCGGGGCATAACCACTGATTTTGGTCTTGGTTTTTTACTCGGACCGGCTCGCCACACAAAACCCCACCCATCCTTTGTCCGGGGCTGGGGGAGCTTAAATGATGGATTGGCCCCCCTTCCCCCCTTCTGGCTGGTGTAATGTGATGACAATGCTCTCGTTGGGAGCCGGAGCATGTATATGGAACGGGGAGATTTCGGGTTGGCCATTTTGGGGGCACGGGGCACGAGAGTCGCGGCATCATGGAGGCTGGGTTCGCATTTGATATCAGGAGTTATGGCGTCTTGGAGAGTGTAAGGTATGGAGCTCGGGGGTGACGCAGCTCGCCCTATATTGGTTGCCACTCTACCAAATTGTGTCATTGATGCTTCTTCTTCCTTCCTACCTTGAGCCGAGCCCCGTGGAACAGCATCGAGCAGCTACGAATAGCTACAAGCATAAGGTAGGTTGCGTCACGGTCAACAGCTGCGTGCGTTCAGCCGTAGCAACGCGTGCGGCCTCAGGCACGGCTGCGTGCCTCGGTGGCGCTGCCCTGTTCACACAAGGCCCGGCCGCACAGCTGCTGGCACCTGGCAGATCCGTTTGCTTTGCTCTTCAGCCTGTGATTTAGGCCTCTCCGTTGCCCCGGCCACTCCCACTCCCCAACTTGCAGTAAACAAACCACCCACGCAGACGCGGAGAGGTCTGGCCAACACCCGCTCCCATCCATCACCAACCACCTCTTCGAGTCGCCACGCCATGGATCTGCGGCTCAGCCAGATGACGGTGCCCAAAGTCGTCGTCTCACGCCTGCGTCGAGGTGCTCCTCTGCCGTCGATCGGAGAGGGCTTGGGCACTCTGCGTGTGCTGAGCAACGAGGTCTTGATGCACATTTTCGAGTGCTGCGAGATCGAAACCATTGCAATGCTGCTCACGATTCCGGTAAGTGTGTTCGGGCGTCTAGCCCGGCTCGCTTGAGCGCCCTCTTGTTTTCAAACACACACCGTGGCAGGGGCAAACTAACATTCAGTGGGATAGTCATTCGCCGCGCTGATTCTCACCAACCTGCCGAGCATCTGCAAGGGCATGATGCGAGAGAATAAACTCCACGAGGACGTCATCCGAGCAGGCTACGTCGGTGACTTGCTACGTCAACGCGGCGGCAATCCGGGTGAAGCACGGCGACTCCTAGCCGTCGGGACCCTGCCGGCGGTCGATGCCGTTGAGAGGCGAAACGTCATTGTGGAAACCATTCTGGACAGCCATACGTTCCCCATGAGAATGGACAGCAAGTGGCCTCGGTGCGATAACATGCAGCAGCGCAAGAACCTGAGGAAGATGCTCCGCGAGGGCATCAGGATCTGCGACCGCCTGGCGGATTTTGAAGGTGAAGTGATTGCTACCGCGAATGCCAAGTTCTTTGCGAGCAATCCCCTCCCGCTAACCAGCGTTGAGCTCGAGAGCGCCATCCTTCAACGTTACAGCGCCGCAGGAATGGTGTCGCACTTGCCCACGGTCCTTGCACTGAGGAAGAAACGGTACGTTCGATGGCAGCTCCGATCCCTCCAGGGCGGCTTCATTCAGACTTGCACCACGTACCAGCTGTATTGCGTCGCCGTGCTCCTCCGGCTGGCAAACGAGAGGGCAGGCCCGACGCGTCCCAACCCTAGCACAATCAGCCGGCGACACCCGTACCAGAGCGGCATCAACGAAGCGGCGCTGCGTCACGGAAGCTGGTTTCTCCAATGCTTTGGTAGCATCACAACCAGTATGAACCCCGGACGGTACGAGCACGCCATCATGGTTGGCATCGCCGCCGGCAGGGACGTGCACGACTGCGCGCAGAAGCAGGGCCTCCGATGGGGCGGCATCATGCAAGATGAGCTTACAGTGGTCTTGGAGAAGGAGCTGAGGAGCCGACTCCCCTTTCCGGACGAACAGCCCAATCTGGACGTTGCGGTTTTGGTGAGAATCGACGAGATCATCCGGGGCCGGCAGACGGTACTGCCGATGACGTTTATGTTTGCCCAAGAGTGAGAGATCGCAGCACGGTCATAGCTTCTGCGTCGAAGAGATTCGTCTGGAGACATGTTGCCCCGGTGGAGACGCCTGGCTTGTGCTGTATAATGGGTAAAAGTGCTTTGGGCAGGGGCCACTGCATTTCTGTCGTCGTTGGTCAAGGGGCCAGCCAGATCGTGGGCGGACGGTGGAGGAGGCGTTGGATGTGGCCAGGTACGGTTGGAACGTGAGAGGAGGGCCATGGACCGCAGCCTGTGAAGAGGCATGTCTCGTGAGCGGTCGGTCAGTCCAGCACTGTTTGGGCGTTCAGGGACCGGTCGTCCCGTGTAAGGTATACCAGCATCGGCTCAAGGATGCAGAGGAATTCCAGTTTCGGTTTCGGCAAAACAGACGATGGACTCGTCAGCGACACGATGCGGTGGCTTCATGCACAGCGCTGACGCCACAGCTGGTAGCTCGTCGAAAGCGGGAGGTGCTTCCCAGCTGGTGTTGCGGTCAGACCGAGTCATCTGTTGTGTCAAGGCGAGACATGAGGTGCTTCCCATGCAGTCTCTGCGTGGCCGGCGAGCTGCTGTGCAGTATGGCGCCTATCTTGTGGGAATCAAGTCGACAATTCGGCGGGGAGGGGGAGGGGGAGGGGGATGAAGGCGGCTCGTGCTCTTTGTTGAAACCTAGGTATTGAAAGATGAAGTTTGGCTGTGGAGGATGGTGCGGCAACGCGGTTAGGTAGGTGAGGTGCCAACGACAGGGGAGGAGGTCTGGACAAACGCTCTGGGATGCATTGAGGTGGCCCGCTGGGGCATGCTGGGGCCGACGATTGGCAGGGTCTGCAGGGGTCTGTCTGCACGCTTGGGGAGGGAGCACGCGGGGGAAAGGAAAGAGCGCCCGCCCGTCTGGACGTTGGGCAAGCGCGGGGAGGAGGGACTTGAAGGTACGGGCACACACTGTAGTTACCTTGCCAGACAAACGCAGAACATAAGGTACTACAACATGAAGCTACTATAGTACCTACCAAGGTACTTGATGTTGAATTTGGACAGTGTTAGTATATTGCACATACGGGAGCCTTCAAACACACACACCGCTTTACAGGCGAGGGCAGGAGCGTCCATGGAATCGTCTATAGGTAGTTACTGCGGTACGCTCAAAGCAGAAACGCCAGCGTCTCTCATGCCTCCAACGGCTCACCGAAAACCCTCAAACCAGATCAAGGCTCATGCGATCATTGGCAGCATCGCATCTCAGTCCAGCCAGCCATCCCCATCCCCAGTGCTGGATGTGCGCCACTGGATGAGCTGTGGCGCCGCCCCCAGAGTCCCTCCCCCACAATTGAAGCCATTCACCATCCACCACCCGCTAACAACCCCTGGGACGCACCGACACCAGTCGTCCACCACCACCACCACAACCACGGGGACGCCCAACACCATCAGCCCACCTCCCGCGACTGTACGAAGTACCCGCCCCAGGGGTCGCTCCCCCCCAGACCACAAAGGTCGGGTCTCGACTGCTCCTCCAGCGCCAGACATCGATTGCCCAGCTCTGATGTCCCATTGGGCATGTGCCCCCTCGCCCGCCGGTTCGTCCATAAGTATCGCATCAGCCAAGCCAAGCATAAGATACGGCCTTTATTACCCACTCAGCTCCCGCCCGCCGTCAACGCCCTCCTCCCTCCCTCAGCTTGTCGCATCACAGCTACCTTGCCACATACGGGCTATCGCTGCTTCGCTTCGCCTCGCCTCCCCTTGTCTTTCCCATCCTGGGCGCCATCGAGAGCCGCGCGCTCCGCTGGACGACGACGACGAAGACGACGACGACCCCCACTGACTGCTGCCACCTTGACAACGCGCGCTGCACGGAGACCCGCCATTGATCTCGGGCCCCGCGCCGCCGCGAGTGACGTCAAACCGGTTGGCTAACCTTGGCGTTCTGCAAAATACCACGCTACTCCCCCGTGTCCGACTTCAACAGAAGTGCCGCCGCCGCCGCCGCCGCCGCCGCCATGACCCGCCGCCCGTCTACGAGCTCCAACTCGGACGCCTCGTCTACCCTCTCCGGCTCGACGGCATACTCCTACACCAAGGACCCCAGCGCCGTGACGGTCGAGGAGAAGGAGAAGCGCCGCGGGTTGCGCCAAAAGGCGCGGGACGTGGTCCACGACCTTGGCGCCCCGCCCACCAAGAGGCAGGACGCCAAGGACGGCAAGCACACGTCCAACTTTGCCGAAGTGGCCCTCATCGGCGACGGGCTCTCCAACCTGCCCAAGGTCTAGGCGCAGGACATGAGTGATCAAGGGGAGTGAATTACATGCGGAGAAAAAGAAAGGGGGGGGAACCGGCTATTATGAAGCGTTTACTCTGCGATGGATCCACGGCTTGGATGTTGCGTGCGAAACGGCGTTGAGTACTGGGACGGCCGACCCATCATATGGCCAAAGGGCAGCCGAGACTTGACTTCACCGACCCACGAGGATGCGATGCGATGCGATGCCCAGATTTCCGACATCGTTTGGCGCGCTGACAGCCTCTTGAGCCTGGCACGTGTCGGAGCGAGCATCTGAAGCCAAGGGTTGTCACGAGCAGTGGGTAGTTGGCGGTCGTGGCGGATGGGCTCCGGAGCTTGGCTGCGTCGCGCTCGGTCCCTGCGCCGGGCGTAACGGTCCGGTCATGGACATCTGTTGACCTTTTTTTTTTCAACTTTACTTGTTGGGCTATTTTATTGTAGGGCTTTTCCAATGACGATGCTCGTAACATAAACCTCGGGCACGGTTGGTGATTTCGTAATTACGTTTCGAAGTGGCACATGGACTCGACTCGATGGCGATGCTGGCCCGACTCGGACCACTTGGGGGTGAGTAAGCGTTACGACGCTTTTATTACCTACCTACTGTTCAAAATGCACAGTTGCAGTTACTCTCCCTCCGCAAGTGTAAGAAGACATGCACACATGCTCAGTGCACGCTTGCAAAAGGGGGGGGGCTCGACCCTTTTCTCCGCGTCTACCAGTCCTGCCGGCCCATCCCCCCCTCCCTCGACAGCCAGAACTCGTCGCGTGCGGGCACGAAGCCCAAAACCTCCGCCCGCGCGCCCTGACCTGCCCACCGACGTGCGAGCCCATCTACGCGCTGTCCTCGACGCACGCAGACGGCACTGTCGTTTTCACTTGGCTCTCTTTACGCCCATTCTGCAATCGCCATGTACGTCTATTACGCAACGCGAAAGGTACCGCTGCCCCCTTCCTGCTCTTCTTCCTTCTTCTCCCCCCCCCCTCCCTTGTATGCCCATGGCATCCTTTTCCGCCGGAGGGGTTTCCCTACGCAAAAGTTTCGCTCGTAGCCGTTGAACTAGATAGCCAGGTACGTGTAGCTAGTTACTAAGTACGCCGGCGACGTACGTGCGTTGCGTTACGTTGCGTGCACGGTCACGGGCGTGCCTCCATCTCGAGTCAAACATATAATGAGAGGCGCGGCCTCGCCCGGGAGGGTTTAAAGAAAGAAGGAAGGAAGGGTTTAAGAGAAGAACGGTCCGTCTGCGAGGAAAGCCGCGCGTTATCACACACACACACACACACACACACACAAACTCTCTATCCGTCTCTCTCTCACCGAATCGAACCAACCCAACACCCAAGAAAACCGCCGAGATACAGCCTCACAGCGGACTGTATTTTTAACTTTCTTCCCTCGTCAAAACCCCCCTTGTCTATTATAGGCCATCTGGCCGGAGACGTCTTATCTCTTCCTTTCTACGCTCCTCTTCTCTTCCCTTTGCCCCTCCTTCTTGTCTTATCACTACTACTGCTACTGCTACTCAGAATGTGGCTGCAGCATCTTAGCATCTTCCACCTCCTCCTCCTCGCGACCCTGGGCGCCCCCTCTGCACCCAGCGATAGCAGCGCAGTTAGCGGAACGACCGACGTGAGCTCGGTCAGCGGATGGACCGATGTGACCTCGAGTCTGCACTCAGACGTCAACGACATGTACGGGGTAAGTAGTAGGGGGAAAAGAGGAAGAGGAAGAGGAAAAGAGGAAAAAACAAAAACAAAAAAGACTGACTTGCGTGTTGACAGGTATGCAACGTCACCCACAACTACTGCATCCTGCAGCTGCCCATCTACGTCGGGGCCAACGAGTTTGGCTACCCGCGGTACCACTATACCGAGTTCAACAGGGATTGTGACCAACGCTATCCCGTGAGTGCTGTTCGACCTTTATCGTCCCCCCATTCTTTTTTCCCCCCTCCACCACCCTTTTTTCCACCGCTCTGTAGTCATCGTGAAAGGGAACCCTTTCCCTGACATGCTGGCGATAACTAACCACATGATAATAGTGTCGATACCAGCGTCACCACTGCAGCTGGTCTAGGGGGACCTGCTTAGCCAAGTGCAACCAGCCCCCATGGGTACGTTTACCCCCCTCCTAACCCTTCCCGTCTTTTTCTCCTCCTGCATCGACTGCAAACTTCCGGTAGTACGTACGTCCTACGAAGAAGTAGCAGTAGTTGTTGCTGCTGCTGCTGCTGCTGCTGCTGCAGTTATGCGCTTCTCATTTATTATGCTGACATGAACCCCCCTTTTTTTTGCTCGGTTGGTGGTCGTCCAGTGGGCAAAGTAGATGGGAACGGCTTCTTGGTCGCCTCTACACACACACGCACACACGCACACGCGCACCCACACACGTACAAACGCGGCGGATATGACACGACAAGGAAAGAAAACCGCACCCATTTGGAAAAAAAATTACTAGAGGTACTCCGGCAGCTCTGCTGTTGTAAATTACATCAGTTTGCAAATCCCAATGCCATGAATCTGGTTTCGCGCGTCTTTGCCAGGGGATAGGAGGGGAGCTGCAGTGTAAAAAGGGAAAGCGGGGGGGCGGAAACGTCGCCGGACTGCCGTGGCGGCGGGAGTGCCGCCGGGCAACGGGTTATCCGCTGCCGTGGTGTTACGCATGTACTACTACTACTACTCCCTACAAAGTTAACTTATGTATGACATGGGTGTTTGGGTGGGTGTGTACCGGCAGGGAGGGCAATTGCCATGTGAAAACGCAAAGAAGGACAAGAAGGGGGGGAAAGCTCCACGGGATTGAGGGCATTCGTTTCATGACACCGCCGTGGCGTCGAGGTGAGGTGCTGTGCTGTGCTGTGCTGTGCCGTGTGTGTGTCAGCGCCGGGGAGAGGAGGGGCTTACAAATTGCATACAGTGGGTGTACATACGTAAATGCGATCCATCATCCCTGGGTCAGTTAATACGTACCAGGGTATGTATGGTGGGGGAAGGAGAGGGGCTTTGGGGGGGCCTCTCAACCCCGTGCCTGGCGTCGATCCTTTTTGTGGTGCCGCCGGATGGATAATCCATACGAATACGTAGGCCAGCTTTTGGCGGCACGGGCGGTCGCAGACTATAGTGCCTTGCACGAGTAAGTAGTTAGTACCTAAGATACCTAGATATCTGAGCTGAAGAAGCAGTAGCATAATGGGACATGCCGAATAGAGTAAGTAGCATACGACTACCTACTAACTAACTACTACCTAGGTATCGTCATCGGGGGAGCCGCGCTTGACGTCGGCCCTCTTCCTTTGGTGGGGTTTGCCTGTATAACTAAGTGGGCAGAGGTGAAGAATGTGTTCGATATTTAGCATCGAAGCCGGTTTACTCTGCACATCAAACTGTCTCTCCTCCTTCTGTATCAAGACAGGCACAGGCATCCCACGTCGCCCATATAACCGGCATCAGAACATCAGAATCGGGCATCGTCGTCATCCATCTCTCTCTCTCTCTCTCTGTCTCTCTCTGCTTGCCTCCGCCCCGCCTACTACATCTTTCTCATACCTGATACGCACTGCCAGTACCCACGTCTGGCACAAGGTATATATATACGTATCACAAGGGGCAAAGTATACGTATTCATCTTCTCACCATCTCGACACACAATCTTCATTTCCCTCACCATATAATCTCGTAATTCCCACCATGGCTACTGCCGCAGCCGCCGCCGCCCTCCCCGCGACCCAGCGCGCCGTCGTCATGACGGGCAAGCGCCAGCCCCTCGCCGCCGCCGAGGCGCCCGTCTTCGCCCCGCAGCCCGGCGAGGTCGTCGTCCGCGTCGCCTGGACCGCCTCGACGCCGCTCGACCTGCACCGCGCCGACGGCGGCCTCCTCGTGCCCTCGTGGCCCGCGCAGACCGGCGGCGGCGGCGTGGCCGGCACCGTCGTCGCGCTGGGCGGTTGCGGCGCCGGCGACGGAGCCAACGATGGCGACAACTCGGCGCCGGCGGCGCTCCTCCTCAAGGGCCTGCGCGTCGGCGACCGCGTCATGGCCTTTGCCTTTCGCGGCGCCAAGGAGGCCAACCACCAAGAGTACATCACCATCCCGGCGTACCTCGCCGGTCGCATTCCCGACGGCCTCTCCCTAAGGGAGGCGTGCACCGTGCCCGTCAACCTTGTTACCGTCTTCCACACCGCCACCGCGGACCTGGAGCTCGAGTTGCCGTGGCCCGTTCCGTCACGCGCGGACTGGAGGCCCGCCGCCGCCGACGCGCCCGTCCTCGTCTGGGGTGCGAGCAGCAGCGTCGGTATCTACGCCGTGCAGGTCCTGCGCCACTGGGGCTACCGCCGGATCCTGGCCGTGTCGAGCGGCAGGCACCACGAGTACCTGCGGCGCGTGGGCGCCACGGCCTGCTTCGACTACACCAAGCCCGAAGACGTGGTGTCGTCGATCCTCACGTACGTCGGGGAGCGCGGCGCCGACGGCGAGGGCAGCGCAAAAGAGGGCCCGCAGATCCCCTACATTCTCGACTGCATCGGCTCGCTCGACGGGACCCTACGACCCCTGACGAGCATCGCCCAGCGCGGAAGCCGCGTCGCCGTCATGCTGCCCGTCATCCTCAAGGACGCTACCGAGGACGACGAGCCCGAGTATGAAATGGACGTGACCAAGTGTCTCCCCGACAAGTGGGCAGAGGGCGTCATCCTCAGGGGCACCAGGACACACTTTTATCTTCAGGTGAGTCCCCCATCCCCTCGCCGTGGCCCCAGCGCCTGACGCGTGACACGAAGGCTGACCCCGCGCAGAACGAGTTTTTCAAGGAGAGGTTGCAGCCAGAGATCATACCCGCCCTGCTGGCGAACAAGATCATCGAGCCCAACAAGCAGCGCGTCGTGGAGGGCGCAGACATGGTGGAGAGGGCACAAAACGCGCTCAGCTTGCTAAGGAGCAAAGCGGTCAGCGGCGAGAGGTTAGTGTGGAAGGTCTAGAGCTGACGCTGCGCAAGTCGAGGACCATGTATAAAGTAGTAAATGCACCCGTCATGTGTTAACGCCCTCTGTAAACCGATCATGCCGTCATTTTGCCTGCGTATCCCGGTTTCTCCTCTTTCCGTAGCGGATCGTTGCGGTATGTGGCGATGGTGAGCGACCGCCTTCTTAGTATGCTTAACCCCCCTGTGGTAGCTTTCATCTTCGTGAGTCCCGCAGCGTCATGCTCGACCCGTTCCAGAAGCGATTCTGTTTTACAGATCATGGAGTGCTTCGCAGACACAAGTACGTCGTCGCAGTCGGTCGAACCATCAGCGTGATGAGCCCGGCGCGGCGCCGAATCGTCGCGACTCGGCGCGTATCGTGCAGCACTCTTCCAGCCCTGTTCATATCATTCCAGCGCATCCGTCGTTTCACTCACACAGGAATCGTCGTCTCGCCCTCCATAAAGTGGTCCATGGCATCAGTGCCCACTTGCCTACAAAATTGTCAGTACAGCAGCGCCTTGTTGACAAGGGGGACGACAGATCAAAGAGTGACCCAATGGGTAGGTGGAGGGGGTTGAAGGGTTGAGGGATTGTAGACGTACGTCGTGAGCATTAAGCGGGTAAACTCGTCGATATCGCCCGGTCGCCCGTACATCCAAAAGTCCTTAAAGGACAGGTTCTCGATCCACCACTGCGGCTTCTCGCGCCAGGCGCGGTAGAACTCGACCGAGGACGCCGCGTCCCAGAGGTGGCTCGAGGCGGTAAAGCTCTGTGTCTCGCTCCACATGCCACAGTCGGCTGCGTGCGAGAAGAGTCCAAGATTAGCCCAGGTAGTCGGTGAAAAGATAGCAAGGGGTTGCTGCTGCTGCGGTGGCGGCGGCTGAGGCAGCAAGGGAAGGAAAGAGGGGAACTGCATACGTTCTTCCGATTTGAGCACGTAGATGACGCACATGAATGCGTAGGCGGCCATGATGCTGCGCCGGGCGCTTTCGAGGAAGATCCAACTCTGCAAAGACACGTTAGCGTTCTGTCCCCTCCTCTCTGGTCCGTGAACGGGGGAGGGCAAACGACGCAAGCAAGGGGCGGATTGACTCACCTCCCAGCTCTTGGGGTTGGCCTCCCTGCTGCCCACGCGGTGGCCGTTGACGCGCGACTCGGCCTCGAGCTCGTCCTTGGCAAACTCCAGGTCCTTGACCCAGGCGAGCATGACGCACATTTCGCGCTCGGCGGCGGCGCGCATGCCGACGTCGCCGTCAAAGACGCGCATCGAGTTGAGCACCGTCAGGGCCTGGACACGGGCGAGCTTGTCGGTAGGGGTGGCGGCGCGCTCGCCCTCGCGGTGGACGTCGCGGGCGGCGTCGGCGAGGAGGCGCATGGCCCAGGCCTTGTTGGCGGGGGAGCGGCCCGAGTAGGCGGCCGCGGCGGCGTAGGCGGCGAGTATCGTCTTGGGCAGTTGCGTGGACCAGAGGCGCGGGTGGATGAAGGGCAGGGCGCGCGTCGCGGCAAAGGTCGAGTGCAGGTTGGTGAGAAAGGAGACGATGAAGCCGACGCGCGTGCGCGGGTCGTGCACCAGCAGGGGGTCGACGTCGAGGCAGGCCTGCTCGTTGGCCTTGAGCACGGAGAGATCGCGTACGGGCTGCTGCTGTTGCCGTTGCTGGTGGAGCTGAGACTCTTGTTGTTCTTGTTGTTGTTGCTGCTGCTGCTGCTGCTGTTGCTCGAGGACCTCCGTCATGGTCGTCGCAGGCGGCATCGACGGCAGCGGCGGAATGTCGAGCTTGCCGCTGCCGACACCAGCATCGTGATAACCCGGATGCAGGTTCCAGATGTCGGCGGCACCGGCGCCGCCCGAGGCGTTCATGAGGTCCACAATGGAGAAGTCGACGCCGCCGAGGAGGTTACCGACGTTGCTGCTGTCGTCGGTCCCCGCAGCAGCGGCGGCGTGGTGATGGCTGCAGTTGGCGGCGCCATTGTGCATGCTCTCGGAGCTCGTGTCGGTGCCCAGGCTGTCCATGTCAAACCCCATGTCGAAGTCGGGCACGTCGCCGAGCCCCGGCGGCGTGCAGTTGGCGGTGCTGGAGGCGGAAGAGCCGGAGCAGGCGTTGGCGATGTGGTTGCTGTTGCTGCTGCTGCTGCTAATGCTGATGTTGTTGTTGTTGTTATTGGCGGTGGCGGTGGTGGTGGCGATGCCGCCATTGGTAGAGTTGGGCGTCGTCGAGGACGTCGCCGCCGAGGTGTGGTGCTGCTGCTGGTTCAGATGGTGGTGGTGATGATGCTGATGAGGTGACGACGGCGGCGGCATCCGCTGGTAGACGCACTCGAGCCCCTTGTTGGCGCAACGCGTGCACCGAGGCGTCCGCTTGTCGCAGCGCCGCTTGCCGCGGACGCAGGCGTTGCAGCTCTTTTGCCGGGACGCGGCGGCGGCGCGCTCCTCGCGGAGCAGCGTGCCGACGAGGGCATCCATTACTGCTGGGTTTGAGTGAGGTGGTTGAGACGGGGGAGGCGCACGGCAGCGGCGCAGAGAGACCAAGCGAGCGGTGTGCGGTCACCGGTCCAACCCCAAATGGCTCGTAGTGAGTTGGCAGTTGAAGTGTGTAAAACAAAAAAGACTCGACTACAATCTCATCAATCGTGTCGAGCTAGGCGCATACAGACGTCGTCGCTTGCCACGCAGCGATGAATGACGGGCAAGCCGAGACGGATGACAATTCCGGGGCGAGAAAAGGCCGATGAAAAGAGCGAGAATGAGAGGCGCGCATCCATGTCGTACTATGGCCCGCCAGTTTCCTCCTGTCGGGAACCTACCTCTATCTAACAGGCCTACTGCCTTCGCACTAATAAGGTAAGGCAGGTAGGTACTAGGTTAGCACTGCCTGCCAGCGTGTGAGGTGGTGTGTGTGTGTGCGGATTGGATTCATCAGCATCCTGGGATGCCATGGGAGTGTCGCGGCCCCTCCAGCAAATCAGCGCCCTCCATACCTACCGACTGTATCCCTCTCTCGGCCCTGCCCCCTCCCAGCTCGGGGCGTTTGCCCGCCCGAACTCCGGCACGGGCCCCAGTGCTTTCGCTCGCCCACACGCTCTCTTCGGAGGGGGCGGCCGTGCAGTCCTCCGACCCCCCCCCCCCTTCCTCCGCCGCCGTCCGCCGCCGTCCACACACACCACTGAAGGATCGAAGGGGCTACCTTAGACAAAACGCTGCGCTGCGCTGCTCTGGCGGACAATCGGAAGTCCCCTATCCCATGCCATCCGCTGGCTGAGTACGGTACCTGCGCTGCCTAAAAAGTACGCAAAATGGCACCACGACATACATGCATACATACATATAACAACTGCCATGTCATGTCATGCCATGCCATGCCATATCAGTCCGCGGGTAAAACGGCCGGGCTGCATGCACGCATGCGCCGCCAGCCTCAGTACCTTAATACCTAGTACCTAGCATCAAGGACACTGCGGAGCAGGACACGGCGATACAGACAGAACACGCCAACAAAAGCCGGCTGGCTCACTTTTGGTACAACCAACATGGATCGGGGTTATTGAAGAGAGGCTCACGTCTCCCTTCTCTACAGGTACTGCAAGTATTTCATCGCCCTCGTATTCCTGTAGATGAGTCGAGTGACGCTTTGCCTTTGTCTCTGCTCCGGCACCCGAGGTGCATGAGGTACCTTAAATTTTGTCTGGTGAGATGGCCAGGTACGTACCCTGACGAAACTCCGCACACAACAGTCCGCCGCCCCGTCGCCGCCTGACCACCCACCGCTACTGCCCGTTGACATCCCATCATAGAATCACGTAGTAGGCCGTCGAAGATACAGGACACCACGAGTCATCGGGATCTACAACGTAGTCCGCAGCTTGTTTTTCAACCGCCTTGTACGCGCCAGGCGGCATCTATGTCACACGTCTCCTCATCCGCCTGCATGCATGCAACGCACGTGCTCTCGGAGATTCAAGCCTGCGCAGCTTAGGAACGGTTATATGTACCATGTCCAGCCACCCCATCAACCCTACCTACCCATATCACGCCCGCCATGCTCCTGCGCCGTCGTCGCCTTGCTGCCTGCCTTGCTGTTCGCCAGGGCGGCGCTGAGCCTCGTCCTGGCCCATCATTTCAAATCCAAGCATGGATGGCCCTTCAGGGTCCGACCCTCAACCCTTTTCACCATCCTCGGAGGCCCCTCCCTCCCAACCCGTATGTACAGATCCGACTCGGTCGGCACCTTGTTCCCATGTATCACTTCGCCGTGTCGAGTCCTATCCCGGCGTACTCGGAGTCCGTCACGGAGCTCCTTTCCCGCAAAAGCTCCCCTTGAATCCTCCACATCTCGATTAGGATCCCATACCGACTAACCGCGGCACATGGCCCGCCAAGTTAAGGCCCTTCAAAGTACAAACGAAATGAACATCCGGCAATCCTCGAGTTGCATTCGTCGACAGCCAATGCATCCCGTAGTGTGTTGGCCTCGGAGGAAAAAAAACGATTGTACAGCAGCCGCCGAATCCCAGGCAACCGAAGTCCATGAGCAATTCACTCACAGCACAAACTAGAAAATCAAGAAAGGATCCCTCTAGTAAAACAATGAGGCCTGTGTCAGGCCTCGACTGGGAGCCTCAATGGGCGCCAAAAGTCCCGGAGGTTGTGTATCCGGTTGCGGCGGCAGCCCACAGCTGCACCGTTTCTCTTTTTTGTGGCAACACATGCCCTTCTGCTTCGTCGTTCAGTCGTGCATCTGCTTGTTTTGTCTGACATAGAAAAAATCGGCTGGCCGCGCATCGTTCATCGACCACGAACCGGACCGGACGAGCCTCTCAGTATCGCTCTGATCGGTACCCATTCACACGAGGCGCCTCGTACTGCACGCCCGTCATCGAGTCAGGCCCGTTCGGTATGCTGTTGCTAATGGATCGGAGAGGCGGCAGCTCTGTCCGGTTCGCGTTGGCGTAGGGATCTGGCGCATACGAGCCCCCTTGCGAGCTCGGTGGCTGCTGTGGCGGCGGCGGGCCTTGCTGGGCGTGCGACGGAGGGTGTGCGCCTTCCATCCTCATGCCATGCAGCTCGCGACGCAGCATCTCGATTTCGGCTAGGGCTGTGTTGTAGTGCGACTGAAGGAGCCGGAGATGCTCCGACTGCCTCTGATGTTCTGCGATGGCTGTTCGGCGTGTTAGCGATCGAGGGGGCCATAAAGGACCTCGCCAGCAACCATCTCTCACCTTTAGTCAAGATCTCCCACTTGGAGGCTTTCGAGCCGCGCTCCTGGGGCATCAGGTCTCGCAACTGGTCAAAGAGCTCCTTCATCTCGGTACGACGTTTCCGCTCAGCAAGCTTGTGGCTCACACGCAGTTCGGGAGTCCTGCTGTACGGCTGCGATCCCGTGGGACCGCCGCCTTCTTCGGCCTGCAAATCGCTGAGTTGCTTGTGCTGCATCGTGTGATGGTGCACCGACGGGTACTCGGATGCCTGCGACATGCGTGCGTGGTCGGGTGCGTCATCAAGTCGGCGCTGGCCGGGCGGCAGCCGCGACTCGGTGGTGAACTGGCTGCTGGCAATAGACTCGGTGATGCTGCTACGCCGCGAGTCGTCATATCGACCCGGGGGGCCGACTCTTTGGATCTCCTCCTCGGGGAAAGCCCACGCCTGACCCTTAGTCGGCTCTGCGGCACGAGCGATGTGTCCCGTGGCGGGGCCGGTAATGGCTGGGGCGGTCCTGACTGTCTTGGGCTCAGGGTTCCTCTCAGCACTCGGCTGGTATCCGTTGGAGATTCTGTGCACGGACAAGGCTTCGAGCCCTGGCCGGGGATTCCGCTGCGAGTGCAGCGTGTTCTGGATGGAGCTGGTCGACTGGTTGTTGCTCGTGTACGGAGATCCTCCCAGTCGCATATCGCTGAAACCCTGGTTAATCCTGCTGTCCACGCTCTCCCGGCGCGCGGCCGAAGCAACAGGCGTGAGGGTCTCGCCCAGGGTCGCCCCGTTTTGCCCGTGAGACTCCAACGACGTTGGTCGATCGTATCGGCGATGGTCGTTGCCGCTGGGGCTCGTCGGGGATACCATGGAGGCGACGCTCATGTTGCTGGCAGACGGAGAGAGAAGGGCCTGTGGCACCATGTTTGCGGCGACGGGCGAAGGCGTCTTGTCGCCCGAGGACTGATAGCTGGAGCCAGTCGGGCTGAGGCCGTTTGCGCTAAACGAGGCTGCCGACGTGTCTGCACAAAACGCTGTAAGCAAGGAGTCAAGAACAGCCTGCTGGCTTTGGGATGATGGATGCTGCCAGTGTGTGACGTACGCTTGCTGGAAGCCTCTGCCGTCGAGTAAAAGCCGGAATCGCGCAATTGCGGCGGCGGGATGTTGTGGTTTGGCGGCCGATCATCCTGGTTCAGAATATTCGTCAGGCCCGCAGCTTTGGTCGGCACAGGCCGCTGCTGCTGCTGAGTAGTCTGAGTTTCCATGGCGGTGGTCATGGCTGTAGGTGGAGGGAACAAATGGGCGGGAAACGGCGCAACACCAGCTGGTGTTCTATTCCCCTTTGGACGGCTGGTCCACGGCCAGTAAAATCCACAGCGGACGGGGTTTCGTGATGATGACGGTTCACACAAGGAAAGGGATTTTGCGGCGATGGCGTTGGGGGCAATCGTGTGGGCTCGTCCGGTCTTGGGTACGACTGCGACAAAACGGGCTGTGCAGCACGGCAAGGTCAGAGATTACGAGCAAACAGGCGACAGACGATTGCCAGTTTGCCGTGGGTATGACGCCGACGGGACGGCCGCGACAGCCGGGTAGAGAGCGTGAGCGGGCGAGGGATTGGCAGAGACTGGCACAAATCCAGGATCCTGTGTCCCTCGGAAGGGGGGAGGGAGAGAGAGAGAGAGGCGGCGAGCCTGGGGATGATCTCGCGAAGTCGTCCGGTGATCTAGCGTGGCACCATAGGATGGGGGAGGGGAACCGTCGACGAGGTTTGAAAAGGAGGCTATCTGAAGAGGAGTCGAAGGCGCGCGTTGCACGACGATGCGTCGTGAGTTCGGATCAGGCCAAGGAAAGTCGGTGGCGGGCGCAGAAAAGGAGGGAGAGGGAGCGAGGCTTGATGGATGGAGCGAGAGGTGAGAGGCGAGAGCGGGTTGATCTGAGGAGGGCGGGTTGGGGTTTGGGTGGCGGGCGGCCAGAGCAGCAGCAGGACGGGGAGGAGGAGGAGGAGGGTTAGGCAAGGTTCCTCCGTCGAGCGAGCGGGTACCTGATACCAGAGACAGGCCACGGCCATGTAGAGTACCTCCTACCAGGTACCCATGGGGTCACCGGTCAAGGCTGGTCTAGTGGGAAATTCTAACGGCGGGAAGGGGGGGGGGACGGCATGACAGCGATTTGCAGCGCTGCGAGCGCCAAAGAAAAATGCTCGGACGTGCCGTGCCCTCCCCAAGCCCGGTATCTGGTACCTCGTGCTTTTTAGTGCCTCGACCCGGTGGTGGCTCGAAGAGCCGAAGCGTGCGGTGCGAATGCCGTGCCCGCGGGGGGTGGCCGTGGAAAGGACGGACGCATCGCCCTGCACCGCCCAAGGTGAGGCCATCCAGGTGAGTAATAAGTTGAGTACTAGGTAGGTACCTACAGTACCACTACCTGACCTACAGTTCCCATTACTAGACGCTTGTTCAGACAGGGCGCACGAGGGTGGCCTCGGCGGAGCCAGCCAGCCAGCCAACCTGGAAGAAAAGAAAAAGATGGGACGGCAGTGGGATCGAGACTGGGACTGGCACGCACGGGACACGGTGCGGGTGAGTGCGAGCGGAGGAGGCGAGGACAGACAGACAGACGCTGGACAGATGCGATGCAGCGGCGCAAGAGGGCTGCCATCAGCAGGCGCACAACGCGCCACAATACGAAGATGACCCTGGGTATAGTAGCTCAGTAAGTAGGTTAGTACCCGCTACATGCTTCAACTTCCATGGATGCATGGCATGGCGTGGCATGGCATGGCATGGCCAGGACGGCACCCAAACGAAGCAATGCGGGAGATGGACGGCAACGCCAGGCATCTTACGAAGCGATTGCGGCACACGAGTACGCACGAGCACTGGGAAGGTACCTAGTAATGCCTGTGTTTTCCATCCATCCATCCAAATTTTCCACGGGGCCCGGGCACGGGCGCCAGAGCGGCCAGCGAGCGTCGAAGTTGCCCGCTGAAGGATGGACGAACGGCCACCCCAAAGAAGGCCTGGGAAGGCCTCTGGAAGGCACTCGGACGGGGGAGCCACCTACTCTACTAATCGGTAGGTCCAAAGTGGACCACCAGGACAGGCTGGACAGCGCACCGCAACACAGCGCAGCGCAGCAAAGCGCAGCATTGCACAGGACAGCAGCCTTCCCGCACAGCGTCTTCCCGCACGCGAGGGAGCACATGGGACGGGCAAGCATCCATCCATGCCGGACATGTACGTTAGCACCATGTACAGGCATGTAGGTGGTACGGCCGACGCGCAGGCACACGTACCTCGACCTCGCCCCGTGTCCGACTCGCCCGCCTGCTCACTCACCCACTCGACCACGCGCCCACGCGCTCAGCTGCTGGGGATCCGCCGCTAGCCACGAGCGACCCAAGCACGGAAGCCCCCCCCCCCTCTTCCCATGCGGCCGCATCCAGTTCGCGCTAGTCCTAACACCGACAGACTTCGGGGGCGTGGTGGTGGTACTACCGACCGGGCTCGTGGTGGTGGTGGAGGGCGGGCGAGCATGGCATGGCATCGGATGGCGGGCATGGGGGGGCGTCAGGGAACGTGGCCCTGGGCCTTGGGGAGGGAGGGGGGCGGCGCCTCATGGCGACGGGAGGTGTGCGAGTGGCCACTCCCTCCCTCCCTCCCTCCACCTGCACTGAGGCGTGCCATCCATGCCGCCCATGCCACGCCGCCGCGCCGCGCCATGCCACGGGGCGACGGAAGGGCCACGCAGCGATCCAGCCCATTGAGGTGGTGGCCCCGTGGGCCGGGCGCACTTGGCAGGGAGGATGCGAGGCTGGAGCCACTGGGGCGCCTACGGGTGCTGCTGAGAGGGATGAGAGGGAGGCCTTTTGAACCGCCACCAGCACCATCGCTGGTGCTGGTGCTGGTGCTGCTTCGCCGCGGGAGTGCCGCAGTGCAGGGTTCGGCCCAGGGCGCCAGGCGAGTGCTTCCTCCCTCCGCGCGCCAGGAGCAAAGACGGACGGCCAGACGGCACCTTCACAAAAGTCAGGTAACGTAGCGGGCGGCGAGCCCTGCCCGGCCGCTCTGCGGTGCGGTATCATAGACTCGTGTATGCTACAGGCGCCCCGGAGCGTGCCAGCGAACGAGCGAGCCATCGGGACAGGCAAGGCAAGCAAGCAAGCAAGCATTCGTGCCAGACCCCAACCCGACTGCCTGCTTGCTTGCCTTGGCAGCTTGGCTTCGTAGTGACTCTCAGACCTAGGGTGGCACAACAGCCGGCTGTCGGGTGCAACAGTGTGATCCTGGGGCAACAACACCATTATCATGGGCGGGCATGGATGGCATGGCTCGCATGGCCGGCCACGGGGACCGTGTGTGTGTGTGTGTGTGTGTGTGTGTGTGTGGTGTGTGTCTTCGTCCGCATGCCTCGTCCAAACCTCGTGGCCTGTCATCGCCAGCAGCCACCACCTGCCAGCGTTGGCGGGTACGGGAATCTGCGCATGCTGGGTGCGTCCAAGGAAGGGCTCTGACCCATCCTCCTCCTCCTCTTCCTTCTCCTCCCGTCCAACCAGCCAGCCGGCAAGTCAGCCATCCGCCCATTCATCCTCGCCGGTCCGTGATCCGTCATGTCCACCCATCCACCCATCATCCCTCCTCTTCACCAACAAGCTGCCCGGCCGGCTGGCTGCCTGACGGGACGGCGGCCATCCATCGATCAGCGCGACACCAAAGGGCGATAGCGAACCGAAACCACGAGGCACAGCAGCGCCAAAGAGCGGGCCTGCGACAGGGGGTGTGCGCCAACAAGCTTCTGGCTGGGGCTTGGCCGCGGTGCTCCCGAGACTGACCCGCTTCCGGCAGCCGCCAGACATGGGCCCCGGACGTGTGTGCCTGTCGCGACGCTGCCCCGGCCCTTGGGGGCCCGCCGTTGTGCTTCCGGTCCTGATGGCGTCAACTGCCCATTCTGATGCTCGCTTGCAGCAAGCCTGTCCTGACAAACGCCGCCAGGTCGGCCGCACCTCGTCCTGGTCAGAGGCCGGTTTGCGTCTCCCCAGCGCGCTTGGGGGACGGAACGTCTACCTGTTGGCGTCAAGACACCTTGAGTAGATTATGAGAGCATGGCGTACCTGAGGTACCTTGCCTTGGACGGTCCACCTTGAGCCATGTGTCTCTGTGCCCTGTACTCGGCTGACGGCCGACCGTGTCCAGTCCTGCTTTGTATGAATACTTGTGCGCGTGCCTGTGTGGATGTGAGGTACTTCCGTGGGCCGCCCACGCAGTCCGAGTCCGACATGTGCCGCCGCCATCTCCGCCAGTGACAGACAGACAGACAGACAGGGCGATTCCAGTAGCAACTTAAAACGCTCGGAGCCTTTCCGAGATTGGAACAGTCTTGTCCTCGGGGCCTCCCACGTCCTGACGCTCTCCCAGGATCGCAGCCGGGAAGGAGGGGTTTGAAGACGAAGCAAGGCCGCCGGCGACACGCAGGAGACGACGACCTCGTCTCGTCTCGTCTGGTCTGCCAGCGCGAGTCTGGGAACAGTGCGTTGCTTCTGCCGGCAGACGAGACGTGCAAGGCAACCACCCGACAAGACGGCAACTGGAAGTGATGTGATGTGACCACCAGGGAAAGACCCAAATAAAAAAAAAAGGGTCGCCCGTCGGGCCTTGACGTGAGATACGCCGTGCTGCCGCTGCCGCGCCCCGGAAACGGTTAAACACACAAGCGGAAAGGTGGAGGCGGGGAGGGGTTGGCTTCATCTCGGAACTAGCGCCATCGCATCCATCTCTGCACCCGCTGCCCGCGCAGAATACTTCGTACGTTTTGTCGCCATCAACAAGACAGAGGTGGTGGGAGGGTGCGACAACGGCCACGGGCGGACGAGCGACGACAGACACGGCACCCTTCTCCCCCTCGCCGCTCTCATCCCTGGCCCCGGCGTCTCCCCAACTCGCCCGCCCTGCAGCCGTAAGCAGACACACACACACTCTCTCTCTCTCCGCACGGGCTGGAACTGGAACCACAAAAGTCATCAATGCCTGCCCCCAATCTCTTTGCCCGCCTTGGGGATCGGGCCCGCGTCGGACAAACAGATAGATGGCAGAGCAGCTTGCGCGATCGCCATGCATCGCGGCAACCACGCTTACCCTTGATTAACCTACAGCCCATCCGCGTCTCCCCGTCCCCACATCGGCTCCGAGCGTTCACGGGGGTTCCAGGGGACGGGAAACAACCGCCAGTATCGAGTGTGTTTGAGCAACAAGGCGCAAGCGCCGAGGGCAACTGTGCGGAGTCAGTTCGTACTGTAAGTACACAAGTACTAAGGTAAGGTACTACCAAGGTCAGTGGTTACGTGTTGCTCGTTCGTCTTGAGTCGAGGTCGTACAGCGACATGCTGCCAGACACGTTCTTGCCGCATTTTCAACGTGCCGTCCTGGCCTACCCTCGCTCCTACTCTCATGGGTTCGCATCGGGAATCTCGCAGGCATGGTAGGTGGCTTTCAGGCCACCTCCCGCCGACAAGAGTAGGGGAGGAGTGTGCCATCGCCCGGTTTCTCGGATATCAAATAGCCTCGACGAGTCAGCGGCAAGGATAGCGACCAGTGGTATTGCCTGTCAGTGAAAACACCTCATCCATCTCGCGGGCCGATGCATGGACACCCGACTGATACATTTTCTTGTTCGCTCGGTTTCCCAAAGCATAACGGTCCCGTCATCTGTTTGCCGGGCGTCCTCAAGCATTGCAAGCGGATTGTGCTATAGCCTGTACGTAGTAGCGCTTGCTTGCTCAGGAGTCAAGGTTTCCTCCCACCGCGAGAGGTACCAATGTGCCTGGTTCTGCGTGGCCGCACAGACTTGTGTGTAATGGCCGCCGAGTAATACCGCAACCCGTAGGAAGGACTTTTGTGATGGCACCCTACGATCTTGACGCCAGCGTGGGCTGGAGCCTTCTCGGGGGCCCTTCAGCCGAGCCCACGATCAGGGGCGGGAGGCGCAGGGGCGATTGATGGGGACTGTGGCTTGCTGAGGGACCGGGGACCCTCGTGCCGTTCCCAGGCCACAGCGATTGGCGCGACGCTTTGCATCCTAGTGAATGGGTCCTGCCAACCAACAGTGTCCAGGATGTCTGCATATGAGATCGAAACGACCCGAGCCACGTGAAATTTGTCTCCGCAAACACCTACAATGTCAAGACTGTCACGAAGGAAGTGGCATTGGCCCATTTTGCACCAGTTGTTATCCGTCGATTGACGGACGCTGGGGCTCGTGAGACGACAACGATGCTTCGCATAACAACGGCCAAGTTCTCAGCTTGCGCAGTGGCGGAACATCAACATGGCCGGATTCCTTGACTGGTCATTGCCTGTACGCTAAATTAATGTCAGCTACGGCGTACTTTCTAAGGCTCTTCCACAAATGGTCCAGGCTTCGCCCGTGGCTGTGGCCGCGGCCCGACACAGGCTTTTTGAAGTCCAAGCGCCTCGCCATGTGAGCTGAAAGGGGCCCGTAACAAAGACACGACGGCAACGTGCGAACCGTCCGCCAGCTCGCCAGGGACGCAGAAGCCGCCTCGGCCGCGCCCTAGAAGCGCGCCCCGCCCGTGTTTTTCGTACGTATGTACACGATTGAGGCCGATGCGGTTGGCCTTGGTGAGCTCAGGCACTGGACCTGGCGGGGTTCGTCGACGTCGATGCCGCCTCCATAGTAGGGTCAATTTGCGATTACTGTAGCACCCCTCGTGGGCCGCATAAATGGCGCGTCGTGCGACATGAAGCGACGGCGCTTCGTGCTTCGCTCTTGCGTCGTCCAACAGGGATCCGGGCCGGAGAAAAAGCCTGAGACGGCGTCAATAGTGTAAGCGCCTTTCGGCGACACGTCTGGGCGGCCTCGGGCGGCTACGGCTGCAGACCCTGGCGACTTATTACTGTGCTCGTGTTGTGCCGCATGAATGCCAGCCTCCTCGTCATCAGGCCACGGACGGCGATATGCAGGCTCCAGGGAGCGCGAGAAGCGGGCGAGTAGACTGACGCACACGCGAGATGCCCCATTCAGTGAAAAAGAGGAAATACGACTTGGATGAGAAAGCAACAGTGGTAGCATGGCTTGCACAAGCACGTCGTGGCGTGGGTGCTTGTGCGTGGTCCAAGACCCGAGCACTGGTCGCTGAGTCTTCATGGGTTGGTTCTTCACGCATGAAGCGTGGCCACCATTATTAGCCAACGTCAACGAACGGAAAGCCCTTTGATTACCTAAGGTACAGATTAGGTACCCAAGAACCACTACCTTGCTCATTTAAAGGCAGTAACGCGTCCTAGAAAGCTGGTGCCGGAAAGGCACCTCAGGTAACTTGAGGTACTGCCCACGGTACCGGTAGGTACCTAGTAGTACCTTATGTACTGGCTTACCTACTAGGTAGTAGCGACGTCTCTGACCGAAACCTCCAGCAACGGCAGGTACGGAACTACAGAGACATGCACAATATCAGTGAAGGGCAGGCGCATGCGCATTATGTACCTAGAGGTAGACACCTAAGTTCTCCGCGCGAGAATGGTGCCAGAAGGCGAGCAGGTAAGTCAGTCACGACTCACGAGCAGACAGAACTACGCCTTCCTCGACGGGACGTCGAGAATCATGGATGGTACAGTACCTAAGGTACCGGCCTTTGGTATAGCCAGACGGGACAAGGGCTCGAAATGCTCACATCAGGCGAGTGCTTGGGTACCTCTTTTTGAAGCAGAGCAACGAGTGCTATACTTGTTTTACCGAGACGCGAGTGTTGGCGTCAGAGTGGCAGGCGCAACCAACCTGCGAATCTCCCGGGCTTGAGCCACGGCAACTGCGATCAATAGGTTACATGACGTGACAGTCTACAAGCCGTACGTACCTTCCGAGTCAGTAGCGCTACCAGCCACAATGACCGTGGTCGAGACGTGGCGCTCCATCGGGCGCTGCCGCAAGAACGATGGGATTGGACATCAGTCATAAGGTAACTAAGGCAGTACCTCGTTCAAGCACGACCCGACTGTCCTGGCTGCGGCTGCGAGACCGCGAGCTTCGGAAAACAAGGTTCAGCGTGCTTGGCGATGGCCCAGGGCATAACTACCCTCCCAGCGATCGTCGGGATAGTGTGTACCTTATTTGCTGACAGGAACCCTCCCGTCCCGCGGAGCACAGCGAAGAGAATGCGGCAACGCCAAATTCAATTGCGGGAGGAAAAGCAAACAAGCCGCATCGGCCAAGGGTCAGCAAGAGCCGACAGAGCAGCAAGTAAGTTAGCAACATGCCCGATCATCATCACCCTCCTAAGCCGGGACCAGTCTGCAGCAACACCACCTGACTGGCCTGCCACGTTGCCTTGCTGGGACCCAACCTTGCTTCTTGCGCCCCGGGTTGCACGCCCCTGGAACGACGACGTTGCTTTTTTTCCCCCCATCATCATATCACCACGCAACCGCGCCAAGAAGCGGCAAGACTTGGTGGAGAATTGATCCCAGAAGATCCAATTGGCCGCCATCGTCGTCGACGCGCAGACCAGCAGGGCACTTGCACATCCCTCGACGTCGGCGTGCCAGGCACAGCGACACGTCTGGGCGATCTGGTTCACAGACGGCTCCTGCCTGGCACTAAAGGCCAGTGCTCACTCCAGAACACTTGGATGTGCGCACGCACTTCCAGGTACTCCGTACGTACTTTGCCTGAATGGGTGTGCCGACTCCTGACACTCTCTGACAGCATTTGCCAGGCTTGCGCCCAATGAAGGGCATGGTTGGCAGCAGCGCCCAATGTAAACTACCTACTTTTGCTGCGCCCGAGTGTCACTTGAGATCTGACCACAAGACTGTCTTGTCACCATGTTGGGTCCGAATCCTCCTGACTTGAATACCGTCCTGTACCGAGCATGGACTAGAGAGCCACGTCTTGCTCATGCCCGTGTACATACGGCTTTCTCACGCCAGGTTTACACAGAGACCGACCCAACCCCCAAAGATCGCCGTCCGTGTCCTCTCCAGCGTCCCGACGCAATGGATCCAAAGATCGGCACGCCGCGACTGCGTTGTGTATGTCGACCAACAACCGCCACGGCGGATCAACGGTGCAATAAAGGTCCGAAGGTGAAGGAGCTTGTCCCATTCAGGACCCACGATGGCCGACCCCACGTCCAAGATAATTCGGTTGTGCGAGCACGGAAGCGAACACAGACCACGGTGCGTTCACCACAAACGACAGACGCAGGGGCCTTCCTGTTGGCAACGGCCATAGATGGCTCGACTGGCTGGCCCTTCCTTACCAACGCAGACGACATCGGCAGAGGCCGCATGGTCCCAACCGACCCAGAGTCTTGGGACAGACTTGCCCTGCGGCCCGCGAATCCACGCGCCCGCGCCCGCCCCCGACTGCCTCTTGCGGATGCGATTGCGACCCGCAGCACCCATTGCCGAAGATCGCCAAAAGTGTCAGGTCCCCATGCTTCGGTGACTGGTTACGGCTTCGGCCTCGTCGCATCGAACAGCAACTCGCGCCCGGATACATAAATTCTTTAGCACGAGCCAGCGGCCCCAAGGTAGGCCAGCGACAATGCACAGCATACAGCATGAATGCCATGCGAATGATGCTGCATGGTGTATTACGGCTGGAAAGTCGCACATTCTCCAACAGAAGACCAGTCAAAGTGTTTCCGCGTCGCGTGATGCCAACAGCACCACAGTTCCCGGCGCAGAGGACGGGATACGGACCTTGGGGGCAGGTGGACAGGCCCAAGTCTCATGCAACACAGCGACGGGCCAGGCAGTTGTTGCAACGGGCCGCAACATCTGGTGCCGCCCGACCTGCTGCGACCGGAACAGTAGGGGGCCCGTGCAGTGGCGACCTGACGAGAGGGCAGGCTGCCACGTCTGCCCTTTTCGAGCTCGACGGGCAGGTCGGCGACCTAGACGCACTCCCGAGCGAGGACCGCCAAAGTGCCTGCGCCCCGTCCATTCTGCCTCAGACAGGGAGCGAGCAAGAGCAACACGAGTACGTATTTGTCACTTGTTGTCTCTTTCCTCGCCCTGCCGGCGTTGGGAGATTCGCTTCCGCCACGGCAGGATGAGTGAGACTAGTGCCTGGCCGGCATGTGGTCTCAACCTGGCAAAACGTCCATCATTCTGCCTGTGTTCGCCGCCTCTCGCCAGCTACGCACGCACGCACGCACGCATGTACGTACCTAGCGCGCTACGGATGTTGCCGAGATGTCTCTTCTGGGTGGCAAGATGCATGGCATCTTTGCAGCCGCATCGGAATTTTCCCACATCGCACCGAGCAGCAACGAGTCGAGGCACACGACGGTCGTTTTGACAGATGAAGAAGACGAGGCAGATGGATCACGTTGCTGGTCTGGCTTGTTGTGGCTGTCCCGTCCCGCCCACAAGGTTCGCGCCAGCCAGCGCCATGCTCCAGGCAACCACTTTTCACCCTGGCACAGAGGCATATCCAACGTTGGGCCAGGGCTGCGTGCACCGTGCAAAGACCACCACAGGCCCGTCGAAGCGACTCTGACGAAGGGTTATGGCCCGGTATCGCAGTGATGCCGTCACATCTAGAGCACGGAACTGCAGAAGCCGTGCTGACTGGTGGTGCACCCCACCAGAGGGTTTTGAAGACAAAAGGCAGGGTGTGCGCCACTGCCGGTGAAGTATGTACTGTCCATGACAGTTGCGGGAACGATATCCTTCCCGCCTCAGGCAGTGGCCTCGGCCATGGCGACCGGACCAGTACGCTCGCGCCCGAGCCTCGCCCTTCGCGACTTGGAGCTCTTGATACCTGCTCCACCCGCGTCTGGCAATGTCAGTCAGTACTGCACTGCTGTAATTGCACTTCGTCATTGTAGGGATGGCGGTTCTTCAGACTGGACCAGGCGATCGGATCTGGGGCGATCGATGTCTCACCATGTGCCAAGTTGTAGTGGCACCCCACCGTCAAACCTGGGAGTCACGGTAAGCCGCCCGCCGACTTGAACGCAAGGGTGTGGTGTGGGCGAGTTGAAGTGCGGAGCAGTACAGAGGACTAAGACCACACAGGAACACCTGGGGAGTCATGCCGATGCATGCAAAGGGTTGCTGATGCCGTCCCCGGCTGTTGGCCAGGACTCTATCATGATGTTGGCGGTGGGCTCGCAATAGAAGCACCAGCACCAGCACCAGCGGACTCTTCGTGCACCGGCACAAGGCCCACTACGCATCTACCTGCTCATGCGTGCCGGCCATGAAGGTCATGGCGTGCGGGCACCGCTGGTTGTGGGTTGGCGACAGCACTCATATCTTGTTGGTTGTGCCCCCGGGCACGGGCCTGAGAAGCGTTCACACGAGGTACTTACTGGAACATGCAGTTGCCACAGTGCTTGAGCGCCCGCTGGTTCATAGTCTTGAGTCTGGACACTGTGGCGCGGAGCCGGAAAGTGAGGTCCGACCGACTCGAGATCTGTGCTACGAGAGCACCGACATGACTTGTGACACCAGACAGGATGCGGGACATGCCTCCGCACAAAGGGCAGGTCGGTGGCGGAAGCTGTGCCACCTGGCTAACTGAAGCGACTGTAGGTACGTAGCACGAGCACTGTCAAAGTCAACAAGTGTCTTGGTCTCGTGGCGGACCGCCCCCAACGACGGATTCAGTATCACGCGGATTCCAGCACCATGGCACGGGGGCCCGTGTCGTGCCGCGCGCCGCCAAGGCCATGCGCATGTCGATGTTGGCCCGCGTCGGCACACGTTCGTACGACGACATGATGACAACCAACAACAGGCAAGACGGACTCGAGGCGACTTCAGTCAGGTCCACTCTGCCTTGGGGCGTCCCGCCCGAAACGACATTGAGCGCCACCAACCAACAAACTGGCTGCGTATCAAACAAGACAGGACCTAGTGTGGACGAGGCCGCAGACTACATCGAGGTGACGCTGTGCTGGCAACGATGAGTGCTTGTTGCACAGCCGACGTGCTCCCTCCGTACGGAACGGTCGAATCAAACGCCTGCCTGGTTTCCTGCTCGCTTGCTCGCTCGTTTGCTTGGAAGCAACCAGACGACGAGTGAGTATACATACTTTGTACGTACAGACTTCGTTATGTAGGTACTAACCTACATATATACATATATACATACATGTGACAAGACACAGCACAGGACTGTACCTGCGTGCGCTATGCGGGTTCACTCACGGCTGTGATGCCGCTTCCGCGCACGCCAGCCAGCCAGCCAGCCATGCACCGCCGGCCAAGCTCTTTGCTTTGCCGCGCCTCATTCACAGCCTACACCGGGTCAGAGTGCCCACTCGCAGCATCCCAACTCGATTTTCCATCTACTACTAGTGCTTTGCGGCCCTTGTTGCCGCTTGTTTGCTCCTAGGTAGTTTTCCTTCTTTCCTTTTCAATCTTGCGGGCGGGCGGGCGCCAGGCCATACGCCCTCTCACGCTATTGAATGTCTGCCCAGCGCCTTTTTTTTCCCCCACATTGAGTCGTGCTTTCCCTTCGCCGTGGTTGCTTTTTCCTTTTGGGGGGGGGGAGGGGAGGGGGGGTTCGCCACTTCGTCGAGGCGCGCCGCCGGGGCCCAATATACTGTATGTATGTCACATACTACATACGCACGTGTGCTCCCTGGGCGGCGCCTTTTTTATTTTATTTTTACGCATCGAATAATTCCTTTCTTCCGCCTTTTTCGTACAAGAGTACTAACTAACTAGTTAGTGGCAAGTACTAAACTTGCTACGCACCCATGGGCATGGGGCGGGCCGTCTCGTCTCAGCAACACGAAGCAGGTACTGTACTGTACCTACCGCGAAGAAAAGAAAAAGAAAAACGCAGCCGCCGCGCTATGTATGCGAACGCGGGCGGAGGCGGTGCCGGGGGGGGGGGGGGATATAAAACACGCAAAAAAAGCTCTCGCGAGGAAGAAGATGGACAGGGCAAGCCTCGGCGCTTATGGCAAACCAGAAAGCCCAGCTTGTACTGTATGTACTTCGTTCATATGCGTGTATGTGCGTGTATGTGTGTGTGTGTGTGTATGGGGCCGCGACGATGATGATGGTGCGCTCTCTCTCTCTCCCCCCTCCCCCTCCGTTCTCCCGTCTACTCTCTCCTATCCCAGGGCATCCCCATGGCCACCTGTCTGGCGCCGCACCGCATGTATGTACGTACGTTCGTATGTACGTAGTATGTACGTAGCAGTAGGTAGGTACCTAATAAGTATGTCATGGCCTGCCCTGCACTGCCCGCCGCCCTGTCCTCCCCGCTCACTTGCCGCCCACCTCGTCGTTTCCTTTGACCACCACCCCCGCCATCCATTCATCCATGTACCTGCAGCTTTCCCGCAGGACGGGCGGGCGGGCGAGCGTCGCTTCAAGGGGGGGGGGGGGCCAAAATCGACAGAGGGGGGAGAGCCCGACTGGCGTCGAGATAGCAATGTGTGTGTGTGTTTGTGTATATACTCTCTGGAACCATATACGTTGGTGTCGCACGGTCAACGAACCGGAAAGACAGAGAAAGAAGAAGACATGAGAAAAGGGGCGTGCCCTGCTGGGGAGAGAGCATGACGGCGGGTAATAACAAGCCTGTGCCAGCACGACTTACAAGACTCAGCTGCCGTAGTCATTTGCCGTCGTCACCCTCGTCGTATGCATGTACAGGACATACACGCACGTGTCCGACCAAATGGCCAGCCGTCCGGGGCATTGCATTCAGGGCAGTGCTTGAGAACGTCCATCGTCGTCAAGGGGTTGACGATTCATCAACGTGGAAGGGCATGACACCACCAGCGGAAGTGAGGGGGCGGGCGGGCGGGCGGCCGCGGACAAGACCCGTCTGTGAAGTAGATTCTTATGTTCATTTGTGTTCGTGGGAAGCAGCACTCGCTCGAGCCATATCGAGCTTCCTGCGAGTCGCTGCCCTCGTCAATCAGCCCGTTTCTGTACAGACCGCACTTGGAAAGCTCTCAGTCAGTCATGAGCTGACTCCCAATATATCCAACATATATGCCCATTTCCCCGCCGTTCCGCCTCAATGCCGCATCCCTTGATCAAATCGTGTCAGTTTCTCCTGGAGAGGCGTAGCTGCTCACTTCCAGGGGTCCAAAGAATGAAAAACGCCCGCCAGGCGATGCACGTCCGTCTAAAAATCAAACTCTGGGCGGAAGACGTCCGGATCGACGCCCGCCACCGTCTTCTCGGCCAGGTCCCTGCGGCCCATCTGCGTGAAGACGCGCCGCAGGGTGTCGTACAGCGTGCTGCTTCGGTTCTGGGCCGACATGCGGTCGAGCGCCTCGTCCACCTGCGGCGCGGCGCCGTCGCCCAGTATCTCGTAGGCCTTTGTGCGGCCCGACTTCTCGATCGACTTGTGCATCTCGAGGGCCGCCAGGAAGTGACACGCCGCCTCCTGGTGGCAGTTGATGTTGATGCAGCTGACGCCCAGGTTGTAGCGCGCGCGGACAAAGTTGGGCGACAGCGACAGCGCCTGCTCGTAGGCCGCGATGGCCTCCTCGGACCGCCCGCTGTTGGCGAGCGTGGCGCCAAGCCTGTTCCAGAGGAGATGGACCTGCTCCTGTTGATTTGAAGTGCCCAGCTCCGACGAGTGCAGCGCCGACTGGAAGCAGTCGACGGCCTTGTCGTACTCTTCGGCGCCGTAGAAGAGCACGCCGAGGCCGACCTGAACGTCTGGGTCCATGTGCTCACCATCCGGGCTAAGTTGCGCCGCCTTGATGAACAGGTCCGTCACCTTGTCGTGGAGGAGCTGCCGGTCCGTGAAGCCCAGGTCGGACGCAGGCGAGAGGTCCTTGGGGTCCAGGATGTTGGAGTACTTGACCGACAGCCACCGCTCCAGCGTCCGGTACGCGGTGCTGTCGTAGCCCTCATTGGTGTATGATACCGCCAGGCCCATGAGGGCATCGAGGTTGTTGGGGTCGTGCTTGAGTGCCTGCTCCATGGCCCTGATGGCGGCCGTCTCCTTTTCGTTCTGGGCCTGAGCCTGCCCGAGATATACCCAGGCCTCGACGTGATCGGGATGCTGTTGCACAGCTGCCTCAAAGGCCAACGCCGCCAGGGACAGGTTACCTCCCTCCTTCATGACGCGCACGCCCTCTTCAAAGGCGTTCTTCTGATCACGGAAAATATTCTCCTCCTCAAACATGTACTTCTCGACGACGGGATCGCCGAATCGACCCCAGTCTCCGAGACCCTGAAAGTCGGGCATGGCGCTGGTGTCCCAGTCGTTGTCGAACTGGTCGAAAAGTTGGTCTTCGTTGACCATGGACCTGGCAGCAGCAGTCTCAGCCTGAATTCCCTTCCAGATAGATTCGAAGTCACCGAACTCATTCGTTTCCGACTGCATGGCCTTGTCCATCTCGTCGAGCTCGCGCTCAGCGGCATTGGCCTCCTCCTGCTCCTTGAGCTTCTCGGCAGCTTCCTTATCCTGTAACTCAAGCTGGGCAAACTGCTCCTCCCACTTGCTGTCGTCAAGCTCAACCAGCTTACCCTTGCCCTTGCCTTCCGGCTGCTGCTGCTGCTGCTGCAAGGGTTGATGGTTCTGATACATGGGCTGGAACATGCCCTGGCCGTAGCCCATGCTGCGGTTCATCATGCCCACTCCCATCATGGGGCGCTGGGACATTTGGCCGGGCATGTTGCTCATGTTGCCCTGCATGGGACTGGACCTGGCCGACGAGGCTTGGCCGTTGAGTTGGCTGAAGCGGGCGAACTCGTCGGGGCTGAAGTGGGCGCCGGGGGGCGGCTTGAAGGCCGACTCCATGCCGGGCTGGTTGTTGAAGTCGTGCGCCCACGAGGGGGACGCCGAGCTGGCACGCATGGGCGCGTGCTGGGCTGGGCTGAGCGGAGCAGGGCCGGCTTGCATGGGGAAGTCCTGCTGTAAGCTCGGGGCGCCGTTGAGGAAGCCGTTCATCATCTGCGGGCACCGGGGTCAGCAAGGGCACTTGAGCAAAGGGAAAAGGCCAGCAGGGGAGCGGGAGAGACGGACCTCATCTTGCGGGGCGTTGGACTGGTGGCTGCGGAAGCCATTTAGCTGGCCACCGGGCCCTCTGCCGACGAGGCGGTCGCGCTGCAGCGTCTTGTCATCCTGGACGTGCTTCTGGAACTGGCTCAACGGGTTCCCGGCTGTAGAGCATTCCGCCCCTCCCATGAACGACATGTCTAGTCTCGGGCGCAGGGACGTGGCGTCCCTGGAGCTTGGGGGGGACGTGAAAGAAGAGGAGAAAGAGAGAGCAGCGAAAGCGATGGTCGGGGACGTCCGCGGTGGCGTTGGAATGAGAGATGGACGGAGGAGGAGGAGGAGGAGAATGTGAAGAATGGACGAGAGGGAAGGGGAAAAGAAAAATTCGACTGCTGCCCGACTGTCGAGACGATGTGCGGGCGTGCGGGCGGGTTTGGAGAAATGTGGTTTGTAAGGACGTCACCCGAGGCGTCGGCGTTGCTCGTGGTGGTCGTGGTGGTGGTCGTGGCGGCGGCGGCGGCGGTAGCGGTTCGGTCTGGTCTGGGTCGGGTGGTTCTGTGGGGGGAGGGAAGTGCCGAGGCAGGCTCCGTGGCGGCCGCTCCTGACTTCCAGCGGACTCTCAGCAGCAGCAGCAGCAGCAGCAAGGGCGTAGCGTGCAGAGCGCAGGGCTGCCCAAGGAAATCCTCCGGCCCCGGCCTAACCGCCCCCAGCGCCTTGATTGCTCCGCCCGAGGCACGCCCACGTGACTGCGGGGTGTTCGCCGTTGACCGAGACCCGCGGGGCCATATGCCATCATCATGTCAGCCCAATTCCGTGCGGGTCGGCAGGCAGGTCAGCCACGAGTGCGCGCAAGCCACACCGCATCCGCCACCCGCCGGCGAGCCACATGCTGCTGCTCCACCTTTGCAGTCCAGTATCGACTGTACCTTATCGATAGCGGCGCAGACAGGCTGGTTCCTCACTTTTTTTTCTCTCCCACGCCTGGTCGACGACGCCGACGCCGACGTCTCGCGCCGACAGACACAAGTTCATCGCAATCGCAACAGAGCTCCGCGCGAAACAAACACAATGCTTCGCCAAGTGTACGCACCTCCTTCCACTCCCCCTTGATGCCATTGATCATGTGGTTTTTCTTGTCCCCTTTCCCCCCTCCTCGTACTGACACTTGTGTGTAGCAAACCTCGCAACGCCCGCTCCAAGCGGGCCCTCGAGAAGCGCGAGCCCAAGGCCATCGAGAACCCCAAGACGTGCCTCTTCCTACGCGGCTCCTCGTGCTCGCAGGTGGTGCAGGACGCGCTCAACGACCTGCACGCGCTGCGCCTCCCGCTGGCCAAGAAGTTCACCAAGAAGAACCCCATCCACCCCTTCGAGGACGCCTCGTCGCTCGAGTTCTTCTCCGAGAAGAACGACGCCAGCCTGCTCGTCTTTGGCAGCACGCAGAAGAAGCGGCCCCACGCCATCACCTTTGTCCGCACCTTTGGCCACAAGGTGCTCGACATGCTCGAGACGTACCTCGACCCGGACTCGTTCCGCGCCATGGCCCAGTTCAAGAACAAGAAGTTCGCCGTCGGCCTGCGGCCCATGCTGCTCTTCGCCGGCGCAGCGTTCGAGAGCCCCGTCGCCAACGAGTATACCCTCGCCAAGAGCATGCTGCTCGACTTCTTCCGCGGCGAGCCCTCGGACAAGATCGACGTCGAGGGCCTGCAGTACATTGTCTCCGTCACCGCCGAGGACGAGGTTGCTGCTGGCGGCGACGGCAGTGGCAGTGGCAGCGGCAAGCCCGCCATCCACCTGCGCGTCTACCTCATCCGCACCAAGCGCAGCGGCCAGAAGCTCCCGCGCGTCGAGGTCGAGGAGATTGGCCCGCGCATGGACCTGCGCGTCGGCCGCGTCCAGGAGGCCGACGAGTCCATGCTCAAGGAGGCCATGCGCAAGCCCCGCGGCACCGAGGAGAAGACGAAGAAAAACGTCACCACCGACTCCATGGGCGACAAACTGGGACGCGTCCACCTCGGCCGCCAGGACCTGAGCCAGCTCCAGCTCCGAAAGATGAAGGGCCTGAAGCGGTCAAGAGGCGACGACGACGAGCCCCGCGAGGACGTCGTCGAGGAGGACCCCAAGAGGGCCAAGCACTAAGACGAGGAAATGCGGGCCATCGCTTTCTTGGGATTTTGGAGTTGTGGCGTTTCTGGGAGGCCAATATCACGTTCATACGTCATCTGCATCTGCGGGAGTTTAAAAGACACACACATATATGTACTCTCGAGCTCTTTGCTGGGGGCACCACCCAGCTCTCAAGTTCCTCGTGATGTCCTATTCCGTGCTCGGGGCCATTGGTCCTGAAGTGGTCCGGCAACTTTTGCAAGCCCATTTGTCTTCTTAGTGCTATTCCGCCAATCTCATGTTCATCGCACGGAGCACGAATACCGACCATCGGCACCCCAATCGTAAGATGAAAATCGCATTGAAGTTCCATCATGGTTGTCCCATTTCCTGGCGCCAATCGCTGAGGTCTCAATTCAAACCCAAAACGGGTAGCCAACAACGCCGGTCACGAATATCCCAAAATAAAAGACTTTCTGGAGTTCATCACCGTGTAAAGATGATGTCTCCTTCCAACCGACCCCAGGCCTCAGTCGAGCGGTGCCGCGGTAAGGCCAAAGTCCCCCACGACAGACAGCGAGGGGCTCGTCTGGGCGGCCGTCGCTGGGTTGGTCAACTTGGTCAGCAGCTCAATGTGGCTCATCATGGTCTCGACGAAGCCCTTGCCCGCTTGAGGCTGCTCCTCGCACTCGGCTCCCCATACGTCGGGTGGGATCGCGCTGCCCTCCCAGTGAGCAATCCGCACAGGCCATTCGAGGTGCCGCCACCACGAGGAGCCCGACTCGAACAGGCTGACGAGGCCCATGACTTCTCGGAGCGCGACGTCGCCGAGCCACCACACGTTGTCCATGCGCTTGAGGAGCGCAAAGAAGCAGGCCAGGATGGCGAGGGCGCGGGGCCGCTTTTCCTCGACGAGCTCGACGAAGCGGCGGGAGACGCTGGCGGGGAAGGCCAGCGTCGCGGGTGCGTACTTGTTCTTGTGGGCCCAATTGAGGACGCTGACGGCGTGCGAGTAGGCCTGGCTAGTTGCCGTGATTTGGAATCGATTTTCCGTGGCGAGTTCATCGTCCAGCCCATCGAGAAGATGGCCAAAAAAGGACTTTGGTCCGCGAGGATTGAGGTCGAGCTGGAAGCTGGGCTGGGAGTCGATGACAGCCTTGACAACCTCGCTGTTCCTGATCCACTGCCAAGAGGACGCAACAATCGTCTTTACGCCTTGAAAGGCGTGGAACCAAGGCATAGGCAGGGTGTAGCGGGTGTTTGGTTCTGTGGCGTCGCCGTCGCCGTCGTCCTTGGCGAATATACGAGAAGCGGTGGATTGGAAGGCGATGAGGGTGGCCGTGAGGAAGAGCGCTTCTGCATTGTCTGCCGTGATGCCGCGCTCGAGCGAAGAGCAGTACTCTGCAAGGGTGGACGCGGCGTAGGCATGCGACGCCCGAATGAGAGCCTTGTCGTTGGGGTTTTGCGTGCGAAGGTGCAAGGCGGCGACGGACAGGACAGCGTCCATGAGGTAATCCTTTCCCTGGAAGGCTATCTGCGGGACAGCGCGTTGCCAGACGTCCTCGTTGGTGGGCTGCTGAGTGGTGAAGAGGGTGCTGGCGGTATTGGTAGTGAAGTGGTGCAGCAGACGGAGCTCGAGGAACCTGTCGACGTGCCGAGGCGACGGGGATACGACGGCGACGTCTGCCAGGGGTATCGCAGGCGTGGCAGGGACAAATTTGGGAGATTGCTGCGGCGACAGCGGCTTGGGAGCGGCGGCAGGCGTCGCGGATGTGGACGAGGGCGACATGGCAGACCTGTCATCGGCAGCCGGGGTGAGGGCGGCCAGGTCGTCGGGCGGCGCGCGACTGTCAAAGTCGCACGACACGCCGTGCTTGACGCAATTGCCGCATCGCGGGTGCACTTCATCGCACTGCGTTCGGGTCGTCAGCGTCGGCGCGACTTCAAGGGACGGTGGACGAGCGCATCCGTTGTTGTCCGCGATGCCTCATCACATGTCAGGATGGGGTCGCGGGAAGGGGTGTCGTGGACGACTCCGCACGGCACGGAAAGCCTCACCTTGATCTTGCGGTGCTTGCACCTGCGACACCCGGCGCGAGACTTCTTGTGCGAGCGTCGGGGCGGCATCACGGCCGGGCGCGCGGCGACTGAGGATGTGCTGGATCACAGTGAAGGGCGAGGCTGGCTGTTGAGCAACTTGAAGGCATGACTGGCCGATGAGGCTGCCCCAGGGTCCCACGAAGAGGCGCCGTTTTACGAATACGAGGGGCGCTGTGGATTCGACGGGGAGAGAACTTGTAAGCGGCGGCGGCGGCGGCGAGAGGATGAATGAACGAGCAGGGCTGGGCAGTCGCGATACAAAGCAGCGGGAGGGAGAGGGGGAGAGAGAGAGAGAAAGAAGCCGGGCGGGCGTTGTGCGATGACGGCGCCGCTGTGAGCCGTGTTTGAGCTGCTGGTTGATGAGGCGGTTGTGAAGGAGGAGCGGTTGGAGGCGTGGGCGTCTTTTCGGCTTGAAGCCTGAAGAGTGGGTTCCAGACGGGTTCCATGGAGCCGGGAGTCTGCGTGTTAACTCACCTCCATAGTGCTACCTACCAGCACTGCCACATCTGGGGCAAGACGTATGGAGCCCACTCCAGTGGCCGGAATGTCGATTGGCGGCGCTGTGGTTGGCGGGCTGCGCGGCGCCTCAGGGCCTGGCGAGGGGTCTTCGGAGCTCCAGGTGGGCTGGCCAGGCTGTAAACGCGGCCAGTGTGGCGCTGCGGGGAGGAAACGCGGCAGGTAGTATGGACCTTAACAGTACTACGGAGCCCTCAGCATTGTCCCAAGTTCCAGCAATAGTGCCTAGTAGCTGCAGGAATGGGATCCAGCGAGGAAGTAGGTGCTTTGGGCGCTACAAGACGGGTGCTATGCTACCTGGGAGGGAAACGGTACACTCGTATTTCCATGATAAGAAGCCCCCTCCTTGGTTTGCCTGCCCACGGAACCCGCGGGTCCTTGGGTTTGTCCGACACCTGCCCGTCGCGGGTGGCAGGCGGAAGGGCATTGGAGCCGACGGGGGGAGCAGAAGCCGGCTGGCATCCATGCGCGCCGACCAGCATGTACCAAGTAATGAAGTTGCTGGTGCAGGTTGGCATCGAAGGGCAGTTGTGGATGCTGTCGCCGCCTCATCGCATCAGCGGCACAATACCCGTTGTCATCGGGGACCAGCCACCTGGAGACGGCCAGCACGGTAAGGCTGCACTGCTGCTACCGCGAGCACTCCACCGCAGCAGTAACGGCTTCGCTGCCCCAGAGCCGTCGTCGTGGTCGTCGCGACTTGCTTCCCGTGTCGCATGCAGGTGCGTGCGTGCGTGCAGCTGCACGCCGCTGGACATTGTGGACAAGGAAGAGATCGAGGTTTCTTTCCCCAGCTCGCGCACGGTCCGATCCTGCTGCTTACCCCTCCTGTTCCATCTGGGCAGCTCCCCGAGCACGCAAAGCACGTACATGACTGCCTCGTACATGTATGTACTACGCACGTACGGGGTGACGAGGCACAGGGCTCGGGGCTGGATTCCCGACAGCGGCCATATCCGAGCCCGCCATTCCCGCGATGCAACCTCTGTCGCACCATTTCCGAGCTACCTCAACGGGGGTGGGCGGGCGCGCGGGGCTTCGGTAGGTGGACATTTCCGGTGAAGGTGGGTGCTGGCAGCACACCCGCAACGGTGACGATGCCTTGGATGCCCCGCTACCTACTTGACGCTGCAGTACAAGGATGTTGGCGCCCGAGATCCGCAGCCGAGAATCGACATCTGTCCGTTAATGACAGACAGCACTGATGAGCGCTGCAGATTGAAGGATGCGCTGATGAGCCGCTGCTGCCCGCCGAGAGATGCCCCTCCAGGTCCCTGAGGTGCCTAAGTTGGTACCTTTCAACAGGTTCCAGCACACGAGACCCCAGATGCCGGGCACCGTTGCCTCGGAAGGCTACACTGGGCACTTGGGTTGTACCACGCTCTGGGGGAGGGTGCTGCACAGAATATCGGCATTGCGTAATATGTACTCCGCAGATGCGCGCCGGGTGACCCGTCAACTCTGGAACGGACGGGCGTTGAATGACGCCCATGATATTGTAAGCCACCTCGACTGCGTTGGCGATGCGCCGTGACAATCCATGGCCACGGGCTCAATGGGGAATGGCGCAACGCTTGACCGACATCCATGGATGAGGGGTGGATGCGCACGCACACGCACCTCAGCATCCTGTCAAACCCACAGTGGCTTGTTGGGTTCAGCGGCCCAGCGAGGCAAGGCACCCGACCGCGGGAACGGGCTCCGGACAGCGGGCTACGGTGCCTAACAAAGGGCCTCCAGCGCTCCAGGGATGGATGGATGGACGGGATGTCGAGGTGGGCTGCGCTGCTCTTGCACAGTGGAGTGCAGTGCGGTGCAGCACTGATGCTAATAAGGTTCCCCACCACCACCACGCTGCCTTGTGTGCCGCATCGCATCGCACTGCCCGCATGCCGGCCGGCCGCACCGCACCGCAACGCAACGATTGCTCAGCACGGAAGGCGTCGAGAAGACCGTCGAAGGCCATGACCTAATCGATTCCCACCCTCGCCCTCCACCGGCCCGCTGCAAAGAGGGCGGTGTGTCGCACTTTTGTCACGCGGACCGTACGAAGTAGGCGGCGCCGACACTCCTCTTCCTCTGCGTGTACGTATGTGTGTCTCTCCCTGTGCTGTATTGTAAATGCATTTCCCATCGTCCGTCCCCCCTGTCGCGTCTGACTGACTGACTGGTCTGGTTCGGATCCGGGGAGAGCAACGGAAAAGAAGGCGGCGTGTAGTTACAGTACATACGTAGTGCGGCGCGGGGTGTTGTTGGGTTGGGTTGGATTGGTAATGATGCGCGCGCGACGGTCGGTTGTCGCACAGCTGCTACCAAGTATTTATTACCAAGTGCCTTCTCCAAGGTATAATAGTCAAGGTACCTAAGGTACTTACCTGTACTGTACTATACTGTACTACATACCTGCCCAGTGCGTCTTTGTCGACTTTTGTCGCAACCGGCGCCCCGTCCCGAACAGCAAAAAACTCTCTGGATGACACCATTTCCTGCCATTGTGACGAGAACCCCTCTGGCTCTTTTTGATTGACTCGCTACGTAGTGGGTGCTCGGCAGCTGCAACCTCTTCTGTTTTTTTTTCTTTAAAGTGGGCATCCATCGCCTATTCTAGCGCATCGCGGATCCCTTCCAAGCGTTTTCTACAGCGCCGCGCCCCAGCCCTGGTCTTGGTCTTCCCATCTCCACATCGCACACGCATTGGCGACGCGAAGACAAGGAAGGTCCCGTCTCCTCCTCCTACCTGCCTGATCCCGGGAAACCCCCTCTACTATTACGAAGTAGAGCCCTCTGGGGAAAATATCAATATCTACTACTCTCGTCCCCCTCCTTCTTCTCGCCCGTCTTCTCCTCTCCTCTCCAATTTCCTCATTGCTCGTCGCTCCCGCAACCCCCATCCCTCGACCGGATCATCGCTCGCTCGGTTCCGCTGATCGACGCCATCGACGACCCCCTCCATCCGGCTTTTCGCCCGGGGACCTGCAGCCAATACCACCACCTCGTCTACCACCGCCACCACCGCGCAGCCGCACGTCCCGCGCCCAACGAGGAAGCTCTTCCAGCTCCCTTCTTATACCATACAAACCACCTCCAAAGAACCAGCGAGCGTCGTCGCAACAGCAGCAGGAACAGCAGGACCAGCGCCAGCACCAACACCTGCCCATCATGTCGCCGCCCATCGCCACCGACAACCCCGTCAGCACCCCGCCGCGCCCCCCGACCCCGGTCCACGGCTTCGGCACCCTCGCCGTCCACGCCGGCTCCCCTCACGACCCCGCGACCGGTGCCGTCATTGAGCCCATCTCGCTTTCCACCACCTTTGCCCAGACCGCCGTCGGCAAGCCCGTCGGTGACTACGAGTACTCGCGCTCTTCCAACCCCAACCGCACCAACTTCGAAGCCGCCGTCGCCGCTCTCGAGCACGCCCGCTACGCCCTCGCCTTCTCCAGCGGCAGCGCCACCACCGCAAACATCCTCCAGAGCCTGGCTGCCGGCAGCCACGTCATCTCCGTCTCCGACGTCTACGGCGGCACCCACCGCTACTTCACCCAGGTCGCCAAGGCCCACGGCGTCAAGGTCACCTTTACCCCCGAGATCGAGGTGGACATCAGCGAGCACATCACCGACCAGACCCGCCTCATCTGGATCGAGTCGCCCTCCAACCCCACCCTGCGTCTCGTCGACATCCGCGCCGTCGTGTCCGAGGCGCACAAGCACGGCATCCTCGTCGTCGTCGACAACACCTTCCTCTCCCCCTACGTCCAGAACCCTCTCGACCTCGGCGCCGACATTGTCGTCCACTCCGTCACAAAGTACATCAATGGCCACAGCGACGTCGTCATGGGCGTCGCCGCCTTCAACAGCGACGACCTCAAGGCCCGCCTGAGCTTCCTCCAAAACGCCATTGGCGCCGTCCCCTCGGCCTTTGACGCCTGGCTTGCCCACCGTGGCCTCAAGACGCTGCACCTGCGCGCCCGCGCCGCCTCTCAAAACGCGACCACGGTCGGCCACGCCCTCGAGGCCTCGCCCCACGTCATCGCCGTCAACTATCCCGGCCTCGACTCCCACCCCCACCGCCACATCGCCAAAAAGCAGCACCGCGACGGCATGGGCGGCGGCATGCTGTCCTTCCGCATCCGTGGCGGCCACGCCGCTGCCGAGCGCTTCTGCCAGCTCACCAAGATCTTCACCTTGGCAGAGAGTTTGGGCGGCGTTGAGTCCCTCGTCGAGCTTCCCAGCAGCATGACCCACGCCGGCATCCCCCGCGACCAGCGCGAGGCCGTCGGCGTCTTCGATGACCTCGTGCGCCTGAGCTGCGGCGTCGAGGAGGCCGAGGACCTCAAGAACGACGTGCTTCAGGCCCTCGAGAAGGCCGTCAAGGGCCCCGCCGCCAATGGCGTCGCCAACGGCGTCAACGGCCAATAGGCGCTGGCACAGGCATTTGTCTTTTCTTGTTTGCTCTCTCCAAAAAAAAAAATCATCAATCATGCCAGTGCCTCGACAAAATATCTAGAGGTTTAGAGGACAGGACGAAAGGGGCCCCGACGAGCCGTGGCGGCGAGTCGAATCGTGTGGCAAGGCCACGATGAGCTGTCGAACGGCTTCCCTCAGTCGCAGCGAAGTGGCGTTATCTTTGGGTTGTCACACGGCCCTCTCCACTGGCGGTGGGGGCATTAATGGGATCTCAGTTCAAAGAGAAGCTCGGTGCATGCACGCAGCGAAATCTGATTATAGGTACGGGATAGGAATGCATCTTCCAAGGACGAGCCATGTATGCTCTCTTATATACAAGCAGAGACGCAAGCCGATCCGATCCGAGTGTGGGGGAGGGGTATATTAGCTGCATCAATAAAAGAGACCAAAGTGGGAGAAAACGCGTTACAGAAATGGAGAAAACGCCCGCTTGCCATGATCATTGACCATCCTATGCCTCGTCCCTTGCTTCCTTGTATACAAGGGACGAAAGCCATGCGTGGTAGAAATAAGCATGTGCCGCCTCGATTCATGCCGCGTCCTGCTGCTCCGCATCTTCTGCGGACGGGAGGTGGATAATGAGGTTGTCGGAATACTCGTTGGCCACACCGTTGACGGTGGTCCACTCACCCCTACGGCGGTGAATCTCGTTCATGCCGCGACAGGCAGTCTCGGCGATGTAGTGCAGCTCGTCGAGCGTGTTCTGATTGCAGTTTGCGAATACGCCGTCGATGCTCTTGTGCCACTGCGACGTCGGGTTGGCGACGGCCATCTGGTAGGCGTTGACGTCGTAGTCTTCGATGCGGAGGGGGGTTCGGGCCGGGGCGTGTGCGGGCGGCGCCGGTTGTCTGCTCTGGTCGCTGTGGTGTTCCTGGTGCCGTTGTCGTTGCTCTTGTTGGCCATCATGTTGTTGTTGTTGGTTTTGTTGTAGTGTGTGATTCTGCTGCTGCTGCTGCGGCGGCGGCGGCGGCGGCGGGTTTTGTTGACGTGCTTGTTGTAGGTCATGTTCAGCTGTCTGGGACGCAGGAGAAGATCGCGGCTGCGGGGCGATGAAGCGGTCGTCGGCGGGGTCCCGAGGCAGGTACTCGACGGGGTCGCCGGACGAGGGGTCGTTGGGCTGGGGCACGCCCAAGACGACCTCGACGAAGCGCTGGGAGAGGCCGCGGCCAAGGCCGCAGGGGTCGACGAGGTCAAAGTCCGAGCTGAAGGCGCCGTCCTCGCGGAGGTAGTGGTCGTAGGCGAGGAAGCTCGCGCGGCAGAGGCGCAGGCGCGGAGCGGCACAGCGGACGGCCATGGCGAGCCACTGGCCGTCGTCGGGGGCCCGCAGGTTGGGGAGGCCGACCCAGAGGACCTTTTTGGAGTCGGCGTTCCAGTCGCGGGCCTGCTCGGCCTTGAGGTAGACCTCGTTCAGGTAGAGCTCCTCGAGGGTGTCGCCCAGCTCCTCCATCATCTTGACGAGGATCTCGGGAAGCATCTCGACGCGCTTGAGCTCGAGGCAGGCGAGGTGGGCGAGGTAGACGCGTGGGGCGGGGAGGGAGCGGGCGCGCCACTCGTCGGGGGTCAACTGCCAGAAGCGCGTCTGCTTGAGGCCTCGCGGGGGCTTGTCCTCGTGGTCCATGCCGATAAGGCAGAGCGACTCGAGCAGGCCGGCGTTCTCGATGAGGTTCCAGAGGCAGGCGCCGAACCAGCCGACGCGGGGGGGCTCGTTCTCGTGGCGGCGCAAGGTGAGGACGAGGTGCTTGAGGGCGGCAACGACGCCCATGATATTCATGACGTCGCTGGGGTTCATCCACAGGTGGCAGATGGCCACGTCGGTTACGTTCTCGAGGACGAGCGTCTCGAGATCGGCCGAGTCCTCCTCGGGCCGGTTGGCAAACGCCTTGAGCGTGTTGGCGAGGATCATGGTGGCGGCGTTGACATGCCGCCCCACGAGCTGGAAGGGGAGGTTAAGGCGCAGCCGGTCGACGTCGCGGCAGTTGAAGAGCATCGTCTCGAGCGCGTCCAGGTACTCGGTCTCGGTGAAGGAGGCGTCGTTGAGGCAGTACTTGCGCTGCATGGTCTGGCAAAAGTCCGTCATGGACGGGACGCGGGCGAAGACGGCCTCGAGGAACTCGACTTCCACTGAGGTAGGTAGAAAGTCAGTCGGCCGAACCCACCGGTGGATAGACAGAAAGAATGGTAGAGGAACTCACTGTCATCTCGAAGCACCATGAGGTCGACGTAGAGGCTCTTGCAGTGGTAGCCAATGGTCTGCAAGGCGTCGGCCTGCGGCCTGCGGAAGCCACTCAGCCTGCTGAGGCGCGAGAAGTCCAGGCCGAGGGTGCGGCATGCGTAGGGCTTGAGGGTGCGGTCGAAGACGCGGCACACGAGGCGCAGCTCGAGCACTTCATTCTTGGATTCTCCGGTGAGGCACTTGAGCAGGATGGCGTCTACCAGCTCGCGCGGGAGCCGGTCCATGATGACGGCGCAGGATGATGTGGCCGTCGTCCTAGGTACCCGTGCTCGTCATTGATGGATGGGACGATTTGTTTTTGCCGCGCAGTCTCCCCTTGGCCACGACGATAAGACGCCTCGAGACGGGATATTAACTGGTGTGCGGTATAGGCAGCGCTGTCTGGGAGTCTGGCGGTTGATGTTTGCGGAGGTGGGGTTTGCTTGCTGCTCGTGTGGGTGATAGTGGTGGTGGTGGTGGTGACATCTCCTGAGCCGCTTGTTAGTAGTACTTCGTGGTTCACACTACGAAGCACTAGCGGTTCTCGCAGTGGCTGCCCCTCGCCGATAAGATAGCGGTCGGTCTTCAGGGTCCTCGCCGGCGTGGCGATCCCGCTTACCCTATATTAAATTAGTACTTTACCCCACCACCAGAGATGGATCGATCAAACAACACTTGCGATCTATGTAGAGGCCAGTAAGGCAAGTAAGTAGCCAGCTTAATGTGCCACCCGCGGCGACAAATTACATGTCCAATAGGAGCTCGGTGATGTACCCGTATTTATGTCTCGGGGAGCATCGGGCTGACCCGTTCTTTTGCACATGAGCATGCATCGTGGCTCTCAACCGATATAGTCACGGAATCCAGCGTCGACAGCGCTCAAGACCGTCGTCCAGAAGAACGAGCATGGCTTGGAACACGAGGCCCGCACAAGCGCGACACGCTACCGCTGCCCTCCTCTCAGGTGACGACTCTGGAATGCCTATCTTCATCAAGAGGATGGCCAAAGAAAATGTTGTCTTGAATTGTCGTGGTGTCCACTTAGGGAGACTGAGCTACGAGCGAACCATCTGTGGCGTAGAGAGTCTTCACATTAGGCCCCCCTGTGCCTAGGGCTTGACTCTTGAGCTTGCGGTTCTCTTCTGCGGAGGCCAGCTTGTTCTGTCGAACAACTTGTAGGGCGGCTACAAGTATTTCTGGTCTCTGACGCTCAACATCTGCCTGCTTTGCCTTTGTTATGACATATTTCCTGGAGAGAGTGCCGTGGTCCACACCAGCTTGGCCACAGTCATTGCGACACGATGCGTGTCGATGTATAGCATGCACGCTCTTGCAGGGCTGGTAGAGGACCTAGTCGATGATACCTATAGTGTGTTAGAAAGGGCTGGCGTACCTGCTACTCCTCAATTATGAAACCGTCGACGTCATTGTACCTTCTGCAGCGGCGACGGCCGTGTTTGGGACACGCAGGGCTTTCGATACACTAAGGAGATGAGCGTGGCTTGGATCAGCAATGGATCATGCTGGCTGTGATCCGTTAAACGGCAAATCGCTTAGATGAGCAACAAGCTGTGACGAGTTTGGAACTGCTGCTGCCTTACTGTGGCCTGACTTTTGGTCACCTTGCGAAAGCGACTAGCTATTCGTGCGCAGAGGCTGTATACTCTGTGGATGACGACGAGGATGAGGCTCAGATGGTGAAGAAGTGGCCAGGGCAGCACACTGTTCGTCGCCTACAGCAGGCTGACATTGTCGTAGACCTCCTTGAAACCATGCACGGCGTGCATTCTCGAATCTACAATTGATGAACAGAATATGTAAGGTACCTTCACAAGTCCTGTATGGGAGACCGGTTGATAGCTTGCTTCCAGAGAGGTGATGTCGCGTCAACACTACGCACAACTGCGGTTGGACTCGAGGCTCGCGGACCAGCAATCGCGTTGAGTACATGTGCTAGTCGAGTAATCGCACAGTACATGCTTCGTCTGTTGAGAGAGAGTGATGCAGTAGCTAAGCCGCTTGTTGTAAGATGCTTTCGACATTCGTGCATCCATCTCACTCTCAATAACGACTTACACAAAGACACTTACGCACGCTGTTTCCAACGAACCCACTGATCATGTGCCCGCTCACTCCACACACACGACTTGCGTATGTACTCCAGACAATGCGGCCCGCGTGGGCTCTATTTACGCTTGAAGGTGCCAAGGCTGAGACCCGAGATGGGCTGTGTGCAATACGAAGTAACTTAGACCAGCTACTGGCTGTGCACTCTGCGCTGAGCGATCCTGGGGGGCCAGAGATAGAAGAAGTCATACTACCTGGTAGGTTGGTGTGATGGGGTCATTTGCAGTCCATCGCGCCGTGGGAGAGTCCAACGGTATCAGCGACAAGAGTCGCGCAACAAAGGGCTCTGCTCCTCGCTGACGATGCTCCAGGCGACGTCAGAGCGAAGGAGCCTGTAAAGGTCAAAGGAGGGCGACAAGGTTTGGTGGGGGCGGACTGGTGGCGCATCGCGGCGCTGCCTCCGACTGCGAGCGCAGCCAAACAGGCGACTGCCCGCACCACCGCCGCAGCGTCTGACTTCGTGTCCAACATGCGGGTGCGCCACAGGCAACTCTGCCCCTCGTTCCTGACGAGGGGGCTGGGAGGGAACCAGTCGTGTGTGGCTGCAGCTAACCCTGCCCCGGGGAGAGCTCTCATCCTTGTCCATAAGTCAACGGTGCATGAAGTCGCTGCAAAGCAACGGCCTTCGTCAACGTCGCAGCGCCTCCCCCAGCTGCGGAGGTGTTGCACCAAAGAGACATCGCGGCACAGACCGAACAAGCTGTGCTGAGTCGAGAGGTCGAGAAAGCAGAACGATCAAGGTGAAACGCGGCCGGTGCCAGGGAGCTAGTTGGCGTGGTTTACGGCCGACATGGGTGTCCGAGCTTGGTGCGGCGGCTGCTCGCTCGCTCGAGGAGAGAGGGTGACGATGCCACCCAAGACATGAATCAATCAAATTGGGCCGCGCGCGCCAATTGCTGGCCGTCAGGGTGGGTGGGAGCCTCTGGAGCTAAGGACATGGCCGTTTATTAGTATTATGATGCCACGCCAGGGCCAGCAAAATCGCGGCGGACTTGGCCTCCGACGGCGCCAGGACAGCAGCAGCAGGAATGTGAAGCAGATGCCCCAGCAACCGGCGGGCGAGCTCGCACATGAGCGCCGTGCCCCCGGATCGCCGGCTTGGCTGTCTCTGACCCGACTGCCGTCTCATGCCGTCGCCGATCGCCTTGTGTTGTGGCTCGTGCAGAGCGCCGCCCCTGTTTTCTCTCGGCCGGGAACCAGGAGAGGCAGACAACGGCAGCCTACCGAGATGAAGCGTCAAGGCGAGATGGATGGATGGATGGAGGAATGAAAATGAATGACGTTTTCTCGCGGCCGCCCGGTGGACACTGATCGGGTGGAGATATCGCGCCTGGCGTTGCAGCCCGCTTGATCCGTGGGTCGACCTCTTCGTCAGTCATGCACGAAGCCGCTAACGGGCTTCAAAAAAGATGGGGAACCTTCCCTGTCCAGACCGGGCCTGTGGTGGCTAGTGCCATGCCGAGACTCACTTGCGACCCTGGCCTCGGCGCCGGACGGCTTCGTAGTGCCTGTGGCGGTAGGCCTTTGGGTCATGGTGCGAGAGCCTTTTTTTCTCCCCCTCTTGTTGTTATCTGACGTTCTGGGTGTTGGGGAGGGGAGAAATGTGAGCCAAGCAAATTGCCATGCCGGAGCACGACCTCCTCCCTCAGTCGCCATGAGCGGAGGACGGGCCTCCCCCCTGCACCTGCCCAACTCACTGCTCCTACAGCAAATTCTGGCATGATACATACGGAAGGTACCTGGTAACCCAGGACGGCGCCAGGGCTCGGCCCAGGGCAACAATGCGACATGGCCCGATCACGGCCGCCGGAGATGGTGGTCGGGTGGTTCCTGCGCAGCCTTGTCCGTCTGTGACGAAGACAAGTGCATTGGGCTCCGGGTACTTTGTCGTTCGTACAATATTGTACCTTAGCTACCGTACCGTGCCGCGCCGCGCCTGCCTGCTACCTGCATGTAGTGCCTACGAGTAGGATGTGCGACATGTTACGTCGCTTGCGACTGTGCTGCGCTGTGTGATCGTGACCGGGGCCTGGAATCTAACGCTTCCGCCTCGCTTGCGTGAGGTGCTTGCTGCTCAAGTAATAAGGCAGCTCTCTTCATTGCTCCGTAGCACACATGTTGATACTGTGCTGGCCCGGACGGGACTGTACCCGTCGTACCAAGTATTCGTACTCTGTACTGACTGATCTGCCTGCCTGGCGGCCCTTCTTCCCGTTTGCCGTATGCCAAGACCGGTGGTGCGGAAACTGGAAACATCCGTTTTCGCGTGGTCCATCGTGGCCGCTCTTTCCATTTCCATGGCCGGCCTCCACCCACAGGTACGTAGCGAGCGACCACTCATCACTCTTGCCTCTTCCAACAAAAACACCACTGGCCGGCCTGCCCACCCACCCACTCCCGCTCGCCCGCCCCGACCATACTATGTACTAGAGTGACCACACCAGGCCCCCGTCGCCCACCTGCCGCCCACCTGCCCACCACCTTCCTCGGACTTGGCTGCCGACCCAACCTCTCTCTCTCTTTTTCCTCTCTCCCGCTGCAACCTCTCCCTGTTTTCTTCTCTCGCGCCTCTCATTGCAAACAAAAAACACTCCATCATCAGTCGCATCAGAACAAGCATCAGCTACCGCGTACACTCCTCCGCGCCTCTCTGACTGCATTTCAGACTCTTTCGTCGGCCTCTCCCCGCCTCTGTGCTGCCGTCGCAGAGCTTAGACACACAAACCTCGCCGTCCAATTCCCTCACAAATTACCAGCAATGCGCGCTTCCGCCGTCGTCGTCGCCTTCGCCGCCGCTGCGGTGTCGGCCCAGCAGAACTACACCAGCGAGCTGGACATGAAGATCGACCCCAACTCTGTGGAAATTCAGCTTCGAGGTACGTGCACTGCTCTCCTCTACTCGGTGCCACTAGTGAAGCCGAGGAGGGCGCCCTCGCTGCCTGCGAGAGCGCGCCGCTCATGGCCCTTTGTTTTTGGCGCTCTGCTTTGCAGAACCTCTTGCTAACATGATTTTCGCAGCGCAATGGTGCCAGGCTCAGACCAACACTTGCAACCTCCTCTGCAACAACGACACAGACAAGAACAATTGCGCTCAGGTAAGCCCATGGCTCTGCGTGCTGGCCTGCGTCTTCTGTTCGAGCTCGTGCTGACTGTACTGGAAATAGGAGGACCTCAAGTATGAATGCACATGCGCATCCAACTCCTCGGCGCCTGGCCTGCAGTTCTATACGCAGACCATGCCCACCTTCATCTGCGATGCCCTCTACGGCCAATGCAACCAGCAGAACGCTGGCAATGCAGACGGCCAGAAGGCTTGCACCTCCAATATCAAGGACCTCTGTGGCAAGCTTGCACCGCCTAAGGCGCCAGTCAGTGATGAGAGCTCGAGCTCGGCCTCGCCCAGCGGCACCACCTCGCCCACGGGCTCCGGCTCCGCCTCTGCCACTGGCAGCAAAGCTACCGGAACGTCCACCTCGACCGGCCTCGCTGCCCCTACCATGGCCCCAGCAGGCAACGGGGCCGCCGCCGCCGCCGCCATTGGCCTCCTGGCCTACCTCATCTAGAGAACGACTGCGCGTTCCGATGTGACGAGCGTCTAGTGCCGGCCCGGGCGAGCTCTAGCGTTCATCGGGCTGCCCGAACGGGCCGACATCGTCTTCGATTCTCTGTACCCACTTCGTTACCCAGTACAATTTCTCTTCTGCGCGCACTCTCTCACACGACGATTACCCCACCTGATGAGCAACAGGACGACGAAACGATGAGGGGTTTACGATATTTGATTTTTGGACGCGGTGCCGCGGAGGATGCTCACACTCCTTGGCGATTGTACAGTTCTAGCATTGTTCTGCGCGGCCCCAGGTAATGGCGAGAAGGATAGAGGGTTTGCTGGTGGCCGCCACGACTCTGTTGGAGGATGGCTGCGCACTGCTTTGCTTGCAATTTCCATCATAGCAAGAGGCGAAAGGAGTAGTAGGAAAGACAGTTTTGATGCTCTAGAACCTTCAGTCTCGGCGTGCGCTGCTGGCTTGGATGTCTGTCTTTGGCCTGTGACGGAATGATTGAGGACGGGTGCGACAGCTGACGCTGCCCATGTCTCGGGCTTTCTACGTGTGTTGTCTTGCTTGAATTGCTTGACCCGATGGTAGGTGGGTTTGTGCGAGGACCGTTACCCGCCCATAGAAAGTCGGGCCGTATGCCGCGGTCTAAGTTACTGTCCCTACAGATCCAGAGGACGACTTGCTGGATGCCGCAGTACGCTGGCGGGGGCATAAAGAATGAATTGAAAAGGATGACCCACGGCCCGTAGGCTTCGTCAATGCTGCGCACACCATTTGCTCCCGCCGCCATGGCAGTGACGGCGAGGTACGGAGACGCAGCCCGGCAGTCGCCGGATACGTAGGATCGGTCAGGGCATTCATGCTGTGCCACGGCTTGGCGGAGATGCGCCCATTGCGGTGCGAGTCAGCCGGCTGGACTCGTACGCTGTACATGTTGCGCTGGATGCTGATTCGATGAGGTGCTTCATCACCCTGTGGCCTCGTGGGGTTCCTGTCTGGGGTTCGTCCATGACTTCGATGACGGCCGCCAGGGTACGTCGGGCCTTGCGTTGCGGAAGCGGACGCAGCGGAGCACGTGGCAGGCTGCTGTGGGCATGCATACATATTACATACGTACTACCCATAGCCAAGGGGAGGAGGGGGCTATAATGCTATATACGTGGATGGGCCTGGGGGGCGGGGTGGGGGGGTAATAGGCACGCGCTGCACTGGAGCTTGTTGTGATTTTCTCGTTGGGGTGCGTGCGAGACGGAGCGTTGAGGGATGTCTGGGGAGTTGGAGTCGAGTTGTCAGTGGGCCATGGAAGGGGAAAGGGGGGGGTGAATGAATGCGCATAGTGTCTATAGAGGGCTCGGTTGTTAGGGGGATAAGGGGGTCGGGGAGGAGGAGACGAGTGATGAGGAGCTGTGGTGGTGGATATGCGTGCGTGTTGTGTGTGCGCGTGTGCGTGTGTCGTCGTGGTAGAGTGCCATGTGACGAGGATGCTGTCGCCGTCGAGAAAGTCTATGTGATGTTGATGCTCTGGAGTCTGGATGGCGGTGGTGGCGGCGATGATGGGAGGAGGAGGAAGGACCTGAACAGTCTCTCCCTCCCTTCCTCCCTCCCGGCCTCCTATATATATAGCTCTTCCTCCTCCCTTCCCAGCCCATCATTCAAAGCCTCTTTCATCATCAGCTGTGCGCCTATACCCCCTTTGTCGTGCGTCGCTGCCGGTATGATAGACTGACTGACAGACAGACTCACTCACTCTCCTTCGCTCCCGCCGCCGCCGCTCCAGTCGTCAAGAGGCGCGTGCGTGCGTGCGTGCGTGCGTGCGTGCATCCCGGGGAAGGGGGGGATCAGGCACGTTTACACGCGCGCATGTCCCGTCCGTCGCCTCACTTTCGCAATTGCACTACGTATGCAGCGCAGCGCAGCGCAGCGCACGTAGGTAGGTAGGCACGCAGGGAGCAGCAGCTGATGAGGCACAGTATGCCAGCCGCCCTCAACACAGTCTCCGGCGGCCACGCGGGGAGAAAACAGACAAGGGGCGAGAGGACGAGGAGAAGCTTTGCTTTGCTCTGCTCTGCTTTGCCTGCTTCCTTGATCGTGGAGGAGGTGGCGGCGACGACGACGACGACGACGACGACGGCGGCGGGACGGGCCTCCCTATTTTACCACTGTGAGCAATGCAGGTGAAGACGCAAAGGAAGCAAGCGAGCAGGCAAATAGGCAAAAAAAAAAGAGATGCCTAGCTCTGGCGTGAGTGAGCGCGAGAGCCAATTTTTACTCGCCCAACGCCTCTCCATCGAGTTCTCGTGGCTGGGTGGTGAAAGTGAGTGAGGGAGAGGTGGTGCAGATGGGGGGGTTGTGACGTAGACTCGCAGTCTTAGTTTCCCCTCGGCGCCGCAGCGAAGCTTTCGCTTCGGCACGAGTTGATACCTCGGACTCGAGCCACGAGTGATATCTTCCTCCGTCCGATGATCACTTGTCTTTGCTCTGGGTAGCGTCCGTCCTTGCACTCACCACGAAGCCGGACTTTGCAGAAGACGAGGCAACGCGCACGCACACAGGATCGCGCATATTCTCGCACACACACACACACACACACGCACAGCATGGGCGACAGCAGCAGCAGCAGCAGCAGCATCGAGGCCGCCTTCGGGGCCGCCATCGACGCGGGCACGATCCACGGCGCCGTCATCTGCGCCGCCGACGCGACGGGCCGCTTCGTCTACGACAGGGCGCTCGGCCAGCGCACGCTGCTGTCCGGGGAGAAGCGCGCGCAGCAGCTCGACGACGTGCTGTACCTGGCGTCGGCCACCAAGCTCATCACCGCCGTCGCCGCGCTGCAGTGCGTCGAGGACGGGCTCCTCACGCTGCGGGGCGACGTGGCGGCGCTCGCGCCCGAGCTCGCGGCCAAGCAGGTCCTCACGGGCTTTTCCTCCTCGTCGGGCGGCGGCGGCGGCGAGGGGGACGGGGACGCGGAGGAGGATGAGGGGGATAAGGAGGCGCCGGTGCTCGAGCCCGCGGCGCGGCCCATCACGCTCGAGATGCTGCTCACGCACAGCTCCGGCGCGAGCTACGACTTCCTGAGCCCGACCGTCGGCAAGTGGCGCGAGCGCTTCGCCCCGTACCCGCCCGAGGGCGTGCGCCGCCCCGTCGAGGAGGCCTTTGGCTACCCGCTCGGCTTCCAGCCCGGCGCCGGGTGGATGTACGGGCCCGGGCTGGACTGGGCCGGCCGGCTGGTCGAGCGGGCGACGGGCCGCACGCTCGGGGAGCGCATGCAGGAGCGCATCTTCACGCCCCTAGGCATCAACTCGGCCCAGTTCTATCCCGTCACGCGCGAGGACCTGCGCGCCCGCCTCGTCGACCTGAACCCGATGGACCCCGAGGCCCTGGGGCGGGCGCCGCTCGGCGGGGGCGGCGACATGAACAAGCGCAGCGAGGGCGACTTTGGCGGCCACGGGCTCTTCATGTCGGGCGGCGACTTCGCAAAGGTGCTGCGCTCCCTGCTCGCCAACGACGGCAAGCTGCTCCGGCCCGACACCGTCGACGACATGTTCGAGCACCACCTGAGCCCCGAGGCCACCGCCGGCCACGCCGCCGCCCTGGCCAGCCCGGCCGGCGTCTTCTTCCGCGTCGGCGTCGACCCGGCAACCAAGATGGGCTACGGACTGGGCGGTCTTCTGACCCTCGAGGGCATCGACGGCTGGTACGGCGAGCGCACCCTGACCTGGGGCGGCGGCATGACGCTCGCCTGGTTCATCGACCGCTCCAACGGGCTGTGTGGTGTGGGCGCCGTCCAGGCCGCCCTGCCCCTGGATGCGGCCGTTGTTGGCGACTTGAAGCAGACCTTCCGACGTGATGTGTATCGCAAGTACGCTGCCTGGAAAGAACAACAGCGGTAGCCAACGAATAGACAATCATGTCCTAGGGATGCCCCTGTATGCGAGACGGGCGAGCTCCCTGCCACGCCCGAGTCTTGTTGTCTGTGTACGCCTCCAGCCGTGCCAGGTAGGTTGATACGATGCCGCCACCTCACTTGAGGTATCTTTGCTTGACAACGCTTGCCTGGTAAACACGAGCGATGAGACCCTTTGAATCGGAGAGCGACATGCAGTCGGCCATTGACAACTCCAGCGTGACTGTGGATCCCACCATGCCCATGGTCCATCCCCTTGACATGATGCCACGTCGTGCTGACCCCCGCGCAAGGAGAGGGAGGGAGTGAGGGAGGGAGAGAGAGCCACCGGCGGCAACGCAATCAGAATCAGCATGCATTTCACCGAGCGCGGCTCTGCGCCCGCGGCCCAAGCGAAAAGCTAGAGTCTGCGATGCTCACTCACATCTTCTTGGCCCACGGAGCCCGGAAGAAGCGGCTAGTAACTACATGAACTCTGCTAGCGTCTTTCGAAACGTATGTCTCCTCTGACTTTGCAATAAAGTCATGGACCAGAGAGTTTTCATGAGGCTCAACAGTCGGGCTGCAGCCTAAGCATTTCGTGGCTGACGTGTTGCTGCCAGGACGAAAGCTGCCGACGACGTGGAGCGCCACGGGCAAAGCGATCGAGGGCCGGGTTTCGCAACCTCATTCGCCGGCGGCCGCGGACGGCTCTGTCCAACCACAAAGCTGGAGCCGTCTTCTGGATGCCGGCAGGCCAGGTTCCAGACTGCGACGAAGTACATACATAGTGTAGTGGTGTGGTGTGGTGCGGTGCGCATGCCACGTCGCCCGCTGCCGGTTTCATCGTCTCCGCCATGGCAGCCTCGCCGCAAGGCTGTGAGGGTCCCGTTCGTGACGGGACGAGGAGAGGAGGCGCTGCTCCCGTTGCCAAAGCCCTGGTTTGATAGACGTGATTCGAGGTCGGCATCTCCGCGGGTGGTTACATCGGCGGTGTCAGCAACGAACCGAGTATGGATGGTACAGCTTGGACGTGTCCAATACGTATCGCGGCTGCCCCCTATCCCGTGTCAGCCTCTGCGGCCTTGTAAAACTTGTTTGGGTACGGTGGCAGCACCCGGCCAGCATCCGAGCCGATCACACGGGTCGGTCTATCTGCGCTTGGTGACAAGGGCTTCAGGGTCTGTCGGCGCGCCAATGGCTCGGGCGCTCATCAACGGGCAGCATTCGGGACCATCGACGAACCCCGATGAGCCTGTCGGTCGGCCTGGCGCGCAAGGGTTCGCGTGCATCCGGCAATCAGTAAGCAGCATGAATGATGCCCACGTGTCCATTCGTCTCGCACATGTGGTGTACAAGTGGTAGTGACTAGGTAGTTAGTATGGCCCGGCCGGCGTCGAGACCGGCTTCATGATGCGGTCAAGACCTGCATGCTGCCTCGCAATCTCCCCGGCTTTCTGTTGACTGCAGCCCATCGCCCACTTGGTAGCCCCGACAGGTCTGCTTGATGCTCATCCCCAGTCTGCGACGGGCCTCCAGTCGTGGCGCAAGAGTGACGTCCAGGTCTTCAACCTTCCCCGCAGCCCGGGACTCGGCGGCGCTTATCGGCATTCATGGTACTGTATGTAGTCTGTACTGTAGAGTAGCAGTACGTATTTCCTTTTTCTTCTCTTCTCCGTCACCCGTAGGTAGCGTTCCATCGCCATGCGCGTGATGCGAACGCCCATCCCTTGCGTCTCGTCGCATCATCGGGCGGACCAACCGAGGCACCACAGAATCGACGACCAACTGCCTTTGCACGGGATGCAGGGGGAGGGGTCAAGCGAGCATGGCCTTGCGACCAGACAAAACGCCACTCGTCGCTTGTCACTTGTTACAAAGCCAGTCCCCAACGCGCAATGGCTTGGCTGTGGACGAACTGCTCTCTCTCTGTTGGTTGGTTTGGTCTGGTTTGGTTTATGGTGCGCCGAACGCTGCTGCGCTTCGCACTGCTCGTGTGTCTGCAGTCAGTCCGTTCCCCTTGCTCGCACGCCGTTTTGCGTTGGTGGCTGTCGTTGCGCGCTCTCGTGGTTGACACCTTCGACCCTGCGCTCGTTGAATACGTCGTACATACAATATGCACCAAGTCCACGCGCATGTACCAAGTACGTGGTAATAAGAATCAAAAGGCCGACATATGATGGATGGCGCAGCCGCCCGCCCGCGTGTGTGTCCCACTCGAGTCCGCATCGACCCCTGGATCGACGTTGCCGCGCAGACTCAGCTGCTTCAGGAGGCGGGGCAGCCGTCTTGTACGACGAGGCTCTTGCTTGCCTGCGACGACTCGCGGGCAACAACAAGACGAAACGCCAACGCCTGGCTTGGCTGAGTGAGCTGGCCATGGCTGTCTTTGTACTTGGAACGTACTGCGCTGTGCTGTGCCGTGCTCTGCTGCGCTGCGAATCAAGATTCAAGACTGCAGCCCGTCTCCCTGCAGGCGCCCCGTTTCTTGGGAGGGCTAGTTTATGCGTATACTGTACTTCGTACTGTTATGCCGTATGCGCATCACGACCGACTCCTAGGTCGAGTTTGAAAGTCCATGGATGGCATCATGGGTATGCTTGCCATGTCCCGTCCCCGCACCGCACCAGCGCACACGCACAAGTCGTCTCAATCCTGTTTCGACAATCAATCAGGCTGATCCATATCTCTCCCCGGGCGGGTGTGTCGATAGCGTCCATCGGCATTGCCTACAAATCGGGCATCGTCGGTTTCGATGCCGTCGATCACGCCAACGAGTGCGTCTGTAGGTACGCGTGCCGCGCAGCCTGGCCGCAGCAGACATGAAGCCGCGAGGACGAACAGACGGCCACATCCCGTCAGCCCGGCCGGCACCTGATGTGGTGGTGTAACGCGTTGACGCTGCGAGGGTCATCTGATACCGCCTCCCTCAGATCTTGACGATTACCGGTTGGCAGATACAGTGCCAAGGTACTCGAACACCTTCTAGTAGTATTGTAACCTTCTTCACTCGCGTCCACGCCAACAGGTCCGGCCATTGCGAAGACGGGAGATTATTCAGGCGTTGGGTTGGAGACGGTGCTTCAAACCCCAGTCCAGCTGACTGTACTTCGTACGATGCCTCCCCGTCGTGTCCCACATCGCGTGGACGGTTTGATGAAGAGACAAACGGACCATGGTCCGTTGGTGCCTGGTCACACCGAAAGTTGGAGTACGGACCGCGCAGCTTCACCATCATTGCTGAAGCTTGCGCAGGTTACTCAGCGCCAACATTGGTCGGGTCCCACGCGGGAAACTTCTCGACGACACACACACAGGCCAACATCCACTCCAAGTGAAAATGAAACAGCCACCAGAGAACCGCCAACTGCGTTGGGTGCTAATCACCTTGAACGTCAAAAAGTTGTAATCCTCGAGGTCGTCCGGCGTGCCCGCCTCTGGTCTGGTTCTCGTAACATCGGCACCTGCGTCATTCCCGACCTGGACAAGCGGCCGCGCATCTCAGCCTCTGGCCAACTCCGTGGTGACGCTTGACGAAGTCCGGTCGGCCTTGGGTGTGTGTGGGAGGGAACCACGAACCACTGGCGTCCAATGGGCACATGATTCTAGGCGGGCCATTGGAACGAGTGCTCGACGGCTTGCCTAAAATCGACGATGATTACCTTGTCACGTTTCGGCGCCACGACCCAAGTGATCCAAGCCCAGCTGCCAAGTCCCATCGTGAAGCGCAGGGAGCATGACCTTGAACCTGGCCGAGACGTCCTTTGGTCGCCATTGGCTAGCTCTAGTCGCCCACCTGCTGCTTCGCACAGGCACGAGTTATTCGCCGAGGTGTGTTGCGCTCGCAGTCTTGCTGGACTGGGTTGCCCCATGTCTGCCCGTCCTCGGGATAAACGGCCACCAAAACATGGCACGAGATGCTGCGTCGTTGCAGAGTACAGACTCGTGCCCCTCATGAGTTTATAGACGAGCGAATACTGATTTGCACTCGGCGAAGTGCTTGCTTCGTTGCATGACAGCGCAGGCCTGTTCCTGGTTCCTTGCAGTAGTAGTAATACTGTAGTGCCGGAGTACTAAGGGTAAGCAGCAGCGTGGAGCCGTCAGCCAGATGCCCCACGATGTCATACATGATACTTGGTAGTGCATGCGCAAAGGAGCGGTGAAACGAGCCTGTCCGAAACACGGTGGATGGAGCGGGCTTGCATGACACGCAAGCGCACAGCACACATTTCCGGGCCTCTGCAGTGCTAGTATTAAGTTTCTCCACAACCCTCCGGCCGGCCCTGGGCGCCGGGATTGGCCACGATCGCACTTCCGGCGCCGCACCAGATTGGCGCACATGGTCATGAGGCCTAGCAGAGAGGAGCTGTTCCTGGCGAGATGGTGTCGGGATGCGGGGCTGGCCTGCCCACACACAGACTGGAGCCGTGTCACCCCTGTCCCTGGCCGGCCGCGGCCTGACCCGTCGCTTGTTTCCTTGGCCCAGGCTGGAGAAACGGGTCGCAGTGAGTGAGCGGACCGAGGACGACTCCGTTTGAGACGGCAAGCCGAGGTGTCACTAGATGAACGCGCAAGTCTGCCGTTATATTTCTTTCCCCTGATCGATCCAGTCAATAGGCGTAGGGGAGCCGTGAGCGCGGAGCTGCACACGCACGCACATTGCACTTGGTATGTGTGTCGAGGCGTCGGCCATCCGAGTCCAAAAGCAACGACGTGGACAACCATCCGTAGCATCCCCTGGCCAGCCGCGTGCCGTGAGGGTCCCGTCCGGTCCGGGGCAGTCCGTCTGAGGTTGGGATGGGGCCATTGGGGCTAAAGATAGGGAGCCATGATGGACTCACACACCATGCCGTGGTTGGCCGCGCCTCCGACTGCCTCCTGGCTTCCACAAAATATTAGCGACTGCGTCCGAGCGCGCACGGCGACGGGCGCTATCTGCTTCGTGCTCGCTCCAACAGCCAGCCGCATGAGGCGCGGGCGCGCCGCCGCCGCCGTCGTTCCTGAGCCAGCCCAGCCTGGGCCTAGTGACGCCTGGCCTGAAGGCACGATGCGCCGCGAACGGTCCACGAGGTGTGGCAACGGACGGACGCGCTGTGGTCGACGGCCGGCAGCTGCGGCGGGCTGAGGGAGACGTATGAGTTGGCGAGGCTGCGTGGCAAAGCCTTGGTGCGCCCTCAGCGGCGGAGCTATGAACTGTGAGTGGGCAATGTGCCGGATGCGATGCGCCAAGGACGGCTCTGCTCTCTCAGCGACGCCGTGGCCGGAGGATGGTGCGGCCACCCGAGCTCGACACCCTCGCCGGCGACGTGTGCGAAGTTGGTAGTAGTGTAAAACAAAGTGATGATGGTGTGAGATGGTACCTACCTGTCGAGACAAAACCTTAGTAACAAGGTACCACCTACCTTGGGTACCTAAGGTACCTGATGTCTCCACAATTTACCTACCTATTCCAAGGTGCAACTGCGGCACGTAGTAGACACCTCAACCTCGGGCTGTATGGTCGTGATAACGATTTGCTCTCGCTCACAGTGCCTTGCAAGACGCGCTGCTGCTCGGGGAGCAAGCAAGCAGTATCCAGAGAGGTAAAACAGGCACCGCAGACTCGGTGCGGTCTGTCTCACGTTTTGGGGGGGGGGGCAATCATGGGTTGGCGGGTGGGTGCCCGTGAGTGACGAGACGAGACAGCCCTCCACTACAACGTACAAAGTACCTACGGAAGCGCCCTTACGCGCCGGTGGGCCAGCCTCTTGGGCGTCGCCGCTGCCATCCGTGGCGCCTCCGGTGTGGCTCATACCAGACGGTCAGTTCTAGAGCAAGTTGGAACAGGGAACTTCGAGTGAACCTTGCCCAGGCGGACTGACTGTTCGTCAAAGCACGGCAGGAGCGGGCTGGCTGCACTTGGCACCGGGCTCGTCGTGCGTGCTAGTTGGGGAAGGCGCACCTGTCAATGTAACCGCGCTGCGTGCTGCGAGCTGCGATCTGCGAGCTGCGTCGCACCTACTAACTTGGGATCGCGGTTTCCTGCACTCGCCGAGCATGTTTTACTTGGTACCTGCCTGAGCACCAGCCTTTGGGGGTACTACAGGTAGGTACGCAGTAACTTGGTACGTACCTACGGAGCAGGTACCTTGGAAATGTTATACCCAAGATGCCATGAAGGCTTAGTACGACTCACGGTTGGCAGCAACCAGACGGGCAGCATACAGGTAAGGTACGAGACCTGGCATGTCTCGGCCCAGCAGCATCGCTGCGTCAGGGACGGCCGCCCATGCACGGGCACTCACATACAAACGATAACATGCTGTATAAAGAGGTAGTATGTACCTAGTACTCTGGGACCAGGCCGTTTAGCAGGCTGCGACGATGAGCCGAACATGCATGTACTGCTACGAAGTACTAACAACCCACGTACATATAGTACAGTACTTCGATGGTAGGTACGAACACGCCTCGTGTAAGCCGGTAGGCTGAGAGCTCTGCGACCGCCCCGTCAGTCGGGCTGACCACCCCCTCCCCGCCCCCTCCTTCTGCTGAGCAAAGGCGGGGGGGGCGGGCTTCCATGTTGGCAGCTGTCACGGAGCGGACAGCTGGAGGCTCAGAAGCCACCGGCTGGTGACGGAGAGAGGTTTCTCGACGCCGCTGCGTGGCCACCGACCTGGAACTTAACGCTCTCCTCCTTGCAGCCCGGGCAGGCAGGCCATTGCCCGATTCAGCCTCGACGCCTCGCTGTTGCTCCCGCAAAGGGAAACAGACCACAGGCACCGGTTTTACTTTCTTTTTTCCTTCTTCGTGCTCGACACCCTCACCCTCAGCCTTGGCTTTTGCTTTTTGCGCCTGGCGGATGGGTGTCGGGCCCTGCGCTAGACCAAAGACCCCCCCCAGGCCAGCTGCGTGTCTCGCAGCCCCCATTCGGATGGTTGGTCCTTCTACTACTAGGTACCTAGGTAGTTGAGTTACTTCGTAACCACTGCTAGTGCTCTATTCACGCTGTCGCAACGAAACTCGGTTGATACACATACATGGTTAAATTGAGAGTGCTCCCTTTTGAACGGTGAACGGAACCCGCCGAATGTAGTACGTAAGTCAAGTACGCAGAGCCATCATGCAACGCCCGACTGCGACAAATGTGGACGCACCCAAGACCATCCCGGGCCGCAGCCGCAAAATGGCGGGTTGTGTTCTCCATGGCCTAATAATGGCCGCTTTCGTTTTGATACCATGACAGGTTCTGTCCGTTGCAGGTGTACGTTGCTCATCGGCCACTGCAAGTGGCGGACCTTTTTCCTCGGGCACTTTGCAACTACCAAGAGAAGAAAGGCAGAATGCATGGGTTCCTTCGTGTTATTCACTACCTCCCCCCCCCCCGGGAGCAAGTGTATTGTAACTAGTGAGGGACAAATACTGCGCCCGGGTTCGTCTCAAGGGCTCTTCCCCGAGGTGAAGCCTGTGCTCTACCGACCCCCTATGCGCATTTCACCCAGGTCGGCAGCTTGTCACAATCTGGCCAGGAAGCCCAACAAACCCCCGTAACGCACTAGGTGGCAATGCGTTTTAGCGTCCGGAATATGGCGTCTAATCTCGACATTACGCCGTGAGGGAGGACATACCGAGGAATCTGGACATGTCGCTGCTCGCTTGACCTCTCTCGGCAAATAATAGGTCGCCACTTCCAGCGCCTGCGACACGTAGCCCTTGTCGATTCTCATTCTCCAGCATCCAACGTGGCATATCTGCGTCTCCGGATCACACTAGTACACGGTACAGCTATTAGCTCCCTATGGTCATGGCTCGAGTGAAAGGACGTTTACCTTGCCTGAAAGGTTTGTATTGTGTTCGAGAATCGTAGCTTCGGCTTCTTCTTTCGTTCTTCGCTTCCTCCCAGCCGAGATGGTCTGGGCGAATAGGAAGAGGCTGAGGAGGGCGATGGGTGACTTCATGGCGTGAAGAGGAGCAGATATGTGGAGGATGTGTCCAAACGATGGAGGCTACGGAAACACAGCCCAGCAGGCATTGCTGCGCGGGTATCTAGAGGATTTTATATTCCGCAATCGCCCTTTTTGCAGATAAAAAGGAACCTAGGTATTCGGCGCAATTACTATATGATATTTGACATGCGTTATTTGACATACGTAGGCGGCAGCATACGGTTCACACTGGGAGCATGAGCCTTGGCCATAGCGAAGAGAGGCAATAGCCTAGATGAAAACCATTGTGTCATCGCCTTGTCGTGAGAGGACATTGCGTATCAGTCCCTCTCGGCGGCGGCGGCGGCGGGAACGGAATGCCATAAGGTAATAGTCGATCGTGACCAGCATTCGTAATGTAGCCAAGTCTGCGTATATCAGACGCCGCACGCACGCACACTCTACGCCTCCCCTCTTCTCTTCCGAAGTGGATAAGATAGCAAAGGAAGGGGGAAAACGCTCGCCGAGGTTGGGCGCCGTTTTAGATGGCTGCCTGACGGAAGGTTGCCGGTCATCCGCTGGGGGTTTTGGTGGTGCCTGGTTCCTGGCAGGCAGGGCATGTTCCAACCCGCACAGCACAGCACCCGCCACCGCCAATCATTTAGTAGGTACCAGCAACTGCAGCAGCAGCACCACCACCACCACCACCACCACACCCGTCGCTAGCAGAGGTCCAGCCGCAAGTCTGATCTGGCATCCGCAGGGCCAGTCGTCGTGGTTTTGACTGACAGTCCGAGGCGGCGACGTGCGGGCCACTCCTCCGGATGACAGCGCAGGACCGCCAGACCAGAAATGAGACCAGTTGGCGGGCGGGGGGTCCACGGAGACAGGGGGACAGGGCGTGATTCGGTTTGTAATGGGAATGGGAATGGCATGCCAATGCACGTTGCTGTGCTCTACGCACATCGATGCATGCAGTGAGTAGGTATGTACTTACTCTTCTGTACAAAGTACTGCGCGTAGCAGGTACATAATGTACATTAAGTACGAAGTAGGTACTAACGTTAGCACCTTATTACGGACACGCATGCGGTGTCAACATGGCATCATGTTGGCCACTGCCCGCGGATGCGGCCATCGCAACGACGAACCGGCCGCGTGCACGGCGCAGCAGCAGCACATAACAACCAAGGCACCTACCTGCGCGCGTGCCTGCGAGGCGAGGTGAGAAAGTGCGGCGGTGGACGCAGGGAGGGATGGAGATGACCACTTGACAGCTCATACTAACGTTAGTACTAAGGTAGGTGACTGAGCGCCGCCACGTCCTGCACCGCTGGGTTCGGACTCCGGCCTGGCGTGTGTGCGTGCGTGGTCGGCCCCCCCTCTCGTGTGCGCCGCGGCATTGGGCGGACAATAGCCTGCGCGCGGCCGTCGACAATACACACGTATGTATTGCTGCTGCTGCCACTGCTGATGTGGTGTGGTGGTGGTGGTGGTGGTGATGGCGGTGGCAGTAGTACGGCCTCTACTAGGTAGTAGTAGAGCCCAGATGGTGGTGGTGGTGCTAGGTACCTAGCTGATGCTGTCAACTACTACTAACCTCTCCGTGCTGTGCTGCGCGCGCGTCCACACACATAGGCACACACAGCGTCTCAGCCGACGACGTAAAAACGGGTAAAGAGCTTGCCGCTTTGCCATGTATCTATTTTGACGGGGATTACGGTGGTGGTGTTGGTGGTGGTCACGATGCTTTCTATCGAGGTACGAAAGGCAAGGTACCTACGCTGCCTCCCCCCTGTTCCCCCCTCTAAACCCGAATGCTACAGTGGAGTGGGAGCACCTAGGTACGAAGTAGTACTGCTAAAATTTGCGGGCGCGCCATCCACGGGACGAGACCGTCCGCACCTCAAGATCCACCCGTCCAGCACCTGCCCTGGCTAAAATAATTGCATACTAAAACGTGCGCTGATGAACGAAGGTGGTGGGTGCCGTGGGCCGGCGGGTGTCCGGTGACGATCATGGTGACTTTTGTTCCTTCCTTTCTCTCTCTCTCTTCTTCTGTCTCTGCTGTCGCTCTCTCGGCTTTTCCCCTGTCACGCCCCCCTCCCTCCCTGTCTGGGAATCCCTGGCAGCCACAACCCACGCCCACGCCCACGCCCACGCCCACTCCATCTCTAGCACACCACCCCCCTCCCCTCCCCTCTTCCCCCCACTCATCAGCACCTCCCCCTCCTCCACTCCACCTCATCGTGTCCTCCACCACCTCACCCGTGCTGTACTGACTAGCCTAGCCCATCGTCGATACCATGCAAGTACCTGGCTTGCCCCGGCACCGGGGCCCAGATCAGAGAGGCACATATATCATCACCGCCTCCCGGTCTGCTCCCGCCTTCGGTCCCGTGGCTGCGGCTCCCACTCCTTCTGACCATCCACGGCGGTCCTTTTTGCCTGACCGAGGGGCAAGAACCGGCAGAGGCAGCCAGCCTTTTATTGTCTTGACTCGCCCACTTACACGGGAAGAAGCCGAGGAGCACCACCTGGACTCTGCCCGTCGCCGGGTGGTTTGTCCGCTTTGCAAAACCGTCTGCCGGCTTCAGAACTGTGCGTCTTCATCCCCCCCCCCCATTCTCAGCCCCCTATCCCCGCTTGCGGGATGAAAGCCTTGAGACATCCACCATGCTTGATCACTCATGAACGCTTGCTCATACTCCTTTACCAATGTAGCTTCCTTCATCTACGAAGCATGTATAGAGCGTAGGTCTCGACGACTGCTTCCGAGTCCGATGACTCTGTCTCCCTGGCCGGTCCTATTTTGATCTGGTGCCGGACGTCGATCGCTATTCTTCATTCGCCATTCTTCCTTCTCTTTCTTCGTTCCGACACTTGATCCTTTGGAGCAACCTCTCTTTCTTCGTTTGTATCCTCAGACAAACGCCCGAGCCTGTCATTACGACGTTGTCTCCGCCCGCATGGCCTTACGATCGATCTTACCTGGAAACGCAACGGCAGAACGCAAGTCGAGCAAGCATCTCCACTAGATCGACATCAGCGTCACGCAGGAGGACCATGGACGGCGACAACGGCCGCGGGCCGCAGGTTTCGCGGCGGACCCTCACCATCATCCTCGCCACCACCATCCCGTCGGTCGTCCTCATCGTCGCCATCGCAACAGTTTTGTGCTGCAAAGCCCGTGCCCGCCGGGCCCGGCTCTTTGATCGCGGCATCACACCCATCGGAGACGAGGAAATCGAGTCGTGGAAGCGGAACCGCATGGCTCGGGCCAGTGCCGCACAGCAAGAGAAGGTGCACGCGCCAGTCACGCCGCCGCAGCGCCACGACTCCAAGTACAAGGGCCAGGCGGGCAGCCACAACAACCACCGTGCGACGGCGTCAGCGGGCTCCGTGCAGAAGCCGGCTGCCGTCATCATCTACCAGACCCCTCGCTCGAGCGAAGACGTGCCGGCCTCGTCGTCTCCCCCTTGCGGCAAGCGGAGCTTCGACGTCGCCCCGGCCGCCGTCTTGGCCCGCGCCCCGAACTCGCGGCCGGGACTGACGGATGAGACGGTGCAAGGCGAAGACGCCTTTGTCGTGACGCAGATTAAGCGGCACCCGTCCCGGCTGGCCAAGGCGCCGCCGGCCTTGTCGGGCCCGTTGTCGCCGCGCCACGGCCGCAGCAAGAGCACGCGAGCTACCATGACGGGCACGACGGGCGCCCAAGACCTGTGGTATGCGCAGCAGCCCGAATTACCGCAGCCGCCCAGGCGCTCAGCGGACATGCCGTTTCCGCCGTCGCCGTCCTACCGCAGCCAGGCGGTGACGTACTCGTCCCGCTCGACGCCGCAGCGGTCCTCGTTCGACGACGAGCACCACCTTGGCGGCCTCTCACCCCGACCGCTGATACACCAATCCGAGATTGGGCGGGCCATCGGCTGAGTGCGCAGGAACGGTCTGTTTATATTTACTGTTGCGATCGCTGGCGAATTGGCACGGCCACGCTGCAAGTTTGCTTGATGAAGAGCCTTGGATCAGGCCAGGAACCCCCCGGGCAATTAAGCACCGAGGAGCAGCAACAGGCATAACCTTGATGGCGTCAATTGCAGAGCAGCACTCTTTGGCCCTCTGTGGCCCTCTCCCCCGTGTTTCCATACGTCAGGACCGCGAGGGTCTCCCACGGTACCTACTCGCCAAGGACGCCGGATGCGGTGTGGGGCGGACTATGTTTCAGAGCGACCAGGGGTCGAATCTTTACAGGGAAGGGTATCGCGGCAGAGACAATACGCCAGCTCGATATCGACTTGATTTAACATTGCCATCGTCACGAGGTGGCCTCGACCAGCACGGTGGATCCCCAACCCTTGTCGTTGAGCAGCCGCACGGAGAGAGGGGGTTGCACTGTGGGCAAGTCAGGTAGCCGCAAGAAGCGGTGAGCGGCCGTCTGGACTCTGCACTGTTGAATAAGCATGAGGCAAAGCAGCGTTGGTTCCAAGTTTGCATCGTCTGTCTCCTTAGAAAGGGACTCGATGGGACTGAGACGGCAGAGGGCGCCGGGCGCTCACAGGGTCGAGGGCTTGGAGTCCCCGACGGCGTCCAGCTTGACGCTGTTGGCGCCACACAAAGGACAGCGTGGGATGCGGTGCAAATTGTTGGCAGCCAAGTGTAGCAAAAAGAATGGAGAGCCCTTGCCTGCGATGTCGGTTCCATGATCTGGGTGTGTAGACGATGCCCGACATGACCCGGGACGAGGCGCCGCAGCTCGTTCCCGTAGTTGCTGATGGCGGTGCGATGCATACATGCGTGACAGTATCGAGTAGGGTGTCGACGGCGCTGTCCATATTTGAGTTGTGCTCGGATCGGGGGTTGTGAATGAATGGTGGGTGCATTGGTAGGGAGGGCATGGCTGGCCCCAGGTTTCTAGAAGCAGACGATGCGGGGCCGCGGGCGTAGACACCTGTCAAGACGAGGTGCGCGTGCGAGGAGGACTCAAGCGCCGTGCCATCAATGTCCCTGTCGGCAAGTCTACGCGTCGGGTTGGTGAGTCTCTTTCTATGAGACGCAGTAGAAGGAAAACGATAGCAGGCTCCAGCTCTACTACCTACTACTAAGGTACAAGGGTATCACTAGTGAGTGTACGTAAGGGACGAAGCACCAAGGCACAGGTACTAACCTTCCTATGTACCGGTACCAGGAACCCTTCCTCGGCGGCTGGGGCGTTTATTAGTGGTGGAGAGGGACGGGCAAAACAGAACCTGAACCTTGACCTAGAAGCGCTGCTGCGCGCGGCAGCCACTTAACGCGAGGAGCCCCACAAGCGCGGTGGCGCGCGACGCACAAGGGACGGGAACAAACCACCACCTCAACTCACGCTTCTGGCGGCCTACTAACTAGTTGACGTACCCAACAAACGCGCTTGGCCAGGCAACTCTCTCATCACTCACTCTCTCGGCTCACGCTCTGTAGCGGAACCTCAGAATACTTATCGTCCCGCGCTTCAATCGCCATCCCTCGTGGCCCCCGGGTTTACAACAGCGCCGTTGCCAGATCGATTCTTGTGTCAGAGAACCTTGGAGCTTGAATCGTGTCCCCTTGCGGAGGAATCGGCACGTTGCCCGCGAGGATTACGCTTTTCTCTCTGTTTTTTTTTTTCCTTTCCTTTTTTTGCGTAGGGACCGCCGACATAGCAAGGAGGATCGGGCTACCGGGCTGCCTACGACGACGACGTCATCTTGAGTGCGACGAGGGAAGGACGAGGAAAAACGACGACGACGAGGCCATGCCGGCGCGCAAGTCGGACCACCGTAAGAGCGTGGGCGACGCAGGAGGTCCCATAGCTGTCACCGCCACGCCCGGCGCCGAGAGCGCCGCGACGCAGCAACCACAAGGATCGTCACCCGCGGCCGGGGCGGCGGCGGCGGCGGCAGGGGCAGGTGCCGCGCCGGAGCGGAAGGAAAAGGAGGCCAAGGATAAGGACCACAAGGATAAGGATGCTGTGACAATCGAGGTTTGCCTCACCCACTCCTCACGCCCGGCCTCGGAACGGAAATACGCTGACGACCTCGGGTGTTGGCATGGGACTCCAACAGGACCTCACGCTGCCCAAGTCCATCATCACGAGACTGGCTAAGGGGGTCCTTCCTCCGAACACGCAGATCCAGGCCAACGCCATCCTCGCCATGAGCAAGAGCGCCACGGTGTTTATCAACTACCTCGCCTCCCAGTGGGTTCCCTCCTTCATCTTTCCCCCCTTTGCGTGTCTGGGCGAGAGCAACAGATCTGTCTGGTGTGCCCCTGGGGGAGTCGAATCGACGGCTGACTGAGCTTTGTGCTCGCAGCGCAAACGAGCACACCGTCAACGCCGGCAAGAAGACGGTGCTGCCGGCGGATGTGTTCAAGGCCCTGGACGACACTGAGTTTTCGTTCCTGCGGGAGCCTCTCGAGGCTGAGTTTGCCAGTATGTGGACGCACTTCCCCCCATCCCCCCTTTTCTGGAGCGCTCGACCGGCGGCCTGGGCCCAACGTCACAGCCCCTGGGCTGCCGCTCACTGGTGATGCTCGGGCACCTTGGGACGGGCCCTCTTTTTGCTATGAAGACGCGAGGGGCCGTGCCAGCTGACGCGAGGTCCGCACGCAGAGTTCAACGCCATCAAGACGGAGAAGCGCACGTCGTACCGCGCCAAGGTCAAGTCGACAGGCAAGGACGAGGCGGTCAAGCGGCAACCGCCCTCAGAGGACGCCGACATGGCCGACCAGACGGCAAGCGCCGCCACAGCCCACGCGCCCGACACCATCGTCTCCGCCTCGTCCGGGCAGGCACCGCATCGTGCCAAGAAACCGCGCGTGGACCGTGACGCGACGGAGGATGAGGATGAGGACGATGAGGACGACGACGACGCGGACCAAGACGAGCACGAGGGGGCCGAGGACGACGAGGAAGACGAGATCGATGAGGAAGACGACGAGGACGAGGACGACGCCGAGGGGGGAGGGCGCGGCAGCGGGGACGAGACGCAGGATGCGCTGGAGGAGCGCGAGGCGGGAGACGAAGGCGACGAGGCGATTGACGGAGATGAGAGCGACTAGGTCGGTCTCCGGGGGCGGCAATGACTCGACTTGACTCGACATATCCTGATGTCCCGATTCTTCCCCCATGTCGAGACAACAGATGAGCGATGCAATCCTTACTGAACCGCCTACCCTGGGGGTCTATCGGCTTCCCTGTTCGCGTCCGACCTGATCGTTGTCGTCCAGGACAGCCCCGTCGCCCCCACGCCCGGGTTATCCAACCCTCTTCCAGGATCCGTCCATCCCCCATCCGGCCTCTTGCGCGCAAAAACCCCGTACGGACCACCAAGGGGGGTTCCATGTATACCGTCCGCTTCGCTCGGTCATAGTACATGGACACAGGTGCGCCCGCTTCGGCAGTCCGCCCCCCGGCGTCCCGTACATGACTACAAGATACTATATGCCCATGACTCGAGGCGCCTCATCTATCCCTCGCTATCCGCCCGCGCCGTCGTCGGTCATCCTGTCCGTTGGGTTCTACAACACTACGACAGGACACGACAGGACAGGACGCGACGCGACGCAGCGCAACGTGATGCGATGCGATGCGACGTGACGTAACACCACCACGGCATGGGCTTCGGCGGTGCGCCGGGGAGAAAGGGGGGCAGGGGGGGCAGCAGACATGCTGTTCACACAGGACACATAAGCACATGCCATGCCCACCATCGTCGCCGCTGAGAGTAGTGAGTAGTGGGTAGTAGTGGCATGTGGTGGGTAGTACGAGCACCGCTTTGGCAAACCACCCGACCTCTTTTTTTTTTTTTTTTTCTTGTTTTCTTTTCTTGCTGCTGTGCGACAGACGGACGGACGGACAGACAGACACGGCCATTCGGGGCGAGGGCGGCAACTTCTTTTTGTTCTTGGCGGAGATTATTGGGCGTTGTGTTCCGGAGTTTTTGTGCGGTGATGGTGACGGTGACGTAGGTAGTCTGTGGTTTGTTGTAAAAGATGTGTACCGTATATATACCTACCTATGCATGTGTGTATGTATGTACTTCGTATATAACTAGTATGTACGCATGTACGCATGTATGTGGGCAAAGTATGTGCATACAAAGCAAAACTATGCAAGAGAGGAGTACCTGTACGAAGCCATGTTGTAGGTAAGGTAGGGTGCATGTTCCTGTGGTGTGGTGTGTGTATTCGTCCGCGCCGGGGCTGGGCTGGGCCGCTTTCTTCGCACGCCGACAGACAGGCACGTGCGAGCATGCATGTATGTGCATAAGGGGGGGGGGGGACTATACGGACACTCTCGACATGTGCGTGCGTGCGTGCGTGAGTCAAAACCTAAAGGGTGCCCTGCGTCTGGCAGGTAGGCAGGTAACTAGGTAGGCAGGCAGGCAGTGGTGGGTGTATCTGACCTTCACGATATTGAGCAATGTACGCATGCGTACTCTATACTGTATGATAAGTACACTCGAATTAAAGAGAGAAGCACGGGCTTTCTACGTTGTGACCATGTAGGTAAGCCGTTGAGTATCCCGCATAATATATATAACACACTTGCGTAGATGCCCCCGTTTACACAACGAGCATGGACGTCGAGGGTTCAAGTCAACAACCATGTACGACCCTCCTTCCCACCCCCCCCCGATTTTCCATCACCCTCTCTGCCATCGAGCTCGCGCGCCCTTCCCTCCCTCGCACCTCACCTCCTTGTCTCCCTACTATTCCATTCGCTCGGGTATTCCTGCCTTGGTACAGAGAGGCACCTCTCGCACTACGATTCCTTATACCTATTACCCCCCACCCAACCTCTCCCATCTCCATCCACTACGTAACGTATCGTCCGTCCTGTGCCTCCTCCTCCTTCCTAGCTGGCCTGCTCGGGATGCAGAGGTCTCGGACAACTGCGTCATCTCGCAGGAAGGGGGGGGGGGGGGGCAACACAAAGAACAAGACGTACCTATACAGTACTACTGGTCGTTTCCAGCCCCATACCTCCCTCCGGGGGCGGGCACAGCCAGTGATGGTTCGCTAAGAGGGATGAGGGATGAGGGACGAAGGGGGGGGGGGGGGGGGTTCAACAAATAGGATAGGAAAAGAAAAAATAAAACAGAGCACAAGGTGGAAACAAGCAGAGGGAACAAATAGGAAGCTCGCCGGCCAACCCGTCGGCCAACCAGCCGGCAACGCAACGCAACACGACGCAACGCAGTTCCGTTAAAAGTCAACCCCCAAGGCAAGGCTCACGCACGTACGCACGCACCAGTCCCTGTCCGTCAGTCCAGTCCAGTCCAGTCCAGTCCAGTGCAGCAGTAGTAAGTAAAGAAGCGAAAGCGAAGTAACTAAGAGTAAACGGCGAGTTGAAAAAAAAAATAAAAAAAATAAAAAAATAAAAAATAAACAAAAAAATTGTCGTCGCACCGCAGCCGGGGCAGAATCTCTCTCTCTCTCTCTCTCTCTCTCTCTGACTCTCCTTCGCCCTCGTCAGTCACACACGCTACACGCACAACCAAACGGACAAACCCCCCTCAAGAACACGGTAGAGGAGTGAACAGAGAGAATAAACACGAGAAGGAAGAGAGAGAAGAAAGAAAAAAAAGGGCGTAAAATGGAAAAGGACACAAGCCCCCCGGTCGTCCAACGTGTGGCTTTCTATCTCGTACTACAGTCCATTCATTATATTCGCCTGTCTGTCTGTCTGTCCGTCTGTTCCGTCGCACAAGGTCCCCCAATCCACCGCCGCCGTCGTCGCCGCCACCCCAATTCGCCGTTCGCACGCCCTTTTTTTTTTAATCAGCAGGCCAGGGGAAATCATCTGCAGCTTCCTTCCCCTCCCCCCCCTCCCTCATGTACATACCAAGTTAGTCGGCGGCGGCAGACCGTTCCCAGTCCGGCAGGGGCCCATGCCCTTCTTGACCGAACACTGCGTCAGTATGTATCTTCACAGGGACACGGCCAGACGCCCACAGATGCCACAACATCACAAACCATTCAAGAAATAACCAGAGTCAAAAGATGACACTCAGGGCGGGCACCTTCTCGTCCCGCCGGCGGCACACACGTCTCAAGAGTTGAAAAAAGAAATATAAACCTCACGGCGCATTACAGATCAAGCGTATACTATACTCTCTCTCTCTCTCTTTCTCTCCAGTAGTGACTCTTGCACGGCCGTGCCCCCGTGTACGCATGTCAACGCACCCCAACGCCTCCCCATGTCGTCTCTCGAGTCACATACCCAGCCCCCTTCTCTTCCAGCACGAGTCTTCACACAACGCCCCATGCATGCACCAGACCCACCACCCTTCGGGTACACATGTTCGGCGAGGCGTCGTCGTCGCGGAGTCAAAAAGCGGAGTCGAATTGAAGAAAAAAACGTGGTGTTGCCCTCCCCTGTCCTAGAAAACCATCAATCGACAACGACAACGACAACAGAGAAGCCAGCCAAAGCGGCAAACAAGCAAGTGGGTTTGCGTATGCGATACGGTTCTCGAGGGAATCGGGCCAGTCCCAATGGCCAACACAGAATGATATCAAGGAAGAAAAGACAAGAGGCGCGAAGAATAAAGAAAAGAAGAAAGCGGTCCCAAATATGCCCAGTCCCAAACGTAAAAAAAAAAAAACATCCGTAACACGTCCAAAGCCCAGAGCCCAACAACCGTCGGCCGGCCCGTGGCGAAACCAGTCCCGCCCTTGTCCGAGACCTCCATGGGGAATCTTCCTCCGGCTCAGGAAGCAAAAGTCGTCCAGGTCGTAGCGTGCCTCCTCAATCGTCCACCCGTCGTGACGAGAACCACAAAAGCAGAGAAGCGGAGAAAAGAGGAACGTGACAAGGAGACGTGTGTCCAAACCCCCCCCCCCCCCCCTCTTGACTCCTCTACCCCATCCTGGCCGAATGCTATACACAATTTCAAAGGGCCGTCCAACCCGAAAGCACAGTGCCTCCCAAACCGGTCTGCATGCTTGGGTATCCAGGAAGTCTGTGGGAGCTTAAGTCGTCCCCCAAAAAGGAAAAGAATAAACTCGGGCAAGATACCTCTCTCGTCTCAACCGCCCGCCCGCCCCTCACTTCACGCCACCACCAGTCGAAGCCGCCGGGTGCCTCTTCATTGCGGCTGCTGCGGCGGCGCCCACCACTGCGGAGGGGATGAATGCTGCTGCTGCTGTCCAGACCAGGCTTGCGACGCGTTAGGCCCACCAGGTGTGCTCTGGGGCATGTAGCCCCTGGGTGTCTGATCCGCCGAGTACATACCCTGACTCGCGCCGTATTGCATCCCACCCATGGCCGGGAACGGCATGTTGGGCTGGATCTGCCCGGCGCTGGGCTGTCGGAGGTGCGACGCCGGGGACTGCGACGGGTGCGGCGACTGCGACTGAGTCGTGTAGCTCCCGTACGTGTGCCCCGGGTTCTGCGGGTTCTGCGACCACATATTCTGGTTGGACTGATAGTTGTAGCCGGGAGTGCCCTGGCTGATGCTGCCAGAAGAGCCTGCGGGGTTTTGGAGGGTCAGCAGCGTTCGCAGAGCAGGCACGGGAGGCGGCGCGCGTCCGGCGGGGGCTTCCAGTCTCTTACTTCTCATCGGGGCCTGGCCTAGCGTATTCTGCGCGTGAATCGACTGCGAGTACGGCGCCGCAGTCATCATCATCTGCGGGCTCTGCGAAGACACGACGGGCTGCTGGGCGACGCCCGTGGCCGTGGTGTGCGGCGAGCTCGACGGCCGGCTGGTCGCGGGGGCGGCGTCGCTCGAGGCGACGGGCTGCTGCTGGCTCATGCTCGACGAGGGCGGCTGCTCGTGGGGACGCCGCCAGATGTTCTGCATGTAGTCGTTGCGCATGTCTCGCTGTTGGTTGACATTTCTATTGAATTCGGCGGCGTGGTGCGCCTGCGAATGTAGCTCCTGGATCGGCGACGGTCGCGTCTGGTCCTGGTACGGCGGGCCTGTGATCTCCTGCCGGGGGCCGCCCTTGATGATGCCGCTAAAGTCTCGCGGCCGGGTGTCGCCAAAGTCTGCCCCGACGGTTAATGCCGGCATCCTCGTGGCGTTTCCGGGTGGTGCTCCCATCATACCTGCTTGGACAAGATGAGGCTGTGGAGCACCGGGGTAGGGCCCGGGGTTGTTGTTATAGACAATCTCCGTATGGGGGCCGCTCATGAGCACGTTGTTTTGCGCCTCGGCCGCCTCGCGGGCCTTGGCCGCGCCCGGTCGCTTCTCGCCAGCCGGGTCTGCCTCGGTGAAACCCTGCTTACGCGCCTTGGTTTCCCAGTAGTCGTCGCGAACGCGGCGGCCGTTTTCAATGACGCGGCTACCAAATTGCCGGAACATAGACCGGGCGGTGACGATGGCAATCTGCCTGGACCGGTACGAGAAGGGCAGGATCTCCTGCTGGACGAGGTCGTCCTTTTCGGCCTGGCTTGCAATGATCTTGTAAAGAGACCTGTTCTTGTTGAACAACAGGTACGAGTCCCTGTAGCCCAGCACCCTCGCGCATTCTGTCGCGAGCATGAAAAGCTTGTCGCCTCTATTGGGCACGAGGAACGTCCGGCATCGATAGGTACGTCCGCCGAGGAGCTGCCCGTTGGGCATCACCTTCTTCTCTCCAAACTCGTCGATCTCGCGCGGGAGGTACTCGTCGCCGGTCTGGTTCAACTGGTCTGTCGTGTGGTCTCGGACAGTCGGCAGGGCTTTGAGGGTCGACTTGGTCGGCGTAGTTTTAGGGGGCGCGGCGGCCGCCGGTGCCGCGTAGGCTGGTGTCGTCTGGCTGGGCAACGACGTGTTTGCCGACTGGGGCGTGTGCGGCGGCTGGCTTCCCTGGGGTCCGGCCGGGGCCGGGGGCTGCCCGGTAGTCTCGGATGGCTTCATTGCTCGTAACCGTTTCGGCTGTGACGGGGAAGGACCTGTGTGACGGCGGCCTCGAGTTAGCAAACCCGCAGCGTGAAAGAAGTCAACATTGCAAAAATAGCATGTGCGCTCTCTCGCTGTCTCTCCGTCTCTATCTCCCTATCTTTGTAAGCTCGCTTGCGCCTTGCGCGCATCTGCCGGTCACGACTCGCGGCCTTGCGCGAGTCGCACCACGTAAGCTTGTTCAACATGACGCTTCGAAGAAAAGCGTCGACCCCGCGCGCATCCGTTGTAGTGGACGAGACGAGCGCGCGACGCCACGCGGGTCCATGGCCAGCCGTGACGTACCGTCATCGCCAGGCTGTGGCGCGTCACGGGCATCCGTGGAGCGACTCCGCTTGTGACCGCGGGGCGGCGCGTTCGACAAGGCTATCAAGGTGGGCGGGTCAGCATCGCAGCACGCAAAACGCGGCGAGGCGGGCGACCATGGTGGGCGGCGCGGAGTTTCTGCAGCCAGCTCGGGCGATACGGCGGACGCGACGACAACGGAGGCGCCGCGAACGAGGGACGCGATGCGATGTCTTTTGCGCGCCGGAGCCGTGTCGTCGAGGTGGCGGAGGCGGGAGGCGGGAGGCGGGAGGCGGAGGCGGGGGAGGCGCCCGGGGCGGGATGACCAGCGGCCTTATAGCGAGGCTTTCGCGGCCATGCCATGGTTACTCACCGGGAGAGCTGAGGGCGGCGGGATTGATTGTCGCACCATCGGCGCCGGTTGGTTGCGCCGGATACATGACAGGACGGACCCCGGGGGGGAGGCCAAGACGGGACGGGTCGAGCCAGGCCAGGCCAGCGGCAGCGACAGCAGCAGCAGCAGCGGCGGCGGCGGCGACGATGATGACGGCCGACGGCGACGTGTCGTGAAATAGTTGGGCTGGCAAGCTCAAGGTTAAGGAGGGTGCAGCGGTGCCAGGCTTAATCGTGCATGTGGTTGGCCTGCCGAGGGGGGGCGTGGGCGGAAGATGGAGGCGTGTGTCGGATGGGGCAGTTCCATAACGGCTGAGCCGAAAACGGGGTCAAGCAGAGCAGACGACTGGGCCTGGCGGGCGGGCGGGCTGGCTGGCTGACTGCGCGCCCCAAAGGCCCAGCGAGCGCGCCGCCCTGCGACCGGCAGCCGGCGCCCAGACGCACCGGGTCAGGCAGGCAGGCAGGCAGGCAAGGCAGCCCATGGATGGAGGGAGCGCAGCAAGAGCGAGAGAGGGATGCCGGGGCGAGAAACATGACTGACCGCGCGCGCCGCGCCCCTCCCACGTCGGCTGGCTGGCCAGGACGCGGGCGCAACGAGGCATCGCAGACGACGAAAGCCATGACAGAGAGACAGAGAGGAGAGCAGAGAGAGAGGCGCGCGCGCGCGCGCAAAGGGAAATCAAATCAATACGAAAGCAGCGCGATGACGACGAGCCAAACAAGAAACGCAACCAAATGAATTCACTTGCCTGTGAGCCGGAGCGCCGACGCGGGCAGTGCGCGCGCGAGTGCCAACGGAGCGTCGACGGCGGGCAGCAATCGCAGCGTGGTCGCGGCGCGGCGCGACAGACGCGGGAGCGGCGGCGAGGGCGATGCGACTTGCGAGGAGTTGGGCAGGAATAGCGAGACGAGGCGATTCCGGTGTTGCTGGTTTCGCGCTGGAGCGACGACACACGATACGATGACGACGTAACGCGCGGCGACGCAGGAGCAGCGGCTCAGGGCAAGCAAGGCAAGGCAAGACAAGGACGAGGGAGTGGAGACGGGGGCGGGTGTCGCGCAGGCCAGAGGACGCGAGCCGAGGGGAGCGCGCGCCGTGGCGATTCGATGATTGATTGACTGAAGGCCTGGAGAAGGACGGGTCCTTGAGGTGGACTGTCTGCGTGGGATGCTGGGGCCCTTGACCGAAAGTGGGCGGCGAGACGCAGCGCGTGGATGTGTAGTGGTGGTAGTGGTGGTGGTCGCGGGAGGAGGTGGTGGTGGTGGTGGTGGTGGTGGTGGTGCTGCTTGCTGCTGGATGGAGGTGGTGGTGGTGGTGGTGGCAGCAGTAAGTGAGGGTGAGGTGGGTGAAGGGTGCGTGGTGGTATTTGGAGATGAATGGGAGGGTGGCGGATGAGGTGGAGTGCCGTTTGGACCGACAACGACCAAGACGCCGCCCGTGCGCCAGAGAGAGAAGAGAGTGGAGGTACGGGGGTACCTGATCTGATGATGAATGCCTGGGCGTCCTGCAAGGAAGCGCACGGCCAGGGCAGGGCAGGAGAGGCGGGCGCCCGGAGGGAGGGAGGGGAGGGGGGGAGAAAGGCAAGCAGGCAGGCAGGCTTGCAGGGAGGGTTTGGGACTGGGGCCCAGGGAATGGAGGGGAGAGGGAGGGGAGGGGGGAAGGGATGGGACGGATGAGATGGCCGGGTGGACCGTGGGATGTGGATGTGGATGTGGATGCGGATGGGATGGGAGGGATGGAAGAAGGGGGTGGGTGGGCTGGCTGGAGAATGATGAACTGGGGGGGGGGGGGGCGGATAGTACAGTATGTACTATGTATGTGGCAGGCTGGTGGCAGCAGCAGCAGCAGCAGCAGCAGCAGTATGGGGGATGATGGATGGATGGATGGATGGGGATGATGGAAGAAGAGGATGGGATTGCTGCGAGGCAGGCGGCCGAGGGTAGCGGCCGCTACTACCTAAGTAGTAGGTATGCTATGCAATGTCCTAGAGGTATGCACGCACGCACGCATGTACGGTACGGCACCAGTACGTACGGGCACAGTACGGACGATGTGTGTGTGTGTGTGTGTGTGTGGTGTGTGTGTCGACGTGCGGCGGCGGCGGCGGCGGCTCCTCCTCGACGAGTGAGTGGCAGCAGCAGGAGCGACAAGAGTGGGCACCACAGCGGGAGGAGTACGAAGGAAGTGGGTTGGCTGACAACGACGATGCAAGAGAGAGAGAGAGAGAAAGAAAGTGAGCGAGCAAGAGAGAATGAGAGATGGAGACGAGGGCGCGCGAGGAGACCAACAGCCGCAGCGGAGCCCACCGTGCGTGCCGTGGAGACTGACCCCGACGAGGACAGACGACCAGCAGCAGCACCCACCACCACCCGCCAGCGCCAGCAGCAAGCAGCCTGGAGCCGCGACGACAACGACGACGACGACGACGGACGGACCGACGGATGGATGGGGCACCACGGGAGGGATGAGCTGCTAGTAGCTCCGCCGTTGTGATGATTGTGGAGAGAACTGGCGCGCGCCGACGGGAAGGCAGACAGACAGACGGGGGGGGAGGGGAGGCGGAGGCGGCGCACTGGCGATGCGGAGGGAGGCGCCGGAATGGAGGCGAATATCCAGGCGCGCGCCGACTCGTGCATTGCTGCGTTACGGATGATATTGGTACGTAGCACATTGTAATGAAGCTACTAATCTGGGCGCATTAGCAGTAGTAGTAGTAGTACATACGAGCGGCGGGCTCGCCGGCAACGAGGACGGGGCCGCCGGTCAGTCAGTCCGTGGGTGCCGCAACGGCGACATGACGGCGACGGCAACGGCAAACGGCCAGCAGGACAACGATGACGACGAGTACGAGAATGTGCGTGCGCCTTCCTGGCCTCAACGGCCTCGCGCCTGGCCTGGTCGTCTCGAGCTTGTTGCCGCCGTCTGCTGACCGTCCGCCCGTCCATGCCTCGCCCCCCGCCCACGGCACCATGACGCTCTGAGAGCGCTCGCGCGCCCGCACCTCGTCTTCGCCCACGCTCGCTCGCTCGCTTGCCTCTCATCCATAACTATACAGTGCGCGCGCACGGAAGCAAAAGCTGGTGCTGGCCAAGGAGCCTCGCCATGGACAAGAATGGGGAGGGGCGCCGCCGCCGGCATCTGGTTGGCTGCCATGCCGCAAGCCCCCAGTCAGGCTAAAAACGCAGATGGCCAACCCTGTTTTAGCGGCCTCTCGGCTGAGTGACTGACGGTGACTGATGACTGACGGACGGACGCGGCGGCGTTGGCCTTGTTGGCGTTGGCGCTGGCGCTGGCGCTGGCGCTGGCGGCGGCGGGGTGCGAAGAAGACGACGACGACTGACGACGGCGGCGGGCTTGTAGATGATGAGAGCTGGGGCCAGCTAGAGCTACTAACTTGGTTGATGAGGGGCGACGCGGCGCGCAACCCAGTCAGAGCGCCGCCGACATGGTGATGGGGCGTTCGACAATGGCCAGATCCCAGGTTCGCGGTGCGGCGCGGTGCGGTGCGATGCGATGCGATATCAGCGGAGGGCTTGCCCCAGCTTTGGCGTTTGCGGTACGTAGCACGTACCTACGTGCCTTGGTAGGTACTACCTCAGTGCCGTGGCGATCCGCCGCGTCTTGAAGTATCGGCCATTGATGAGTGCTAGACGCGTCGTCCAAGTAGTCGAGAGCCGTCTGCCGCGATAGAGTAGCAAGTACGACGCCCACCAGGCACGGAGAAACGGCCGCTTCGCTTCAAAGCCTTGTCCCTTGCTTCTCTCCCCCACCGCCGCCGCACTTTCTCCTTCCCAGGCATTCTTGGTATTGTCCCGACCAACCAACCGACAGTCGTCAAAAGGCGAAGCGCAACCCTGCATGGATTGCCGCACACAACATGCTTTGCACATGCACTGGCACCCGTTTTGCTCCCTGTTGCAAAAAAGCAAACAAGCACACAGGACCCCGAAGCAGCAGCAGCAGCAGCAGCAGGGGTCAGCAGGGGTCCCTCGCCTCGAGAGCCTGAGAGGGTCCGGGCCAACCAGCCTGCTCGCCGCTCCCAAGACGGAGGCTCTCTCTGGGTGCTCCATCGGCATGGGGTGTACTGTAAGAGAGATGGATGGGCGCCATGGCTCCCCTCGCCCGCCCGCACCGCCGTCGGTTCGTCCCTTCTGAGGCGCACGTCTGCAAATGGCCCCAAGGTCCACGCATGTGTGGTGTGTAGGTGTGTGTGTGTGTGTGCGCGCGCGTGTGTGTGAGGTCGCTGCGCCATGGTGTTTGCAATGCAATGCAATCCAAGCCCCCGATCTGTGGTTGAAGGTACGCAGGGCCCTAAACTGAGAGTTTCAACGGTGGCTGAAGGGGTATCCTGGAGCGAACCGTGGGGCCGCTTGAGACGAAACCGAGCCTGTATCAGCTCAACCCGTCCGTCCAGCACGGGGTACGTACTGCACTGGATACGAGCGGGGGAACCTGACCCATTTGTTCGTTTGGCGCCTTGAGATGGTCGCGCGAGGGTTCCAGAAGCTGAGGTGCGCGCCAGACGACGAGCCACTGGCGCTGATGTGCTGCATTGCACATACGAACGAGGGCCAAGGGCCCGGGCAATGTCGGCCGCCGGGCCGCGCCCAACGGAGCTTCATGACCGCCGGTACACACTTTGGGCGTCTCTCTCACTCGTGTCGTTTCAACGGCGCTGCCGTCCTCGGTCGTGTCATCGTTGAGGGGTATGCAACCGAATCCTCCTCGGTGGCTGTCGGGGCTGACGTCGCAGCAGCGGGGTACAGTAGCACCACAACCGATGCGCCTGACGGGGGAGGGGGGGATGGATGGGCAGGGCAGGGCAGGGCAGGTACCTCTTGAACGGTACAGTCGGTATGCACATCGTACCTACTGTGCACGTCAACGCACATATACTACTTACACGTGCGGCGGCGCGTACGGTACAGGGCCTGCTTCACATATAAGGCGCGCAGAATGGCCCCTTGCGATGCCAGAGGCGTCATTGACGCTTCCTCCTGCAAACCGATGCCCACTGTCATACCTCTGGCTCCCACATCGCATCGCGCACGTGGAAGAGTCGGGGGTAGGGAGGCTTCGTGCGGAATCGTACTGTATGTACCTGTGCGTCGTCGGGCCCTGCCTGTACCTTCCTTTGAACATGCCCTCCTTCCTGCCTTCCCGGGGAGGGAGCGATTCCCGCTGCTGCTCATTGGCTGGAGAGTCTCTCCGGTCGCGCTTGAGCTGAGCCAGGAGGCCCAAGACAGGGAAAGAGTCGACCGCGGCGTCGCATCATCTGCCTGCCCTACCCCACAATCCAGATGTACAAGTACAGCCGCTTTGCCATTTCCCTGGTACAGACAGGTGATGTTGCTTGTGTGAATATTCGGGCACGGTACGACGTTTCACGTACTGGATACTTCGCGGATATACATCCTGCACTAGTAGTCGAGAAGGCCAAGGCAATCGCGCGGCAGGAAGGAGCCGAGCAGAAGCAATAGCCAACTGGACGCGTGTGGCTTGTAACGCGCGGGTATCCCTCGCAGCACTGCAAGGGGGAGAAGTTACTCAGATCCTACCTCATACAAAGTTACATGTCTTTCCTCGCGCACGCTCGCCTGTCCACGGTTCGTGGGAGGGCAGGTCACTTGCCAGTCTTGAATGGTCGCCATCATCACGACACGATCCGTCCATGTCGGCCAAGTAGCAACGCTTGCCGCTGTGCCATTTCCTGCTTCGTATCAAATGCCGCGCCGTGGCAGAAGTGCTCCGGGGGCATCGCGGAGCCGGGTCGTGTCTTTCTTGGTCAGTCAGGCCAGGAATCAGGATAAGCGGCCGGCGTCTCCGGGCTTCAACAAGAGCTGGCTGAGACTGACTAGCCCGTGGCCCGCCGACGCGGCCGAACGTGATGCAATGCCACGGTTCGGTGACGACGCTCTCCATATCACTCGGCCCTCTGACTGCATGCACTGCAATGCAATGAACTGCACTTGCACTCGCACGAAGCACCGGCTCGTTGCGGGAGCCCCAACCAACCGGGCCGGGTAGCGTCATCGCTTCGCATTTCGCCCAGCCAAAATCGCCGCTGCGCCTGCACAGCCTCGTAAGCGTGCAGATATCCGAGTCGTATGTAAGCTGAGGGCAGCCTGGATGGTTAGCCGCCTAACGTTGCTCCGAGCGGACCGACTCCATCGTTCAGGCATGACTGTTTCACAGAAACTCGGCGCATCGGGCTGACCTTTCAAATAGTATATGTACTTCGTACGTGCGTACGCGGTACGAAGTACTTCGTACCTCGCCGCCTGAAATAGGGAGTCATGACTTGCTCCCGTCCTGCTGGCTGACGAGAGTTATTGTACCGCCCACTGGCTGTGCAGGTCGGTCGATGAGCAGCGACGGTACGAGGCTGATGGGCGAGATGACCCGTCAGTTTGCAGCCGCCTCATTTGCTCTTATACAGACTAGCTGACTGCATCTCTGCGCTTGTCGCAGTCTTTCGGGGTGAGTCGCCCTTGTTTCGTTCAGCCAAGCCCAGGGGGCCGTTCGCCGACACCACCGAACTTAAAAGTCCGGCTCTGCAGCAGGCCAGATCTTTGCCCCGGAAGCAGCTCCCTGCGGCTCCAATCAGGGCGGCGAGCCTCATGTGTTGTCGTGCCGAGACGAACAACGCAGCTTGAGTGCCTCACGGGACTGCGAGCAGCAGCAGCCGGCCCGCCCTGAGCCAACGCCTTCTTCCACACACCTTTTCTCCATCTCCCGTCGACGGCATGGCGGACAGGACCAGGTTTGATGGATGGACGAGGTGAGCTTGTAAAGGCTCCTCGTGGTGATGGTGGGTGGCGGGTGGATGTCCAGGTGGTGGTGGTGGACTGGGCTCACTGGAGGTCGGGACCCATGTCCCCTGGCGGCTTCCTTGCGTCCGCCGAAAGTCTTCCCAAGCTTCCTTTCTTTTTCCGTGTGTGAGATGCGAGGCGTGTGTGAGGTGCGGGAGCGATGCGATCGCCCAACCCCAGACCACACCATGTCAGGCTCTGCCGGCCACCACCACGACGCAAAGAAGGAAAAGGGCCCCCCGCACGCACGCGACGGGGGACCCCCCCCCCCCCCCCTTTTTCGCCTCCCCTCCCTCCCACTCAGTTGGGCGTGCTGCACAATGATGAGATGCATTGCTTCACGCAGGTGCTCACACGCGCTCCGTGTACACGAAGCCGTGCTGCTAACAACCTGCTCACGGGAAACCCTCCCGGGGAGTCGTTGGTGGCTGTCGCGAGGCCCTTCTGCCGGGCTATCCCAGGCAAGCTGCAAGAGTCCGGGAGCTTCTTTTCGTGCTGGCGCTTGTCCGAGATCGAGCAGGCAGGCAGCTGCAAGTCTCGCGCCTCACCCTGTCACCCCCACAAGCCCTCCGCCGGCTTCTGTCAGTCTGCGGCCCTGCTGACGATCGCCCTGGCCAACGTAACGTCCGGGGTGATGCGCCACAACGCCATGGCGAGGGAAGGTCCACTGACGCTAGAGCAAACCCCGACAATAGCGCCGGTTGCTATTCTTGCAGCTCTGTCTCTCGCGTCTGAGCTGGCGGACAGCTTCCTTGCTGGCTGTCGCCCGCTCTGTCATGACTATTGCGCGTATCCTGCTGATGGGACTCAGGAAAACTCGGCTAACATTCTCGTACGTTCGCCGTCTCTGGTTCCCGCTCCCACGACCGTGCAGGGCTCGCCATGCACGCCATGAATCGGGAGCACCGTAGGACCTGTGCCACTTGCCTCCTTCGTCACGGCCGAGATGAAGTGCAGATGTCGTCGACGGCGGCTGGACCCACCGAACATTGATAGTCTGCGGTGTTATTAAAACGACATTGGCAATGAATGGGCCGACGGCTGGGTTCAGCGACGCCAGGCGCGTCACCTTCTGGCTAAAACTTCCCTCTCAATCCCAGCAACCCCTGTTGGCGCGTCACGGAGCACAAGAACCACATTCGGTTGCGTCGGCCGTCGCATGGCGCGCATATCTTCGTCGTTGGTGTAACTGAGCCCAATCTCGAGATGGGCAAGTCCTCCGCTGGGCGTCTGCATGTGAAGCAATCTCATCCACGTATCAGTAACGTTGGCGGTCGCAGAGCCGCGGACTCACCCATGGAATGCACGGCTGCGTGTTGCTTCGGCTGGTCTCATTCCTGTTTTGCCCGGCAGCCGAGAGCCCTGCGTCCAAGGACCTCATGGTCACCGCCCCCCCCCCTCACGGTTCGTGTTTGTCGCGCCCAAGGGCCCCAACCTGCAGATAGTCTTCGTCAGTGTCCGACGCAGAGCTAACAGTCGCTATAATGTGTGTGTTGACCTTCCACCATCGACCAGGGTTCGTCATGACTCATAGGACGAGCATCTCATGTCGCGGACGCCGCCATTCCAGTTGTGCGAAGAGGCCTCTCGTCCATGCACATTGTTGAGCAAGGGTGCCGGTATGTGCGTAACTTACCATACCTTCTTTGGCCCGCCGATCTCAAGGTCAGACTTTGTCTGTGCAAACATCACACCTCGAGCTCCACGGAGTTTATGCATGTCGCACAGCTGCAAGCGCGCCTCGTGAGCCTTGTGCGCGTTCTCCCCCGCATGTAGGGCATGCTGTGCTCTTCGGATGGCGCTGGGAACACTTTTCGACGTAGCATCCCAACACGGTCTGGTTCTCGCCGCCGATGCTGCCTCGTGTCTCGTCCTCCGTCTCCTGGCCGCTTACCCCAAATTTGCCTGTCACACGGACAGATCGCCTTTGTTCCTTGTGGTCCGGACGAATGGAGGCGCTCTCCCAAGCCTGCGAACCAGAAGACGGGCGTCTGTGGGGGAAAAGGCATAGCCATAGACATTGTATCTTGTCTCAACGTTAGCTAGTGCGTCCAACTCATTGCTGCTCCGAAGTTCGAAAGGCTTCGTGCATCGCGGATATCGAAGTGGCGCCTTGGAAAGCCACCACAACTTTCTCTTCGGCGGCTCGTTGGACAATCGCATGCGCCGTTGACAGCCGTAGGGAATCTACATGTGCGTTCCCTCGTTGCAGGTGACACGGTTTGACCTGTTGACGTACACCCACGCCGGTGAGTTCCACACCCACACCATCAGAACAAAATGCCCGTGACGGCGACTGCCGATCCAGATCGATGACTAGGCGGGTGAGAAGGGAGAGGATTGATCAAGGCCGAGTTGGTCCAGGCCGCAGCATGAGCAGCAACGGCTATCATCTGAAGCCTCGTCTTTCGACACCTGTCGACAGCTTGTCGCGCAGTTGATCTGAGGTACTTCCAAGATCTACAGTCAAGTCCCAAGACATGTCCTCCTGCTTGGTTATTCGGACCGGTGACATGGTTCATCCCGTTCTTGCATGACGCCGGGCACGCAACACCCAGCCGGCCTAAGTCCAAAGCCGATGATGGCCAAGGCTGGCACCTCGTCTAGTTTCGCAACGAAGCCGGAGAAAGACAACGCAAACCTGTCAGGTCCTACGTCTGTTAAAGATGGCCCTACGGCAACACTGAGCCGTGGCGAAGTCCGCTATCGTAAGCGCGGCCCGTATGTACGTGACAGTACTAGTCCGGGGCATGCCAGTTGACTCAACTTGGGCGACCTCCGTCTCTAGGGACAGATGATGTCCAACCGATACTCGACATCTTTCATTGCGTGTTTCTTGAAACTGTTCAACCTGCCCTTGTGTCAGTAGCCCCTGGGGGTTTGATGGCGTCGTGCTGAAGAGGGTGGCGTTTGTCACTGCGCTATCGACACCGCTCCGACGAAGGGGAAGCATCCCTGCTCATGACTTCAATGGTTTTCACCGCCAGGTTGGTATCCTGAGGTGCCAACCTGTTGCATCCAGTGTTGCTGCTTGGGCGGAGTGACTGATCTGCCAAGCCATCCTGGAGTCTGCATTCAACCGGCGACCGGGCCTGGTCATGCGACGACTGAGCGAAACAAGAACGGGATATCCCCAGACCCAGAAGCTTTCGGCGTAATATCAATGATATTGAGGATACCATTGGCTGCCAGCTATCACATTGATCATGTGGCCACCATCCTGCGTTCTGCAAATCAAAGGCCCTGCCACACCACGCCCGCGCCGACAGGATGCAGCTGTCGAACACGGGGTTGCTATCTGCGATTCGTGCTTGAGGCCGAGACAGCCGATCATGCTAGTGTGGTGGTTCGTGAGCCTTGTCGTTTACACCACCGCGGGGACGGGTGATTGAGCCACAAGCATGATGAGAAGACGATGATCAAGGAGGCAGCTTACACATAGTGACACATGATAGTGAACAACGCTAATATGCGTCGCATCCCCGTCATAGATATTGACAACGTGTGTAAGCAAAGACTCGTCGTATTTGCCAGGTCTCGGGACGAATTGTTCGCCACTTTCGTGACTCTGTCGCCCAGTATCTCGGGGGCGGCCAAGAAGAACGGGTCGCATATATTTGGCACAAATTAATTCATAGCAAAGCGTGGTGTAGCCCCTTCAGCAGGTCACTTGGCATCATGACGTCCAGGCTACCTGCCGTTGCGAATCGGCTCGCGTGCAACGAGCCGGCTAATGAGTAGGAAATTTCCGCTGCGAGAGACAACAATGCCAAAAAGGCTCCTGGATTTGGCTTCCAGTGTTCGAGGCTGGACACAGCCAGCTGCGCCGCGATCAGCACAAAAATTGTGCGAGGTCGCCGCTCTCCGTCGCACGAGAATACCCAGGTGATTGTACGCTTCAATGACAAATCTCAGGCACTCAGAACTCCACTCGCATATGACCGACTTATAAGCAGGACCAGTGAGAAGGAAGGCCAGACATGTCGCAGTCGGCGAGGACTCAAACGAATAGTGTGCACCTTGCCTGGGTCCAGGATGTGAAATTATTCGACCCGTATCCTTGAGCCGCTCAAAACAAGGAACGGGTAGCCGTGTCTTCCAGTCGTGACCTTGTGGGAGATGCCGTCCTAGTCGACTTAAGGTAGGAGGCTGTAAATTGGGCGTAGCCGCAGAGTTGGGCTGCACAGTGCCTGCATGCTTCAGCGATGAACCGTTGCGGTTGCTTCATGACCTTACCTTTCATCGGAATTTCTTATCCGAACCGCCCGCGAGCCAGGAGACGGCTTGTACCGTGACATTGACGCGTGTTGGGCGTGAATGGCCCATAGCGTCACACTCGTTCGCGGGCACAGCCAACGGATCGCTCCCTGCATTCTCAATCCGTGAAAACACGGTCGCCTGTAGGAACGGGAGGGAACTTGGCTCAGGTGTATGTGGCGAACATCAATGGCGTCAACAGATTCAGGGATGATAGTCAGTGAGTAGGGACTCAAGAAAGAGTCGAGGTGTCGAGGACCTGCCGCAATAACACGACCGTGATGGTTTCCAGTCACGTGACTCTTACTCGTCATGTGACTATTTTGCTCGGCTTTTGGACAACGGCGGCAGCGAGGCTTGGAATTACGACAACGAGGGCACGGGAAACAGCAGGTGCCATATTATGATAGGATAGGATCTTGTGCCGTCATTGGGGACGGGCGACAAACGGATCACCACCGTGAGCGCCCGCCAGGATGTGATGAGGTTCAAGATATTCTGGACTCTGGCCGCGATGCATTATCGATAAGACATTTAGCGCCCCGGCGCATTTGATTCGCCCCGCCAAACGCTCATCGTCGCTTTCACCATCTACGACTTTTCTCATCCCCCTCGACGCAGCCAGGCACAACGTCACCATGACAAGCTTGAAGCGATCGCACGAGGCCGGACCCCTCGCGTCCAACATCTCGAGTAAGGTTTATGTGCGATCAACTCGGAGCGGCAAGGTCCAGAAGATTGTGCGAGAAGTTTACCTCCGAACGGATATCCCCTGCTCCTCAAGAATTTGCAAGGCATGCCTCGAAGGTGCTCCCAGAAATGCCGCTGGCGAGGGTATGTTGAGGATTCCGATCCCCGTGGCTGGGTCTCGTGGCTGACCGGCAAAAGTGCTACCTTTTGTTCTGTCAGACAAGCCGGCGGGCACCAAGGCGTTCCCCCAAGGACATTATCTGATCCCCGACACCAATGCCTTACTCAACGCCATGGATCTCTTTGAACAGAGTTCCTCATTTTACGATGTCGTCATCCTGCAGACTGTTTTAGAGGAGCTTCGGAACCGCTCGCTGCCGCTGTATAACCGGCTCGTCGGGCTGACCAAGAGCGAGGACAAGCGCTTCTACGTCTTCTTTAACGACTTCCGCCTGGAGACCTACGTCAACCGGGAACCCAATGAAACCGTCAACGACCGAAATGATCGCGCAGTCAGGCTTGCCGTCAAGTGGTACGGCGAGCATCTTGCCCGAACAAAAGCCAACAAGGTGCCCGCCATAGTCATGCTCAGCGACGACCAGGCCAACTTGAAAAAGGCCCGAGCACAGGGACTTCACGCCTCCACGTTAGCGGACTACGTCAGAAGCCTCGAAGATGGCGACAAGCTTCTCGACATGGTGGCCGAGTCGCAAAGCCAAGGGGGCTTCAATAAACCGGGGCAGATGCTGTACCCCGAGTACTACACCATGTCGAAAATGATGACAGGCGTCAAGGCAGGTCTCATGCACCAGGGAATCTTCAACGTGTCCCCGTATAACTACTTGGAAGGCTCGATAAAGGTGCCAGCGTTCCCGAAGCCGCTCCTAGTCCTCGGCCGCGAGAGCATCAACCGCGCAATCGATGGCGATGTCGTCGTAGTGGAGCTCTTGCCGCAGGACAAGTGGAAGGCGCCATCAACGAAAATTATTGAGGAAGACGCCATCACAAAAAACGAGAATGCCGATGCCGAGGAGCGGGAGGATTTCGTGACCGACAAGGAGCGAAAGGCGCTTCAGGAAGCCGTCAAGCGAACTCACAAGGCATCTTCGGAGAGCCTACCTCAGCCCACGGCGAAGATTGTTGGGGTAATCAAACGCAACTGGAGGCAATATGTGGGCCATATCGACCCGTCTTCCGCCAGCCGGGCGTCAACGCAGGGTCGCAAGCAGGACAGTGTCTTCCTCATTCCCATGGACAAGAAGATCCCCAAGATCAGGCTGCGCACCCGGCAAGTGTCAGAACTCTTGGGAAAGCGCCTGTTGGTCACAGTAGACGCATGGGACAGGGACTCGAGACATCCAGTGGGCCACTTTGTGCGCTCCCTGGGGGATCTCGAGACCAAGGCTGCCGAGACAGAGGCCTTGCTCCTGGAGTGGGATGTGCAGTACCGACCATTCCCCAAGACGGTGCTCGACTGCCTGCCCAAGGAGGGCCACGACTGGAGAATCCCTGCCAGCACAGACGATCCGGGGTGGAGAGACAGGGAAGACTTGCGAGGGCTTCTCATTTGCAGCATCGACCCGGTCGGGTGTCAGGATATTGATGATGCCCTCCACGCCAGGCAACTACCCAACGGCAACTACGAGGTCGGCGTCCACATCGCCGACGTGTCTCACTTTGTCAAACCCGCCAACGCCATGGACACGGAGGCCAGCATCCGCGGCACGACGGTGTACCTGGTCGACAAGCGCATCGACATGCTTCCGCCGCTGCTGGGCACGGACCTGTGCTCGCTCAAGCCATACGTCGAACGCTACGCATTCTCCACGATCTGGGAGGTCAACGAGAACGCCGACATCGTCAACGTGCGCTTCACCAAGTCGGTCATCAAGTCGCGCGAGGCGTTCAGCTACGAACAGGCCCAGCTGCGCATCGACGACGAGTCGCAGCAGGACGACCTGACGCGGGGCATGCGCATGCTGCTCAAGCTCTCCAGGAAGCTCAAGCAGAAGCGCATGGACGCCGGCGCGCTGAGCCTGTCGTCACCCGAGGTCAAGGTGCAGATGGAGTCGGAGTCGTCGGACCCCATCGACGTCAAGACGAAGCAGCTGCTCGACACCAACTCGCTGGTCGAGGAGTTCATGCTCTTCGCCAACGTCAGCGTCGCCGCCAAGATCTACGAGGCGTTCCCGCAGACGGCCATCCTGCGCCGGCACGCGGCGCCGCCCAAGACCAACTTTGACGAGCTGGCCAACGAGCTGCGCGTCAAGAAGGGGCTGGAGCTGCGCACCGAGTCGAGCAAGGCGCTGGCCGACTCGCTCGACGAGTGCGTCGAGCCGGGCGAGCCCTTTTTCAACACTCTGGTGCGCATCATGGCGACGCGGTGCATGATGAGCGCCGAGTACTTTTGCTCCGGCACGCAGGCGTATCCCGAGTTCCGCCACTACGGCCTCGCGTCGGAGATTTACACGCACTTCACGTCGCCCATCCGCCGGTACGCGGACCTGCTCGCGCACAGGCAGCTGGCGGCCGCCATCGGGTACGAGGCGGTGCACCCGTCGGTGCGCAGCCGCGGGCGCCTCGAGGCCGTGTGCAAGAACATCAACGTGCGCCACCGCAACGCGCAGATGGCCGGGCGCGCCAGCATCGCCTACTACGTCGGGCAGGCGCTCAAGGGCAAGGTCGCCGAGGAGGACGCCTTCGTCATGCGCATCTTCAGCAACGGCTTCGTCGTCCTGGTCCCGCGCTTCGGCATCGAGGGCCTGATCCGCCTGCGCGACCTGGCCGAGCCCGAGCCCGACAGCGAGTTCGACGCCGAGACGTACACGCTCACGACGAGCGGCAGCAGGGCCGTCAGGGTCGAGCTCTTCCAGAAGGTCAAGGTTAGGGTCCGCGACGAGAAGGACGAGGCGACGGGCAAGAGAGGCGTCAAGATGGAGCTGATGGATGCGTAACGGTAACGGTTGGGTAATGGGGCATCTATCTCTAGGCGCATACGGGTGATAGACGGGCAATGTCAGAAGGAGAGATGAGAAGAAACGTCATGACAAAAGACGGTCGTTTGCCCTCAGCAACCCGGTACATGAGATTGCTGCCGACACGGCTACGTAGAGCCTACTGCTGCGCTACAAAACAATTCAGACCGGATGAGGTGTTCTACGGATCAAGTCAGATCATCACGGATAGCCTCAACGAGAAGAGCAAGATGCGAATATGTCAATGAAATTGACACCACATGTAATGGTGGTGGTCTAGTCCCGCCCAGCCGTAAACGCCAAACAATCTGTGAACAAAGGTGATGCAAGCACTTGGTCAAAATGATCCCGTGTCCCCCCCCTCCGACTTTCCTTCCTGGTCCCGTCTCAAACAGTCCTATTGCTCCATGGCATCGACATCGTCGGCGCCATTGCCTCCGTCTCCCCAGAGGCCCTCAAGCTTGAATTCGGCAGCCCACTCGGTGACAATCTCCTTTTGGTCAGGCGCGACAGCATCCTCACCGGCGTTCTTGACGGCCGGCTTGGCCGGGGCGCCGGCAGACTCGACGGCCAGGGTGGGCGGCTCGACCCAACCCTGGATGCGGCCGTCGCGCCAATCGGTGACGACGGTCATGGCCGCGGCGTTGATGTTGGGGACGCCGCCCCGGCCGAGGCGCCCTCGCTTGCGCGCGACCTGGACGAGGAAGTCGGTGGTGAGGTCGCCGTCGGCGCGGTCGGGGAGCAGGGCGGGGATGTCGTAGACGTCGGTGAGCTTCTGGATCAGCTCGGGGGTGGTGGAGAGACGGCGGAGGAGGAGGTTGACGGCGGGGACGGGGTCGTCGATTTGCTTGGGAGGCACGGCGTTGAGCAGGATGAGGTGGGCGTGGGCCTCGGTGGCGTTCTTGAGGGAGACGAGGCCGCCGGACTGGATGGACGATGACGAGGGGAAGACGACGCCAGGAGAATCGAGGAGCGTCAATTTGCTGTCGATCTTGACGGCACGGATGCTGGTGGTGACACCGGCCTCGGCACCGGCAGGGCAGGCCTTGGAGGAGCTCCCACCCTTGCCACTCATGCGACCCAGGAGAGCGTTGATGACGGAACTCTTGCCGACATTCGGGTAACCGATGACGCCGACGGACACGGCGCGCTTGAGCTGGCGACTGGCGGCGAAGCTCTTGAGAGCCTTGAAGAGCGTCGCCGAGGTGCTCTGCTGCGTCAGGTCTCGATGGTTGAAGGTGTGGGCGTTGGGGGCGCCGCCAGAGGCGCGGAGGGGTAGGGTGGGGAAGTAGCGGCGCAGGTAGATGAGCCAGTCGCGCAGAACCTTGGGGGGGATCAGGTCGACCTTGTTGAGAACCAGGATGAGGCGCTTGCCACCGGCGGCAGCGGCCATGATGCTGCGCTCGACCTCGCGGGAGCGGGTGCCCTCGGGGTCGCGGGCGTCGAGGACGTAGAGGACCACGTCTGCCTGCTCGATGACCTGCTTGAAGACCTTGTCGTACGTCTTGCGCGACGAGGCCTGGCCGACCGAGACTTCGTTGACACCGCCGTCGTCAGAGTCTTCGGAATCGTCGTCTTCGTCCATGCCGTCGCTGTCAGCCAGGTCGCGGTCGTACTGGGCAGCGGCGGCCCGGGCACTGGCGAGCAGGGCAGCCATCGGGTTGGACTCGTCAATGTCCTCATCCATGTCGTCGTCATCGTCTTGGTCGATCAACTGGTCGGCGTCGGCGGCTTCGGCCATGACGTGCTCATCGTCGTCCTGCTGCTGGGAAGCGCCCGTCTTGGCGGCCTTGGCCATGTCGCGCTTCTTCTGAGCCTCGGCGGCCTTGCGCATGCGCTTCTCCTCCATCTCTTCGAGCAGCTTCTCCTTGTAGGGGAACAAGTTGGGGATGCCGGGGTCCTTCTTCAATTTGGTGCGCCATTCCGGATTCTGCTTGGCGAGCTTGCGCTGCTTTCGCTGCTTGGCGGCGGCCTTCTTTTCGATCTTGTGTCGAAGGCGCGAGGTGCCGCGCTTGGACGTGGGTTCTGGGAGGCAAATGTTAGCGCGAATAGGCCATGGTCGGGACTACAAAGGCGAGCTCACTCTTTGGTTTGTTGATTGAGCCCGCCATTGTGATGTCTTGTCGAGTACAAGAGGCTGTCTCGAGCAACGGCAGTCGTGAGGCTGCGGACGGGTTGAGGTTGGAGGGCCGCACCAAGGAAAAAAAATTAAGTGGGATGCAGATTCTGCCCGCCAGGCGGGTTTCCTTCCCCACATTGAAGGCGGTGTGTGTTGTGCACACTCGGCTCCATCCATGCGAATGGATCTCTATATACGAAGTACTTTCGTTGGCTACAGAGACAGTTCTTGAGTATACAAGTCCGGCAGTTTATAGAAATTTCTCATCCAGTATGGCTGGCGATGCGGGGGACAAGGCGTCATCCCGATCACAAGTACAACGCGGCATGCGACGGCATTTAGACAGCCAGTCAAAACGTCGAGAAGGGCTTGTAGATATCAGAGGGTATTTATTTCTTTGCACGTGGAGGCTCATTTGGAAGATCCGGAGTGTGACTAGCTGCCAGATCGGGCTCGGCGAAAAGACACATCGGCTGCGCTTGCCGTGCGTACGAAGTGCCATCGTCTGTGCAAGAGGGCCTGACAGCACTTTCGCGTTCCACATTTCGAAGCCAATGTCGTCATGAGTGAGAGCGAGGCAAGCCTAATGAAATCATAAAAGAAAAAGACATAATACGTTCTCATCTTCCAGTCTTATCTTTTTTATCATTATGCCATGTTTTGGTAGGCCCCTTGTTGGCTATCTCGCTCGCGTGATGGGAGTCTGAACCTCCCACTGTACTTCGTATACTGCAGCACACTTTGTACCAGGAGTCGCCACTTTTTTCTTCTTCCCCCAGGGCAATTTCCACCCCCACCCACCCGTCGCCTCACCGAGGTGAGCAGCAGCCCGCCCTCCTACATAGGTACGTACACCTTGGCACACCTTTCGCCCGACTGGTCAGCCGGGGCTCCGCCCAACTTTTTTGCGCCGACAGACACCTTACGCGACGCCGACCGACGTCCCTGTCCCCAGTTACTGCACACTTCACGCTCCTCCGCCAACCTCAAACGACCGCCTTCTCTGTCCGTACTCCCCACGTACCGCGTGCCAGATCGACCGCTCGCCTACCAAACAAACGATCAAGCGGCTTTTCTCCATCAGTCAGGTGAGAAATCTCCAAAAGAAGAAGACGAAAAAAAAAAGACACAAGGTCGCGTCCTCGTCCTTCGAAGCCTCTCACACAAAACCCCCCAGGTTCTCTCTCCGCCGCCAGTCCGGCGTTCGTCCCACGCAGCGCCACCCAGCGCTCTCGCTCGCTCGCCCCCTTTCCTCCAGGGATCACGAACTCCGGGCGAGCAAGAAACACCACATCAGCAGAGTAGCAGTGGTAGCCGCAGTAGCAGACGCAGTAGTACTCATGGACTACCAGAACCGCGCCGGCTCCAAGTTTGGCGGCGGCGGCGTCGCGTCGCACTCGGCCACAAACGCCGACCGGCGCGAGCGCCTGCGCAAGCTCGCCCTCGAGACCATCGACCTCGACAAGGACCCCTACTTCTTCAAGAACCACGTCGGCTCCTTCGAGTGCCGCCTCTGCCTGACGGTCCACCAGAACGACGGCTCCTACCTCGCCCACACGCAGGGCAAGAAGCACCAGACCAACCTCGCCCGCCGCGCCGCCCGCGAGCAAAAGGAGGGCCGCGGCGCCGGCGCCGGCCAGTCCGGCGTCGACCCGGCCACGGGCCTGCCCCTGGGCGTCGCCGCGGGGCTCGCCGCCGCCGCCGGGCGCCGCAACGTGGTCAAGATTGGCCGCCCCGGCTACAAGATCACAAAGGTCCGCGACCCCCTCTCCCTCCAGCAGGGCCTGCTCTTCCAGCTGCAGTACCCGGACGCGCCCCCCGACGCCGCCCCCAAGTGGCAGGTCATGAACGCCTTCACCCAGCGCGCCGAGGAGCCCGACAAGAACTTCCAGTACCTCGTCGTCGCCGCCGACCCCTACGAGACGGTCGGCTTCAAGATCCCCTCGCGCGAGCTCGACAAGCGCGAGGACCGCCAGTTCTCCTTCTGGGACCCCGACGCCAAGGAGTTCTGGATTCAGGTCATGTTCATGACGGAGCGCGAGGAGCGCTTCAACGCCGCGCCGGGCTTGTCGGGAAGGAAGTGACGTTTGACGCCCCGAGGTGGCGCTTGAGGAGGACGACTTGCCCCAATATCGGCGTCCAAGTGGGTGGTAGCCGTATCGCTTGTTCTTGTACCTTTGCCAAGGTATGATGAACAAGAATTCATGATAACGGTCAGACTGGTGTCCACCCACGCTGTTTGCCAGGGCCGGTCCAGTAAAGAAGTTGTAAGGGCACAGCTTGCCACTTAGGGGTCGGGAGATCTCACTGACGAATCATCAGCAGCAATACGTTGGGCCAGGCGTTTGGAGTCTGTTGATTTACATCATCACCTGCTGGTCTTGCCAGACACTGGAAGGGAGGCGTTGCGGAAGTCGAGTCGGCTTGATGATGCTGGTGGAACGTAACGAGGCTTTTCCACGGCGACTTTGTCATGTCAGGGCACGGCATAATGATTCTGGCTGCACCTGGCAGCCCCTAGCTAGCTACATGACACACCCCATCACGGGTTCTAGGCCGAGCATCTACATTGGCCCGAGTGCCCCCATGTGTCCTCACACCCAACTTCATCTTGTGCCTTGCTGACAACGAAAATGTGTATGACGAGCAGTAAAACTCTACGTCTTCTCACGCGTATGCTGATGCAGATTCCTCACTTCGTCCACAAAAAAAAACCCACGGCTGCAGGCCAGCTGGCCAGGCCCCCAATTCTGGGCAACGCCCAGAGTTTCTACAGCCTCGGTTTTACCGAAAGTTGTTATCAAACCGCTTGAACGTGTAGCCGATAAACGGCAGGCTCATCTCGGGCGACTCTTCTGGCTGGCCGCGGTTGTTCTGCATGGCCTGGGCCTTGAGCACTGACGCGTTGTCCGTCTGGTCGATTTCGTCTGTGGGGAAGTACGTTGTGTCGATGTTTGACGTCAAGCGCGGCTCAAATGGCGCGCGAATGCGGCGCAGACTGTCAAAGTCGACACCACGGAAGAAGGGGTGATGCTTGATCTCGTGCGCGCCACCACGTCCAAGACGATTTTCGGTATTGCAAACCATGCTAGAGGCGTGTAAGCAATGCATCATGACTGCTAAGAGGCAGGTGGGGGGCACTCACCTCCGAATCAGGTTCTCGGCCTCAAGACCCAGCGTGATGTCGTCGGGGAAATACAGCGTCTGCCTCCAGTTCACGATCTTGCGGTATGTGTCGTGGCTGTCCTCGGCACAGAACGGCGGCCAGCCCACAAGGCACTCGAACATGATGGTGCCCAGAGACCACCAATCGCAGTCGAACGAGTAGCCGTGGCCCGTGAAGATCTCGGGGGCGATATAATCGGGAGTACCGACAGTCGAGTACGCCATGAGTCTGCGTGACCGCCGCCAGTCATTGATTTGCGATCGATTGCTGACGGTCAAGTTGATTTGGTCAATGGCGACGGAGTTGCGATCGCGAGGGCGATTCGACTTGCCCTGCAGAAGCTGCTGGTAGTAGTTATTGTCGTGTAGTCTATGGAAGCCAGTGGACAGGCCAAAGTCGGTCAATTTGACATGGCCACCTCGGTCGAGCAAGATGTTGTCGGGTTTGATGTCGCTGCTTTACGTTAGAGTCCCGTTTCGCCTGCGGGGCACATCAAGACTGCACGTACCGGTGAATGAAGCCGAGCTTGTGAACGGCTTCGATGGCCAAGACAATTTCGGCAATGTAAAAGCGCGTAATGTCCTCGGAGAAGATTTCGTACTTGATGAGCATTGTCATCAAGTCGCCTCCAGGCAAGAACTCCATGAGCATGTACAGGAAATACGAGTCTTGGAAGGTGGTGTAGAGCTTGACGACCCAGGGACTGTCGGATTCGGCCAGGATGTCGCGCTCGGACCGAACGTGAGCAAGCTGATCCTTTCTAAACATTTCCGTCTTGATGAGCGACTTCATGGCGTAGACCTTGCCATCGCCCTTCTTCTGAACCAACTTGACCTCTCCGAATGCACCCTTGCCGATGATCTTGACCGTGGTGTAGTTTTCGGGCTTGTCCTTGGTTCGGAGGAAGCGGAGATATTGGCCCTCTTTCCGGCCGGCCGTGGACCAGAGCTGCTCTTTGCGAGCGGGGTTCTGGCCCGGATCTTGAAGCTTCTGCTCCAATTCACTTTGTCTGTTCGGAGTCTGTGTGAGCAATGGACCAAGCATCGGTGTCATTGTACTGCGCGGGAGCTCTATACCTCTGGTTGCGCTCACGAGCACGCTTAACGCTGTCCTTGAAGAAGTCCGTGGCCAACTGGGAGCACTTCTTCTGGTTGCTGTTGGCATTGGTGCCGTACTTGTCGGGATTCCGCTCCGGAGCGGACTGGAAAATCTCGGCCGGGGGATGGCTCTGCGTGGGCATGGGAGGCGCGTTCACATAGGCCCCGTACGGCCCCGGCTGTGCGCTTCCACCGGCAGTTCTCGGGCGCTGGGCGGGAGAGGGTCCGCGGGGAGCATATTGAGCGCCTCTAGCAGCGCCGCCTCCCAAGTTCTGATGCGAGAATTGATGGGCTAGGCCAACGTTTGGGTCGTTGGTGCCAGGGGTATTAGATCGTGCCTGGTAGACGCCATTTTGGGCGTGGGCGTAGTCGTTGGTGACGGCCTGGGCGGGATACTGAGCAGCATAGCCGGGCTGCGCCTGAGGGAAGTATCCCTGGGGTGCGTAGCCAGCATAAGCCTGCTGATGCGCCGGCATGCCACCTTGAGGATGGTTCTGCTGTTGGTGATGCTGCTGGGGTGGTGGCGGTTGCTGGTGCTGGTGCTGGTGCTGGTGCTGGTGCTGGTGCTGGTGCTGCTGTTGTCCCGCCTGGTTGGGGAAGACGGGTTGTGGAAAGGTCGAGGGCGTCGTCGGGTATGCCCTGTCATTGAGGGGAAGTCGGTCAGAGTTCCCGAAGTTGAGATGCAGGCGGTTATTGTTGGCGTCCATGGTTCCGTCCGGCTCGGCCGATCACGAGATGCAAGGCGAGAGAATTGGGCGAGAGCGTCGGGCGGGCACGAGTGTCGTGGCAGGTGTGAGGGGCCCAGCCGAGATATGGCGATGCGGCAAGAGCAGTCGAAGCCCGTTGGTGTCGAAGAGGGCCACGAGGAGAGGAGGGTCTCAGGGATGGGAACGTGATGGATGCTGGTTCGGGAGGGGGGGACTTTGCAGGTGAGGGAGGGCCCAGCCAGCCTGGGTCAAGACTCCGGCAAGGCGATCCGAAACGAACGAGGTGCGGCTCTGAAGCGAGTCAATGGGCGGGCAAAGTTTCGTTCCACCTGTCGCGTCTTGACCTGGGCCCTGGGGGAAGGAGGGGACTTATGATGCCAGGACGAGGAGGTTCCAGGTTGTGGGAGCTGGGACGGTGGAGGAGGAGCAGCGCTGAGGGGCAGCGCGGGCGGCTTTCATTCCTCAGCACAGCGTGCGGGTGGCTCCGTCAAATGGCAACCTGTGGGGGGCGGCCAGCAGCAGCAGCGGCAGCAGCAGCGGCAGCAGCAGGTGGGAGTTCTCCTTGACGGGGGTACCTTGGGATGCTTGCAAGGCACAGTACTGGGGAAGGGTACCCCTAACAAGGGGGGCGGCGCGACTGCGGCCAAGCGGCGGGAGCGTTTGCCAGGTGGGCGGGTGAGGTGGGGACCACTGGAAGGGATAGGGGGCTTCCAGTTGCTAACGTGCGCCTACTGCTAGCTTCTAGGTTTAATGGTGTAGTGGACAGGTCTGAGCCCGGGCAGGCAGGGCATCCAGTCAGTCTACCGCCACAGGTTGGTGGAATCGTCCTCGACGACTTACCAATGCACTGACGGAGGGTCCCGTCTGGCGTCCGTCAGACAAGGTGAGGCAGGCTGGGTTCAAGCTCCCTGGACCACCATGGACCCAACTTGGTGAGATGCGCGCCTGTCCGAACCGCCGCTGGATCAGTGGGCACGTGCTATGCCAACAGCGGCCGCCACTAGAAGGTAACATGAACTTACAGTGGAGAGAGGTAGGTACCTAAAGTACCTTAGTACCCCCTAGTAGGGACGCAGTGGTCAGGTGCGGGCGGGTGTAGGCGAGGACGCTGGGTTGGCGGTGAGGAGGGCTCCCTGGACTGGGCGGGGATGAATTGCATGCTCCAGGACCAGGTGTCCGGCCAAGCGTAGGTACCTAGCCCAGTCCAGCGTCCGTCCGCAAGGACAGCCAGCCCGCCTCCATCAGTTCCCTCCCGAAGTACAGGTAGTATGCCTTGATGGACGGGTGAGGTGGGACTCAGGGAGGGCTTTCATCAGGGGCCCGGACACGCGCCTTGGCTCGCTTCGGGCACCGAGTGGACCCTCCACTCCCGCAACCTACTAAAGCCTTTCAAGCTTCCAGACTGTCTCTCTCTCACGGGCGGCATGTTTCAAGATGCCCGCCAGTGCAACCACCACCGCCTGTTGGCTGCGCTCGCTCGCTCGCTCGCAGGCTCGGTGGCTGGCTGCGCTGGCTCGCTGGGTTTTGTTTACCACGGGCCGGGTGATGAAGCTTGATTGTTCCCCCGTCTTCTGTTCTCACACATGTTTGTCTCCATGGCACATTCCGCGAGCCCACAACACAGCACAGGTCACAACGCCGAGCGTCCCCGGCCGGCCTCGACTAACGAAATCAACACATGCAGGCCCTGGTAAAATCCCCAACTGCGGGACAGTCCGCTTGCCGCGGCGTAGGGCCCCAACCAGCCGTCATAGAAAGGGGGGTTGGTGCCACGCTTGGACTCATCACGTTCCTTGGCTTGAGACTCCGTCGGGGCAAGTTGGACGTCTGGCCCGCGGGTTCGTGCTCGACCGTGTGTGTCTGTTATGATGGATGGCCCGGGGCTGACAGTCGCATCTCATGCGCGTATGTACATACTTTGTACTTCGTACGTGTCGACAATCGCGAGTCACGGCCCCTCGGCTTCAATGCTGGATGGCGGTGTTGCCTCATCGATGCTCGGGGCTTGTTGCTGCCGCACACCACAGCCATGCTATGCCATGAATTGACCTGTTGGTCGCAATGCAACGGTCTGGGGGACATTCCCGCCGCCAAGCAGCTCCCGCAGGTTCATATGCTTTTACACGTCTTTGCCAACAACCTGCGCAATGCGCATTTGCATCTAGTACTATCTGCCTTTCCCCCGCGTCCCACGCTTGTCCCCGTGCGCCAGGCGGATGGATGGATACCCTGGCACCCACACCTCGTACGACATTGTCTGCGGTGTCATTCATATGTGATCTGCTATATTCGTACTACGCACGCATGCAGTTGTGTCCCTTTTTGTACTTGTACAATTCAAGGTACGTACTTGACTCAGCATGTCAACACGACTTCGGTCCTGCGATGGAGGCTCTTACCAACTTAGTACCACAAGCACGAGACGTTCTTTACATCAGCGGCTTCCTGCAGGATGCTGCGATGCAACGTGTTCAACGGCGCTACGGAGCTTGTCATGCAGGCAGGTCTTCCCGAAGCCGCGCAGAAGGAGAGGGCAGGCTGCCAACATCCCTTGGCGTGTGAAAATGAACAGAGCATTGCCTCTCCAAGTTTTCATGGGTTTCGGTACGCGAAAGTAGCACGTCCGCCTGACGTTGATGAACTGCAGGAGATGAGAATGACCCTTCTGCATTTCTCTCCCCCAGGCCTCAGGGTCACCGTACAGCCACTGGTGACCCCTGTTTTGGTGCTGTACGCAGTGCCTAATTGATTCCCTGTTTTGCTGCAACCCACCGTTATTACCCACGGCTCTCGCAGCTACAGCTCCAGAGCCAAAGCACCTGCCCCGGAGAGGTAATTTTCCATTCCGGCCCGCCCGCCTTATCGGCAACGACAACCCGCCTTATCGCGCCTATTTTTTTTCACTCCCAAAGCCGACATCCACTGAGCCCGTGGACGACACCGCGGCCACACGCCCGGGGACATTCTTCAAATTCCCCTTGTCAATCGCCCTTTCCCCGACTTTGCACGCGGCAGCGACTGGTCCCATCGCCGCCGCCGCCGCCGCCGCATCCCCCTCCTCGCCCCCTCCGGCATCATGTATGTCAACACCGAAGCAAAGCCCGGCTCGCCGGCGTTGCGCATGCTGGGTTTGCCCAACCTGCCGCGCAAGCTGCCCTCGCGCAACTGGATGATCTTCTGGGCCGTCACCGGCGCCTTCACCACCGCCATCATCTACGACAAGCGAGAGACGAAGCGCGCGACGGCCAAGTGGCGCCATGCCGTGGAGCCGCTCTCCCGCGAGCCCATCGGCAAAGCCAGCCAGCTCCCGCGCAAGCTCACCATATACCTCGAGGCGCCCCCCGGCGACGGCCTGCGCGTCGCGCAAGACCACTTCATCGAGTACGTCAAGCCCGTGCTGTCCGCCTCGGGCATGGACTGGGAGTTTGTCCAGGGCCGCCAGCAGGGTGACGTCAGGGCCGCCGTTGCGGAGAAGATTCGCCGCGCGAGGATGGCTGACGAGCGGCCCGGCGAGGAGCTCGCCAAGACGGAGGAGAGCATGGTCACCGACCTGAGGAAACGGATGGGCGTCCCCGAGTACGAGGGCGTCAAGGGCGACATCGTCATCGGCCGACACACCTGGAAGGAGTACATTCGCGGTTTGCACGAGGGCTGGCTGGGCCCCTTGGACGCGCCGCCCCAACCCGCGCCCCCGGTCGCCGAGACGAATGCCGCGACGGCAGACGACGGCAGCACCGATGAGACGACAGCGGAGAAGAAGGCAGAGGAAGAGAAGAAGGACGAGAAGCCATCACGGCCGCCGCAACCGCCGCCGTACAACACCACAGACGACTACACCGCCGCCAACCTCCCCGTGCACATTCCCTTCGAGTTTTCGCCCTCTGCTCCCATAGCCTTTCCCCATCGCCTGGGCTTCAGGCACACCTTTGTCCGCCTCGGCCGCTTCCTCAACCGCCGCAAGCTCGCCGACAGCATCGGCCGCGACGTCGCCGCCGTGTGCTTCGCAGCGGCGCGCGAGTACCGCGAGGCCGACGGCCAGTTCGAGCAGCAGCTCCTCCTCGAGCGCGAGGAGAACGACTGGCCCAAGAGCACGTGGAAGGACGAGCCGCCCGCCGTGGGCGACGGAACCCAGGCCGCCGCCGCCGAGCCACCCAAGGAGAAGATCTGGACGTCGCCCATGGTGCTGGACCAGCGCATCGGCGAGCGCATGCGCCGCTTCGAGATGCAGCCCGAGGACGAGGCGCGGGCCGCCAAGATCGTCGTCCCCGAGGAGGAGATTGAGGGCTGGGTCAAGGGCAGCCTGCGGAGTCTCTGGCGATGGGGCGCCAGCTCCTTCGAGAGCAAGCCCAAGGGGCCCAACGTGGGCAACCTGGACGGCGACTGAAGGGGCTTGCGTCAAGGAACGTCCTGACTGCTTCATGGGCACGAACAAACCCCCGTGAAAAAGTCGACTTGTATCATGTACCATATCACATATCTCGCTGCGAGGGGACCCTTTCTTGTATACCAGTGGGGAGGTACGGAAAAGCATTCTGTAGGCATTATAGAGGAACAGCAGGGCGGGCGGGCAGGCAGTCCCGCCAAAATCCATCTACTCTAATCAAAGCATGCAACGTCATCGCCGTACACGCAAAGCATTGATTTGATCTCTTGAGGCATATTTGTCGGGCCTTCCCTGTACTCACCAACAATGTACTAAGTACTGCTTCGGAACTTGTTAGGTACCTGTATTCACGATGGCAACGTATCATAATCGTAAGTTGGTAGATATGCGCAGTGGCAACGCATCAAGGTAGCCAAGGCAGCGAGCTACTCGTCGCTGTCGTCAGAGCCATAGTCTACCAATGCCGACGCCTTCGTCTTCTTCTCCGGAGGCGCCTCCTTTCCGGCCTCACTACTCCTGCGCCCTCCTGCCGTCGCCGCCGTCGCCTCCTTGGCCTTTTGCTCACCCGCCGTTCCCTCCGCCGCCGCCACGGCCCCCTCCTCCCGCACTGTCGTTGCTGCCGTTGCTGCTGCTGCCGCGCCACTGCTCTCGCTCGCCTTACTCCTCCTCCTCACCACGCCCTTCAACCCTCCCTCCCTCCCCGCCGCCGCCGCCGCTCTCTTTCTCTTCCGTCCCGCCGCCGCCGCCCAGTCCTCCTCATCGCCCATGTCTGCCGTCGACGCCAACAGCGACACTTGCTGCTGCTGGTGCTGCTGCTGCTCCAGGCCGTAGTACCCATCTTGTCCGCTACTACCGCTGCCGCTCTTCTGCTGCCGCTCCCGAAACGCCCGCAGCCCCTCCTCCGTCTCGCGCCGCACCGCCTCCTCCTCGCGTCGCTGCCGCGCCCGCACCTCGTCCAGGAACTTGACCTCGTCGTCGTCGAGCGCCCGGAACTGGTTCTTGATGCGGTTCGCCTCCTCGAAGGCGGCCTGCTTGGCGGCTGTCGCGTTGCGGACCGCGGGAGAGTCGCCGCCCGTCAGTATTCGTGGAAGAAAACTAAGGGCGAGGAGAGAAGAGAGAAGTGTGTGTGTGTGTGTGTGTGTGTGTGTGTGTGAAACTTGAGGGGGGCAGTATCGCAGAAATGTCGGTCTCGTGATGCCGTTCACTGCTCTCGTAGCATACAAAAGGGGTAATGGACGAAGGAAGGGAGCAAGGAAGAAAAGCAAGGGAGGAAGGGAGGGAAGAGGATGAGGGCTCGTCAAACCTTTATTCGCCTGCAGAATGTCGTACAGAGACTTCTCCTCCCCGGCCGCGGCCTTGTGCCGCGCCTCGTCCCTGCGCTTCCTCTCCGCGTCCAGCTCCCTCTGCACCGCCTCCCACTCGACGTTCTTGGCCAGCGGCTGAGCTGCTGGTTCTTGTTCTTCTTGCTGCTGCTGTTTCCGCTCTTGCTCCCCCTCTTGTCCCAGTCGTCTCCCGTCCTGCTGTTGCTGCTGTGGCGACGACGACACCTTGCCGCTGCCGCCCTCGGCGACGTACGGCTCCCCGCCGGGCCCTATCTTGCCCGCGGAGACAAAGTGCCCGGACATGGTGCTGCTGCTGCTGCTGCTGCTGCTGTTGCTGGCCGGCGGCACCACGGGGAGTGGGACGGGCGCCTTCCTCCCCTTCGTCTCACACGCCGTTCTTGCAAGTCCCTGGTCGCGCGAGGGCCAAGGTGAGGGGAGGGAAGGTGAAGTGAGACCAACGAGGCCTGCAACGGCCCACGATGCTGATGTGAGGATCGTGGTACGTAGTAGTGGTGGGGGCGGCGGCGCCTTGGTGTACAGTCTACAGTATACTATACTTCGTACTTGGTAGACAGGCGGGAGTCGCTATTGCCAACGTACCACTGCGCAGCCCAACAACTCCCGGGGGCAAAAGAGCGGCACTTGAGTTCCAAGTTCTTGTGGCTCGGTGGCCAAGAATTTGCAGCAAACGATTGAGCCTCACCTGGACGCGAGCCCGCCGATTCGCCAATACCTGACTTGGTGTTGTTGAGAGCTGAAGAACTAAGTGCATGACAATGAAGCAGCACCTTGGCCCAAGAATAACCGACAATTACCCGCCACCCGTCGTCTTGGTCGCAGTAGCACCACGACCCAAACAAAACATCAATCAATCACACAGGACAGTGGCCTCATCGACAAGCATGTTTTTCATTGATTTTTGCGTTATGGGAATTGCAGTTAGCAATGCCAAGTAAGCTGCGGCGGGTTTGGTGCGTGCCAACTCCATGGCCTTCCCACGCCCCCCTTCACATGCGCATATGTGCACGGTGTTTCGAACAGGGACGTCGCCAGCGCTTTTCGTCCATCACTGTGCAGCCCGCCGCTGACCCGAATCGACTCTAAAGACACAAGCCAGCCCAAAACCCGGACGCGTATGCCGCTGAGTGAAAACCGTGCGTGACATTGCCTGTCCCTCACACTATATGCCTGTCGCACCGCCTGACGAGGACAACGCGCCTCTCGCCGCGACAAAGAACGCCGCGTGCGCTGCGGATGCCGGCGCCGATAGAAGACCGTCATTAAACCCAGACGCACAACAAGCCGCCGAACCGCAAATCCGTGCATCTCTACAGAATGCCAGTTCATGGGGAAAAAACAAAACGTGAAGAATGTCATCAACGGGCCGCCAATAACGGCGCCCAGCACGCTGAGCCCGAAACAAATCGGCCCGTCTGTGTGAAGAAAAGTAGCTGACAGCCCAAAAGAACACAAACCCCCGAATGCAGTGCCATGGGTGAAGAAAAACCACAGCGTGGCCATACCCCGTTTTCCCGCTGAACGCAATGCATGAAGAGCCGTCTCATCAAACCCCCTTTTTCCTTAGTAGACAGATATGTCCACTTGAATTAGCGCAATGCAATATGTACTGTCCTTGAACTTTTTTTGGATGCTGACTTGCATCATGATGCGCATCGTAGTCACCAGCGCAAACCCATCCCGGCGACTTTCGACGCCCGATGACTTCGGCTGGCCAACTGTATCGTGCCTGACGCTGGTGCATCTTGAGTCGCTGATGGATGGCGAAAACAAAAGAAACCCTCTCTTCCCGACCATGCGACGCCGTGAGAGCCATCACAGGCCAAATTTTCAGCCAAATGTCGCATCCAAGGGTCGGGTCCAGCTCCAAGCCATGTGAAGCCTGAAGTGGCGGCTTCACAGATGAGCGCGCCTCGACCGCACTGAAATTGGCATGATGCCTGTGGACCATCGGAATAAACAGTATTTCGGTGGCGACGGCAAGCCTCGAAAATGCACCGTTCTGTTATCGCAAACCGAACAAGGGTCATGAAAGAAAAAAAGAGAAACCAAATCTATCGCGCAAAAATCCCAGATGTTTGGGGAACCAGGAACGCCGGATGTGACCATTAACAAACGTGTACCAGTGGAGAATTGTCGCTCCATCATGCGAGGCATCATATAAGGGAAGTCGCAGACGCCGAGTCAGTCTGCCTGACAAAATTCTCGAGTCCAGCAAACGTAGCCGCCCCGCAGGAACGACAGCCTCTTTGAAAACCGAACGAGCCAACGGCTCGTCGCGTGAACATTCTTTTCTCGTGCCGGGGTATCAGAAAATAGAAAGTCGTCCTTATAAAATTGAAGAAATTCGTGGCCATTAAAAATCAAAATGCCTGGCTCCGGTTTATGTGTCGTTGGAGACAGTCGTAAGTGTCGCTTCTTTGATGACGAGGAAATCGCCGCACTAAACTGTGCAGGGTTTTACCCCACAACTGGCTGCCCGTACCCATGAGCCATGAAGTACGGAGCCTGCTGCTTCATCGGGGTCATGCAATTCCGGCAGTTGCATTCGGCCAGATTGTGTTGTTCCCACATGCCCTGGTTGTAGGCGTAATGCCCAGGATACGGGGTCTGGCGGCTGGGGTAAAAGGCGTTATGAGCAGGAGGCTGCGGGTACCGGTTGCTGTACTGGGCCGTGGCCTGGGCAAACCACTCGTTGTACAGGGCATTGCTGGAGGTCGCTGACATGCCGTAGTCTGGAGTTCCATAGCCAGAGTCCGGTGGGGTCAAAGGTGCACTCCATGGGTTGTGCGCCCAAGCAGCATCTCGTGCGCGGTATGGCCGCTGTTGAGCCTTGATGGCCTGATAGCGCTCGTACTCGGCAACTTGCTCCTGAATGTAGCGCGAGTGAGGGGACTGGCGGGTGTTGTGATACCTCGCAAGCTCCGTGTCGATGGCGGGAACCAGGGAGGCGAGCCTCTCCCGGCTCGCTTGCACCGCCTGGCGCTTCTTCATCTGCTGCCAGTCTCTCCAGTTCTCAAGCCACGCCTGATAGTCCTTGCTAAGATCCAGGTTGACGTAGAGCCTCCAGCTCATAGCCTGAACCCAGTCAAACTCGAGGGCGTTCAGTTCTGACACGGCAATGCCGCTAACCTCGGACCAGGAGCGATTCTGGAACGTGTTGTCGTCGAGAAACTTGCTGCCCAAGAGAAGCGAGACCGTGAGGTAGCGCCAGACCTGACCCTCCGAGGCCTTGTAGGGCCCCTGCTCCTTCATTGCATTGATCCGCTTGGCCAGATAGTTCATGCCAAGCAGGATCGTGGTGCTGGGGAGTCTTGTCGAGGTCAAGATCTGGGAAACAAACTTGCGAAAGGGCGTGGAAATGGCCGCCTCGGGAGAAACGACTCGCGTGGCCATCTCCGCAACGTATTCAGCCATCATGTCGACCTCATAGTCGAGGACGGCGCAGACTCCACCCGGCATGATGACGGTGTTTGTGGAATTCCGACGAAGACCGGAACTCGATCTTTGTCGGAAGAAAATCTCTTGGCGCAGAGACTCAGCGACGTGGGTGAATCACACGACACTGATGGCGCTGTCTCGCGGCCACAGAGGAGTAAACGTGAGAAAAGAAAAAAGGGTCGGTGAAATCTTTACTCAAAGAGTCGAGCCATTTACCGCTGGTGCTCGGACCGTCGTGCAAATCAAATGGTCGCCGTAGACTGTCAAATGTTTGGAAATGGCCAAGAAGGGCGAGAGGACGGCGGTGCGAATGATGGAGCGAGCAGGGCACCGCTATGTTCGGATCGTGCAAACCCAACCAGAAGTGGCTGGTACAGAAGCGACGTCGAGACCCTTGGGCGGAACGGTGCAGATGTACGCTGTAGACACTGTTAGTGTACTGTGCATGCACAATGGACAGCATCGCTATGTAGGTGGCACAAGGGGCGTGTTGCCCTCGGCCGCATCAAGTATTGTGTGGGCAGTGAAAACATAGGCCCAAGACGAGCAAGGAGTTGCACACCCACACCCTTCAACAACCCATCTACCTGTAGCAAGACGCCGGTCTGTGCTATGGACGAGTTGGGGTCCTGTGGTGGAACCGACGCGGTGCCAACTCCAAAACAGTCTCCAACAGATCCGCGACAGGGCATGTTGGGCAAGACGGCGGTTGTAGTAGCATCGTTGTCGGTCGGGCTGGCGCGTGCCGAACGTAGGGAACAAGACATGGCTCGTGTCGAACTAGAGCTTACCTCGAGGACAAGAAGGGAATCACCCCGCGAGAAGAGAGTCGAGCCCGAGAGCGTGGTATCGCGCGACTAGCCGTCGTTGATCACCACAGCACTGTACACGTTCGGCCGGAGGAGGCACAACGGCGGGGGCTGACAGGCGGGAAGATGGGTGAAGACTCGCGCGAGCGACCGGAACCCGAGACGTCAGCGAACGATGACAAGTTCGTGAGCGTGGTTGTCGAAGGAGTCGGCGGATTCGGTTTGTCGTGGAGGAGTGAAGAGGGACGACGGAGAAGGAAAAGAGAGGAGAGGGTTGGGGAGGAGACTGGGAAGAGGAGCGAAGTGACCAGGGTGTGTTCGTGGAAGCATGAGTAAAATGGGGAGGATGGGATGGCGAGGATGATGAAGGCTACGGGCGGCACAGCCGGGTGTGCTCAGTGGACAACAACAGGGCAGGGCACCACCATGGCGGGTACGGGCGCGGGATACGGGTACGGGTAAGGGTACAGTGGTGCAGTAGGGGTGGGCCACGGCGCCGACAGGTACCTGGGATGATTTTTTCTTTTTCTTTTTTTTCTTCCTTTCCCCGGTCCCCTCCCGGGCTTGTGTTTGGCTCGGCGTGCGGTGGCTCTGGCCCCATCCCTCAGGTCAGGTCGGGTGCTCTGGCGGGTGGGCGTGGGTGGCCGCACCATTTTGGCAGCAGGTACCGACCGGCCCGTACACATGTGCGGACCGGTACCTTGTGTATTTGGCGCAAATGGGGGGAGGCTGAAAAGGAGGAGCAAGAGCCCCGCTTAAGACGAGGCGATGCGGGCATCTATTGGACGTGGTCGGGAGTAATGCCTCAGGTGCTGGGGTACGTACCCCGTAAACGCCGCGGGACAAGTACCCCGGTACGAGCGTGTTCCTGGGAAGGGGGGTGACGGGGGGCGATGGTGGTGGTGACGGGGTGACGGGGTGACTCGAGCAGTTTGTAAGTCATGGTGTGCCAGGGCCGCCGCCATTGGACGGTCCTGGCCGATGGCCTCCTGTGCTGTGCAGTCTGTGTGCAGCCTGTGCCTGCGGAGCCTGGCTGGTGCAGGCTGCTCGGCCAGCCATCACCAGGGAGGAGGAGGGGGAGGAGGAGGGGGGGCTGCCCCGGCTGTGAGGCCTGGCCCTGCAAAGCCTCCACTCGTCCACTGTGCTGGCCACACACAGAGAGACTGGCACTGGGCGGACTGACGGGGCAGGAGACAGACGTGACCCCTGGGTGTCTGCTGCCGCGAGGTGCCCTCCTCGCCTCCGACAAGCGCCTCGCCTCCACCATGCGCCTCCATCACCCAGCCAAGCCAGCCCATGCCCAGTCCAGTGGAGGTTGCCTCCCCACTGGGCTGGGCCGTGCTAGGCGGGCAGGGCATGGCTGGCACGAGCGGGCGGCTGGGGCACTGCTGCACCTCAGCGCACCTACCATACCTACCGACCTTCCTCGCTGTCTGCACGCTCTTGCCTGCGTCACCGGACATGACCCTGACCTGCAACTGGCAATGGGCCCGGGCGGCTGGCAAGCAACGATGGAAGGAGAAGTGGGAGAGGAGATGTGTGTGGAGCTCTCGCTCGCTCGCTCGCTCGCCACCGCCTTGTTGGGAGCTCCCCCCTCTCGGCCCCCGTCGTCGCCCACTGATGAACTGATGGGTTGCACCAGCGGTCCTGGACACAAGCCGACGTCACCTCTCCCGCCTCGCCGGCGGCGTGCGTGGTCGATCCTTTTTGTCGCCACCGGCATCTTTGCTGGAGCCTGACGACCCAGCCCCAGGACCGGACAGGCCGCTTCGCAGATGAGGAAGAACCAACACGCGTCATTTGAATGGGGTCATCCGGCCGTGTTGCTGACGAACCAGCGAGACAATGATAACTCCAGAACTTGATCCAATCGAAAATAGAAACCCTGGATGACGGACGACGACGGGCACGATGACACTGTCATCACAGTCAAACGAACCAGCCCAGGCAGCGGCGGACGATTCCTGGTCCGGCGTGTCCTGTAACTACTTCGCAGCCCCAGCAAGGGTTCTTTCTGCAACGGTTCCGACGCACCACCAGGCACCTGCTACGTTAGTTCGTACGGGGGGCAGTCGGCCGGGAGGCAAACAAGTTCTTCCGCATTACGGCGGCGGCCACGCCCACGTCCACGGCGATTCGATGCGGCTGGTGGGAATGTGTGCTCACCAGGACCGAGAGCAGGCAACGCGGAAGGCCAAAGCAACAGCAAGGCCGCCTAGTCGCCTGATGTGACGCAAACGCAGGGCGTGGCAAAGGGGCCGTGGGTGCGAGCCAGTCCAGTGTCTGCACGCTTGAATCAATCAATGACGGAGACGGGCGCGTGTCCGAGAGTCAGTCATCAGCCAGCCCGCCAGCCAGCTAATCTTGCCGGACACCAATCAACCCGGCAGTGGAAGGGTCCGGCGGGATCCTCACTGGGGCAGCACCATCCACGTTGTTCTCGAACGACGGCTTGGAAGAAAAAAAAGTCTGCACGTTGCTGGTAGGCGGAGACACCGCGGAGGCGTGCGGTATACCCTTTCCTACTGTAACTTGGTCCTTTGGGGCGGACATGCGACCGCACCCACTTCTGAGGGCCAAGGGCCGTGCCCATTCGCTTTTACCGAAGGCCAAGAGCACCAAGTGCAGAAACCAGCTAACTACTGAGTACTCCGTACTGCGGCCGGCGTCCTGCAGGCCGCTCTGCTGGACTACCATTCGCGGCCATGTCGTCCGCCGGGTGCCACTTGGAGGTCCCCAGCGGCCGAGCTGGCTGGGTTCGCCACACCTGATGCAGTCGCGTCCATTCGAGTAACTAGCGTGTGCTTCCCTCTTCAACCTAGCGCACCCAACGTTGTCGGCCAGAGCTCATAGCAAGGCGGGCCCGAGGGTGTTCTCGCAGGCAAATGATGGTGCGTGGCGGTGTTGCACCGGAGACGCTCCATCATCGACGCGCCCTGCCCTGGCCGAGGAGATCGCCATGTCATCGGCCGGCGACAAACAAGGTGCATCAGTCAGGAACGGCCACAGGACACACGCACACACACGAGTGTGCTGCTGCGTCTGACTGAGCGCGGCGAGCCGAGCGCATGATGGGTCAACCGAACCGCCTCAACGAGTCAAGCAGAGGCACGCAACAAAAGTCAGCCTTCCCCGTGCTTCAGTGGTTCGTCACAGGGCCGGGTCGGATACACATACATGCACATATACTAGCACATGGATATTGACGTGGCTCCAGGCTCGCTGTCCCGGCCTGGTGCTGGAAACTGACGCATCACGATCCAGGTGACCGTGTAAATGACCCTTGTCGCGAACCGACGGGCTGCACGACGCGCGAACAAAACGTGATGCACTGCAACGGCGCTGCACCTCCATGTCCTGCTTCAGACGCCGAAGAAGGCGGAGAGAAATGCCTCAGATCCACTGCGAGACCGTGTCCGGCGCACAACGCTCGCATCCATGCCGTAGCGCCGCCGCCGACACGACTGCTCCCTGGCTGCCCCGGCTCGGCTACAATGTGGTCGTGCTGCTCAAGGAGGGACCCCATGTTCGACGTACGTGAGGGTTTGCATTTCCATTTGAGTAATATCGTCACAATCTCTCACGAGACCATGGGGCCGGGGATGTGGGCCATTCATTTATGCACACACACACACACACAGAGGCTCCTGAAGCGCTTGACCGACCGACCGATGTTCATTTGGCAGCCACAACGGAGCGCAATGTGCGCTTCCACGGTCCAGTTTCAGCTCTAGCTCCCGTCGACCTTCCGAGTTTGATATGCGAAGGTAAAGGAGGGCCCCTTGGCTCCCTTGCCAGGCTGGCTCGTTGTTGTTGTTGTTGTCGTTGTTGTGGAACCCGACAAATTTCCCTACCCCCAGCCAGCGGTGGGTGGGAAATTGGGGACCCTCGCGGCGCTGTCCGTCATGTCCGAGGTTAATTGTCTCGGGATGCGTGGCCACCACTGGTATTTTGATCTTCAAGTGAAGGCGCACCTGAAGTTTGCGAGCCAGCGAGTCCGGACGGCACCTTGTCCATCCGAACATGACATTTGCAAGGCACAGTTATACCTAACTAATTTGGTACACGGACCATCGGCAGGGCCAGCCAGCCGGCGTGAGGGGGTCCTCTTCTTCCATGGACGACGACGGGTCAAAGGAGACTGGACTGGGAAGTGGTACTGTAACTGACGATTTGCCGCACGGGGCCATCCATGGCTGCATGGCTGCGTGTAGAACTGTGCCGTGAATCGGACGACGGCCACGGCGGACCGACGACGGCCCAGTCGATGATGGAAAGAGAAGACGCGGTGCCCCATTGGCGCCGTGGCAATCCGGAACGGAATGGAGAGAATTGGGCAGCTATCCGTTCACCGCCGACGACCAATTGACGGTGCAGCATTGGCAAGCCCGCACGCAGTCCCGGGGGCCGGGCCCACGCCAAGTGCATAGCGCCGCCATGTGCTGTTTTCCGCGGCGGCATCGACCGAGAGGGAGCGAGCCCTTCTCGTGTTTGCCGGCGCCTCGTAGCTCCAACTCCCAGTTTATCAACGCTGGCGTCGGCGCCGCTGTGCGGAGACCCCGTTGCATCACGAGGCCGTGGAGAGGAGCTCGGAGTCTCGTACCGAGCGTTTTTTTTTTTTTTGGAAGACGCAAACATGACAGCAGACGCTGGCGCACGTTGTACAGCACAGTACTACAACCAGTGCTATCGATGGGTACGAATAATAAACGCCGTCAGGGCGAGCGGGAACTCTCGGCCCCCGGGGGGGGGGGTTGACGAACCAGCCATGCGTGCCAGCCAGCCAGCCAGCCAGCCACGCAAGGACGGGACCCCCCCAACCGCAGCCGACGAACACCTTCCGCGTGCCCTTTTTAGTGCGTCCGCTGCCTGCAATTTCAGGGTCCCGTCCTTGGCTGGCTGGCTGGCTGGCTGGCTGTCTTGCGGCAACTGGTCGAGTGCGTCCAAGCCGGCGAAGAAAGGGGGTTCGAAATCAGCCGGGCTTCATTTCTGGGGCTGCATCTCCCGGGACCCTGCAATGCCTGCCAGGCTGCCATGCCATGCCTTGCCTGCCACCTGCCTGGTGGCTTTCCTGCTGGGGGTGACAGTCCTGCGCGCCATTGCCAAGGCAAGTCAAGTCGCTGGCCAGCCACGATGCCACGCTTGACACCTGCTGAGCCTGTCATGTTGTCGACAAGCTGTAACTACTAACCGCAAGTCTGTGCAAAGTACTGTACTGTACGTTGTACTGTGCTGTCGCGGATGGATGGATGGATGCTGCCTTGGCTGCCACCGCCGCCGACGACGACGACAACAGGTCCATGACGATGGGTCGTGTGTCTCACAGCCGCCACCTCACTTGGGTTCTTTGGACCATCGCGACGACGACCCCAACTGGCTGATGGCCGCTGACCGCCTGCTTCTGGACCCCCTTTGATCTGGAGTCGGGGCGGACGCCGGGCGTCATCAATCTCCGTCGACCCCTTCCCGCATTTGTCTAGCCCGGCCTCCTGGCCTGGCCTTGGTCCCTGATGCTTGCCTGACCGGTTCCTCTCATCCCACGCGGACACGCATTATCTTGTGGGGGGGTTGGCCGTGTCGAGACTTGTGCAGAGAGCCTCGCGGTGACATTGCCAAGGGCGGAACGGTGATGACAATGATCCACGCAGTGCGTGTGGCCACGAGGGAAAGACTCGGGGGTGCATCCTGGTGCGCCCGATGGGCGGCAAGGTCCGTTGCACCTTTTTTTTTTCTTCGCGTGTGCGTGTCGCTGCGATTCAGTGGATGGTGATGGCGGGTGGCTTTCTGCCTTTACTGATATCCCAGGCCCTGGTCTGGTTGGGGCTGCCGCCTGGTTTTGGTTTCTGACTGAAGACGAAGCAGGCTTACACAGGCGTCGCCACTCACTCGGCGAAGGGTTGAGTCAACATGAAGGCCGATCCGTCAGGCGATGATTGGTGACGACGCCGCCTGGCTGCCGTGCGACCTGATGGCATCGTGGCTGCTGCAGTCGGACGGATCGGGATTGCAGCTGCGGGCCTCTTGAACTGACGAGTCTCTTGCGGCGCTCATTCATGACGCCCGCCATGATCCGAAGCTCAGCATCCGTCCACGTTGGGAGCCAACGCGGGGCAACAAATGGGTTGTTGCTTGCTTTCATCATGCTGCGAGTCTCGCTGCACCTCGGCAGCACCGGGTAACTCAAGGCCGTCTTGGGCCGCCTCAAGCGCGGCGGCGCTGGCTGAGACGGATGTCGTGCGGCAGGCCCAACATCTCGGTCGCCACCCTGGGCCGCACACCAGGTTCGCCAACTGCGGCATGTCATGACTACGTACGCTTGAGAATACTGTACTCCTCACGTACTACAGGCCCGACAGGTACTAGATGACGATGTTGTTATGAACTGGTGCCACATTCCAGGATAGTCATGTCGTTGCCATGCCCTTTCTTCACTGCCATATGCCAAATCTTATGTGAGGTCCTGTACTTCGTACACGCTGCTGGGAGAGCCAGCCAAGTACGACCTGAATGACAAATTCAATTGCGGCACAGCTGAGCCGCCAGGCGATATTGTGTCACCCCGCGCTGCCCTGCCGCCGAACGAACGAATGAATGAATACCTGCGTCTGCCAAATGGCTCCCGAAAGAGTGAATTATCTCGCGTGAGCTCGCTGACGTAGCCTAGGTGTAGGGTAGTCGAGTTTACCTGGCTGGGACTACGGCGCACGTGACCACACTCAATGGCCCCGCCAGGGGGGCACGGACCAGGTCGAGCAGAGCAAAAGCAGGGGCAACGAGCTCGATTGGCGGAGGCGACGTGGCACGTTAAGCTGGCAGGGGCCTGGCTTGCTGCAATTGGAGCAACTTGGTAGCACCCGCTGCTGTATCGATCTGGCCACACTGACCTGTGGGCTCCTCTACCTACTCGACGCTCCTTTTTCCCCCAACGACGACGACGACGAACGACGCCTTTGACCACGCGCACAACCCACGCAGCTCCGCCTCGAACGCTGCCCACTGCCGTTGTCACCTGCTGCGACGATCCGCTAGACCGAGACCCCAACGCACGCACACAAAAAAGCCGTTCACCGTCGTCGCAATGGCAGACAACGTCGAGGGCCTCATCGACGTCCCGCGCGAGTTCCTCAAGGACGGCGTGCAGTTCATCAACAAGTGCCAGAAGCGTGAGTCCGGCCCGCCGCCAGGACCCGACCCTGAGCCTTTGCCCTGTTTCCTTCTCCCTGTCCTGCGTCTCGTTGTCTCTACTCCGCCTCGGGATGGGGAGGAGGTGAGCGACGGGGAGAGGCACGGATCGGAAGCTGGCTAGCCAGCTAGCTGCACCCGCGGGGAGGGAATGATGCTGACATTGCTCCTCCTGCTCCTCTAGCCGACAAGAAGGAGTTCATCAAGATCTCCCAGGCCATTGCCATTGGCTTCCTGACCATGGGCACCGTGGGCTACGTCGTCAAGCTGAGTACGTGCCCGCTGTTGGCGCCCCCTTTCTCCGTGACGGACGGACATTGCGCGGATGCGCTGTCCGATATCTGAGAGATTCTGGTGTGCTAACTGATGGCGAAACTCTAGTCCACATTCCCATCAACAACATCCTCGTCGGTGCCGCGTAAACGACTCCATGTCGGAGGCGGCGGCGACGGCGGCGCGCGTCAGGGAATAAATAGCAGGGAAACGCGCGTGGGCGACAGAGCGGATAATGGACCCGAGGACGATCTGATGAACCGTCCGCGGTAAAGATGGGGCGACGTGCGATGTTTCGGTGAGGTCTGCCGCGGGGGGACGCGCAGATGCGCTGAACAGCAGCGCGGCTTGCCTGGCGCGTGGGCATGAGGGCAAGAGGCAGTGGGCCGTGACCCTGCATTGACACGGAGATGGGCGAGGCGGCTGAGGCGAACTCTAGTGGTGGGGGGGGGGGTCGGTCGAGGATGTCAGGGGAGGATGAGGAGGACCACGCCTTGGCCACGACGATGGATGGAAATCACCAAGCACGGGGGGTTGTCTGCGGCCGGAAGGGGGCTGCTAATTGGCGAGCGAGCTTGGTGGCAGCAGTTCACGCGCGATGGTATATAGCCTCGTGCCCAGTGTACCAAAATCTGTAAAGAGCATACAGAAAAAGCCTTGCACTGCAGCATGCGGCAGATGTTTTGCCTGGTCCGTGAATGACGTCCTTTTTTTTGTCGGTTGTTGACTGGCGGTTCCAGCTCGCGCATATGCCCTCCTGTCTTTCTTGTTTGTGTCTCGAGCTGCCACAGCAGAGAGCGCATCGAGGCGACGAGCGAGCGAGCCAGCGAGCGACACTTCGCTACGCGGTTGCAGATGGCTGGGCGGCCTTGCCATGTCCCATCACATGGCTAGCAACGGCAAGGCAGGCTTGCGAAGCCTGTGTCCCTGACGTAGACGTCTTTTGAAGGGGGGGGAGGATATGTACAGCCGAAGACCCTCGAGTTCGGGGGTGATGATATCTCTACGTTTCGGTAGTGCCCAAGTTACAACTCTCCCTCTCTCCCTCTCGTTTTTCCTTTCGAGCCAGGACATACATGCTCGCTCGCCGTCTATGTCCCCCCTCTTTCTCTCTGCGGGGGGGTAAACGCTAGGGCAGATAAACACTCCTCCTCCCACAAAGCACCCCTCGGAATTAATTACAAAAGGTAACCGTTATTTTTTTCCTTTTCAATTTTGTAGTTAGGTGATGGCGCGAGTGAGTCAATCTCATCGTCGTGGACGTGTTTCGTAAAAAATAAGAGTTGGGGGGGTGTTAGAGGACCTGGCCTGGTTGATGACTCCTTTTCGTGAACTAGCTAACTAGAATGACTTACACGAGGCGCAGCAGCAGCTGCAGCAGCCCGTGTGACTCAACGCCCGCCTACAGCCGCACATCTTGGTACGTAGTAGGGAAGATGGGATAATCTGCCTCGCGTCAGGCGGGCGGGCGGGCGGGCGCTGCTGCTGCTGCTCTACTGCGAGATGAGGAGGACATGGAGAGAATGGCTTGACGTCGTCGTTTTCTCGGGTGCAGCCCGCCTGTAGCTCAGTCGACTACCTGGTAGCCATTCTATTCCCTGTATCCCCCCCCCCCCCCCCCCCCCCCCCCCCTCTGCCTGCTTGTGCGCAATATCAGCTTCCTCGCTGCTTGTCCATAAAGGTGCCCGTCCCAAGCAAGCTCTCAGTCACCACCACCACCACCACCATCGCAAGCTCCCCTCCCGTTCCGTCCATCCAACCGTCTTTCCCCCTCTCGGATGCCCAGACATACCACTACTCTTCCTCCTGCTCCTCTTCCTCCTCCTCCTACTACTACTATTGTTTCCACCCATCTCGCCAGCCCGACTGTCATGCCCACCCATCATCATCATCATCATCATCACCATCCCGCCCATCACTGTCCACCACCACCATCATCACCCTCCTCCTCCTCCGTCCTGATCCCCCTCCCCCCCTCCGCAGAGCACCAGCAGCAGACGCAGCGCTACTTCGCCCGCCTCTCGCACTCGCCCGTCTACCGGCCCAAGACGTTCGGCTGGTCCAACTACAAGCTCACCCGCCTCGTCGACCTCCCCTGCCCGGTCGGCTTCCGCAGCCGCCGCGCCCTCGTCCTCGCCGCCATCTTCGATTTCGACACCACGGGTAGCGGCGACGCGCCCGCTCATCGCCCCCGCTCTCGTACCGCCTCCTCGCCTCACGCCCGCCGCTTCCTCGCCCAGCGCTACCGCCGCGGCGTCTACCACCGCTACCCCTTCGCCCAAGACTACCTCCCCTCCCCGCCGCACGCCTGGATGGACCGCGTCGACGAGCTGCGCGAGGGGCGCGCCCTCGCCGCTGCTGCCGACGATGATGCCGTGGCCTTGCCGCCGCTGGTCATGGAGACCCAGCGCAAGGAACAACAGCGTCGTGTAGAAGACGACGATGAAGACGAAGGCGAGCACGGCGACTATGACGACAAGGAGGAGGAGGAGGGGGATGACGTCGATGAAGAAGTGCGGGAGCTCTACCGCATGGGCCTCCTGTACGACGACGAGCACGAGCGCGGCTCGGGCTTCACCCTCGACGCCATCGCCCACGACACCGCCGCCACGCCCCCGTACACCCTGACGGTCCGCAGTCGCGACCACCGCCGCCACGGCGGCAACAACAACAACAACAACAGCAAGCGGCCGCACCAGCACGCGCACGACGGCACCACCAGCACCACCACCAACTCCACCGACGACGACGAGGCGCTCGCCGCGTTCCTCGCCGAGGCAGACTATATCGACGTCTGTGCCGCCCGGCACCTCCTCCTCGACGTCGAGCCGGACGGCGCCGTCGTTGCCGCGGCGGCCGGTCCGTCTCGCAAGGAGGGGACGGGGGCCGTGGTGGTGGAGGCGATGCGTGCCCAGCAGCGCCTGTGGGAGGCTTTTCGGGGTGACCGGCCGTCGGACCTCGACGGGGTAGAATGGGAGGTGGTGTAGGTGGGTGTGGGTAGAAGATGTATGAAATACCGCGACTAGGCCTCTGTATGCCAATTAGCCAGAACGCACATCCTTGACAGGTGTGTTGGTTGTGTTGCCACGGTGTGAAAGCAACCACATGCCAAGAGTCCCCGTTGATGGAAAAAAAATAACAGAACATCCTTTGTGTGTGTAAATCGCCGTCGTTGCTGACGGACTCTACCAATCGTGAGTGAGCCATGCCCAACGCCATCCGCGCCTAGCCGTTCCGTGCGTGGTGAGCGCTCGCGCGCGCCCACGACGACCCATACATTAGAGCATACAGATACATCCCTCGCTCCCATCCCATCCCATCGCATACCATCCGTGGGCCGTGTCCCCGACTCGTCGTCTCAGCCCATACTGTAGGGAACAATGGCCTTGTCGATGACAGGGCCGCGCCGGGCCATTGTGCTGCTCTCCGGGCCCCACCGCGACTTCCACTCGGCGTTGCTGCCCATGGCCGCGTCAAACGCCTGGCGGCACTCGGGCGGAAGCAGGTCCTTGATGTCGTCGGACACGGCGGACAGGCCGTTGAAGGCCGACAAAAAGTCGGCAGAGTCGCCCGCGTCCAAGGCCACGGGCGCGGCGCCGGCGGGCGGGCTCTCAAAGTACGTGTCGGTGACCATGAAGTTGCGCGCCACCTTGGCCGACACGGGCGGGAACCGGCTGCTGCCCCTCGTGGAGTCCTCGTCCTCGGGCGCGACCTGCTCGACCCGCGCCAGTGTGGGCTGCATGATGGCGGGGTACTGCATGACGTTGGTGTGGATGTCGTAGACGCCGGCGTTGTTCAGTCTGCGGATGGCGTTGATGCCCGAGTTGAATATGCTGCATTGGAACATGTTAGAACTTCCTCAGAAGCGGTGTGGTCCCTCATGGGACGATGGCGGGGGCCCGAGAGAGAGGGAAGGGGGAACGGGCATACCTCGCCTCGCGCGCATGCTCCAGCATCCAGTTGGTGTCGTTGACGTTGACCTTGCGCTTCTTGTACTCTGGCTTGCCGCTCGGCACCGGCACTGACGGCACGTTGGTGTGGTAGACGGCGCTGGCTCCGTGCCACGCCACGTACTGGTTCTTGTTGTAGGGTTCGCCGGGGACGAAGTGGTCGTCCGGGTCCGCGAGCTGGCCTTCGACAACGCCCTCGGCGCGGGCCTGGGCCACGCTGTAGTCGTCGAGGATGCGCTTGCCGCCAACGATGATGCGCGCGCCAAACTCCCTGAAGACGGAGCGGGCCGTGACGACGCCGATCGAGCGGCCCTTGTACGAGTGCGGGATGATGTCGCGCTCAATCATGTCGCGCTTCTCGTCGTCGTCGACAATGATCTTGTAGAGCTTCCGGTGCTTGGTGAAGAAGAGGTAGCTGTCCCTGAAGCCCACGCACCGGGCGGGCTCCGTCGACAGCATGTAGAGCCTGTCCCCCCGGCCCATGACGGTGAACGTGCGGCAACGATACTCGCGTCCGCCCTCGAGATTGCCCAGTTTGTCGACCTTGGTCTCGCCCTCGGGGTCGTCGGGCAGGACGCACTCGTCGTCAACAATCTCGGCGACGGTGCCCTCGGCGTCGATGACCTGCTCGGCCTTGGGCGGAGGGGCGCCTCCCTTGCGGCCTCCTCGGCCCCTCCATCCACCGCGGCCCCTGCGCCGGGGCGTGTCCTCGGTCACGGTGACCATGGGGTCCCAGTCCGGGGGCTTGTTCTTGGGTGGCCGGCCCAGCCGCTTTCTCCGAATGACGGGTTGGGGCGGCGGCGTGGGTTCCTTCTCCTCCTTTGCGTCGTCGTCGTCGTCTTCGTCGTCGTCATCGTCGTCGGCCAGATTGGCTCCCTTGCGCCCGGTGGCAGCGTCTTCGTCTTCGTCGTCATTGTCGTCTTGCGCGGGCGGCTCCTCGGGCTCCGAGGCATTGTCCGCGGCAGCAGCGGCGTCGGCATCGGCGTCGGCATCGGCCATGGGCTCATCCTCGAGGTCGGCGAAGCGCTTGGGGGTGCTCTCTGCGGCGGCGCCAGATGAGCGCGTTAGCCTCAGTCGGATCCTGCCCTTGGGCGCCATGGTGCGCGTGCGTGTGGGATGCAAAATGGCCACGCCCGTTGCGTTTGCGACACACGGCGGCTTGCAGAGGATGTGGAGGGGTGGCTTTGCGCGTGCTGCGCTGCTGGTGCAGAGTTGCAAGGGGACAAAAACTGGTCAAAGACAGCGTGAGGTTCAAAACGTACCAAGAGCCGCCGCGGCCTTTCGGGCGGCAGCGCGGCCAGATCGTCGCCCGGGCATCGTGAAGCGTGATCCACCGCCCGCGGGAATAAAAACACAGGCCTCTCCGTGTCGAAAAAAATGACCGCTCGTCACGCAACGGAGGGAGACTTCGGCTCCGTCACACAAGAGCGAGGATGGGTGTCGTCAGCGTCCCTCGATGCCGGAGTGGAAGCTTTGAGCTGCGCAGTCGTCAGACAGACACACGGTCCCAACGCGCCCTGCCGCAAGGCTCGCCCCCATGCGCCTGTGATTGGCCTGTCACACAATGTGCCGTCTGCGGGTGTGCACTGTATCAGCGCACTGTATTCGCGACTCATCATTGGACCTATGAAACGGGCACCGTCTCTAACTACAGACCAACAAAGGTGCCAGCCAGCTCTTCGTGCCTTGCATCAAGCACTGCATATTCACGACTGCGCCTCCCGCACGGGCACCCGATGTAGGCTCGCCTCTCGTCATTGACAAATATTCATTTCCATTTCCCCAGGCCGTCTCCCACCTAGTTGCGCTTATACGCGCCAGTACTCCTAAACACACCATGTCCTCGTCGTCCTTGACAGGACCTCGTCGCCTTTCTAGCATGGCCTTTACAGACCTGACCTAGACGATATCTCCGTCCTCCTCTGTCTAGCATCACACGGACATCCCCATCCGAGACAATCATAGTGTATCCCATCCTCCGTTATTGATCTCCGCCTCCAGCTTGCGGCTGATGAGGCTCGGCACCCCGTGGTTCAGCACCGTGCTGCGTATCATCGAATCGTACCTCTTTTGGTTCAGGAACAGCTGACGCCCATGTCGCAGCTGCGGGTCCGTCTCCCCGTACTTGTCAATGTATGGCGCCGCCGCGAACGAACCCGATTGCCGGAAAAGGTACACAACCGAGCATTTGCGGACGTTGAGAAACACCCCAATGTTCCGCTGGCATCTGAGCGCGCGCGTCTCAAGTTAGCACTCTCACTCTATGACTTTCTCGTCAACATCTTCGGGTGGCCGCCACTCACTTGCGCATGTGCTGCTGCGCTCCGCCAATCCTCGTCGTCTCGCCACTGACGAGGTCCGGCTTCTGGCAGCACGTGCTCTGGCTGCAAAACAACTCCCCGCAGAACAGGCATATCACCGGGTCCGTCAGGTCCTTGCCCGTCGTCGGACACTTTCTCCTCGTCGCCTCCTCGATCAGCGTGTCGTACGTCTTTGGCAGTCCTATCAGCTCAAAGATGCCCGGATGGCTGACCACGGCCGACGCGTTCATGTCCCCCAGCTTGCGAGGGCATAGGGCCTGGTGCTTGATCCATCCAGACACCAGATCCCGCGTCGTGTCTGGCCAGCCAAACGCCGATGCGTTGTGCGTCAGGGACGCGCACATCTCGTCAAATGGCGGTACGTGGAGTGCTTCCGTGAGTCGGTCCAGCTCGTCCGCCTCCGGGATGGGCGACACGTGGCTGTTGAAGTCCACGCCGTACTTGACGTAGAGAAAGACCAGAGTCTTGCGCAGGAAGGTGAGCGCGTACTTCTTCACAAACGTGTACCAACCTTCCAGCGTGTCCACCCCTGGCTGCTGAAAGCCTACGTTTTCGCCGTGGTCCACCTCGTCAGCACCCTTGGCCGCGTGGAACGTCATTCCATGTTCGGTCACGAAAAGAGCAAAGTCGGCAAAGTTGTTGATGGACGCGTCCCTGGTGTGCCGATTCTTGAGACCCCCCAGCCACATGGCCACGGGGGCGTTCCGGCCCATGTGGTACACCACCTTCACCAGCTCCGCCAGGTAACACAGCTGAACCAGGTGTGCAATGTCCACCTTTTGATCGGGAACGAGGCCGTACGCGCACTCCACTAGGAAGACGAAGGGATCCATGCTTAGTAGCGCTGGGTATAGGTCGATTGGCCGTGCCGAGTCAGGAGATCCTGCCCCAAAGTAGCGGGACATGAATAGCTGGCAGTGCTGTCTCTCGCAGTCTTTGCGGAACTCGTTTCCGACCAAGTTGTCCACGTCATACGATCGGCTTCCCACAAGCATGTACGACGAGGCAGTCTCTGAGAGGATCCGCAGGTGCGTCAAGACCTGCTCGGGGATCTTTTGGAGCAACGTCACGCCCGCCTGTGCCTCCACGCCGCGCTGCTGGAGCTCCACGGACGAGATCGTGAAGCCAACAGTCTGTATCAATGTGTCGGACGAGTGCAGGTCAGACCCGTAGTCGAGCTTCGCATCCATGATGTGCTTTGTTTGGAGACCGTTGACCCGCAGCGTGTCCCGAAGGCGCTGGTAGGCAACCATGAGGTCCTTGACCATCGCTTCCTTTGTCGTCGTGTCCCTTTCGTTCTCGCCGGTGCCGCCAGAGCTGGCCATCGGCGCGCTGGTAATGACCGAAGGGGCGGATGGTGTTTGCGCCTGCGACCTAGACGTAAACGGGAAGATGCTCGTCCAAGATCGTGATTCTTCGGAGTCGGGCTGTGCTGACTCTAGAGATTCAACGAGACTGCCGGGAACGCTTGGCGTCTTCAGTTCAGGCATGCCAGGGTCGTCCAGCTCCCGAGCTTTGCTTCCCCCTAGCCAATATGCCGAGCCCATTTGCTTTTCCAGAAACTCAGCAAAAGTGCTCTCGGGCTGGAGATATCCCGGGTACGACTCCTCCAGACCCTTCCACACGATCGGCAAGAACGAGTTGCCCAACGCTTTGCAGAGGGGACAGACGAATTCGTTCCGCCGCGTGTCCTCCGGGTGGTGCCGGGCGATCTGGTGGCCGTGGCGCCTGACGGTGGCCTCGTAGTACATCTCGAAGCAGTGGAAATGCATCATGTGCCCGCAGCTGCTGGCTACGGGGCCAGGTCGGGAGTAATTGCCCTTGTAGCCCTTCCCGATGGTCTGCCGCTCAGCAAGAAACACCTCTCCCTGCGGGTTCAGCTTCTCCACCATCTTCCGATTTTCATGGGCGATGCCGAATGGTCGGATGTCTTCGGCTGACCGGTCAAGACTGCAGGGTGTCTGCGATGCCTCCCGCACGAGGTCGGGATCTTGAAAGTTTGTCTGTCGGAGAATGCGGCTTTCGTTGACAAGAGCGAATGTTCCGTATAGACGACGATCATCCGCTTCTTCTTGGCATAGGATACATGTTCCGGCCGGGTACTTCCAGCTGTGTTTGCGCTCTTCTGTCTGCTCCATGACATCTCCGTCGTCGTCGTCGTCATCAAGGTCAGAGCCCCAGCCAATGCCGCCCTGTTTCTCCATGAAGTGCTTCTGCTGCTCCTGGAACTGTGCCATAACCTTAGCTTGGCGGTCGAGCGCGGCCTTCTTCCTTCGCTCGCGTTCTTCTTCGGCCGAGGTGTTCGCGGGCGACGCAGTGTTGATGCGGTCTACGGCGACGCCCAGGCTAGTGAACGCAATCTCAAAGGACTGCGGTCGTTTTTGCTTCAAGCGCTTGAGCACGAGCGCAATCTTGGGATGGACAGATTTGAACTCGTCTTTGGTGGACATGAGGTGCAACAGCGACACAATGGTTCTCGAATTGCTCGCCTCGGGCAGGAAGTTGCTGCGCGCAAGTCTTGTAAGGGCAAGATGGACAAACGAGGTCTGACCATCTGTTGCCACGAAACTGTCATCTGTCTTGTCCTCGAGGATCGCGATCAAAATAAGGTGTAAGACGACCTGGAGAAACGTCTCCAGCCTCGTGAAAGGTACCGTGGGGGTGAATTTCTGTGCGACGAGCGGATACAGGAGGGAGTAGAAAATGACCTGCGCAAAGATACCGGTGCCGGTGAATTGGCCGAGATTCTGGAAGAGGCCGGATGGAATCGGGCGGTGCTTTGGCTCGTACACAATATCCTCTATAGCCTTGCCGGTCTTCTTGGCCATTTTCTTCCGGTAGGCCGTTTCGGATTCTTCGCGTTGGTTCTTGTTGTAATGCGCAATGTACGGGTCGATTTCGTCGATAAACTCGTGACGGAGCTCAAAGGTGCCGACATCGGATACCCCTTCAGGGGGCTTGAACGTGGCCATCTCGTCCAGGACTCTGTGGAAGTCTTCCTGTTCTTGGTACTTCTCGGGGAGCTTGTTGCAAATCTCGTTGAACGATAGCGGCTTGAAGCACAGGACATGGATAATGTCCCGCCTCACGGCGAGGATTCTTGCGTTGGGCTCGTCTTCCGGGGCAATCAGCGATGTTCGGTCGCTGAGAAGGACGATGAGTAGGTGGATCATGTCCTCGACAACATCAAGGTGCTGGGCGTCGTCTTGCGCCTCCGACTTGAGCTCAAACAAGCCCTTGACCCATCCATCCATCCCAAAGCGATCAATGATAGATGCGAGCATTCTGCTGGGGTTGCAGACAACCATGGCGGTTTGGAGAAGGAATATGTCTCGATGATGCGACACATCCCGCTGACCAACGCCGCGATAGGTGCTAGCTTGGTGCCGCAGGCTGATGCCGTTCCGCACCCACATGTTGGCCTTGATCTGTGCGAGCCACGCACACACGCGAAGCGGGAAGTCAAAGGCGGCTATGAGATGGTCCTCCGGATCCTGCTCCAGTTTCGGGACCTGCGGTCGACCCATCAGGCGCGGCTTCAACCGCAGCTCCTGTACGGTGAAGCTCATCAGGGACTTCAGGTTCGACGCAGGAAGCGAGCGCGCACATTCGACGAGCCACGAGAGCGTGTAGTGCAGGGCGTGGTGGAAGCTAATGGGGTCCTTTTCCACGACAAACCTGACGACTTCGTACGAGGCCCCATCCGTGTCAAATTCAAAGTCGGTCAAGGTCTTGAATTTGACTTCATCCTTGATCTCCCCTTGCTTGAACCGGGCCCGCTCCGCCCCGATGGAGTTAAGAATCACCGTCTTCGCAGTGAAGCGGATGGCGCGCTGAAGGTGATGGATATCGTCGGCCGGGCAGTCGCGGAAGGCCTCGGCAAGATTCCGCGCTTGCAGGTTGATCTGGCGCGTCACCAGGGAGGCCGTAATCCATGAGTCGGCTTCGTACTCGACATGCTCGACCACGGCGCGCACGTTGGGTCCAATACACTGGTGCAGCTTGACCAGGTCTAGAAACTGCATGAGGTACCGCGGCTCGGATCTGATCCTTTCCTGAACATGCTGCGAGCCAAAGAGATATTTGAGGTCCTGATAAAAGTGATACATTCGGCGATTCGTCACAGAGCCGCTTTCAAAGGCCAGGACGGCATCGGGGGACACATCCCACGGATGACCAACTTGTCGGGTAGTCAAAAAGGTGTAAAGGATTGCCAGGAGGCTGCTCAAGAAGTTTCCCCTCTCGACAACCTCGGCAGTAATGGATGGCGTCGTCAACATCTGGAGGGATAGGTTGATGATAGAGTGGTCTGGCTCTCTGTCGCCTACGAGGTAAAGCTGCGCCAGAATGGTGTATAGGCTCGCAAAACGGAGCGCCAAGACCCGCTTGAATTCTGGTATCGAAACCACGGTTGAGATGTACAGGGCTCGGAGGTCATTCCTGACCTTCTTCCACATCCGCAAATCAAAGAGCAGCAGCCAATCGAGCCGGACTCGTTGGAAAACGTCTTCGGCGGGAGGCACATTCTCGCGCTGTGTATAGACTGCTGGCGTTTCGATCCAATACCTGCCGGGTCTGGGTGTGACTTTTTCCGTCTTGCCCGGTGTCTTTGGAATGTCCACGTTGGCTTTGGCGTATATCGCGGGTGCAATAAGCGGCTCCGCCGTGTCCGAATCAGATGGTGTGCCGTCCCGTTCCCGGTTTGACGCCTGCGCCTGCACAGGAGGGGGAGGCGGCGGCGGCGGGTAGCCCGCCATGGTCGCCTCGTCTTCCTCCAAGGCTTGATCAGGCTGACTCCAGTTCATGCCCAAGTCCGCCACGTCCCCCCTGGCATCGACCATCATGACGTCTTCGTCTTCGTCCTCATCTTCGCCGGCGACAGAGCTGGCAGCGGAATGGGTGTCGTCTTCGCCATCGTCCATGTCCGCATCGTCATCCTCCTCGTCATCGTCGTCGTCGTCATCGTCATCATCGTCGTCGATATCCAGAACGGTGCCGCCGACTATCTCCAGGTCGACCCTGTTTCCCGCAGCCCGCTGCAGTGCTAGGATGAAGCGTGGGTTCACGTTGTGGAAATGGGCTCGGCTATCCAAGTCCCGATCATCTTCGTCCTCGTCGTCTATGAGGCCCATAGTGTGGGTCGCGAGGCTTCCTTGACGCCAGGGACGCATAACTTGTTCGCACACAGTTTGTCTGAGTATGTCACTGTCGTGGCCCACGCTGCAGCCAGAGATGTCGCTCAACCACTCGACGAGAGTGCCGCACATTTGCTCGCGGAATGTGTCTCTGGCTGACCGGATCGTGACGGTAACGCGAATCGCTTCCATGATCTTGGCCATCTGCAAAAGCTTGGAAACATCGTCCGAGTATGTCAAGATGCTTCGCCCGACGGCATCGGTCTCCCAGGCGTCGCGAGACGCGTCTCCGCTTGACTTTCCGCACGCCCTAGCCACCTGGTCCTGGACCTCTTGAACTGTGTGTTTCTCATCGTTCCACAGGATCAAAGCAAAGTCGCCGCACGGCTCTGCTTCCACCCCGTAGTATTTCGAGGAAAGGCGAGACTTGAGCTCGTCCTCGATGATCTTATCGTGAGTCTTGGCTTGTCGGAGCTGCTCAGGAGAACATGATATGACGTCGCAGATGTAGTCGAACACCCGACCGATGGTCATTTGCAGGTTCGAGACAACTTCCTCAGGCAGGCCAGCGGCCTCCTTTTCCTTGCCCTTGGCGGAGCCCTTGGTCATGTCGGAGTGGATCGTGCAGAAGAGCGGTGACTTCCACGCCTCATCGTCGCCGCAGTCGCAGCAGCCGCTGTTGCCGACCGAAATATGGATGCGGACCATGTGGCCGGTATGGTCGGTCGATTCGTAACATCTGCTGCATAGGCAACACGTCTCGTCGGTGCCGCAGGTCCGGCACATGTAGGACGCCTCACCGGGCTTGAAGATGTGGCCGCATCGCTTCCCGCGGGCCGCGTCAGTGTATTCGGCGCCCTCAACGGCCCCCTGGGCGTCGCTAAGCTTCAGGCTCTCTGAAGGTCTGCCGGCTGGGAAGAGAAGACGCATGTTTTGGGGGTTCCCACCGCTCAGCGACCAGAACAAGCTCGTCAGGAGCTCCCTCGAGGCCTCCTCATTGTAGCGATAGCCGAACCTGGCTGGCAGATCTGCCAGGAGCTGGCAGAGCTGCTGCTCTTGTGTCGATAACGAATTCTCCATTCTCACGTCCTCATGATGCAGTCGGAGACATGGGAAGAAGGGTCGATGGACTGCGAGAGGGCAACGCGGAAGACGTACAGGCGGGAGGGTGGGGATGACGAGCTCCCGCAAAAGGTGGTACGGCGAATGGGTGGCGGATGGACAGGATTAGGCTGCAACCAGGCCGGCTACCGTGGCGACGGGCGGGTAGACAGGCCTTTTTTGAGCGTCAGGATGCTCAGGGGTGTTGGAAGAATGGACTGGGGATTTGTGTCGAGTGCGGCCGCGGCGAGCCCCGTTGTTGGTGTTGTTGAAGAGTAGGCGCCGACTGTTGCCATCGCAGTCACCACAAACAAAAGTTGGGGGTAGGCCGTGTAGCGACTGAAGTGCCCCTCCGTAGCACCGACGTCAGCTCCGACCCAGGTCAGTCAGCGCATGGGGCCGCCGTGACGTCCCGTCGCTATGCACCCACTCTCGCTGGTGAGGGACCACTGGGGCCGGCACTCAGCGCCAGACTGCCCAACCGACAAAGCCCATTGTCCGCTGGGGTACAGTGCCCATCTCCGTCCATTCCGGGCTGCACCTTAGTACTACCTAATGGACAGTCGACCAGACCCGCCACTATCACAGTGCCTATCACCGCGCCCTCGCATCGAGCGTGGGCCGCCGCAGGCCAGTTTGGAGGCCGGGGCCATACACAGGAATCAGCTCTGAGCAAACAGTTAACGCCTCCTCCTGCAGCACTCCTCAGCCTGACAAGCTAATGCTGCAACGTCAGCACTGATACAAGTCCGGCACGTATACCGTATTTCGCATACGATATACTTCGTACAATTGCCCTGTCGCAGTGGTTCAAGCATGGTCAGGTCAACGTGGGCTCGGCGCAACTCGATGCAGCAATCGTAATCGTCTATGACGTCCACCTCTATTCGCCAAAAGTTTTGTACACGTTTACAGACAAGGCGGCCTATCCGTTCCGCTGTTCCATTCTGCTCCACGGTCGTCGCCCTACTCCTCGTCCTCGTCGCCGCCCTCAACGTACTTGCTTCGGATGTCCTTCCATTGGCGCTGCACAATGCCGTTAGCATTCGTCGTCGCTTCACTTCGCTCCGATTTCGTTAATCGTGGACACGTGATGTACGTACGCCTCGGTTGTTGCTGTCCCAGATCTTGTTCATGGTCGAGTTGAAGCCCCTGCGACACCGTTAGCCCTCATCCTCCTGACCCTGCGACGGCGCGACGGGAGGTGGCGTACATCTCGAAGGCGAATCCGGCGCCGAAGACTGCCGCCAGCATGGCGTAGTTCTTCCGGAAGAGGGTGCTACACGGGAGCGAGGTCAGCAATGGTGGCTCGTCGTCGTTAGATCGTCGATTGCGGTTGGTGCTTGCCTGTAGAGCTGGCTGCCGAGGGACTGCGAGGTGCGCGATTAGCCACAGTCGTACAGCTGAGGAGCGCCCGGGAGGCGCGGATGCTTACCATGATGGTGGTTAGGCGCGATTGAGCACGTCCGAAGTGACTGGGTGTGGTCTGGGCCGCGGCGCTGGCTGGGGGAGGATGCAGGATGAGGTTTGGCGAGAGGCTCGAAAAGGTGCAGCCGGGCAAATTCGCGGATGACTGAGGCCAGAGCCTTTCCCTTGGCCCTGATTGGTCGGGTGTTGAGGCCCACCGCCGAGGCGCCCCGGCTGGTCACTGTCACCGGCTCGGCGTCCCATTGCTACCTTACGTGCCCGCCTGTTCACTTCTCAGTAAGATACTGAATTAAGGCGAAAACGGGGAGCTGCAGCTATGCACGGCAGAGTCGCTCTACTCGCCATGATAGATGCATCGAAATAGCTTTGAGCCATGGAAAAGGAGGGAGATTACAATATACGTAGTCTGGAATACTTCGTAGCTGCACGTGCAGGAAGGATCAGTCCAAGATGAAGGCAATCGTAGGAAATGCGATCGTTGTGGCACTGCGAAGCACCTGAATACATCGAGAAGGCACTAGACATGCTGGAAACAATTGGTTCAGAGGTCTGCATCAATATTGCAATTCCGGGCAAATCCAAGCTTCATTAACCAGCTTAGGTCTGAGAGACTGGTACTCTATGGTGGGGCTAGGACGACTGAACCACCCCAAGTTTGTCGCAACATCCTCGTGCGGCGCAAACTGCCCCTCGTCCCGCCCCAGCTCAGTCTTTAACTTAGTTCCTGCTCGCCACAACCAAGATCACCATCGCGCCAGGGGCCGCTACTTCTTTTATCGATCGCATCCTCAAGGGCGCCTGCACCGGGTGCTCGTGCAGCCCCTCTTGCGGTGCGCGCCACAGTCTCTCCCTGCTACACGACCAGCGTTGCATCAGCCACAGCATCCACGCCCGCAATGCCTTCCGAGTCCACCAACGCCGGCATCGTCACAGACGAATCGAGCGGCGAGCGCCAAATCCCTGAATCAGTGCGCGCCGACGGCAGCACCCGAAAGGCGATCAAGATCCGTCCCGGCTATCGCCCGCCCGAAGATGTCGAGGTCTACAAGAACCGCACCGCCGAGGCGTTTCGTGAGCGCGGCAAGCGGGTAGGCATACCCGGCGCGGCGGGGCTCAAGGATGAAGAGCAGCCGGAACAGAGCGCCGCGGCCAACAAAAACGCAAAGCGACGCGAGGCGCGCAAGAAAGCTAAGGCTGCGGCCGAGGGCGAGGGCGAAGGCGAGGGTGAGGGCGCCGCCAAGGGCAGCTCCGCAACAGAGGCCCGACCCGCAGAGAAGGAAGAAGTTGATCCCGAGGTCGAGCGTGAGAAAAAGGCCCGGAACCTGAAGAAGAAGCTGAAGCAGGCCAAGGAGCTCCAAAATAAGAAGGAGGGCGGAGAGACCCTCCTTCCGGAGCAGATCGCCAAGGTCATCAAGATCAAGGAGCTTATCCGAGAACTGGATGCCCTGGGCTTCGATGCCGATGGTGAACCGAAAACCGAGTCCGCCAAAGATGGCAGCGATAAGAAGGACTGAGCGGGATACTGATGGTGGCCTACCTCGACTACCCGTTTGATGTACGGTGTGCTGGATGTTCCGACACTTGCTCATCCCAGCAGCTCCGCACACATTGGAGTTCATTAGAGCTCACATTCTACCGCATGGGGCATTGTAGCGCCATGAATGTGCTTCGTGCAGTCCATGGACGTGCTGATGGACTGGCGGCCACGGCATCATCCTTCTCGTTATCCCAGCTGATGAGGGGTGGGACTACGGGCAGGAGTTTTGGCAAGTTGGGTTGGGCAAAGGAATGTTTCTAGACAGGGAAAGGTGGTATCTCATTGAGGGACTTTGGGAACTTCTGGCGTCCGGACGCGCACATTGAGCTGTTTCAGTGCCAATCCCGTGCGTGAGATACTATCGTCATAGGTGCTAGCACAAACTACTTTGAGGAGCACATGTCCGCCAAACTCCGCCAAGTACGCCCTGATTAAGAATCAAGACGACGAAGTATCATTCGTACAAGTATACGATTTGACGCGGCCCGACCTCGAGCGGTGTGTGACGTTGTCTCCAAGGAACTGTGAAGTACAGGGTAGCCAAGATTTTGCAGGACGTTGTGGCACACGTTCCCCGACCTTCTGCCGGCTCCGGTGGCGCTCCACCAGCCAGCACAGGCTCCAGCGCGTGAGGTAAGCTCTCCCAAGCACCCTTGATCACCAACCGTCATCATCACCACTGAACGCCGTCCGATACCCCGAATAGCATTTCCCCGTTTTTCTTCCGGCGTGCGGACCTGCACGAGCCTCTTCCTGGAATCTCCTCACCGATCGATCCATCCCCCAAACCCTCCAACGCCACCGACCATGTCACCCGAGGAAGAGCGCCAGGCCGCCCTGGACTCGTACCGCACGAAGCTCATCGAATCCCGCGAGTGGGAAGCAAAGCTCAAAAACTTGCGGCTAGAGATTAAGGACCTGCAGAAGGAGTTTGATAGGACAGAGGATAACATCAAGGCGCTGCAGAGCGTGGGCCAGATCATCGGCGAAGTGCTGAAGCAGCTGGACGAGGAAAGATGTGCGGCCCTCCTGCCATTCCCCTGACATCGCTGGTTCCTGGGGCTGATTACGAGTCATAGTTATCGTCAAGGCATCCTCCGGACCTCGATATGTTGTCGGCTGCAGATCCAAGGTGGACCGGGCAAAGCTTAAGCAGGGTACCCGCGTGGCGCTGGACATGACGACGCTCACAATCATGCGTATGCTGCCGCGTGAGGTTGATCCGCTGGTCTACAACATGTCACTGGAGGATCCGGGTCAGGTCAGCTTTGCTGGCATTGGTGGCCTGAACGACCAGATTCGCGAGTTGAGAGAAGTCATCGAGCTGCCTCTCAAGAACCCCGAACTCTTCCTGCGAGTCGGCATCAAGCCGCCCAAAGGTGTCCTGCTCTACGGCCCGCCGGGAACGGGAAAGACTCTTCTCGCCAGAGCGGTGGCAAGCAGCCTGGAGACCAACTTCCTCAAAGGTGAGAACCACAAGCTCTCTCGAGATGGGCAAACAGCTAACGTCGATGCAGTCGTCTCGTCCGCTATTGTCGACAAATACATTGGCGAGTCAGCCCGGCTGATTCGCGAGATGTTTGGTTATGCCAAGGAGCATGAGCCTTGCATCATCTTCATGGACGAAATCGATGCCATTGGCGGCCGACGATTCTCAGAAGGCACCAGCGCGGATCGAGAAATCCAACGCACTTTGATGGAGCTGCTCAATCAGCTCGACGGCTTCGACTACCTCGGCAAGACCAAGATCATCATGGCCACGAACCGACCCGATACACTGGATCCGGCGTTGCTACGCGCCGGACGTCTGGATCGCAAGATCGAGATCCCGCTGCCCAACGAGGTAGGCCGGTTGGAGATCCTCAAGATCCACGCCCAGAGCGTGATTCTCGACGGCGAAGTGGACTTTGAGAGCGTGGTCAAGATGAGCGACGGGCTGAACGGAGCCGACTTGCGAAACGTGGTTACAGAAGCGTAAGACATTGTCAAGTGCCCTCACACGAACCTAGGACCAGGAACTGACTAGATGTTGCAGGGGCCTGTTTGCTATCAAGGACTATCGGGACTCAATCAACCAGGATGACTTCAACAAGGCGGTGCGCAAGGTGGCCGAGGCGAAGAAGCTGGAGGGCAAGCTCGAGTATCAGAAGCTGTGAGCATGAAAGATGACACCTCAAGGGACACGGAGCAGCGGTGGCGAGGGTGGAACGGTTCATAGAAGTGATGTGTAAGACTGTATAATACGCAAAGCAGCCATGGGGTTGGCTCGGGACAGGCATGCATGCAACAGCGTCCAGTAGATGATGGGCTTTGGCCGCACAAGCTCGCGAGACAGTGATTGTAAATGTGAAATGAGCGCGGGCGTGGGCACGTGCCGTCCAACCAACACACCTCGTGCCTGTCGAGTATTGTGTCTGAAACAAGCACGGGCAAGGCCAACACGATGTGCTGCAGAAGAACGAAGGAGCAGTGGTACTGTGGCTGTGCTTTTAGCCCCATGACCCTGATCTGAGAAGATGACTTTGGAGTCAAGGGGGGTTGACAAGGGGGCAAGGGAACTTGCTCAAGCTCTGCCACTCGGGCAGGCAGGCAGGCAGGTAGGCAGGCAGGCAGTCATAGGGCTGGCCCGATCTACCACTACCACCTCACTACTACTGCAAGATCACTGAGACTACGAAAAGCCAAGGATGCACACTAGACTGCAGCACGCGGCTATGATGGGGTGTGGCTAGGAGCGAAGGGCGCAAAGCGGGCTGCAAAATAAGAGGGGACTGCGAATCTTGCGACCTCGCTCGTATCACAATTTGCCGTCCTCACAGAAGATCAAGATGCTAAAATGGCCTTAAGGTTCTATTTAACGACCTTATGTTATTGTCTTAGCAATTTTCTGCTTTGAAAAGTAGGTAATACTCGTCGTGATTGATGGGTTCTACGTAGAATTGGTAGGGATGGTCGCTTTTGGTGTCCCTCTTTTTTTGCAACCCGTTTGGGGCGGTATTACTAACCAGCCTGCAGCCAGATCGTTTGAGGGACAACGGAGAAGCTAACTACGAAGTACTATGTAGCTTAGCCGGCCGGGCGCGTGTCTGACGGAGACGATGGATGGGGACGCGACGAGGCTGATGTCAGATATGAACGGAGCCGGGGAAGCCTGCCTTCATCTAAGTGAGGGGGGGAAGGAGAGAGAGAGAGAGGGAGGGAGGGAGGTTGAGACGGGCGTGGGTCCCCCTATTCGCACCCTTCCGTTCTTGTGCTGCGGCGGCAGCGGCGAGGATTCAATAATAAGCTTTGAACGCTGTGGGCGCAGCTGACGATGCGGTGGAAAAGGAAGGAGCAGGGTGGGTGGTCATGTCAGATTTTACTTTGTTTGTGTTTGCAGCAAATACATACTGTACATAGATACTTGCCCTTCTCGGCGGTGGTGTAGTTATGTACAGTATGTATTTTGGTTCTGCCGCGGTGGATGACTTCGGCTCCGGACGGACGAGGCGAGGCAACTTTGGCGGCGAGGCTCTGCTCTCAGGTGGCGCGCTGGGCGCTACCTAGGAGCAGTGGAGGTTACCAATGGCGGCAAGGGCGGGTCACGGCAGGGGGGAGGAGGAGGAGGATGAGGGAGGTGCAGGCGGGTCAAAAAAGCATGGTCTATTCTTGGAAACGGAGCGATGCGAGTGAGGCTGTGAAAGGGGGGCCTTCTGCCACTAAGAGGTAGATGCCGTGCCTTGCTAGCAGCACACACCACAGGCAGGGCAGGATCCAGGTACCAGCCTCGGGGGGAAGGAGCTGTGGCGTCGCAGTGTCGCACGGATGGCAGAGAGGATGGCGGACATCGGAACGACGGGCTCCGTGGGGCAAGGCTAGCCAGCCAGCCAGCCAGCCGGGTGGAGGGACAATTGGGAAACACACACAGAGAAAAAAAAAGAGAGAGAGAGAGAGAGGGTGTAAGGAAAAAGGAGGGCTGGCTCAGGTGGTGATGGAGGGGCCCCGTAAGGCGCAGGGAGCGGGCCCCTGAATACGAAGAATGACGTCGGTTGTTGATGGGCCGGCCGGCCGGCCGTGGACAAACGTTGTCGTCGTTTTCGTGTGCAACAGCCTCGGAACTATTATCGCACTTGGAGCTATCATCGCAGGTGTCCGTCCATCGCCATGAGTCGCGGGACGTGGTGTTGATGGTCCCCGTTGGAAACGCGCCTTGGCTCAGGAGGATAGACGTGCCGCCGTATCTACTTACCTACTACCTACCTACGAATACGGGCTTCTCGTCCAACGCCAGTACGGAAGCTATTACAGTACTGTACATGGTCTGCAAAAAAGGGACCAGAGAAAAGGGGTCTCTCGCTGTTCCTTTGTGCGGCCGTTGGTGGTGCTGCTACGTAGCTGTCCGGCTTGTGGGTGAGACACGGGCCAATTCGGCGAGGAGTGTGTCAGTGATTTGAGCCCCGAGGAGGATCGATCGACTGAGCGGCGGGAGTGAGTGCCCGGCTGGCTTGACTGAAGCGAACTGCGACGACGTACGTCAACTGCTGCCCGAGGCCGCGTTGTGGCTAGGTTGTGGCGATTGCCGTACATCCATACCTAGAATAATTGCAGCACTTGTTGTTGCCGTTGCCGAGCAGCGCTGGGGAGGCGGCATCCACCGACTGACTGACTGCCTGGCCCCACAGCGACGGACGAAAAGATGTGAGCCGATGATGATGATGATGACATTGGGCCGGCGACGACGACGGGGACCCTGCTGCTGCACAACGTCGGGGTTTTTAACTTGGCTTCCTTGGATACGACGCCCGAGAAAAAGAGTGAGCCAAATGGCCGAACATCCATGCATCCCGCCGTTGCCATGACGCCCTCCTTTCCCGCCGCCAGGGCCCAGGGGCTCCCCGCCAGGGGGGCTCCTGCCGCACCGGGGCTAGTGCTTCGCGTGTTAGAGTTGAGCCGCCAAGCAGGTACCTTGCCTGTTGCTTGGAGGGGAACACGGCATTTGTAATGGTGTTTGAGGCGAGGCAATCGCTGTTTGTCTGCTGGTCGGAAAGGAATTGATGATGGGATGGGACGGCCCGCGACCACATCGCCCACACGTTGTCTCTCTCGCTTTGATGGCATGCGAAGGGCATGGGGCCCCCGTTTGCTGTGTCGCCACAAAACCCAGCACGAAACATCAAGAAAACAAAAACCAACGAAGCCAACTGCGCGGCCCCAGAGAAGATCTGCAATTTGCTCCCCCCATTTCGTTGCACGACGCAGGTAAAATCGTGGCCTTGCGTCTGTTGTACAAGTCACGGCCCGCCAACGAGACAAGCGTCCGGCGGGACCCCTGAACGAGGCGAAACAGGCCGCGCCATGTGCGTTACTTGAATGCTTGGCAGTTGTAGCACTAGCAGGCAGCTTGCTGGTGACGCCACCCCTATTTCATGGGACCCTACGGTTGTTGAACGGGATGGTCGCTCGTTCGCGGTGCAGAATGTGCCGTGGCCGTTGACCAGTAGTTGCCGGGAAGTGATCTGCTGCTGCTGCTGCTGCTGCTGATGCCGTCGTTGGCGGGGAAAGGGGGGGTAGGGGGGCGTGGCACCAAGCGAGCTCAACACACGTCCAACCCGGCCCGGCCGCGGCGGTGGCCTTCGGTTCAGTCACACGTTCGTATCGATATCTCGGCGGCGCCCTCTGTACCGGCTCGTGTTTTATTTTGTTTGTTCTTTCCGTTTCTTTCTCCCACCATTGTCCGTGTTGATGCCGCGGTCCCTGGCGTCGGCACCGGCATGTCGTAGTAGATCGCTGACATGTACCACGGTATACACGGCTTGACGTAGGGGGGGAGTGTCCGGGGAGCATCATCGATAACAGGCCCGGAAACCGGGACTGGCAACTACGTAGACTTGGTAGATAGGTTGTATTCGAGCTCTCTATTTGCCGTCTCGGTGCTGCTATCCGGCCGTCGAAGGTGTCCGAGGGCAGAACATCTGCCGTCGAGCTTCCCACAGGCTGAGCCGAACCTGCTACCTATGTGAGATCAGCGTTCCGGCGGCAGGCAGGCAGCCACATCGACAAGTCGGCGGTAGGCCGCGCGCGCTGGCTGACCGCCTGGCTGCAAGGCGGGACCCGGTCGACGGTCGGCCAGGGAGCAAACCCCGGACAGTCCCGTTTTTCTTCCTGTTCAGGACTGCAAGTGCTGGTGCGGCACGCCAGGGCGGCGGCGGGTAGCCAGCCAGCACACCGGAGCCGGCTGCCGCGTGGGTGTGCAGCGATGGAAGGATGGGATGGAAGTTGATGTCGTCGTACGGCGGTGTGGTGAGTGCGGTGCGGTGCTGTCGGGTGAAGTGCCCTGCAGTGCGGTGCGGTGCAGTGCTCTGACTAGTTAGGTGCTCTCCACTCCACTGTGCTGTGCCGTGCTGCGCAGCCCAGTGGCTTCCCCTCGCTGATGAGAATCGGGCAGGCCACCTAAGAAAAGACTGGCAATGCCGTGCTGCCCCTCGCCTTACCTCTCCTCACCTCAACTCCCCCCCCCTTTCCCCCCGTCAGATCAGGCGCCGCCCAGCCCCTCCCCACATTTGAGGTGGGTGGCCCTGGCTGCGCTAGAGCTGAGCCCCCCTCAAGCCTCGTTCGCTCGCGCTCACGCCCCCTGTTCCTGCCAACCCGTGGCCACCCACCTCCACTACCTACCTGCGGCCACACCCACCGGACTGGACTGGCAGCCCGCCAGACGAGGAGGGGACCTGGCCCTGCCTCAGCACTGGCACCGGCACCCAACTTGGCCTGGCTGGCCGCCCCTCCAACGCAGTGCAGCGGGCTGCCCGTGGCGTGTCGTGTCGTGGGCCTGGATGGATGGGATGGATGGATGCATGCTTGTTGCTGAAGCAGCTGCGCACCTCCATCTCCCCCTCCACCTCCCCCTCCACAATAAAGCCAGCTCCCGCCTTCCCTCGCTCTTCTTGTCCCTCTTCCCATATTCCCTCTTCTCGCACAAATCTCCTCCTGCCTTCGCCCTCATACATCTGGCCGCCTGCCTGCCGCCTTGCCTCGCACTGCATTTGACTTGGTTTTGTTTGTTACGCAGCACAACACTCGATATCCCCCCTCCAAGGCCCAGGCATCGTCATCACCATGTGGTAAGCTCGCCCGCGTCACCGCCCCTGGCTCACAGCGCAAGCAGCGCTCTTCCGCGCGCCTCCCGGTGAGAGCAATGTCCGTGAGGGCAGACGCTTCGCTCGGGGCGCTGGCTGGGCGTCTGCCAGAGGTCAATTGGCGAGGATTGCATAGCTAACGCTCGTTTCCTCCCCCCTTCGCAGTGGCATCTTCGGTTACATCAACTATTTGGTGGAGAAGGACCGCAAGTTTATCCTCGACACTTTGATCAACGGTGAGCACCAGCCGCGCGCCACCCCCTCCCGAGCCTCCGCCGCGAGCGCACACACGCCGGGCCCCCTCTCCTTTCTGAAACCCAGCCGTCTGACGTGAGAGCTCTTCACCCCCCCTCTTACAGGCCTGTCCCGTCTTGAGTACCGAGGATACGACTCTGCTGGTCTGGCCGTCGACGGCGACAAGAAGAATGAAGTCTTTGCGTTCAAGGAGGTTGGCAAGGTCGCTAAGCTGAAGAAGCTCATCGACGAGTCCGACATCAAGCTTGAAAAGGTCTTTGATTCACATGCTGGCATCGCCCACACGCGGTGGGCGACCCACGGCCCTCCTTCCACCACCAACTGCCACCCTCATCGGTAAATTTGAACCACTCCGCCTCCCCACCCCGGTGCCATGGCTTGTTGCCTCTGGTCTTGAGAGGTCATGCCTTTGTCAAACGTTTGCTAATGAAAACGTCGCAGATCTGACCCCAACTGGGAGTTCACCGTTGTCCACAATGGCATCATTACCAACTACAAGGAGCTCAAGACGCTGCTCGGCAGCAAGGGCTTCAAGTTCGAGACCGAGACTGACACCGAGTGCATCGCCAAGTTGACCAAGTACATTCACGACCAGCACCCCCAGATCGGCTTCACGGATCTGGCCAAGGCTGTCATCCAGGAGCTCGAGGGCGCCTACGGCCTGCTCATTAAGTCGGTCCACTACCCCCACGAGGTCATTGCCGCCCGTAAGGGTTCGCCCCTCGTCATCGGCGTCAAGACGGAGCGCCGCATGAAGGTCGACTTTGTCGACGTCGAGTACGCCGATGACAACACCGCTCTTCCCGCCGAGGCTGCCTCGCAGAACGTCGCTCTTAAGAAGAATGCCGGCGACTTCCTCGCCCCGAGCAACTCGAACCTCCTCGGAGCTCCCGACAAGTCGCTCCTCCACCGCTCTCAATCCCGCGCCTTTATGACCGACGACGGGATGCCCATGCCCACCGAGTTCTTCCTCTCCTCCGACCCGTCGGCCATTGTCGAGCATACCAAGAAGGTCATGTACCTCGAGGATGACGACATTGCCCACATTCACGAGGGCTCCCTCAACATCCACCGCCTCAAGAAGGCCGATGGCAGCTCCAACGTGCGAACCATCCAGACCCTGGAGCTTGAGCTCCAGGAGATCATGAAGGGCAAGTTCGACCACTTCATGCAGAAGGAGATCTTCGAGCAGCCCGAGTCGGTTGTCAACACCATGCGTGGCCGCCTCGACATCGCCAACAACACCGTCACCCTGGGCGGCCTGCGATCCTACATCTCCACCATCCGCCGCTGCCGGCGCATCATCTTCATTGCTTGCGGCACGAGCTACCACTCCTGTATGGCGGTGCGTGGTATTTTCGAGGAGCTTGCTGAAATTCCCATCTCGGTCGAGCTCGCCTCCGATTTCCTCGACCGCGAGGCTCCCGTCTTCCGCGATGACACCTGCGTCTTCGTCTCCCAGTCGGGCGAGACGGCTGACTCCCTGATGGCGCTGAGGTACTGCCTGGAGCGTGGCGCCCTCACCGTTGGTATCGTCAACGTCGTCGGCTCCTCCATCTCCCTGCTCACCCACTGTGGCGTGCACGTCAACGCTGGCCCCGAGATCGGTGTCGCCTCCACCAAGGCCTATACCTCGCAGTTCATCGCCATGGTCATGTTCGCTCTGTCTCTTAGTGAGGACCGTGCCTCCAAGAAGAAGCGCCGTGAGGAGATTATGGCTGGCCTGTCCGAGATTTCTGGTCAGATCAAGCAGATTCTCGACCTCGACAAGCCCATCAAGGAGCTTTGCCAGAAGGTCTTCCAGAACCAGAAGTCGCTGCTCCTCCTCGGTCGTGGCAGCCAGTTCTCGACTGCTCTCGAGGGTGCCCTCAAGATCAAGGAGATTTCATATCTCCACTGCGAGGCTGTCATGTCTGGTGAGCTGAAGCACGGCGTCTTGGCCCTCGTGGACGAGAATATGCCAATCATCATGATCCTCACGCGCGACGAGATCTTCAAGAAGTCCCTCAACGCCTACCAGCAAGGTATGCCGCGCTCATCCATCATCACGTCCGTTTGACGTACGCTAACAATGTCTCGTAGTTATTGCTCGTGGCGGCAAGCCTATTGTCATCTGCAACGCCGGCGATGAGGAGTTCAAGGCGTCTGATGCCACCAAGATCGAGGTGCCCAAGACGGTTGACTGTCTGCAGGGCCTTCTCAACGTCATCCCTCTCCAGCTTATTGCTTACTGGCTGGCCGTCCTTGAGGGCCTGAACGTGGACTTCCCTCGCAACCTGGCCAAGTCTGTGACTGTCGAGTAAAAGGGGGATTTGGCGGAAGCGAAAAGTTCGTGCGTGTCTCGCTGGCGCGCCACCACGACTTATGGCGTGATTGTTGGGCAGCTGGCGAAGCCTTGTGATTTGCGTTTGGGAGGCTGGCGCTTGCCCGCCGAGTTGACGGCCGGGGGGGTTGAACAGGAGTTGGCTTTATCTTGAAAAACGGGCGAACTCTTGGCAAGGAACACTGGGTATACAGCAATTTGGTAATATCGGGCCATGGCAGGTTTGGGACTCGCTTCGTGTGGTCCTTGCCGCGGTAGAAGGGACGGGCAAGGAGGATCGTCATAGTATGCAGTCAGCTCCGCGTGGCTGGCGTTGATACAGACAAGTAGCAATTGTGATTAGCGTCTATGCCTGTGCAGCAGCATGGTGTTATAGCAGCACACAAATGACACGAATGCTCGTTATTTCAATAATTCGGCGCGTCAACTCGGGGCTTTGATGTGATACAGCTCTGTAGGTTTGTGTGAGGTCGTGCCTTTCTGTCGGTATGGATGGCAATCAGGCAAGACGCAAAGCAAAGGCCATGATTGCCCAGTAGCTACGGCTTTCGACGCGTGAAATCTGTGCTTTATTGTTACAGTCCTCTATGGCTCTCTAGTGGAGCCGCATAGGCATCCGCGTAGTTGGCATCACCTGCACAAGCCAACGCAGCATCGTCTTCTTCTGTCCTTGCTTCCACGTCACCATGCCGCCATTGCGGAGCGCCTCTAGACCGTCTGCGTGCCATAGCCCTTGATCCTTTCGGCAAAGGCCCAGCTCTGCTTCTCGAGCTGCTCGTCCGTCTTGAGGTCGACGCCGTCCTTTGTGACGACGGCGATGGAGTACTTGTCGAGACTCCGGGCGTCGCGGTAGAAGAGGACCTTCATGCACTCCTTGATGATGCTGACGGCCTCATCGCGGGAGAGCTTCTTGGCCGACTCCTCGTCGGGGACGTAGCGGCGCATGATGGGCTGGGCGAGCATGGAGCCGAAGCCGGTGGCGAGGCTGGGGGAGGAGTAGGTGGAGCCGAGGAGGTCGGCGGCGGCGAGGAAGGGCTCGCCGGCGTCGTCGAGCCCGGCCACGAGGACGTGGTTCCAGAGGGGATCGAACTTGGAGCGGCGGCGGTAGAGGAGCTTGGCGAGGTAGCGGTGGAGGTTGGCGGCGTTGAGGCGCGGGTGGGAGGCGGCGTCGGGGCTGGTGTCGGCGTACGCCTCGTTGAGGGCGAGGTCGGTGAGGTGGCGGTCGAGGTACTGCATGTCGGAGACGTCGCCCGAGAAGCCCACGACGGACGAGTTGGCGAAGGGGCGGAGGCGCTTGACGTCGGTGAAGCGCGCGAGGGAGCCGTACGAGGCTGTTGGGGACACACATTGTCAGCCAGCCAGCGGAAGGAAGGGGGGAACATTTGCACGAGCGCATCGCGCATCGAACAGAGCAAGAAGCGTCGTCGCACACACGCACCCAGGTTATCGGCGGCGATGACGACGCCGTCGCTAAACTTGATGGCTATTACCGACGTGCCGGTGACGATGGGCTGCTGGGTGGCCTGCTTGGGGCCGTTGTTGGACTGCATGAAGGAGGCGTCGTAGGAGCCGTAGACGTCATCTCTGGGCTGTTGGGTACGAGACGAGGCAAGACCAGGTCAGCGGCGGGACGAAGAATTCATAGGGAGAGGGTAGGGGGAATCTTCGTTGTCCCGGGAGGACGGTGGACGTACTCGGCCCCATGCCTGCGGTCGGTGGTCCATGGCTGCGACGGGCGGTCGATGAATGGGAGTGAAGGATGGTGGATGTCGCGGTTGCAGATGCCGGACGGAGTGGGAAGCAATCGGGATTGCGGGATGCGGGCTTGGGGTTTGATGTGGCGTCGATGGCGGTGGTGGTGATGAGGGTGATGGTTGTGATAGTAGTTCGCGATGCTGGGAATGACGGTGCGTTGCGAGCTGGCTGGACCCGTTGGCGTTGGAGCTGCTCTGCCTGGCCCGCCGGCTGGCTCCAGTGTCGCGCGTCCCTCTGGCAGCCTGCAGCAGGCCCAGCACAGGCAGAGAACTGGGGAGCAGGAAAATGTTACATAAGCTGATATGACGGCTGGTGATTGGCTGATGTCAGGGCCTGGAGCTCTGCAAGTACTCTAGACTTGTAATAACCCGTCTGGTCAACTGCTCAATCGCGTAGAGGGGACCCGACAGCTCCTTGCAGCTCTCCTGGAGTGGAGGCTGTAGCAGCTCCAAGCTACCTACGGCAGTCGCATTGGCTGCAGCTGGGCAAGGTTCCAGGTTCCTGGCACACAAGGGAGGAAGGAACGAAGGAGGGGGCACGGCACCGCATGCGACACACCCTGAGCCCCAGCCTTCGTCGTTCGTTTCGTCCATCACCACCACCACCACCACCACTCCGTTCCCCCATCCTCCTCTCGTCGTGCGACCGACCGTCGCCACTCGCAATCGACTTTCGCCTCTGCCTGCGCGCTGCTTGGCGGCTGAACGAGGGCTCAATCAGACGCTGCGCATCTGTTGAACGATAGAAGGACAAGCAAGCCGAAAGTAAACAAACACCCGCGCGACCGCTCTTCCCCAGCCTCATCGTCACCACCACCACCACCAACCAGCACTACTCCGCGCCGTCATGTTGACGTCCATCGGCCGGGCCGCCGCCCGCCGCACAATGGCCTCAGCGCCGTCCGCGCTCGGCGCCACCATTAAGCTTGCTCCCCGGGTCGCCGAGGCCAGCCGGCCCTCGCTTCACGGCGCTGCCCTGTCCGTGCGCTGCCTCTCCGTCACGGCCTGGGCGCGTTCCCCGGCCGCGTCGTCGTCTTCCCGCTCCGGCTCCGGCGCGAAGAAGGCTTCCGGGACCAAGACGAAGAAGAAGAAGACGGCAGCCAAGAAGGCCGCGCCCAAGAAGCCCAAGAAGCCCAAGAAGGTCCTGACGCCCGAGGAAAAGGAAAAGGCCGAGATCAAGGAGCTCAAGACCATGGCCCTGCTCAAGGGGCCCGCTCTGCTACCCGATTCGACTTGGACCATCTACAGCTCCGAAAACGTGCGCTCGGACGGGGTTAGTCTGACGGACAAGATCAAGGAAGTGGCGGCGCGGTTCAGCGGTCTGTCCCAGTATGAAAAGGATGTATGTCTCGCACCATGCGTCGTGCTCCGTACCGTAACTTGAATCGCTTGCTCACCACTATCAACGCAGCGTCTGCAATCCACCGCGCAGTCTAACCAGGCGGCCAACAAGCGAACACGCCAGCAGTGGGTAGAGTCGTATCCGCCCGAAGCCATCTACATGGCCAATTTGTCGCGCCGCCGCTTGGCCCGGAAGCTCGGCAAGGGCCGCATCAACCTCATCCACGACGACCGCCTGCCCAAGCGCGCTGTTACGGCCTACGCGCTTTTCATTAAGTCGCGCTTCCGGGGTGCCACCGCCTCTGCGGGCTCGGGCTCGACGGCGGTAGACACTTTCCGCGTCTTGAGCACCGAGTGGAAGGCGATGAGTGAGGCCGACAAGAAGCCCTTCCAAGATATGGCCCGGGACGAGATAGAGATCTCGAGAGCGCAATTTAAGGAGATGAGGGAAAAGGCGAAGGCTTACTGGGAAGCACACGAGGGCGGGTCGGCGAGCCAGGTGCCGTCACCGTAGACAAGATGCGCCGTATTTAGGACGGTGACGGTGCGGACTTGGGGCCTGTACTAGATATCTCTTTGAAGGGACTTGAGCTTGATCTGGCTTGCTTGGAGTGGCGCCGTTGGAAAGCCGAGGTACTGGGGGGTTCGCAGACTGCGTACTGCCGTGCCCCACGGGCTGCGTCTTGTTCATTTCTTTTGTTCCCCCGGCTTTGACTATTTCGCCATGCAACTATGTATACCAACTGTCTCGACGTTTTTGTGCATCTCGCAAATCAGGGCCAGTTCCGTGAGTTCAATCAACTATGTGAATCCTGATGGTGGGAGAAGCCATCAGAGTCTACAGCAGAACATCCTTTGCCAACAGTACCTTTAGCTCGCATCCAAGTAACTCTCTCAGTCGATGACAGGGAGTCCATCGAAACGGATTGTGCGTCAACGATTCCGTGTCGTATCTAGCAATCCGGGAGTGTACCTTGCTTGACGTCCAAATTCAAAAAGTAACGGTGGGCAGAGGTGAACGTGTTTGTCCCATTGAAGGCTGAACTATGCGCGTCCGTACCTTACCTCCTGACCTTTTCTGAAGCCCTAGCAAGTTACGAGTAGACAGCAAAGACAAGGCGAAACTCAAATCAACTCCTCCCATCGTATCGGTTCGTATGCCAACACCACTTGAGCCGCAAGTATCTTTGTCCTGTGCACCGAGGCCGCTCGAACGTGCCCAGGAAACGATTTCCCTACGCTTGCACGCCTTTGTTCCCGGTTGTTCCTGCGCGGCCCCCTCCCCCCTGATGGAGATTAGTGCCAGGAGCAGCACTGCCGATACGTGAAGGGTGATCTCAGGTCCGTTCCGCCCCATGCGCCAGATCCTCGAAACCTGCTCACGAGCTCACCTGCCACCCGAACTGAGTGAGGGACAGGAAGAGCGGGGGGAAGAGCTTATCCGACGAGAACGACGCCATGTGCGGCGAGCTCCTTCTTCCTCTGGTCCTGCGCCTCCTGGTCGGCGATAGTCTGGATGGCAAGGAGGTTGCCGCGGATTAGCATGCTGTGTGTTCATCTTGTCGAGGGGAAGGGGGAGGGGGAAAGGGGAAGCAACAGGCTCATTCCAGGTTGGGGGTCCGTTGCGTCAGTCAGATACTTACCCCGTTTAGGAACTATCACGAGGGTAAAGAGAAAAGGTTAGCACTATCTCAACTCTCTCTCTCTCTCTCTCTCTCTCTCTCTCTCTCTCTCTCTCTGCATTATCCCTGCTTATCCTTCACCCTCGCTTCGCAAAAGGAGAGCTAAACATGTACAATACAGCACACAAAATCAAACACGGCTATCAAGGCACAGGAGACAGGAAGGAAGAAAGGACACACGTACCCTCTCGAGGTATTCACCGCGAAGTTGGCTCTTGATGCACGTCTTCTCCGCCAGCCTGTAGTCCGCGCCCTGGACGGCGCGGTACACCGTCCTGCAGCGGCCGCACTCCCTGGGCTTTGAGGGGTCCGCTCGGGCGTCCTTAAGGAGGCTCGCCCACTGCTTGCTGCCGTCGCAGCCGCCGCAGTCGGCGTCGCGGACGCAGCTGGGGACGACCTCCCACCTGGCGCCACGCTCCTCCAGGGTCGACGACGACGACGACGCGCTGGGCAGGGCGGCGGCCAGGCCGGCGGCGAAGGCGACGAGGATTGCGGTGGCGGTCTTCATTTTTCTTTTGTGTTTGTTGGAAAGGGCTGGAGATGCTTTGGTATGGGCCGTTATCGTTCAAGGTACGATGCGTGTGTGTGTGTCAGGATAGCTCAAGTCTTTCTGTTGCGCTTGTTGGCCAACTCTTCCTTTCTCTCGACCGGGCAGAAGGGAAGCTGCCGTTTATATATGCACCCAGCGGGGGAGCGGCGGCGGTCGGTCGGTCGGTCGGTCGGTCGTCAGCCTCGTGTGTCCCGCGTGGACGGGTTGCCTCCCGCTCGTCAGCCAGCCAAGCACAACGGTCTTGCGGTAACGGCCTGAGACCCGAGGAGACGACGACGATGTCGCGATAAACGCAGCGGGCGCATTGATGGGACGTAATGGCCCTGGGGCAAAAGTCGATTGGCATCGCGTAATCGACCCAGGGGACCTTTTGGGCGAAAAAACCGGAGGTTTATCACACGAGTATACGGAGTTTATGCTCCCAGAGTACCTACCGTACAGCAAGTCTATGCCGGAAGAGAGTAAAGTAAATTGTGTGTATAGTGTAGTTTAAGTGGTATGACTACGTACTTTGTAATAGTCTTGGTATACTGGAGCCGACTGGTCCCCCCCCGTTTCCCCCCTTTTCCCCCTTTGATACTTACCAACGTACTTCCCACTCCCTGGCTGCGTGTACGGGACCCAAGACGAGCATCGCTGCACTCCCCCCATCGCGCATACTCGTGCCTCCGTCTCGGCACCATGCCATGTCGGCTGTTTTGCGCCCTCTCGAGACTAGAGGGGCCCCTCCATGGTTTAACGATAGGAGGAGTCGCCCTACGGGGACTTACAACTAATCCTGTACGATTGCTATCTGTCAACGGGCTACTTGGAGAGGAAGTCTATAGACTGGACATCCTCCCCTGAGTCTTCCAGGAGGAGACGCTCGCTGCCTTGGGAGACGATATGAACCCCGTGTTACCTACCTTGTATACCAGCAGTAGGCTTTGTATGCCAGCAGCAGCAGCAGCAGCAGCAGCAGACGACGTCGAGAGGATAGAGAGAGCGGGCGTGTGGGGTCGGCGCGCTCTGCGTCGCCGCGGCTTGGCCCGCGTCGGCCTGGTCATGCGCATTACGTTTCGTTACCGCGCGAGCCGTGCCGTGCCGTGCCGTAACGTCCCATGCCGTTCTCGGGCTCGATAATGCGCGAGCCGCGGTGGGAGAGCAACGGCTTGGCCTTGTTGGCCGGCTCCATGTGCGAGTGAGTCGTGCTTTGCACGTGGCATACATGCCCTTGGCGCTATTCTCGTCGTCCCCCGGTGGTCTACATGATGAGGCTGCGATGGACAGAATGTATAAACAAGAGGATGCGCTAGGAGATAATGCTTGCATGTTGTTTTCTGTGCTTCTCCTCCTCTTATGCTTTAGTGCAACTGCCCGCACGAGACTTTGTCGACAGCCTCTAGCTTGCCCGCCCGTGTCCAAACAGCTCTTCTTCTTCTCGTTCGGCTATTGAAAGGATCCTCTTGTCTGTCTTGACTTTGAGCAGTCCCCCGCGCGTTATTGCCGTGGTTCCAAGGCTCCTCCTGCATGAGGGAGCTCCATCTTGGCGTCGTCTTATGCTATCATTCATAATCCAAAGATCCCCCAATGACGTACGTGTCATACATGCTTCGTCACTCTACTTGTAATTGCGGCATTTAAGCGGTAGGGAAGAACTATGCGCTTAACTGCCCCGTGTCCCCCATCCGATAACGTATAGAGGTGAACGTATTTATTCTATTAAAGGCTAAATTATATGCGTATGTCCTTTACCTCTTGATTTTTTTCTTTTTCAAAACCCCAAGTAAGTTGTGAGTAGACTGCAAAGGCAAGGCGAAACTCAAGTCAACCCCCCCCCTTCGCATCGGGTCTGCCAACACCACTCGAGCCGCAAGTGTCTTTGTTCTTTGCACCGACCAAGCAAGCCGTCCCTCTAGGCGTTCCTCACAGCGTCGTTGTAAGCGGCCAGTGCGTCCTCGTATTCCTTGACAAGACCATGCTCATCCCGTTTAATCGCCAGCCCGCCGAGCAGTCTCACCGCGGCGTAGTACGCGTTTGCGAGCGCTTTACATTTTCCCCGTCCAGCTCCGATATCTCCAACGGGTTCTGCTTCGACTTCAATAGCGTCATATTCGCATTGGTGATTGAGGCTTTTATAATGCAATAAGTTAGCAAAACCGGCTGCATATAAATAATGCACCGGCCAAGGGCCAGAGTGTCTTTAACGTCTGAGGACCAAGGGGAGGGAGTAGTGAAGGTCCCTAAAATGCTTACTCATGCTTGAAGTTCGCGTCAATTCGTGCTCTTCCTGCCTTGAAGCGATCCTGGGCCTTGTAGTTTCGATACCCGAAGTCATGGCGATAGCATGCCGGGAGAAACGGGAAGTGGGACGGATTGTCGGGAGAGGCAGTGCAGCCGTCGGAGTTCCAGTCAAGCTCTGGGGGGTCTCGATTGTCGCGACGGGCCAGGAACTCTTCGAGAGTAGACTTGAAGAGGAGTTCATCGGTGATGGCCACAGCAGTCTGATGGTCGAGACCCCGAGAGCCCAGAGCACGACTCTGCGTGTCGTTCATCGCCGTAGATGGCATGGCAGCCACACTGGCAGTAAGGAGAAGAACGTTCAGCTTCATTGTTCTGGTTGGTAAAAAAAAAAGTGAGTTGGGAAGTGTCTGTGAATTGTCTGTGAATTGTCTGTGAGTTGGGTGTTTCCTACGACGGAAGGGATGACATATTTATAGGCCGCAGAGGTGTTGCTTCTGGAAAAAAGGCATCCGGTCGTTTAGGGCCGTGAGATATTTGCTGCATACTGACCAGACCGTAACAAGGCTCGCTTTACTAACAACCTAGACGTCGAGGATAACAATATGAATCCTTTTAAGATACCCCGGACGTAGAAGTGGTACGAGAAGGGTGGATATGATGCCATTACGTACCGAGCGCCCTCTTTAGTGCCCTGTATAACATTAAAAGCCCCGTTGCAACAACCAATGCCGCTCATATAACAGGAGGGATCGAGAGTCGGTAATCAGGCGTCCTCGGTGAAAGATGCAACAAGGACGAGGGATCTTGACGGATACTACTCGGTATATAGGACGGCTTGCAGAGAAGGAGGCCCATTTCCAGTGCGACGTATTAGTAATGCTACGTTACCGTCCTATGTAGCCTCTCTGACGGGGTCTTAAGTTGTATCTACCCTCAATGGCAGCATCGAACAGTATTATAACGACAAGGATGGACAAGCAACAGTTGTGCCAGAAGATCGGAAGCCATCGCGCCTAGCCTCCATCGAGCAACGTTGATTCTCACCTTAAAGGGGCGTGATAGCGTAAGGAGAAGTGTACTGTCAGTCGACCAGCAGTCAGAAGCACAAGGAGAGACCGGCAAGGACCATTCATAGAACACTCTGTCGCCTAGTTTCGGTGTAATTGCAGGTCGAAATCGGACTTAAGGATGTAAGCGATGGGTGTTACCTCTATGGGTGGCTCAGAGATAACTTCTCTCACCTTGGCTCTGTTTTAGCGGAGTTGAAGCCATCATCCATTCCTTGGCATGCTTCAAGGCTGCGGTTGGAGGTTAACAGTTGAGGCAGAAATGACATGATATGCGCGGGGCTGGACTCCAGCTCTGGCACTTTCGTGGTGTTTTAGTCCGCCAAGCGATGAATCACCTCATCATATTCGGTGTTAATACCTGCTGTGCCGGCGTCCCTGTCATAGATAAACGCAAACAGTTGGGCGATCATACTTGCGTCGGCGAACGGGAATTCCAGTTTCTCATCAATGAGCGCTCCATAGATCCCTTTCAAAGGCATCAATAACACCAGCATGAAGATCGGGTTGGGGTAGAGAGAGTCTGAGTCGCGCCGGCCGCAAAGATATCCCACTTTGATTACTCTTTTTCTTATCTAATCGCGTGCCTCGTAGCCCCATCCCACACGAACAATGTGCGCAGGCGCGAGCCGCCCGCTGCAGCCCATTTACACGACATGGAGCAAACACCATATAGCAATATAACGGGCAACATCACGGCCACGCAACGCGCCTTCCATAGCCACCGCGGGCCCGCAGCTAGAGGCAGAAGACTACAGACGACGACGACAATGACAACGACTAAGAAGATATCACGAGGTGACTATGGCTATGGGGGCGGCGGCGGCGGCGCTACTTGGGCCCCGTCAATGGCATCACGAGCGGCGTCACCTTTACATGTAGCCTCGCGCAGCCAGCCCTCGCCACCAGGCAGGGCAGGGCGCAGGTAAAGATCTTGGCCGGTAGCCCGGGGCGGAAGAAATATTGCCCCGATATCATGACATGGCGAGGAAAATGGGTTTTTTTTCGAGCGAATTGAGCCTTGCCGGCGCGGGCGGGCGGGCGTTATGAACAATATAGTTCGAATGAAGTTCAATTTGAGATGTGGGCTTGCGTTGCGGCGCGCACCGCTACAGTGGGTCTGTACCGTCCCATAATATAACTAGTTACCATCCCACCAAAAATGGAAAGCTGTGTGGGTGCTGCTCGCGGAGCTGCACCGCTGCTTGGCTATACGCGCGGCGTGCGTGGGGATAGTTAGTGGGCTGAGTAAGGGTGGTGGGAATGTCCAGGGTCCGGACGATTTCATAGCAAGCCGGTAGGAAATTGGACCTATACCTGCATGTCCGCGGCGTCACCACCGCAGTAATCGTCGTCGTCGTCGTCGTCCAGCTTCGGATCTGCCGGCCTGACCTTTTACAATAACCCGGTTATTTCCATCATAAGTGATCACTAAACCTTGCTTGACTGTACCTAGGGTTACATCAAGTTTGGATGAATAGCATGTCCTGATATGTGGTTCTCGTCTAAAATCCGTCGCAGCGAGGCTCTCGGTAGAACCTTCGCCAAATCCAAGTGTATTACATACTGCTAGCTTAGATGGTATCTCCGAGGCGTTCCGGAGCTCACAGCCAGGCGCTCACGATCAAGCATGTGTTTTTTTCTTTCGACTGCCCATAGGCATGACAACATGAGATACAAATGCCCCTTGGAGAATGAACACCAGACAATTCACGTCCCGGCTTTTGCTACCATCATCTTCTTCACAGACAGCGCTAAGACGATTAGCATTCCCACCGCGGCACTGATAACCACTATAAGCTTGGCGACAATGGTTCGACTCACCCAAGTGCTGTCCGCATTCCTGGCCGCCGGCCAGGTGCTGGCAGTCCCTGCGCCATCGTCCGATATAGAGCGGCGAAACGGGCCAGAGGTCACACAGTTTCTGTCCCAGGTCGCGGCCATGTTTCCTATCAATCTTGCCGTCGAGCACGTTTGTAGTGTCCTTATGGCCGGCGAGCTCGTCCTAGCCATGAAACCTGGGATCTCGGCTATGAGAAACGATGCCTGCGGCGACGTCACGCTCATGTTTGCCCGAGGAACCTGCGAAGTCGGCGATATGGGCGTTCTTGCGGGGCCCTTCTTCTCCAAGGCCCTCGAGAAGAAACTGCACGAACACGGTCGCTCGCTTGGAGTAAAAGGTTTCGCGTATCCTGCGAGCGTCGACGGATACCTCACGGGGTCCCTAGCCAACGGCAAGAGCTTGTAAGCACCATAAAAGCTCGATAAGCAAAAAAGCCCTTGGGCGATATGGCTAACAGCAGAATCGATAGCGGACAAGCCATCCGAGACGTCGCGACCAAGTGTCCCAGCACAAGGATTGTACTCGGCGGGTACTCGCAGGGCGGGATGGTGGTGCACGGCGCCGCGACGAGCCTCGATGCGAGCGTCATGTCTAGGGTCAGCGCCGTGGTCATTTTCGGCGACCCGTATTCGAAACGGGCTGTAGATAACATAGATGCGTCTAAAGTGCGCGTAATTTGCCACGACGGAGACAATATCTGCGACAACGGCCCTATTGTTACGCCGCAGCATCTGACATATGCGCTCGACGCTGGTTCTGCGGCCGACTTCGTCGTTTCAAAGGTCTAACGGCTCGCGCGGACGCGTGTAGTGACCCTGAACGACGGCTCCTCCTCCCGATTGTGTTGAACATGATGGTGTGGGCGGGCGAGCAGTGTGTGGACCAACCAAGACATATATATACATAGTGGACGAGCGCCTTGCTGCCAGTTCTTTCCGAACAGCGGTGCAACTGAACAATGCTCGAGACCACTACGTACTACCAGCAGCACAGACATCAGAGTTGTACTTGGTAGCGATATTGTCGGTCCGTTCGCGATGACCCCGTCCTACAACGTACAGCAGTGAAGTTCTTTCCCATGGGGATAGAAGAGACTTGCGGGGCGGGCTCAACAGGCGGAGGAAAGTATGCGCTATAGGATAATGCACATACATACACGCCCCATACTATCTTGGCGAGATCTGGTTGTAAAGAAGGGGGGCAAAAACAGGTCATGTCACGACCGTCGATCTCGTGGTGGCACGTCCAGTGCCATCTCACCGTCGCTGCCGATCCACCTTGCCCCCGTCGTCTTGATCTGCCGCGCACTCGCCAGGTACATCAGGAGATATGTGTGCTTGGCGACGCAGCCCCAGCAATACAGGCGGATCGAGCGGTAGTCGGCGTCGCGGCGGCACCACACGCCCCAGCCCGCAAGGCCCTTGTGGAGGTAGTTGGTGAGGAAGACCCAAGCCTCGAGTCGCCTCTCGGAGCTCCATCCCGAGCAGTCGAGGAGCCAGTAGCCGCGCTCGAGCGGCTCTATGGGCCGCAACTCCACGGGATGGTAGCGCGACGACAGGTCAAGGGCCAGCTTGGCCAGCCTTTCGGTGATGAGGTCCTGGGGCCTGACGTGAGCGACCCCAACGGGTGGTGAGGGAGGTCTGATCTCCAGCGTGCTCGCAACCTCACCGGCCGCTGCGAGACTGGACGAGCGCAGGCGGCCCGTGTCGCTGGAGCTGCGCAGGAGGGAAAGCGCGTCGATTCCAGCGAGCGGTGGTAGGGGCTTTTTAGACGGCAACGGTTCTGACCCGGCGCGATGCGGTGAAGACGTTGGCGGGTTGCTCACCCCACTGCTGGATATGTGGGTAACATCAATCACGGATGGCTCCTCTTCGCCGAAGTCGGGCTTTCGTTTCCGGTGTCCTGGAGGCTCATGTGGCGCGAGGGGCGTCACCGGAATGACCTTGGGCTCGCCGAGGGACGCAAGAGACGTGTTGGGATCCACATCTTCTTGGGTAGGAGCAGGGAAAGAGGACGGAACATCGATGATCTCGTCCTTGTCCGTGGCTTCGTCTCTGCGCCATTGGCGTTTTTTAGACGGCGAAGGCGAGGTGGACGTATCAGTAGACGCTCGAGGTCGGTTGAGAAACCGCTGGAGGATCCTCGTCGGCGTGTCCTGCAGGATAGAGGGATCAGGCAGCGGGTAAGAATCGCTGATTTGACTCGGCGGGGCGCAAAAGGACGACAGCGCTGGCACCGCCTCGCGGTTCACCTGCGACGTCGGTGGCGACGAGCGAGGCGAATTGGGGCCCGCGGGCGGGAGACATGGCGAGGAGCGGTTGTCCCACGCGCTTTGAAAGCTGAGGTCCTGAGAATCGGGGCCAAAGACCGGCACCGGCTCGGGGGGCGCGGTTGCATACGCTTGAGGCGACGACGGCAGTGCCGCGGGAGGTTGAAACGACGGCGGGGGCTCTGCCGCCGCGGCCGGACTGCTTCTCTCGGCCTCCTCCCTCGCCTCTATGCCAGCTACCCGGGCGCGACGGTCCGCCGAGAAGGAGAGATATGCCTGTGCGAGGCGGCGATAGGTGTTGTCGTCTGCGGTCCTGCTCGGCGCCGCTGCGTGAACGAGGATCTCAACATCCCTTGACTGCCGCGCCATCCTGAGAAGCGTTACTCTGCTGCGTGTGACGGTGCCGTCCCATGGCGAAGGCAACACCTTTTTTTTTTCCCTAGCAGAGGGCAACGGCGAATGGGCCTGCAGAGAGATGTGATCGTGATCACACGGTCAGCGTCGACGCGGCGGCGTTGAGTTATCCAGCGGTAGCTGTTCGTTGATGCGCCCGGCTAGGCAGCGAGTGCTGACTGCGTGCGGCTGGGATAGACCCTCGTGGCGCGTCTCCGCGTTCGGAATGTCTCTGGCACGAAACGTGACTCGAGTCTGATGCGGGCAAGGCGGCGAGGCCACATGGAGGCGTTGAGTGAAGTGCACGTGGTCGTGATGAAGTGAAGTTGAGATTCAAGGCACCAGTGGAGACGCAGGTCGATTGGCTACCCTTCTGGTGGGGCACACATAACCAACGGTAGTATCCGGGGTCCCTGCAGAGGCGCTAGAATATCAGCGGCGGTTGCCTGCTGTCAGCGAGCGTGGGCATAGCTGGAGGGCAGGGCAAAGCTCCCGCGACCTCAGCGCTCCCCCCCCACACGCCCCCCCATTCATCCATTACCTATACTGCACATATTCCATCCCAATTGGGGACGGGAGGCTCCTGCGCCTATCGATAACAATCAGGAGGTCCCCAAAGACAGCCCGTCGCACTGCCTTCCCCGACGGCCTTCAACACCACCCGTCCCATCATCACCATCGCATCAGCACCACCCAATTCACCTCACAGCGAGCAGAGGCCATGGCTCCCGCCCAACAACAGCCTGGCGGCGGCGACGACATTGGCCACGTCCTCGTCATCGGCGGCAACGGCTTCCTCGGCCACCACATCGTCACGCAGGCCCTCACCAGCCCGCGCTGGGCCGCCCGCGCCGTCACCTCGGTCGACCTGCGCTGCGAGAGGAACCGCGTCGCCGGCGCCGCGTACCGCGAGTGCGACATTACCGACGAGCCGCGCCTGCGCGCCCTGTTCGAGGAGCTGCGCCCGGACGTGGTCGTGCACACGGCCAGCCCCGTCGCCAGCGGCGAGAACAAGGTCGTCCGCGACCTCTACAAGAGGGTCAACGTCGACGGCACCGCCGCCGTCGTCGCCGCCTGCCGCGCCGCGAAAGTAAAGGCCCTCGTCTACACCAGCTCTGCCAGCGTCATCAGCGACAACCAGTCGGACCTGCGCAACGCCGACGAGCGCTGGCCCGTCATCCGCGGCAGCCAGCAGCACGAGTACTACTCCGAGACCAAGGTGCGTGCCCCCCCAACCCCCCAAAATTGAAACCCTCAGCCTGGCCCAGCAGCTCGCTGATGCTCTCCCCCTCCCTCCCCCCTCTCGGTCAGGCCGCCGCCGAGGAGCTCGTCATCAAGGCCAACCGCCAGTCCCCCTCCAACCTCGTCACCACCGCCCTCCGCCCCGCCGGCATCTTCGGCGAGGGCGACGCCCAGACCCTCGCCGGCTTCATGCGCGCCTACCGCACCGGCAAGACCAACATCCAGCTCGGCGACAACACAAACATCTTCGACTTCACCTACGTCGGCAACGTCGCCCACGCCCACCTCCTCGCCGCTCGCGCCCTGCTCCTCACCGCCGCCGCCGCCACCGCGCCCCTCGACCACGAGCGCGTCGACGGCGAGGTCTTCTTCATCACAAACGACGCCCCCTGCTACTTTTGGGACTTCGCCCGCGCCGTCTGGCGCGCCGCCGGCCACGACAAGGGCACCGAGGGCGTCTGGACCCTCTCCCGCGGCCTCGGCACCACCATGGGCTTCGCCAGCGAGGTCCTCTTCGGCATCCTGCAGAAGCCCCCCACCTTTACCCGCCAGCGCGCCGTCATGTCCACCATGACGCGCTACTACAACATCACAAAGGCCAAGACGGTCCTGCGCTACGAGCCTCCCTGGACCCTGCAGGACGGCGTCGACAGGGGCGTCGCCTGGTTCCTCGAGCAGGATAAAAAAGCCGCCGTCACGGCCCAATGAAGAAAGGGGGTCGGGCGGCTGGGCGGTGTCATGAGCTGAACTGGAATAAGAAGAAGAAATGTAACCTTAATGCCGTCATGTACATATACAGACTTCGTAACCTGAACACATAAAGGTACGCAATGGCATGTCGTGAATCAAAAGGGGCTTAAACGCCACGCCCCTCTCTCCGCTGGTCGCATATCTCACGGTGCCACAAACATGCCATTACTAGCACACGCCAAGCTTCATGGTTGCATTGGGGAATCTCTTTCTTTGCCTTGTCTCCTCCGTCAACACATCGGCCGACCTCACCACTCGGGCACCCTCTTTCTCTCTCTACCTACACACAGCCAGCCAGCCACGCACGCAGGCACCCTTTCAACAACCCCCAGGCCACTCGTGTCCAATCTACGATGCTCGCTCACTGCGCCACCCCCCATAACAACAAACGCCACACTTGTTTTTGTAACGGCAGTCAGGAACTCGCTCCAGCTTCAACGTGCCCGCACCCCACCGCTGCCCAAGTCCGGCACACATCCAACAACCATTCGGCGCCCGTCCACACTGCACCAAGACAAGAAACAAAAAAAAACAAAAAACCCCCAAGTCGGTTACCCTCGCCGCATAATCCTTCTCGCCGAAAAATGAAAGATAGAACAAAATGTAAAAAAGAGACCGCGGCCACTCCTGGGGAATATCTCCAGTGGGCCCGTCGAGCGGACAGTAGAAGAGGACTTGTCAGAACGACAACACGTCTGCATCTCATCATTCCGACAGGCTGCGGGCTGTCGAGGGACAGCAACCGCCGTTTCATGGCGCAGAAACCAAAACAGGGAATTCAAAGCCATGTTGTAAAAAGGAGCAGGGGGCCTGGCCTAGCCGACCAACGCAAACCGCAGTGAAGAGAACAACAGAACAACGCACAGAACCGTCGTGTCGAGGCTAAATGATAGTGGGGGCTCGCCCCTTTTGTTTTCGTCGCGCCTGGCATGAAAAGTGGATCGATAAGGGGAAAGGGACAAAACGCCGTGGATGATGCATATGGCTACACCGAAATCATGTCTCTTGTTGTAAGCAACCAGAATGCCTGCATCAGGCGGGCGCACTGGCGTCGCTTTCGAGGCCCGTCATGAGTTTCCGCCCACACCGAGGCCGCCGCCGCGGCGTCCCCACGCAGAGTTTCGCCACTCGCCGCGCTGAGAATGCTCCGAGTTGTCCAGCTGGCTGTCGGAATGATTGAATCGAGTGTTGTATGGCGACGGGTGGTCTCCTTGGACGGCCCATTCCCGGGGGGGTGTCCCATGGCCGGAGTATGCGGCCGCGGGCATGGCTGGGTCTTGCACGGGCCGGACCGTTCTCTCGCCCTGCCAGACTGACGGGTCCGTCTCAACGCGTCGTGGTGGCGATCGTGTCGATGTGTCTTGTCGCTTATACACCTCATTGATCTCGGCCGGGGGGAGCTGCCCGCGCCGGTCCTGGAACCGCCTCAGGATTTCTTTGCTTGTGACCTCGCCATTGTTGCTAAACAGATACGGATCATTCAACAACGTCAAGAGCTCGTCCGGTACCTATTTCCCGCGTTAGCATCTAGTACTCGCCTGTGAACAAAACATGTGCGCTTACCTGGCACATCTCCTCAATGTTGCTGATGACAATTTCCACCGCATCAATGACATATATGGCCTCGCTGTCTAGGGCTGGCGCCTTATTAGGGTTCGTCAGAATGTTGGGAGCAATGACTGTTGCGAGGTTTCGAATGTCCATCTTGGAGCCGACTTCATCGTCGAGCTGGTGGAACGACCCGGCCCATTTCAAAAACGTGAAGAGGATTTCCAGGCTGTCGCGGTGGCTTTTCGGCAGCAGGCAGCACGCCATGTGCAGGCACTGCTTCCTCACGGCTGGGTCCGGAATCTTTGCCGCACTCACCCAGAGTCTGTATAGCTTGTGCGTCATCAGAGGATCTGGGAGGTCTCGCAGGTAGCGCTTCAGGAGCGCCGCCAGTTGAACGACCGGCTGCTCCATGAAGTTAACGACATCGCAGCCTTCGGCATTGATCTTGTCCACCATCTCCTGTTGCTTCTTGATGTTGCCATTCTTGCGGAAGACGCCCTCGACGGACAAATCCATCTTGCGCATCGACGAAATGATGTCATCGATGACGGCAGGGATACGCAATGTGCCCGGGCCGACACCATCTGTCGAGTCTGCGCCATCGCGCTCAATGATGATTTCCAGGGGCACGCCAAACACGCCTTTCTTTTTGACGTTCTTGCTCTTGTCGTTCTTGAACGCCTTGCCGAGGTTCTTCCAAAAGGTTGCCGGCTTCCTCGATTCGATGAAGCCGAGCAGCTCCTCCAGGCTGAACTCGGACTCCATCATGGGCTGCATAGTCAATACAGCCAGATGCCGCACGTTGAAGTACTCCAACCCAGAGAGCTCAGGAAAGAATTTGCGGGTTAGGCGGGTGGGTAGGGGGTCCGCGGCTCGGACTTCATTGTCTCTGCTGGCCGACTGCGTCCGCTGATGGCCTGGGGCCGGGCCGGGCTCCGTGGCAGGGGATCGGAAGAGGTCCTGCCGGGGGTTGCGGTCGCGCTGCTGCTCGCGGGACTGCTCCACGGCCACGATTCGCGGAATGTCGTCGAGAGTGATGGCATCATTTTGCCCAAACATGCGGTCTGTTGACCCCTGGGGTCCGACTTCCTCCGCGCCAGCTGACCCGGGCCGGGGGCCTTGGCCATCCGCATCCATAACGCGTGACGTCCGAGCTTGCCTAACGCTGGACGAGAGGTGACGGTCAAGTCTTGTGCTCCGAAGCCTTCTGACCTCGTTGAGGGTGGTTTCGTACGTCGACTCGCGGTGACTCTGTTCCTTGTCTCCCCTACCGGCAAAGGACTTGGATCTCGTGTCCGAGCTCAAGAAACCTGGTGCACCAAGCTTGCCCTTGTCGGCGCCGGCCTCTTCAGAGGGATACGGCAGAGCGCCGCTGCTCCGAAGGATATCCAGGAGTCGCGCCAGCGCCACTTTGAGGAGGAAGACGTACTGCTGAAGCTTGGTGACACGTTCAAACAGCGATGTCCTGTCAGTGTTGACAGCCACACAGCTCGTGCAGTAGATCCTGTGGTCGAAGGCGTTGTACTGCGCCTCTCCGAGCGAACGTCCCAATTCCCGTCCGCAGCGGTTGCATTTGACGCAGGTCGAATGCCACCTGTACTCGCCGTTCTTGACGCACTCGTCTTCGACTGATCGATTGCACAGGGCGCAGTGATCTGAATCCTTCAGAGCGAGTCGCGCGCCGCCCATGGCCATCTGCAGCAAACCCTCGTCGGTCTTGTACGTCTCAAAATCGGCGAGGTCGTTGAGGAGCTGGTGGAGGCCGTCGCTATTTCCAGTTTCGCGTTCGAGTCGCAGAGCGCCTTGAAGACAGATGCGTATCAGGAGTTTAAGATAATGGGCAAGGCCCGTGACGAGTGAGAGGAGTTCTTGCGTGACGCCCAATTTCCGCGCCGAGGTGTCTTGGGCTTTGGAAAGGAGGGAGAAGAAGGAAACAATCTTTTTACATAGTAGTTTCGCTTCGCGTCCGTAGGATAAGCCTTATTCGCAGTGAAACTCTATGTCAGCGTGTAATTCCCAAGATTTAAGCTCGCGCCCGGCTCGTGCTGGACGATAACCTTGCTTACCTTTTTCACTGTGGCTCAGTACCATGGCGTCAAGTCTATCCGCAGACTGGAACAGCACCTCGACATGCCAGATGAAACGCTTGGCCACCAAGACGCCGTCGACATACGCTCCGTTGCTGACGTGCAAAAGCATGTCGGAAATGCAGGCAGCGGATGACTCTTCAAAGGTCGAGAGGACGCTCCAAATCCGATAGACTTTTTCCTCCATGCGCTCCTCCTCCTCCCGAATGAGCTCCCTCTTGACCGGAGCGTCGGCCTCTGGAGCTACGGGAGGGACATCCGCAGCCTGTCCCAAGCGGACGTTCCAGAACTTGTGTATCATGTAGCACTCCGGATGCCAATGTTGGTTCTGCCCGTTTCGGAATATCTCGACAAACTGCTTCAAAATGGCTGTTTGGCAGCCATTGCACTTTTGGGCATGCTGCGTTGAATAGTGATAGTGGCAGTAGACGTTCCCGTCATGCTCATAGTAGCTGTCCTGGGCCCCGAAAATGGTGGCGCATAGCGAGCATGTGAAGTGGTCGACATGGTACTTGCGGTCAAGGGCGGTGATGTATGAGCCGCGCAAGGCACCACCACACTGGTAGCAGAGCAGGCCCAGGCGTCGGAAGTAGTCGGTCTCACAGAGGGGATATTGCCCCTCGCCGTTTTCATCATCCGCCGGGAAGAACTTGGAAGCGACGATATCACCACAGTCCTACAACGTGTGTTAGCGGTCGAGCCCGGGAGGCACACCAGGCGAGGACAAGCAAGGAGACTAGACTGCACATACTCTGCACTTGAAGCAGTCGAGGTGGAAAGTGCCGTCGAGGGCCCTCACGAACTGACCCGTCAACGGCTCGCCGCACTTTTTGCATATGCGCATCTGGCCGCTCGCGGTGCGTCCATTTCTCTGTCGCGATCGGTTCCTCTCCCCGCTCCGGCGAGGGGGCTGCTCGTCTGTCCAGCCAGCGGGCGGGGGGGCCGAGGTGTTGGGGGCAGAGCCGGTGGGCTTGAGGCGGTATAAACTGTCGGGTGTTTTGCGGCCTCCATTCTGCCAGTTTCTATCTACTGGGTAGCCGGCATCGGGGCCGTTGTAGTCGACGCCATGATCACCACGAGGGCGGTCCCCTGGCAACCCTTCGTCGCGTTCAGAAGCCATGGTAGCGAGTGATCCAGGGCGACGTGTATGTACAGAGGGAAGGGCCTTGGGCTCCTGCCAGCCCTCTTTCTCGCGAAGCAACGGAGGGCGTGCCGGGGTGTCAGCAGGCAAGCCTGTCTCGTCTCAGCGACGGATGTGAAGCCGTAGAGGACGAGGGGCTGCCGCAACGGTCGGCATCAGCCAGGATGGCGCCAGTGTTCGGTAGCGACGCCAATTGAGGTAACAGGGCGCGGGCCGCAATGCGCGACAAAACAAGCTGCCGTCGACGATGGCCTCGAGGCCAGGGCAACGGGAAGTTGGCAGCTGGCGTTGCTGCTACCCAGCGGCGAGGGATTGCTGCGGCCGGTATTACGGGGTCGGTGCGGCGGCTGGCGACGATGCGGGCGGAGGCGACAGCGACGAGGAGAGGAGGGCGGCGGCGGCGGCGAGGACGGCTGACGGGGACGGGGACGGCGACAGCGACAATGACGGCGACGACGGCGGCGCCTGCTGGTCGGCGGCCGCGAAGCGATGCTGCAGAAATCGACAGGGGCGGGAAAGCATGCGAGGCTCGAGCATGTAATACCGAAAAATGGCGACAAGACTGGAGCGACGGATAGATGCAGGAGACGGGCGGCGGCAGCACCATCAGCACGACACGAGGGGCGAGCGGGTGGGTGGTTGGAGTGGAGGGTACGGGGACCAGCCAGCCGAGCGTGCTGTTGTACTGGAGCAGCGGTCGGGTGCTTGCACGGGGCGGGCACCAGGCCACTGGGTCGCCGAGTCGCTCAGTGGCAGGTTAGGTAGATTGTCGCCTGGGCGCCAGCTCCGCCAGAACGGGGGGGGCCCAAGGCTCCAGGGTTAGGTAGGTGCTGCCTGGGGGAGGGAGGAGCCCAGACGACCGGGCAGGTCTGCCACCTCACCTCTTGGTTGTGTTGGCCGTCGGTACGGAGGTGTGACGGTCCCCAAGACGGTACATTACGGTGCGGGTTGGCGGTCCCTCAGTCGACTTGACCCTGGACGGGGAGGCAGTACTTTACGGTGCAGGCTGGCGGGTCTGGCCGGGGTCCCGCAGCTGGACCTGGCCCTGGATGGGGAAGCGGGCAGTACCCAATAGGGGGTAAGGGGCAGGCGGTGGCCGCTGGGGCAGGGCACTAACGGCAGGGCCAGCCAGGTCAGGCACCGTTTGGCTGTGACGGGAACAGCAGCAGCAGCGGCGGCGGGGCAAGTGCTGGCCCAGCGATGGAGCCCGTCCCGGGGGGTGTCAGCAAATCCTCGGGCAGGCGAGTGAGGCAGCGCAGTACGGGGCTCCATGTATTATTTTGGAGGGTGCTGTGATTTGGCAGCTCGCTGCCCGGAGTCGGACGCTGGATTGAGGTGCCGTTTTGCCAGCGTCTAGTACCTGTTTGTTCCACTACGTACCTGACCCTGACTGCCTACGGTATCCACTGCGCGAGCGGAGATGGCCCTGGGAGCGCGCCCAGCGCCTGTTCCTGGCGCTACCTAGAGACCAGCGGCACGCATCCACTCGATTGGACCCGTCAGGCGACGGAGGCTGCTACTAATCGCACCTAGCCTGCCAGGGCAGCCCGAGGCACACAGCACCGCCAGAAGGGGAAGCTAGGAGCGCCAATCGCCCACTGCGCAGCCCATCCGCGGGCGGTTGCCACAGTTGTGCGAGCCCAGCAAGCGCGCGTGTTTGGGCATCAGGTGTGGCCAACTGCAATTTCCTGCGCCCGTATCCGTGCCCGTCGAGCTCGACGATCACAGGCGGGCAGGCAGGCAGGTAGCACGATTGCCCGTGCAATGAGATGATGACATGGGACCGACGGCCGGCGCAGCGTTGCACAACCCGAATCACCTGGCTCACAGCGTAGCAGTCACGTACGTATGTGCCGCTGAACCTGTAGTCGGATGAGCAGCGTTTGGCTCCGGTCAAATCCAGCAACCCCCCCCGGGTGCGTGACACGCCGCAGCCGCGCTGTCGTTGTTGCTGCTACCTCATTTCCTCGTACACGGCAGGCCGTCGCGGCCGTGATGGCTACCAAGGCAATTTCTGCCACGCCAATACGCTACGTAGGTACTCCATCATCACGTATCTGCTTCGATCCTCCTCTTCTGCCCAACTTCAAGCCCAAGGCGAACTTGGCCGCCACACAAAAAGGGTTGGACGGCGGATGACATGAGAGGGACGAGCGGAGCGGCTCCATCGCGGCCGCCGTCAACCAACAAAGACTGACGCCGCCCCCGAGCAATGGCGTCACGGCTCGGGCCCCTCTCCCTCGCTCTGCCGGTAACCTAATAATAATGTCAAACCCGAACGCAGCATAGCCAAAAATGCTTGTTTTGCTCCCTCCTACCCTACCAACTGCAAATCCCCCCCCTTCTTCTTCCGCGGCCGGCCACCTTGTGCCCCCACTCCATGCCAGCCAGGGGCCAAAGGGACCCCCGGGGCATTTTACTCGCTGCCTTCAATGCACCGAGATGAATTACTAGTTACTTCGAACTTAGTGGTTGGGCCTGACCCTCCCATCACACACACCACCCATGCTGCCCAGTGCCAGGGGCCGTGACGGCCACTTTATTACCAGTCTTGCCCTCTCCGGCGCCTGACGCGAACCAAGCACCGAGCACAATTGTTTGTTCATGCATCAAGACCCCGGCCACATGGGCCAGAAATAAAAGGCCGGCAGTCAGTAAGTACTACAGCATGTCACATGCCGCACCTGAATGGCCAAGGCCCTTGGCGAGCAAGAACACAGGCCGGGCCTTCCCTGGCTGGATGCTGGGTACCTACCTTTCCAAAGTACATCGAACACACGATGCGGGCATTGCGGTCAGCGCCAGGTGTGTATGCTGTACCTCCCATTCGCAAGGCAAGGTACGGTACGATTGGAACCGTGTTTTCTGGGGCCTTCGGCAGGTCACCAAAGACCAGCAGGCCCCCTGGCGCCTTCCATCTCTGGCGCTGACGTCTATCAGCCAAGCCCCATCGGTCGGCATCTGCACCGAAGCCTCACCTCACTCTCTCTCCCTCTCTCTCATCACTCACTCCCGTCCTTCCCTCTGCGTCAACTGCCGGGGCTTGCAGGACCAAATGCTCGTGTGACTCTACCTGTACGTGTACTTTTACTCACCTGCACATGACGACAACGACCTCTGCCAATCTGTGCGTCCTGGCCCAACTCGCAGCGGGAGTGACGGCAAGAAAGATGCTGGCTTACTCACTGCAGACGCGACCAGACCAGAGAGAGACAGGCGCTAGGCCAGGAAATTGCATGCTTCATTCTTGCGGCATCAACATCAACAACAGTCGTCCATTCCCCTCCACGCTCTGCCGAATCACTAAACGCGGCCCGACCTCCCGGGGTCATCTCACCTCCTAGACACTCTCCCCTTGGATGAACTACTAACGTTAGTACTCATGCGCTTGCGTCCTATCCGCCCTGCACTAGCTGGCGCAGCCGTTTCTCGATCTGCTGCCTCCCCTCGAGCGTCTCCCACACCCGGTGCGGCGCTCCGTTGACAATGTCCCAGTGCCGCAATTCATCCGTCAGCTCCGTCAGGTCCCTCTGCTTCTCCTCCCACGCCCTGCTGCGCTTGACTTCCTTGCCCGAGCTGACGACGATGAGCGGCGTGTCGCGTTGCTGTATCTGCCGGCTGCTGCGCACATCGCGCTTGGTAAAGGAGTCGGCCACGAGACTCTCTTGCAGCTGCGCAAAGATGAACTTGCCGCTCTGCTGCGACGCCCGCCCGTAGATGCGGTCCCTGTTGGTCCGTCCCCGGAAGATGGCGCCCGTCAACCGATCCAGCCCCAGGGGCGATATGATGCCGCGCAACCACAGCAGAAATCCTCGCCCGGGTCGCGCCACGGCGCCGAGGAAGTCCTCGTGCAACGGGTTGATGAGGAGCAGGCCCTTAACCTCATGCCCGTGGCGAGACGAGAAAACGCGAGAGTAAAGAGAGCCGATGCCAGCGCTGGCGAGGATCCACGGCCCCTGCTCTCCCGCCTCGGCGAGGGCTTCGCTGAGGACGTCGACGGCGAAGCCTGCGGACAGCGGCGATGGCGCCGTGTCGGACCAAGCGATGCCCGGCCGGTCCGCAAAGCAATAGCGCGAGATGGATCCGTTCTTGATGGCGTTGTCTGCAAAACTCCACAGCTGTTCCTCAAAAGGCCTCTCACCAGCCTCGAAGAGCACGGTCGGCAGCTTGTGCCCATTTGCGTCCGTCTCGTTGCCGTGGCAGTACACATGGATGCGATACTTGCCGTTGTCGACCTGGTAAAGCTTCCCTGGCGGCGCGACCCCGGCATCGAGGGCTCGCAGAATGATCGTCAGGGTGATGAGCACCACGGCAACGACCATGACAGAATAACCTATGGTTGAGAGCAGCACGGCCAGCCATTCAGTGAGAGTTCGCCTCGTCTCAGCCCGGCCCGTCAGTCTCTCTTCCTCTTCCTCTTTGCCCCACTTGACAGCTCGGTCGGTGATGAGGGTCCAAAGGCTCATGAGCAGAACCCAGATGACGCTCACGATGCCGACCCATCCCTCCTCATACCGCGTCTGCTGCACACACAGCAGAAGAATCATGTCGAGTAGCAAGAGGAACTGCAGGGCTCGAAGTTAGTGTCAGGCGTTCGTACGCGGTCTATAGTTCTGGCATGACCTACCGCCATGACGATTGCCAGGATCCTGACAGCCTTGGAGGGCACGCCGAAGAAGACGAGAGTAAAGAGCAGGCTGGCGAGCGCGAGGCTTGTGTAGCTGAAGGCGAAGAAGCCACTGCCACGCGTGTGCAAGCCCGGAGGGGTGGCAAAGGCGGACACGAGCAGCACGACCCACCACGCAAAGGTGATGGTGGTGAAGAGGAGCGTCAGATAGCGCAATATGCGGATGCTCCAGAGGTTGTAAGGCGATACGGCCGGATCGTCGGGCGTGAGCATGCCACGCGGGGGAGTCGAGTCGACGCGGTTGGGGAGCAGTCGAGTGTGCTCGTCGGGGGGCGCCTGTCTGGCGTCATCGTCGTCGTCGTCGACGGCAGTGGCATGAGGCCGGTTCTGGCCTTGACGCCTCTCCTCATGGTCGCCCTGCTTGCTCGAGAAGAGGGGCATCGTAGCGGCGGGCTTCTGACGAGAAGCCTGTGAGCAGACCGTGACCGTGCAAGCGGGCAAGTCGGTCGGGACACTACCCGGCGATGTTGTCGTCGTGTGTGGAAACTCGCCACGACTTGGAGGAGGAGAGAGGCTACTATCCGCTCGGCAGTCGGGACTTGGGCTTCCCTCCCACATTTGGCTCGGACGATCCGCCGCCCTCTATCCGGCCGGCCGGCCAGCCGTTTTTTTGTGCCCTTCCTTTGCTCGTGGCGCTGGCCGCAGAGGTGCAGCTCGATCGGGAATCGCAAATGCCCATGGCTACGTCATCCATCATCATGGAGACCTGCGACGCGCCCCCGCGCGGCCAATCACGACCGCGCCAGCGCGGAGCTAAAGGTCCATACGAAGTAGTATCGCCAAGAGGTTAAGGAGGTACATAAAACCTTCCCAGCGGCCGTGCCCTCACTCACTCACTCGCTCGCTCGCTCTCTCCATCACGCTACTGCGCTGCGGCCGCCCCAATGTCCTTGATGAGCGAGCTCGGACGAGCAGTTAAACTACAGTTGTACACAATCAATGCCATCGTTGAGGGCGAACAAATCGTCTGTTGAGGTCGTCCAGACTCCGCTCTGCTGCGCGATGCGCCTCCTCCGCGGTACGCAGTCTTCAGGCGAATGGTCCTGCCTGCCGACATGCGTGTCTGCGCGGGCTAGGGGGCGCATCAATCCGCCTCCCCCTCACCCTCACCCGGGGGGGGGGGGACCTTGTTTCGGTCTCGATTGCCGAACGAGCTAAATACCTACCTACCTACTACCGCATCCGTACGAAGCACAGTAATATAGGTAGGTAGTACAAACCTGTTATGTGGTCGGAAGACTTGCCGCCCTCCACCTCCCCCCCTTCTCCTTTCGTTGGTACCTACAAGGTGCTTCCCCGTTGTCCCGACCCCCCGGCTGTGTTCCCACACTACGTTCATACCTTCGTGCCTTGGTACAAAGGTGCTACAGGTTCCCGGGTGGTGCCGGGATTGTATTCCGTCTTGTGCTTGAAAATCCGTAAAGGAGAAACAGAGATTAGAACCTAGAGAGATGGATACCTACGTGGTACGTAAGAGAGAAATCCGCCGCGCCGATCCGGAGTTATGCGGTGCGGGGGTCTCAGGTTTGATGTGCCGCCGGTTCATGTACGGCACACAACTACCTACGTGCGTTTGGACGTACATACATGGGTATTCTGTAACTCGTATCCAAACTTGGTATGAAGTTATGTACATTCCGTCCCAACACACACATACGTATTATACCTAGGTAGGTATCCTAGCAAAAGTCATGAGAAGCATTTCCGTGGGCCATCTCAGAAAGGACAGGAAATGAGCTGCACCTCGTCTGAGGCAAATGGCTTTCCTCCGTACAAAAAAATTATACTATGTACCACATGTACGTCACGCCCGCGAAGAGCCCGGGTATGGCTGGTTTCGTAGATACAACATAGGTACTGATCGAGGTACGTAAGTACAGGACGAAAGGCGCTCCGGCGCGCAAAGAGGTCGCGGGGAGGGGGGGGGGGCGTGAGGCGCGTTGGACAGACAAGGCGTTGGCTGCTTGACCAACGGTCCGCTCGTGTTGGGGATAGAATGCATGTGCAGAAGGCGGCAACGGATCAAGTTCGTTGAAACACGAGCCGTATAAAGAGACTCCTCTTTCGCTAATCGATAAAAACCCTCCCGAAGCGCAGCGCCATGCTCGTACAGCCAGCCAGCCAGACAGCTCTCCAAAACTCTACTTCGTACCTATATACAGCAACTGTCGAGGGGTATATGCACAATGCCATGCAATAATCAAGCCGGATATGCCTCTCCCTCCTTTCCCGTGAAATCATACTCCCCCCTCCCCGGCTCGAGGCGCACTGCCAATGTCACAGCCACGGAGCAATCTGCCTCGCCTCCCTGGTGCTCGCGCTCGAGGATATGCCGCTCGACGCCGACTGGGAGCCGCTCCGGCCTGTGTACAGCTGCCGCTCCGCGTTTTCCTTGGCCCTCTGCTTCAGAGCCTTCTCCGGTCTGGGTCCGCGAGTCGAGGTCGTGACGCCATCGGGCACCTTGCCGATTGGGAGGTGCATCTTCTCCGCCGCCTGGGGGTCGTTGCGGTCGATGCCGTGCTTCTTGTACGCGGTGCGCTTCTGATTCTTCATCGCCTGCGCCGACGGCTCCGTGACCGAGACCCAGTTCTTGATCTGCTTGAGCCACCGGGGGCGACGCTCTGCGCCGCGGGCCTTGGCTGCTGTGAGGTCGTTGGGCGCCGCGCCGGCGGCGCCGGCGGCCCTTGGAGGGCTCAGCACATACTCGCCGTCGGACTGTGTGAGGTTTGACGATGTCCGCGCGTGAGCCGTGTATGCGTTCCTCGGGGCGGGCGTCGCGGGCGGCACAGCCATCGTGGACAGACAACAGAGCAGGTGTGGCCCGATGCTTTGAGCGAGCCGCACAAGCCGTTTCGGTTGGTCTGGCTCGGTCTATATACGAAAGTCTCTCCGTTTACCGACAAACGGTCACTGGTGGTCCGGACTGGGAGCGTGTGTACGTCCAGTGGCCCCAGAGACACGGTGGTACGAAGTCGTCGTATCTGGCGGAACGATGCTCTTTCTCGGCGTGGAAACGTGGCAACTCGACAAAACAGTAATGTGGTGTGCTGGCCCTCGATTTTTACCCTGCGACAGATAGAGCGTCCAGATGGAAAAGCAAGACGGCGCTGGCGGGAAGGCACGAGGCTCGGGGCGCGGCATCTGTCAGAGGGCCCTGGTTTTCGTCAACGCGGCGATCCGGGACAGAAGAAATGGCTCCCGAGCGAGACACTGCATGAACCGCAGACGCAGGCTCAGCCGTAGCGTCGGCGCCGCCTCTGGGGCGAGGATGACGAGGGTAGCCAGAAAGCGAGCGCATGCCACGCCACTATGGGCGCGCGCACAGACTGATGGCGGATGCGAAAAGAAGAAAGCACGAGCCAGCTGCGGAGTGACGCCCAGCAGTCTCTGTGTGGTGTTGGTGGGTGGTTGGTTGGTTTTCAACAGATAGCTGATGCGGGACCGGGCAAGGACCCCGCGGCCATTCTACTAGGTATGATAGTAGTCGCGCGCTTGCTGGCGTTTTTAGAATCAAGTCCGCCTAGGCAGAACTGAGCCTCCACAGCTGTGAGAACATGTGGAAAACCGGGGTGGTCGGTGGGAGTGCCCTCGACGACTGGGCCGGTTATGAGGTGCCAAGTTACTAGCAAATGGACACGATGGCCCAGTGTGAGTGATGAGTAACTAAGTGCATGCCCCTGGGTGGCCGAGCTTTGCAAAGCCGGCCTCGTTTGATGGCTTCCATGTGCCCGACACTCGGCAGTAGCGCAGCCCGGGGTCTGGAAGCTTTTGTGCAGTTCGGACGACGTTGGGGGCGGGTCATGGCTCTTATACCAGGATGATATGTGATGGCTGTCAATGTCCAGGCATGTCGTACGAAGAAGGAAGTCCGCATATGCAATACGTTGTACTGACTTGGGGGCAGCTGCCCAGTTGCAGTTCCAGTCCCGAGGACCGATACTGAGGGTTTTGTCTCGCCAGCAGTTGGTTGGGGACAGTGATGCCCGCCGCCGCTGGCGCTACGAGGCACACGCAACCCCATGTTCGCCGTGCTAGACTGCACTCGACTTGACATGCATGGCGCGGCGCACCGGACGACCTCGACTTTCTGGAAATCGGTTGGGCTTAGCGCCTTCGATTGGCTCGTGGGGCGGGCGTGGCGGCGACGCGTTGGACGAGCTGTCCCTGCCGCGCCCCCCTGGCTGGTCCGGTTGACTGGATGACCGGATCGTTTGCATCGCGTCAGCCTTGAATATATCCTGTTGTCAAATGATCAGCTTCTAGTGCTTGCTTGGCTCGATCCCGTGGGAGGCTGGGGGTAGACACATTGAATAGCACCGCTACTCGGTTCAGAGTCGCTCGTCCGACACAGTCCAAGCAAGGTAGGGAGCATCGTGAAGCACGACACTGTAGCCTCGCCAGGGGCAGGTCGACTCTCCCATCGCCGGACGCAGCAACTGCTCTCTCTCCATATGTCCTCTTCACCCTGTTGCTGGACCGCATCGTCAACAAAGCAAGAAATGGACCAGACCACAAAGGCCCAGGGTGGCAATCCAGGACCGGAGTCCCGCTCGGGGCCAGTGCCCCTGTGCGTGCTCCCCCGTCCAAAATGAAGGCCAGCACTCCGTACGGTGCCACAGATCTCTCCGGGGACAACGCGAGATCGATAGTCTCATGCTGGTCGCCCCGACTACTAGGCCCTGGCCGCGAGACGGTCGGGCCCACAGAAGGGGGGAGGGAATAATAAAAAGTGGTGGCTCCAGCAGGCGCCCCTCCCCCTCCTTTGCGCAGCCGCCAAAGTCAGACCCCTGGATACAGCGCTAGCGAGACGCTGAGCAAGGAACACACGGCACGCTCCGAAGGGCAACCCGGAAAGGACCAAAAAAGGAAAGAAGGAGAATCTGAAGGGCAAATGAACAAGATGCAACGACGATGGCATCGTGCGACAACGTTGTGAGCATTTGTTGGGCGTGGCGAGAGGCTTGCCAGCGGGCTTATTAATGATGTCTGTGCTGTCCTGCTGCGGCTGCGGCTGAGGAGAGGCAGGAGCACCAGCAGTAATGCTTTCCCACACCAGGGTGCTGTGCCTCCCTCCTGGTCGGAGTGTGAGATTAATGACAGCGAGCTTGGTACGTACTACTAACAGTACAACGTGGATGATAACCTCGATGAGACTCCCCCGTCCCCCCGCTGCCGACCTGCAAGTAAGAATCGGCGTTGCCCGAGGTCCTTCCCAGGCGATACAGGACGTCAACGAAGCCATCATGTATCACGCACCATCCCCTACAACGCGCATTAGTGCCGTACTCCGTACTCTTTCGGAGAGCAGCACTGCTACAGGTACCTAGGCAAGCATAAGGTACTAACGTACCAAGACGTGAAGCACATGGTGAAGTACGAACGCACTGCCCCACTGGGACGGGAGGCGTCCAGCAAGAAGCAAGCAAGCGTCGCAGCAGCCCCGCCGTCACCTCGTCACCTCATCCCGCCTCACTCACTCACTCACACCACTCAACTCACTCACGTCTTGCCGCACACCCGCAGCGAACTCGCCTCGCCTAGCACTTCGTACTGCAACAGACCTTTACCAACCAACCACCGGCTTCAACCACCACCACCACCACCAACACCATCGTCAACGTCCTCGTCCCGTCGCAGCCGGCCGCCACGCCCGCACGAGGTATTACATGACGCGACGACGACGAATCCCCGCCCGCAGCAAGGCCGCCGCCGCCGCCGCCGCCGCGCGACCCGCATCGGCGTGAACGAGCGAGCCACCTCATTCCGTTGCCCCCCCCGAGTGCGGCTTTCCGACCTGGACCTTCCCTCGCCCCGCGGGTCAAGGACGTTGCAGAGCCAGCCCGCGCCCTGCCTCGGCGTACCGTTGGCGACCCTCGCCCGAAGCAAGCGTCGGCGTCACACACACACATACACACGCACACATACATACGCGCACACACCCACGCCGTTTGCGCATCGCACCCCGGCTCGACAACCGGCCATGGCGCCGCAGCAGACCCCCGTCCCTCCTCCTCCCATCTCCACCTCTGTGCCGCCGCCGCTGGTCCCCCCGGTCCCCGCGTCCGCATCCGCGTCATCAGCCTCCGGATCTGCCGCCGCGCCGGCGGCGGCGCCGCCCACGGAGCCCATCCCCCCTCCCCCCGTCTCCCCCATCACGCCCACCCTCGCCCCGGCTCGCCTCCCCGACACGGCCACCCCGCAGCCGCCGCTCCCGCCGCCGCGCCAGGCCCTCGTCCACTCCTCCCAGCCCGCCCAGCAGGTCGCCGTCCCGCCCCCGCCCCCGGAGCCCCTCGACTTCGACGCCAACCCGGACGTCCTCGCCCTCAAGTCCGCCATTTCCGTCCTCCAGGTCCAGGGGCGCCGCGCCGCCGCCGACATGCAGACCCTGAGCCGCGCCAGGGACGAGGCCCTCGCCGACCCCGACGCCTTCATGCGCGACCTCGCCGCCGGCAAGGTCAAGTCCGCCGGTGACGAGGCGAGGTATGTGCCGCCGAGGCGTGCCAACGACGACGACGACGACGACGACGATCGGGAAGACGACCAAGGAGAAGAAGACGATTCCTCTTCCAGCTCCTCCTCTAGTTCAGATGAGGACGCCGACGCCACCTCCAAAGGCTCTCGAGAGCCCAAGCCCAAAGCCTGGACCTCCCTGCCGCAGCCCCAAAACGTCGTTCGCTGCCCACCCATCAACTGGTCCCAGTATGCCGTCGTCGGCGAGTCCCTCGACAAGCTGCACGCCGAGCAAGTCTCCCGTCCGACGCAGGGCATGCCCGCCTCCATAGGCACCGGCGGCGTCTACGAGTTCAAGGGCGACGGCCGCCAAGAAAAGTATCTCGGCGTCGCCGCGCCCTACGCGCCCGGCAAGGACCGCATCGATAAGAAGCACAAGGGGAAGAAGTCGTAAAACAGGACGCCCTCGCGGGAACCCTGGCCCTATCTGCCAGGAAAGATAAAGGGAAGCCTTTTCGGGATGCTATTACGAGTATGGTTACGAGTGCATTCATAGGCGTTGTGGTTCATCGGCTGTGTTCAAGCCTTGAGACAAGCCGCGGGGATGGCTTGGTGCCAGAACCGGCCAAGGATTTTTCTGCTTTAATTATCAAGTACTCTGCGTGGAAACGAGAATGAAGACAAGCATGCTTCCTATGCTGCTATTGCCGCAATTATGCATACGGCCAACCCTCATATGATGTTACCCGCACCTCAAGTTCACGTAGCGACGGTTTGTTTTTGCTCCTCTTATTGATGGAAATGTACGCTGGATGCGAATACAGCCGCGCACAACTGATCATGTTGAGCCTAGTAACACAAGTCGGAGACGTCGTTAACTCCTCGCTCTTCATCCGCGGCGGAGACCGCCACGCCATCGTCGTGCCAAAAGCGCGGGCTAGCTACGACCTGAGCCCAACCCAGCTCATCCACTGTCTTTGGCGGCTCTGTCGGAACCGGATCCGCCCCAGCATGGATCACTACTCTGGAAAGTCCCTGCACAAGGTCAGTCCGTGTCTTCACAAGCTATTGTGGCCCTACACACTCCATGCTCTGTTGTACAGACCGTCGCAGTCGGCGGTTATACATCTTCTTGCTGTCCGAAGTCTTACCCCAATACAGACGGGTGGCTTCGGGATTGACAATCATGCGGGGGTCGTAGGCGGGCTCTTCCTCCTCTAGGACCGATATTATGGCCTCGATATGAGACTTGATGTCCTCACGCTTCAACGGATTTGGGCTGTAGCAGGCCGTACCGTCCTCGGCAACGTGGTGGTGGAAAATCTTTGTCTCGAAGCGTACTCGGGGTTGCTCATCGGGGAATCGGGGACTGAAACTCATCCGAATTCGCAAGAGTCCTCCGTCTAGATTCGTCATCGGGGCGCCAAAGTACGTGATGACCCAACAGAATGGGTTTCCGTTGTCGAGTGCCACGTCATGGGGCATGTCGCTACGTTTGAAGGCCGCCGATACCTGCTCGAACTGGTGCTGCAGATTCACGCATACCGTCGATTCCTGGGCCATGGCCGCGAGACCCTCCTCGGCCCAGACTTTAGGTTCGTCATCGAGTGCGGCCTTGATATTGTTCAACCTGCGCTCAAGTTCGGGGTAGTTGAACCGGCCCTCCATGCTATTGTGGCTGGGCGCCTCGAACGGCATTCTCGAGAATACCTGATTCGCCTTGACCTCAGTCTTAGCCGCCTGAATGGCGGCGAGATACGAAGGGTAGTACCAGAGAAAGCGACGTTTGCAAAGGTCCTTGAAGGGTTCGAAAGGTATGCTGCTTTCGTCCACTTCCTCCGTCTCTACGTCCTTGAGCCGTGAACCATCCGGGGCGAGACCAAGGTAGGATTCGAGGCGCTGGATAACGGAAATGCGAAGGGTTTCATGGCGAATCTGCGTCGTTTTAGCAATTAAAATAAAGCAACAAGGAGAGAGTGGGGGTCATACCTTCTCAATATAGGCCTTTTGCATTCTCTTGTCCGACTCCTCATTTGCATCCTCGAAGCCGGGTTCGTTCTCGTAAGGGTTGGACGAGAGAAGACTTTGAATGGACAGCAGTATGGACTCGAGACCTTGAGCGGACGACCACTCCTCGCCAGGTTCACCTCTCCATGTGCTGCTTGCGAGTCAAACAATGATCACCACGTACTACGGCCATACATAGGAAGGAATCCTCTCACCCAAGGATGGATCTAGCCGACGGTTAGCAGAGAAAGCTCCTGAATCACCGCCGCTCAGTCAAGTGCACTCACAGACAGATCTTGCCGTTAGCATAGATGTTTGGGTTGAACCGACACAACCCGCCGTTTGTCGTTACGCACTGTACATTAGGCGCTTTGGATGGGTACTCTGCCATGTGTGAGCAATGAGCAGCCGAGGCTTGGGCCGCACGGCCTGAACTGTACCTTTGTTGAACCGAATCGCAAACTTGGGTAGAGATCCGGGTCAGCGATAGGGTCACGTAACAAAAAGACGCTTGGGCGGAAAAGTCGTCATACCTCGAAAAAGCCAAACTCATATGGCGTCTCGTGCGGGCCGACAATGAGGGCTTTGACGTTGCGAACATCAACATCGCGACAGGCGACAGCGATAGCTGCAAGGCAAACAAAGATTAGTGTTGCTAAACGAAATGGGGAGGTGATGACTGTGCATACCGAGATCTGAGCCTCTTTGGATGTCGCTTAGCTCCTGGTCGGCGATGATGCAAGTGTCAGCCTTGTAGGACCCCGCGATGGAGGGATGCGGGGCAGCGGCGGGCGAACCTTGGAGATGCGGATAATGGACTGATCCATGGCGCCTGTCAGCGTCGGCGGGCTGCGAGGCACGAGACAGGGTGGCTGCTGAGGAGGGCGACCATGGGGAGGGGAAGAAGGAGGACGAGGAGGAGGACGAGGCTGAGCGGCGAAAGGATGGGATGCAGGGAAACGGAATTTGTTGCGCAACCGGGCTGGCCAGACAGTCTGAAGTGATGGGCGGCGCGAGGCTCTTCTGAGATGGAAATGTCGGCGGTCAAGTCGAGGGGAAAGTGTGTGAACGATGGAAGGGTTCGGGCAGGCAAACTGCAGGGCAGAGGTACATGGAGGTGCGCCGAAAGATGACAAGGCAGGCAGGCAAGGCAGCTTTAGTAGTAGTAGTACTGTGTCAGGATGCGCGCAGTGAATTAGCACTACAGGTCGAGGTAGGTGGTACCTTGCCGGTCAATGAGTTGAGTGACCGAGGTGGACGCAGCAGGTGGGCTGGGGTGATGGAGGGGTAGCTCGGGAGTCGGGACTTGACTGCGCGCCCATGCATGATGAGGTGCATCCATGGATCATTACCATGGATGGAACAAATTGCATCTGCCCTGGCGGCGTGCGGCTTCCGGCGCGGAGGGGCTCCACTGCGCGCCTCAGGTCCCGTCCCACGGAATGGAAGGAACATGGAAGGTTAGTTCGTACCTGCCTTGCCTTATTACGAAGCCTGTACAGTATACAGTATTGCTGCTGCACAGGGCAGTGGTGAGGTGCCCCCCTCCACTGCATGGCAGACTCGCCGTCCTGCACCCCACGGCAGCCAGAGGGCAGCACTGCCGCCCACTGGGGCAGGTGCCCTGCGGGTATGGACTGCCCGCTCTGCCATTCTCTGCAGGTGGCCGGGCAGTGGAGGTCCGCCTCCTTGCAGTGAAGCGGTCGCGGGGACACCTTATCTCCCGTTAATAACCTTGGAAAGGTGCCGGACTTGGACATGGTAACTGAAGACCCTGCGCAAATTGTCTGGCGGGTGGTGCATGTACTACGGGTCATGGCATGCATGCGTTTGATGAGCGAGCGGCCCACGGCGTTTGTCCCTCGCAAGTGCTGGCAGTGGCATCTCCATTAGTAACTTGGTGCGGGGGGAGCTGGAGGCCCAGACAAGTTCCAGTGGTGGGTGACTCCATGGGAGGGACTCGCTCAATGCGCAACAGCGGCGGTGCATCATCGCCACCCATGTCCACGAAACATCCATATCGATATCATGTTTCCATGCAATGTATGCGTCAAAACATCGCCGACACTGTATAAAACAGTTCGTTGGCACAAAATAGACGACCCTTCTGTTGCGGGCAGATAGACCCGCCAACGCAACTTATGTACAGGGCCGCCCCCCACTGCACGTTGGGTGGGCAGGGGCCATCTGGCATTACTAAGGTTGGAGGGGTCCTCCACTGCCTGCAGGCGGGCTGTCCTGCCAGAGGCTCCAGCTCGTGTCGCCGCCGACACGCGCGGACGGGCAGAGTCGCGTCACCTGCGCCCAGACGCGTTAATCGATTTTCAGACCTCCAACCACCGACCATCACCACCGCGAGGACGGGACAGCACCTGCGCACCGCTGCACGCCGCCGCTGCCCGTCTGTTGCCGTGCAATTGAAGGTCGCATCCCGAGACCAACCATGGCCAGCTTTTTCGACCTCAAAGCCCGCAAGGCTGCTGCCGTCGCCAATGGCCCGTCGGACAACAAGAACCAACGTCACGCCGACGTGAGGAATCAGCCATGGGTAGAGAAATAGTGCGACTTCGCTGCTCTCGCTCCACTACAATTCCCAAGCTCACCGTCTCATTTGCAGCCGCCCAAAGACTCTCGACGACGTTGCCGCGCAAGACCACACGGTCACGGTCCTCCAACGCACCCTCCAGGCCGCCAACGTATGTCGCCCATCCCTCGAGACGTCGATGCATACAGCCAAGAGGAGATGAAGCTGACTGTTATCCTAGCTGCCACACATGCTCTTCTACGGGCCCCCGGGTACGGGCAAGACGTCCACCATTCTGGCCTTGGCAAAGGAGCTATACGGCCCCGAGATGATCAAGGCGCGCGTCCTCGAGCTGAACGCTTCCGACGAGCGCGGCATCTCCATCGTCAGAGAAAAGGTCAAGGACTTTGCGCGCATGCAGCTGACGAATCCGCCACCACACTACAAGGACAAGTATCCCGTGCCGCCCTTCAAGATCATCATCCTCGACGAGGCCGATTCCATGACCCAGGACGCACAGAGCGCCCTGCGCCGGACCATGGAGACATACAGCAAGATTACGCGCTTTTGCTTGATCTGCAACTACGTCACACGCATCATCGACCCTCTCGCCAGCCGATGCAGCAAGTTCCGTTTCAAGAGTCTCGACCAGGGCAACGCCAAGAAGAGGCTCGAAGAAATTGCGCAGAACGAAGGCGTGCTGCTGGAGGACGGGGCGGTTGATACCCTCATTCGCTGCAGCGACGGCGACTTGCGAAAGGCCATCACCTTCTTACAGAGCGCTGCCCGACTAGTTGGCGCGGTTGCACCTGCGAAAACTGCTGCCGATGCCGAGGAGATGGACGTGGATAGGCGCCCAGTGACGGTTAAAATCATTGAGGACATTGCCGGCGTCATTCCCGACCGCACGGTTAAACAGCTTGTTGATGCCATGCGCCCGAGGGCTTCAAAAGACGCCTATGATGCGGTTTCCAGAGTAGTCGAGGACATGGTTGCTGACGGGTGGAGTGCGACTCAGGTGGTTTCTCAGGTAAGTGTGCCTGCACGGATTGAGTGAGCAAAGACTAATACCTCGAAAGCTGTATCAGGTCCTGACTACCGACGAGACTATCCCGGATCTTCAGAAGAATAGGATAGTGATGATCTTCTCGGAGATTGACAAGAGGTTGGTTGACGGGGCGGACGAGCACCTGTCAATTCTGGACCTGGCAATGAGGATATCGGCCGTCATGACTGGAAAGTGATACCACGCTCGTTGGACTACCTACAGCACGAATGCTTGGTGGAGTTTGTGACATATGGATGGCGTTGGGGCCGGACATGCAAATACATAGACGCAGTGAATTTCAGGGCTTGCTACTCTGCATCATCATGGCCTATCAAGCCGAGGTTCCCATGCAGGATGGACCAAGGATCTCCGTTTTGGAGTGCAGGTTTCGTCTCCTTTTGCGAATGCTTGCGGACGGCGGCGCTTCGCTCCCCACCTCCTAGCCAGACGTCGTCGTCGGTCGCATCCTCGACGGCCGCATCCTCCTCGGATACATGACCGCTTCGCCCAAGCAGCTGGTAAGTCTTGAGGAGGCTCGTCATACTGCTCTCGAGGGCAGCTTGACCGCCGTCGATCGTTTCCGCAACAGCTTCCAGATTTGCAATCTTGGCAGCGTCGGCGGCGAGCACCCACGGCTTGACGCGGGGCGCGACACCGTCACGGTCGGAGGACTTGGATGCCATCTCGAAGTCAAGGCCGGCCCTCCGCGTGCGGGAGTCCTTGACTTGGTGGGCTGGCAGAAGCTGGCTCTCTTCTGCCAAACGATCCAGAACCTGACGAGTGTCCTTACTTCGCTTGCTCAGGACTGTTGCGATGTGCGATTTCTGTGTTATCGCCGCTTTTTGCTGCCTTGAGACTGAGAGAATCCCCTCGATGTACGGGGTGAGCAGGTGGGTAACTGGATCCGCACTGCCCGTTGCCAGCTTGCTTGTGATGTTCGGCTGCTTGGTGGGAGGTGGTATTGACGGCTGTGGACGACGCGCCAGGAGCTCCACAAGACCCTTCCTGGCAGCAACGTATGCTGAGTACTTGTGCTGTATCTGTTGGAGCCGAGTTGTGACGGCACCTTGGTCGATTTTGGACTCCTGAGCCTGGCCCTCGCTCGCCTCCTTGGCGACATCTTCGGACTCCTCCGACGAAGCCTTACCAAGCTCCGTTTCTATCCAGGCGATAAGCTCGTCGCGCGTCGCGTTGAGAGCCTCGAGTTTTGCACCGTTGCTGACGCTCGACTTGCTGCACCTGGCTCGGGCTTCGGCAAGCACACGCTCTTCCTGCTTCAAGAGCAGCTTGGAGCGCAGAACCGTCTTCTCCAGCTGGTGTAGCCGCTGATGCAAGTCGGGCCCCGCACTGCTCTGTTCCCTCACGAAGCTGTTGAGGACAGCCTGCGGGACGCTGGGCAGCGGCTTAGAGCCATGGAATATGTCCTCTGAGTCCAAAAATGAGTGGAACGAGGCGGGCTTCTCGGCAAGGCGATCCAGGCAAGCCTCTATGGCCAAAAGACACTTCTTCTTGCGTTGCATTTGCAACAGTGCGAGCTGCTCGTGCAAGAAGTCCGGTTCGCTGGATGGCTGTTGCGGTCTCGCCTCGGGCTGGCTGGTCGCTGTGCGCAGGACCTTGTCGAACTCGCGACGAGCGGCCGCGTTCGCTTTCAGGGCGTCGATGTATTCCTTGTGAAGACCCGAGAGCGCCTGGCCAGAGTCAACATCAAGGACACCGTCGACGAGTGACAACGGCTGCGTGACAGGCCCATCACCAGTGAAGGAGCCCAGGTGAAGAGCTAAGATGCGCCTGATGTAGTTGACTTGCTCCCGCGGCTTGACGTAGCGCTCAAGGTCGGCCTTGAGCTTCAAAGCAATCCCGCCAGGGTCGCTCATGTCGCCGTATCATTACTTCAACCCGGGCTTGACGAAGGGTTCCCGTTTTGTATGTCGTCGAAATGGTCACCCGTCCATTGTTACCCATGTCATGCTGCTCATCAGCGTGCGACGCGTTCGCGCCCCGCCTTGTGTGGCTGATAAGAATGGTGCAGTGGCGCACCGCCACACTAGCCACGATTGACCTAGCGCGTTTACACGTCCTCGAGGCTCCGAGAGAAGGCTGCCACTTCTTGTGGAAAAATATCATCGAACATCAACGCAGTGCGACAGTGGCGGACGAAAACCAGTTCTCCGACCGCGCACAATCGATTCACCAGAGCCGGTGCATGCTGGATCAACACCGCGCGTCATTCCTGCAGCTGGCAATCACATGGTGATTTGACGGTCGGGCTCCCCGAGCTTTCGTCGAGAACGCCGACGTTCTCCCCTCCACGTCGCCATCGCGAGACACCTCACAACACGCGATTCAACATGTCGGACCCTCACCGCGATGTGTCGCAGTACAAGTACTCGGCCATGTCCAACCTGGTCCTCCAGGCGGACCGCCGGTTTGTCACGCGACGAACCGACGAGGCCACGGGCGACCCCGAGTCGCTGGCCGGCCGGCTGAGCATCAAGGACATGGGTGGCCGCGTCGCTCGTGACGAAGCCCCGAAGCAGAAGAAGCAGCCCGGGCTGCCGGATATCCAGAGAGGGAGCCTTCAAGAAGGCGAGGATGTCCTGCTACGAGAACAGAGGAAGCGCAAGGCCGACGCCGCGCAGCAAAGAGCGGGCCTGCTGGGCGCCAACGACGCGCTGATCGAGGGAATTACCTATCGACCACGCACTCCGGCGACGCGAGCGACCTTTGACTTGATCCTCACGCTCGTGGCAAGCAATCTAGGCGACGTTCCCCACGAAGTGGTCCGCAGCGCCGCGGATGCAGTGCTCGAGTATCTCAAGGACGACGATATGAAGGATCTCGACAAGAAGAAGGAGATCGACGACATCCTGGGGGTCGCACTCAGCTCAAAACAGTTCAACGAGCTAGTCAACCTCGGCAAGAAGATTACCGATTACGACGCGCAAGATGACGAGGATGTCGACATGGGCGACGCGGAAGCCGATGCCGAGATCGACGAGCGCCAAGGTGTCGCCGTGACATTCGACGATGAGGAGGACGAAGATGCCATCGTCAACGAAGTCCACGACCAGTCGTCCGAGGATGAGGGCGGTGACGAGGACAGCGAAGCCGCCGACGGCGCAATCATCGACGGCGCTACCAGTGATAACGAGGACGCCGCCGTCGACACCAGCGCATCTCGCTCTAAGAAGAAGGAAGAGGACGCCCGATCAATACCGGCACGAGATATCGATGCCTTTTGGCTGCAGAGGCAGATAGGCGCGCTGTACCCAGACGCTCACGAGCAGACCGACAAGACAAAGGCGGCACTTCGAATCCTGTCCGGCGAGCCCGACGAACCTGACGGCGAGGAGAAGACGCTCCGAGAAATCGAAAACGACTTGATGGAGCTGTTTGATTTCGAACACCACGAGCTTGTGCAGAAGCTTGTCGAGAACAGAGAGAAAGTGTTCTGGCTCACGAGGCTGGCACGGGCAGAAAATGCCGAGGACCGCGCCAAGGTTGAGAGAGAGATCGCCTCTGAGGGCCTGCAGAGGCTGTTGCACGAGCTTCGGGGCGAGGAGACCGCGGACGGCGACAAGAAGCGGAAGATGGACATCAGGATGGATATCGATGTGCCTTCCTCCATGGTTGCTGGGCAAGACAAGCCCGAACGGCCGGAAGGCTACCTTGTCGGTGGCCTGCAGCCTAGGAAGGTCATTAACCTGGAGAACTTGGTGTTCGACCAGGGCAACCACCTGATGACAAACCCTAAAGTCAGGCTCCCAGAGGGTTCGACGAAGCGCACATTCAAGGGCTACGAAGAGATCCACGTCCCGCCGCCCAAGAAGCGAAACGAACCCGGCGACGTCCTGATACCCATCACAGACATGCCTGAATGGGCTCGAACCCCCTTCAGCACCGCCCAGTCCCTCAACAAGATCCAGTCCAAGTGCTATCCATCAGCATTTGAGGATGACGGCAACATGCTCATTTGCGCGCCCACCGGCAGTGGCAAGACCAACGTCGCGATGCTCACCATTTTGCGAGAGCTGGGCAAGAACCGCAACCCGGAGACGGGTGACATTGATCTTGACGCGTTCAAGATCGTCTATATCGCCCCCCTGAAGGCGCTGGTGCAGGAGCAAGTCGGAAACTTTGGCAAACGGCTGGAGCCGTATGGTGTCCGGGTCTCGGAGCTTACGGGTGACCGTCAACTCACCAAGCAACAAATTGCTGAGACGCAGATCATTGTGACGACGCCCGAGAAGTGGGATGTCATCACCCGAAAGGCCAATGATCTGACGTACACCAACTTGGTGCGGCTGGTCATCATCGACGAAATCCACCTCCTTCACGACGACCGCGGACCAGTCCTGGAAAGCATCGTCAGCAGGACAATCCGCAAGACGGAGCAGACCGGCGAGCCGGTTCGTCTCGTTGGCCTGTCTGCCACACTCCCCAACTACCGTGACGTGGCCGGCTTCCTGCGGGTGGACATGTATAAGGGCTTATTCCATTTCGACGGCTCATTCCGACCCTGCCCGCTGCGCCAGGAGTTTGTTGGCGTGACGGACCGCAAGGCCATCAAGCAGCTGAAGACGATGAACGACGTCACGTACAACAAGGTGATGGAACACGTGGGGACCAACAGGAACCAGATGCTCATTTTCGTGCACTCGCGAAAAGAGACGGCCAAGACGGCCAAATACATTCGCGACAAGGCATTGGAACTAGACACCATCAACCAGATCCTCCGGCACGATGCAGGCAGCAGGGAGGTGCTTAACGAGGCTGCTTCCCAGGCGACGGACAGGGACCTGAAAGACATCCTGCCCTACGGTTTCGGTATTCACCACGCCGGAATGAACCGTATTGACCGGACGGACGTTGAGGATCTGTTCGCGCGTGGCGCCATTCAGGTCCTGGTTTGCACGGCCACCTTGGCTTGGGGTGTAAACCTGCCAGCGCATACCGTGATCATCAAGGGGACTCAAATTTACTCCCCGGAGAAGGGTGCTTGGGTAGAGCTGAGCCCACAAGACGTTCTACAAATGCTGGGTCGTGCCGGTCGACCTCAGTTCGACACATATGGCGAGGGCATCATCATCACCACGCAGAGCGAGATTCAGTACTATCTGTCGCTCATGAACCAGCAACTTCCCATCGAAAGTCAATTTGTCAGCAAGCTGGTCGACAACTTGAACGCCGAGATCGTGCTCGGCAATGTTCGTACGCGGGACGAAGGCGTCGAGTGGCTTGGTTACACCTACCTTTTCGTGCGCATGCTTCGATCTCCCGGCCTCTACCAGGTGGGCGCCGAATACGAGGACGACGAGGCTCTCGAGCAAAAGCGTGTGGATCTGATTCATTCTGCCGCTACGGTTCTCAAGCAATCGAGTCTCATCAAGTATGATGAGAAGACTGGCAAGCTTCAGTCGACTGAACTTGGCCGGATCGCATCGCACTACTACATCACGCACGGGTCGATGAACACTTACAACACATTGATCGAGCCGTCCATCAACACAATCGAGCTCTTCCGCGTCTTTGCCCTGAGTGCGGAATTCAAGTATATTCCCGTGCGACAAGACGAGAAGTTGGAGCTGGCGAAGCTGCTCGGAAGGGTTCCAGTGCCTGTCAAGGAGAGCGTCGAGGAGCCACATGCCAAGATCAACGTCTTGCTACAGGCATACATCTCGCGGCTCAGGCTCGATGGCCTTGCCCTCATGGCGGACATGGTCTACGTTACCCAGAGTGCTGGGCGTATCCTTCGAGCCATGTTCGAGATTGCTCTGAAGAAGGGATGGGCGTCTGTCGCCAAGACGGCCCTGGACCTGTGCAAGATGGCCGAGAAAAGAATGTGGCCGACCATGTGTCCCCTGCGCCAGTTTCCCTCCTGTCCGCGAGAGGTCATCCAAAAGGCGGAGCGCATCGACGTATCGTGGAACAACTACTTCGACTTGGATCCCCCTCGCATGGGCGAGCTCCTGGGCATGCCCAAAGCCGGCCGGACTGTCTGCGGACTCGTGGCCAAGTTTCCCCGTGTCGAAGTCCAAGCCCAGGTCCAGCCTATGACGAGATCGATGATCAGGGTCGAGCTGAGCATCACGCCCAACTTTGAATGGGACGACAGCGTGCACGGCGCGGCCGAGAACTTCTGGATCATTGTTGAGGACTGCGATGCCGAAGAAATCTTATTTCACGATACCTTCCTCTTGCGAAAGGAATATGCCGAAGGAGAAGAGAATGAGCACATTGTCGATTTCACGGTCCCCATCACCGACCCCATGCCGCCCAATTACTTTGTTTCGGTCATCTCGGACAGGTGGATGCACTCGGAGACAAGACTCGCGGTTCCCTTTCACAAGCTCATCCTTCCGGAGAAGTTCCCGCCGCCCACCGAGCTTCTCGAGCTGCAGCCCCTCCCCGTGTCTACCCTCAAGGTTTCCAGCTACGTCGATTTGTATCCCGGCTGGAAGCAGTTCAACAGGATCCAGACGCAGACGTTCAATTCTCTATACAAGGGTGATCAGAACGTCTTTGTCGGCGCCCCGACTGGCAGCGGCAAGACAGTATGTGCCGAGTTTGCGCTTCTGCGTCACTGGTCTCAGGGTGACGCCGGGCGGGCGGTGTACATTGCGCCGTTCCAGGAGCTTGTCGACGTGCGACTTCAGGATTGGCAGAAGCGCCTGTCACACCTGAACGGAGGTAAGGAGATTGTGAAGCTCACTGGCGACACCGCGACGGATCTCAAGATCCTCGAGAACGGTGACCTGATCCTCGCCACACCCACTCAATGGGATGTGCTGTCGCGGCAGTGGAAGCGCCGGAAGAATGTTCAGACGGTGCAGCTGTTCATTGCCGACGACATTCACCTGCTCGGCGGATCCATGGGCTACGTCTACGAGATCATCGTCTCTCGCATGCATTACATCCGGACGCAGACCGAACTGCCCATGCGAATCGTTGCCCTGAGCGTCTCTCTGGCCAACGCAAGAGATATTGGCGAGTGGATCGACGCCAAGAAACACGACATCTACAACTTCAGCCCGCATGTGCGGCCCATCCCCCTCGAACTTCACGTGCAATCTTTCTCCAACCCTCACTTCCCCTCGTTGATGCTGTCGATGGCCAAGCCCACGTACCTGGCCATTACCCAGATGTCGTCCGACAAGCCAGCCATGGTGTTTGTGCCCAGCCGCAAGCAGACGCGCGGCACCGCCCGCGACCTGATGGCCGCCTGCGTCGCGGACGACGACGAGGACCGCTTCCTCCACGCCGAGGTAGAGCAGATGCGTCCGCTACTGGAGCGTGTCCATGAGGAGGCTTTGGCAGAGGCGCTCTCTCACGGCATCGGCTACTACCACGAGGCTCTCAGCCAAAACGACAAGCGCATCGTCAAGCACCTGTATGACAATGGCGCCATCCAGGTCCTTGTGGCGTCGAGAGATGTCTGTTGGGAGCTGACCAGCACCGCTCACCTCGTGGTTGTCATGGGCACTCAGTACTTTGAGGGCCGCGAGCATCGCTATGTCGACTACCCGCTCAGCGAGGTGCTGCAGATGTTCGGAAAGTCTCTGCGGCCGTCCAGGGCGGGCAGCTCCCGCGGCGTGCTCATGGTTCCACAGGTGAAGCGCGACTACTATCGAAAGTTCCTGAACGAGGCCCTGCCGGTGGAATCACACCTGCACAACTACCTGCACGATGCCTTCGTGACGGAGATCAGTACCAGGATGATCGAGTCGGGCGACGACGCCATCAACTGGACCACCTTCACCTACTTCTACCGCCGACTGCTCGCCAACCCTAGCTACTACAGCCTGACGAGCACGACGCACGAGGGCCTAAGCAACTACATGTCGGATCTCGTGGAAACGACGCTGCGAGAGCTGGCTGAGTCCAAGATCATCGACTTTGACGAGGACGACGGCTCGGTCTCGCCGCAGAACGCCGCCATGATCGGCGCCTACTACAACATCTCGTACATCACCATGCAGACATTCCTGCTGTCTTTGAGCGCTCGCACGAAGCTCAAGGGCATCCTGGAAATCGTGACGTCGGCAACCGAGTTTGAGTCGGTGCAGGTTCGCCGCCACGAGAGCAGCCTCCTCCGACGCATCTACGACCGGGTCCCGGTGAAGATGTCGCAGGCTGAGCACGACTCGCCTCACTTCAAGGCATTCGTTCTTCTACAGGCGCACTTTTCGCGGATGCAGCTTCCGATCGACCTCGCCAAGGACCAGGAGGTGCTCCTGTCACGGGTGCTGAGCCTGCTCAGCGCCGTGGTGGACATACTCTCGTCCGACGGCCACCTCAACGCCATGAACGCGATGGAGCTGTCACAGATGGCGGTGCAGGCCATGTGGGATCGTGACAGCCCCCTCAAGCAGATTCCTCACTTCACGGCCGAGGTTATCAAGGCAGCCGGGGAATTTGGGTGGGTGCCGCCAGCTAAATGCTCCTGTGCCCTCAAGAATGACGCGCTAATGTGCCAATGCAGAATCAAAGACATTTACGAGTTCATGGAGGCCATGGACCCCGACGAAAACCCGGATCACGGCAAGCTGGTGAAGCGACTGGGCCTTACGCAGAGCCAGCTCGCGCAGGCCGCCAACTTTACCAACGACAAGTATCCAGACCTTGAGCTGGAGCACGAGGTCGTAGACGAAGACGAGATCAGGGCTGGAGAGCCGGCGTACCTGAACATCAAGATCGGACGCAACGCCGACGACGAAGAGGGCGACGTGGACACGACGGTGCATGCGCCGTTCTACCCGGCAAAGAAGATTGAGAACTGGTGGCTCGTCGTGGGAGATCAGAAGACGCGGAACCTGCTGGCCATCAAGCGGGTCACGATCGGGCGGGAGCTCAAGGTGCGGCTCGAGTACACGGTGCCGACGGCGGGAGAGCACGCCCTTAAGCTGTACCTGATGAGCGACAGCTACGTGGGCGTGGACCAGGAGCGCGAATTCACGGTGACGGCGGCCGAAGGCATGGATGTGGACGACGAAGACGAGGAGGAAGATGAGGACGAGGAGTAGGTTGGGGCGCGGCTTGGATGGGATCTCTTTGGGACGCCTGGCGTTTTGTTGCACCCGTAACTTATCTTTGATGTTTGTACTATCTATCTCATGCATGGTCTTCTGGGGCAGATGCGTCTTGGGGAGGGTTCAATGCTCAAATCAGAAAGGACGGCGGCACCCTTTGTGGCCGGATGTTGTTACGCATGCGGACTGCGGTGCAGAAGACGTGGGTCGGGGGAGTTGCAGTGTGGAGGAGGCGTTGTTTTTGTGCGTGTGCGTGCGTGCGTGCGTGCATCCATCTGCTTGGAGCATCTGCGTGGGCGAGGGCGCCGCGCGAGGCGATCCGAGTCCAAACAGGTGGCGCGCGTGGGTGAGCATGGCGCTTTTTTTTGGTGCGGGAGCCAATGGCAGATTTTAGAGCTCAGCCCAGCACAGCTCTGTTGACGAGCACAGCTTGCCCCGTTGTTGGCCTGGCGTTTTGCAGGTAACTACAGTCAGTCCGAAGTAGCTTTGGGCAAGCCAGCAATGGAAGCTCTCCGCACCAAACGGAGGGCGGGTGGGGGGGTTTCCTCCAATGGCAGCTCGCGCAGCGCTGACTGGCGCCACTACTTCGCACCCTTCCCCGATCCGCGCCTCTAGCTGCGCATCGCATCGGAGAGCCGTGACATCACGTGACGGCGAAATACCGGTGACGTTTGAAAGGCGCCCTGCCACCGCGCCCGCCCTCCCATCTTTGCAGTGCCCAGGTGGCCGGCCGGTTGGCTGCTGGCTCCACTGGCTGCTGCCCAGGCACTCCATGTTGCTGTTGCTGCTGCGGGCTGCTACTGCTCCTGCCTACCTACCTACCACTGCCCATTGCCCACTGCCGCTGCCCGCTACCTGCCTGCGCCGCCCCCCCCCCCCGGCTCCTCTGCCAGTCTCGGGTCCCCGTCATTGTCTCCGCCAGCCAACCTCGCTCTCCCGCCCGTGTTTTTTCCCTTTCGTCACCCTCACCCTCACCCACCCACCACCCTCGTCTCGCAGCAGCATCATCACGACGCGGGTCTTCGCCGGGTCTTTTCAACGCGCGCAATCCATCCTCACGACGCCAGCTGTCATCGCGCATCGCGCTTCCGCGCACGCACTCCCATTGCCTGCCACCGCACACGCGACCCGCAACGCGTCCTGGGCTCCTTCGTCTCGGCCCCCCCCCCCCCCAGCTCCTCCTGCCTTGGTCGCCGTCGCCGTCGAGAAGCTCGCTCCTCGCCCGCTGAAATCCTGGTGCGACGTGTGCCCGCCGGCCCAGCCCTCTCCTACCATTAGCCAGACGCACTCCCGTCCCAAGCCCGCCTCGTACCCGCTCCCCCCCTTCCTTGCGCGACGCACCTCGCGCCCGCCGCCCGCCATTCAACGCCATACATACATACCGTCCCTCGCTGCGCAATGGCGGACAAGCCCACCGAGACGCACGATGGCGCCGCGCCCGTCGCGGCCGGCGAGCCTGCTCCCGCCCCGGAGCCCACCAAGACGGGCGAGCCTGAATTGAGCGCCAAGGACGACGAGTCGAAGCCCGAGCCAGAGGGTGACAAGGCTGATGACGGTAAGCTCGCACCCATGCCTTGCCGTGCGCGACAGCCTTTTCGCGCCCACTCACGTCGAGCCGGAGGCACCCGCCTCGCCTTGTGCTCTCCTCGCCTTTGTCTGCTCGCTGGGCAAACCCCCTGGCCGCGTCGCGACCACATCGCTCAATTGGGCCCGATCGACTACTAGTAGCAGAACCGCGCTAACGCACCGTGCCAACCAGAAGCAAAGAAGCCCGACGACGCGCAGAAGCCTGCCGACGACGCGCCCGAAAAGCCCCAGCCCGAGCAGGACAAGCCCGCCGCCGACGCGGACGTTGAGATGAAAGACGCCGCTGCGGGCGCAGCCCCCGAGGCAGATGCCGAAGCGCCCGCTGCAGAGGCCGCTGCCGAAACACCCGCGTCCAAGCCCAAGGGTGGCAATCGCCGCAAGTCCACGGCCGGCGAGTCCAAGGGCAAGGCCCTCAACAAGAAGGGATCCAAGGCGCGCCTCACCCATACAGACGCCAAGCCCGGTGACCATTTCTTGGTGAAGCTCAAGGGCTTCCCCGCGTGGCCCGCCGTCATCTGCGATGAGACCATGCTGCCTGCCGCGCTCCTCAACTCGCGTCCCGTCTCGGCCGCCCGCCCCGACGGCACCTATACCGAGGCTTACGCCGACGGCGGCAAGCGAGTTCACGACAGGAGCTTCCCCGTCATGTACCTATACACAAACGAGTTGTAAGTAGCGCGACCCATGGCCTGTCGAGTAGCCCAATGGTTTGCTGACGCGCCACGCAAGTGGCTGGGTCCTAAACACGTCCCTCTCCGAGCTCACCCCGGACAAGGCCAAAGACGCCATCACCGACAAGATGCGCAAGGACCTGCGATCCGCCATGGAGCTGGCTGCCGAGGACCATCCTATTGACTACTACAAGAACATTCTCACCAGCTTTCAGGAGGAGCAGATTGCTCAGGAACAGGCCAGAAAAGAGGCCGCCGCGACGCCCAAGAAGTCCAAAAAGGGCAAGGGAAAGGGCAAGGCCGCCTCCGAGGACGAGGACGCCGAGATGGAGGACGCCGACGCCCCTCCCAAGTCGGCCAAGTCCAAGAAGCGAAAGGCCGAGGATGATACCAGCGTAAGGGCTCGCGCCCCCATTGCTACCCGCCACACGATTGCTGACATCAAACCTCCCTGCAGACCCCGCAGCGAAGCGACTCCGTGAAGAAGCCCAAGATCAAGCTCAATACCACATCGACACCCAAGGCAGCGAACGGTGCCGCCACGCCCAAGTCGGCCGGGGCGTCGGCAAGCAAGGCGGCCAAGCCCAAGGCCAAGAAGGCCAAGGAAGGGACCGACAAGAAAGAGACGCCCAAGGAGGCAAAGATGACACCGGAAGAGCGTCACGCGCGCAAGGAGGTATGTCTAATGCGATGGACGCTTGACCGATCCACGTCGAGCCAGATGGCTGATTCTCTCTATGCAGAAGGAGGTGCTGTACCTGCGCCACAAGCTCCAGAGGGGTCTCTTGACCCGGGAGCAGCAGCCCCGCGAGGATGAGATGAAGTCCATGTCCGACTTCATCACGATGCTTGAGAACTTTGTGGACTTGGAGGTGTCCATCATCCGCGCCACCAAGATCAACAAGGTGCTCAAGGCCATTCTCAAGCTTGACTCCATCCCCAAGGAGGAAGAATATCAGTTCAAGAAGCGATCGCAGACGCTCCTGGATAAGTGGAACAAGCTGCTCGCCGGCGATGGGTCGGCCCCTGCCCCAACCAACGGCGTCAACGGCGCCGCGCAGGAGAAGAAGTCGGAGGCAAACGGCGTCAAGGACGAGTCTGCCGAGGCGAAGAAGGCCGAGCCCGGGCAGGACAAGGCCGCCGAGTCCAAGAAGTCCGAGGAGCCGGTCGTCAACGATGCTGCTGCTGATAAGCCCGCCGCGGAGACGGCTACGGAGGAAAAGGAAGACAAGGACGAGAAATCTGCTGTCGAGACGGTAAGCCGGCACAGCTGACACCAGGTGGTTTTCTTTGTGCTAACATCGGTCTCAGGCCCCTGCTTCGGAACCCGTCGCCGCCGAGAACTAGAACTCGTCTGCCCACTGCTTCACTGGCACGACGCCCTTGACGATCTCGGTCTGCTCCGGTGGCAGCTGAGTTTCGACCCGGGGCGGTGAACCAGAAAAAATTTCTACTGCGACCGGTCTCCTTGCGGCGTACAGGCATGGATCTTTTGCTTTTGTTCTTTCGGTATCTATTTCCTTTCCGACCTTCGACCACGGCGGCCTCAAAAGGCCCCTTGAGTCGATGTATGAATAAGTCACTGGTGGCGTTAGAGAGGAGGCGGGGGTTGCCTCGGAGCAACGTGACTGCGGTCATGGACTCTGCGAGTCTTTGCACTACGATAAACGGTGCAGGCCGGGTGGGGGAAGGGCAGACAAGGGGGGATGCAAAGGGACATCCGGCTGTCACCGGGGCGGATAGGACGGGGCGGACTGCAAAAGGCGTGACTCTTTGTTTGTGCTGCAAGGGAGAGCTGCTCTATCCATCGGAGGAGATTTATTTGCACATGCAGGGGAAGGGGACCAACTGCCCGCGGTATCAAGCCACATGGGTGCCGTGGTTGGGCAAAGCCTCTAACCTAGCTGATGAATTTGACGAGGGAATACAAGTTCAGTGTCGAGAGTCGAGACTGTACCGGATTCGGGCTCGGGTGGGCTTGTTCATTTTGGTCTTGTCCGAAGCGAGGAGTTGTAGGGTAAGTAGAGCATTGAAGTTGTTTCTCCGTACGGTGCCCGACACTGTGCGATGACTGTGCTATGAACGCGTCTCGACCCAACTTCGCGTCTCGCGGCGTGGACATGCAGAGCCGCCCAAGTCTGCTCGCGACAGTGCCACTGCACACAGAACGCGCCATGGGTCCAGACGAGCAAGCGCGCGACACGTTTGCGCAGGAGGACCACCAAGTGAGTTTTTTTCACGTGCCTCTCAGCGACGAAAGTCCAGCCATTGACGCATTCCCAGGTCGCATACGTTTTCGACCCCGACGATGGCGAGACACATCGGGAGCGCCCGTCCAAGCGGCGCAGAGTGTCCAAGCAGACCAAGAGGACATCTGCGGCGAGCGAAGCGGAGCCGCTTTTTGTGCCGCTGCTGAACGGCAAGGAGAGCGCCGCGTGCGTACGCCTGCGCCAGAGACTGTACGAGGAGAGCTGGGCCAAAGTCGACGCCCGGCTGCAGGTTCGTCTCGATGATGAGTTGGGCGCGATGGCCGCGAATTCAAACTGACGAGCTGGAGGACAGGGGATGCTGCGGGAGTCTAACCTGGCGACATTGGAGCAGGTGACGGCGTTTGTGGCAGCGGCAGGGTCCGAGTGGTAAGAGCATATGCGCCCGCCCGCACCATGGTGCTTGTGAACATCCCGACTGACTGCCAGGGTTGACAGCGACGATCAGATACCAGCCGCCTTTATCATCACGGGACCGAACATTGCTTCTCAAGACTTGCTGTTCGAGCAGCTTTCGGAAACTCTGCAGCTAGTGTCGGCGAGCAGGTTTGTGCGCCTGCGATCTGCGGAGGCCGCCTCGCTCAAGGCCGCACTCAAGAGGACGATTCGGGGTGCGGCGGCTAGCGCGGGGGGAGGAGACGACGACGAAGACAGCCTGCAAGTAGGGACGGGTCAGGATGTACGGCGGAGATGAAGCCCCGACGCCAACGGCAGCCGCTAATGATGGCACAGGGACGCAAGTATCTCGACTACGACCTGGAGGCACTGGAGGCGTCCATCAGGGCGCAGCCATGTGAGCACGTATATGTGGCTTTCCAAGACAGCGAGAGCTTCGACAGCGGCCTGATTTCTGATTTGATCACGCTGTTTCAGTAAGCACGGCGGCCGGCCGCGCCCTCTCGTGCGAGAGCATCTGCTGACTTGTCGCAGCTCGTGGCGGCCTCGGATTCCGTTCACGCTCCTCTTCGGCATCGCCACATCCGTCGAACTCCTCCAGGCACGCCTGCTCAAGTCGGCATGCCGGCTCGTGTACGGCGCGCAGTTCGACTGCGTCCAGACGGAGGCGATTCTCGAGACCCTGTTCAGGGGCGCCGTGGCGGCGTGCGATGTGCCGCTGCGGCTGGGGGCGCCACTGCTCCGCGGCATGCTCGATCGACAGCACGACCAGATAGCCGGCGTCCAGGCATTCGTCAGCTCGCTCAAGGTGAGCACTCAGGCACCGACACACGTGGCGTCTGCGCGCGCAGCTAACCACGAGTAGTACGCGTACATGTGTCATTTTTACGCTAATCCCTTGTCCATTTCCACATCGCTCGAGGCGCCGCAGGCGGACGCCGTTCAGCCCGAACACATGGACGCGCTGCGGACCCTGCCGTCGTTCCGCAGTCATGTGGAGCGGGCGGTGGAGCTTGGCGACGAGAGTTCGCTGCGGCACGCGAGATCGCTGCTTGAGGACGATGAGTATCTGCTTGCCAGGCTTCAAGACAGCAACGAGGATCGGCGACGCTGGGTAGAACGCCTCCTGCGTGCGCTGCTGGTCCGCGAGGCGGCAGGCGCGCAGCGCGGCGTCTTCTCGCGGGCGTACGTAAACGCCATGGCAGATGGCGTCGACACATCAGAAGAGTCCGGGGTCGCGGAGAGCATCCGGCGGATGAGCGTCGAGGAGCTGTCGGTGCTGCTGAGACGCGCTTTGGGCCTCCTCACCGAAGGCGACCCGCGCTTGAACCTGGCACCGGCATCAGACGACGCCGACCTGCGGCTGCAGACCGCCCTCAGAGCCCATGCCGCGGAACTGGAGGCATTGAGGGAGACTGCGCAGAGCCAAGGGTTCACGCTACGGAGCAAGTACAGTGGGCAAAGCAAGGTGATGCGAACAACGGTCATCGCACAGCGCGTGCAGCTAAGTCAGGACTCGGCGGCCCTGCGCGACGAGGACAAGCGCCTGACGGAGATTGTCGACGATGTGGCGCGGCTGGTGGCGACGCACTTTGGCGTGACGGGACCTGGCGACGTGCTCTTCTCCGAGGGCTGGACGTACGAATCGAGGTCGCCAGCGCGTGAGGTGTTCGTGCCGCGGCCGCGGGCTGCGTTTGAGCGCAGCCTGGGCCGGCCGCACGACTACCTCGGGTGCTCGTGCTGCGCGCCGAGCGAGGGCGGGATCCAGGCCACGCTGCCGGCGACGGCGGTTCTCTACCAGCTGTACCTGGAGACGGGCAGTCTGATCAACGTGGCGGACTTGTGGGCGGCGTTTGACGCTCTCGTGAGCGGCGGCGACGGCGACGGCGACAACAGCAACAAGGTCGCAGCTGGGGCCGATGAGGCCGGGCATGACGCCGAGGCCACGGGCGAGCGCGAGCGGCTCGTCATGTTCTATCGGGGACTCGCCGAGCTGCGGGCTCTGGGCTACGTCAAGGCGAGCAAGAAGAAGCCAGACCATGTCGCTAAAGTCAAGTGGCTATAGATGTGGGTGGCCATTGCGTTCACAGCGGGCCGAGCCGGGCCAGGCCCTGGGAGTCACGCAGGTATACTGATACAGGTAGACAAAACGCGCAGAACAGGACCGAACCATATGAAACTCACTTTCAATATTCGCCATGCATGATGCCGCGAGTTCCGTACACGCAGTCAGCAAGTACAGGGCAGTGTAGCAAGTATAGCAAGTATACAGCAGGGCATACCCGGTCATGTAGGTATGTATGTAGTGTGTAAGTTAGTATATTCGGCTTTGGGGGCCAAACAATGAGTCAAGTCGGTAAGCAGAGCAGAGCCTCTCGCGTCTCTTCCCCCATCCATCTACTAGCCTCCACTTGCACTTGGGGAACACGTCGGTCCGACGGCGTACGCGGCGTGTCTCGGAGGGAGGGGGGCGGGGGAGCAGAGAGGCCGGGCGGGCGGGCGGGCAACAGGGCGGCGCGTGGGGTGCAGCAGCCACCCGCCCACCCGCGCCCGGGCAGAGGCCGGAGAGTCGGGCCGTAGACGGGATACTACAAACGAACGGATGGATGACGAAGGGAGCATCACCAGAAAGAGAGGAGAGAGAAACACAGAGAGAGGAAAGACAGAGAGAGGAAATACAGAGAGAGAGAGAAACACAGAGAGAGGAAAGACAGAGAGAGGAAATACAGAGAGAGAGAGAGAGAGAGAGAGAGACACACACACACACACGGGAAGATAAAGAGAGAGCATGGGCTTTATGATCCGTGGGTGAGACGGATGAGTGAGTGATGCGCTTGCTTGGCTGACTCTCTTTCCTTTACTATCATGAGGAACAATGAGACCAGTAGGCACACGACAACGACAAAAGAACGGCAGGCAGCTTTCGGTTGGTTGACGGGGGTGTTCTTTTGCACTTTGCTCGCTCGCTCCCCGGGTACGTGGCCAGGCAGGCAACTCGGCTCACCCCACCTCATCCAGGGAACGAGCGGACGGGAGTTTCTGGTTCATGTTGTGGTTGTTGTTACCGGAGCCAACACATATATATACGAAGTAAGGGCGAGCCGAGTGGTTCTCGGCGATACACATTTAGTAACTTACTGTATATACTAGTCGTGGCTGTATAGTGTACTTGCTCATAAGTGTTTCGTCCGATCATAGATATGACGTAGGAGACGAAGGTATGTGGGGGAGTGAGAGTCAGAGTCAGAGTGAGAGTGAGAGTCTGTGTGAGAGAGGATCGGGCGCAGCACGAGGCAGGGGGTTCTCGGGCCGGGCGGCACGGGGCTGGCCGGTGGGAGCGTTGTGTATAGATGATGGGATGCACCATTCATCATGTAGATATATATATATATATATATATATATATATATATATATATATATATATATACTTGCGTAGCAAGACCATTACGTACTTTATATATGGTGCACCGAGACAGACACGTGTGTGTGCCGGCCGGGACGACCCGGGGCCGCGTGCCGTTCAGTCATGTGCCCGCGGCGCGCCCATGATAAAACTCGCTCACTGATCACTCACTCACTCACTCACTCACTCACTCACGCATGTATGTATGTATGTATGTATGTATGTATGTGCTTGGAGGAGAAGAAAGGGGCAAAAAAAGAAGAAGATAAACCGAAGAGGGTGAAAAAACCTCACTTATTTACACTAAGGTGGGTGAGCCACGAGAACAGTGAGGAGTGGAGGAAGCAGTACGTAGTATGTATGTGTGTGTGTGTGTGTAGGTATACTGTATGTATGTAGCAGGAAAGGTGGGACGGAGAGACAGAGAGAGGGAGAGAGAAAGAGAGAGATGACGGACGGATCGGACGAGGCGAGACAATAAGGGATGAGACATCATCACCATAGGCAGACGTCCAGAGACACACACACACACTCACGCACGCACGCACGCAGCCCATTCAGCATCGTGCACCACCACCGCCACCACCCCATCGCGTCATCTCTTCCTTCGTCACTACGTAGATACCATATTCCTCCTCGTTTCCTCCTCCTGCCCGTCGGCGACGAGGCGGGCTAGTTTCACCAACCCCGGGCGTCCAAAAAAAAAAGGGGGGGGGTTTGTCGTCGCGAAGAAATGATGATGGGAGGTTAGGGGGAAAAAGAAGGGCGGACTGCTTTGCTTGCTTGCTTGCTGCTACTGCTGCTGCTGCTGCTGCTGCTGCTAGAGCGCCCGCCACTGCGGCAGCGGCTGAAGAGAGGAGGGCGCACACGCACATACATACATGCACACGCACGTGCAGGTTTTGATGAGCAGGATCATCGTGGGCGACGACGACGGACGCCACCACGGTGATGAAGTGGCAGTAGCAGCAGCAGCAGGCAGTAATACGTAGTAGATGGGTTGACGGGCGTGCATTATGTGTTCAGTTGGACCCAACAAACGTCACTACGTACCTCCAGCACAGCAGCCGACGCAGGCAAGCCAGGCAGGCATGGGCCAGGAAGGTGCCCGGTGCTAGTGGTGGCGGGAGCAGCAGCCGCGGGCGTTTGATATTGCCTTTTTTTTCCCTCTCATTTCATTTTTCATTTCAGTTTATTTTACTTTCTTTATTTTGCCGTTTGCCCGTCCGCAGAGCGAATATACTTTTTTTCACAGAGGAGGAGGATGCGTGCGTGCGTGCATAGACGTCGTGGTTGGCCCCCCCCCCCCGCCCCTTACATACCTACACATAACTACTCCAACTCCGAATCAAGTACTAACTAGTTATACTTCGCAAGGAGTGTATGCCTAGGCAGTATCGGCTCACCGATCGTGGCCCCGGGCAGAGGGGCACCCACGCGAGACCCAATAAACTTAGTCGTCCGTCCGGATGCATACAGTAAGTACATAGTTACACATCATGGCGAAGCCAGAGACAGACAGGCTGGCGCGCCGAGGGAGAGCGCTGAAACCATGTGTTCACCGCAGCGTGGCGGACAGACAGACAAACAGACAGACTCGCGCGCAATCTACGCTCCGAGGCCCAAGGTCAATGACCATGAACTAAATACGTAGGTACATCCTTTGTACGACGCATCTACTACCACGTCAGTGAGATGTCATTCGCGCCTATTGCCCAAAGTACGCATGTATTAATCTCACCTGCCGGGCAGCTCGTGATGCTATAATTGGGGCGAGCGGATTGGAGGGGCGTCCCATGTTCCAGTTCCCTGCCCTGCCCCCAGGCGCCGCCGCCTTTCCCAGAGGGCATTGCATCTTCCGAGACGCTTCTTCTGTGCCGGGCATTGCCATTGGAACGGGTCCGAGTCAACAGCGAGACAAGCGTGCCAATCTATTTTTTGCACATTATTAGTCGTGCCTAGGTCAAATCGTTTCGCGGGCATGACCTCCTGATGGGGACCAAATGTCTTGGAACGTTGGCCATGCATTTTCCTTCTTCCTTGCGCCGGATCCATCCAGGTGCGGAGTCACTGGTCCACCAGCACCACGAGACGAGAGGGTCCCCACAGATGCCAGGCCAGGCAAGGGTACCGAGCAAACCTGCCCATGCATGCCCCGGTGGCCCAGAGGCTGGGGGTTCCCAGGTGGTTGGTCCTTGAACACCGACCGGCCAGGGAGGCCCCTTCTCTCCATCGCCTTCGCCCTGTCTCGCGCGCGTCGTCGCTGCTGTCGTCGTTAGGCGGTCGGTCGCTCAGGCCCTTTGCTTGTTGGACATGCTCGTCCGTAGCCCATCCAGCCACCGTCAGCCCAGCCAACCCGCCCAGGAGGCACTTCATATCCGTGGCCGGCCCCAGGTGGTTGCTTTGCCAGGTGCTTCGTGCATACAGGGACGATGCCTCATGTGAGTGCCGCGATCAGCAGAGAGGCTGGTTCGTAAAGTAACCCCCGTGGCTGGTCGCCAAAATCGTCACCGCGGGCCGCTTGCCAACGACCGAGGAAGGGCCCTGCCGTTGCTAGTCCACAGACGAAGGAACGAATGAAGGAACAAATGGAGCACCGGCAGAAGAGCGGGCTGCCTGGTGCTAGTGCTAGTAACTTAGTAGGCGTAGTAATGGTACGTTAGTTATAGTGGTGGTGGCAGGGTGGCCATGGCCCATTGTCCGGAATGTCTCACCAGCCGTCTGCGTCCGTCGCAACCACAACAATCGTGCGAAACCGGCGGAGAGACATTTTGTTTTGTTCTTTTGTTTGGTTCGCCCTGGGGCTCTGCAACTTGGGTGCTTTCGCCCACAAGTCGCATCCCATGGCCCCCCCGGTCTCTCAAGGCTCTCTCCACGGCCCCAGGGTTCCACGTTGGGTTCGTGGGCTCGCGGGCGCCGCGTGCGTCGTCTTGTCTCTGGCTCAGAGACAAGCGAGGGACAAACGCCCGAAGCCCTTGCACGTTGCAACCGTCGTGGCGGTCGTCGTCGCCCACTGACTAGATTGGCGGCGTCCCATCCGTGCGCCCATGCCCATTCTCCCCTCCTGGCAAGCTCGTCGCCGTCCAGGTGAGTGAGCGGATGCGGTAACTCTTCTGCAGTGCTATTGCCCGCACAGCGCTCGAGTTTGAGCTTGACTCTGGCGTTTGCCAAGTTAGCGCCATGCCTCGTCCCTCTTATTCCGTCGCCAGCCCCGGTTCCGTTCCAGCCACACGACCTTGGACCCGGCCACGGCACTGGCCGCTCTCGTTCTAACTTCTGACCCCCAGCGGTTCGTCAGACGTGGGATGAGGGGGGCGAGGGAGGAGGGGTGGCTGGCCCCATGGCCATTATGGCATGAGATGCGGTGCGCCGTGGAGGAGGAGGAGGACTCACTCATCATCGGTGAGGAGGAGAGGGGCCAAGTGTCTTGCTTGGCTTGGCTGTACCATCAATATGCGTGTCTGTTATTAGTTGAGGCAAAGCGACGTGCCCCCGTCCCATCGGGTTGCGAGCTGGCTTGCACGAGCGCGCATGCGCACTCGCATGCATGCGTCCACCCCAGGCTTGCATGCACTCGTGCGCATGATGTGCGTCCACCGACCGAGGCATGCCTGTCTGTCCGCCTGCCTGCCCGCCTGCTTGCCTGCCTGTGCAGTACCTGATCTGTTAGTACTATGCAATGTAATTGCTCTGCCGCAAATATGGTGCCGTTGCGGGCTGCGACTCTTCTCCCCTGTGCCGACCACCAGCCCTCCCCCTCACCCTCACCCTGGCGTCGCAGTGCTGAACCCGTAAATGGAACTAAGTAGGGGACCCCCAGGAAGCCGCCATGGCTGGGCCAGAGGCACCTCAAGCCACGACGGCGCTGGCGTCTCCCCCCCTTCCCCCCCTCCCCTAGACGCCTGCAGCATCTGCTGTAGTATTAAAGCTGAACGGCGGAGCCTGCTCGATCCGCATCCCGTCCCATGCTGCCCCGTCCGCCCATCCACCAACCCGTCCGTCTGGGTTTGGCTTGGTGTGATTTGTGTTGGCTTGCCCTGCGACGGCACCGCTCGCGTGGTCTCGTCTGGCCTGGGCTGCCTTGGCTGGTTGGTCTGACCGGGTTCGGCCAAGCATGACGATTTCGGGTATCGGCTCCATCTGACGGAAAAGATACAAAGAGGAGGGCTGGGGCACCATCATCAAAGACAATTTTCCTGACTCGGGTCGCCTCCATCCGTCCATCCATCTGTCTGTCCATCCATTCCGTCGTCGTCGTCGTCGTCGCTGTCGTTGTCGTCGCTGTCGTCGTCGCTGCCGTTGCACATCAAGTCGCCCAACATCCGACTCGAGGCGAGACACAGAGTCCGGAAAGACGGGAAGAACAGATCAATTCCGCAGCAAGACGATCTGCGAAACTCCATTGTTCCAAACCGCACAAAGTACGAAGTACCTGCGGGATCGTCTTATTACTCCTTCCGAGGCTTCCATCGTGCCTGCCTCCAACTTCAACTCCGCCTCCACCACCTTCCTAGTTCGCCCATTCTTGTCTCGCCGTCGCTCCTGCCTGGCCGGACTTCGACCTGAACTTGACTCCAGTCAACTCCGTCTTTGTCTCCGCCTTTCTCTCCTGCGCTTCCCACCACTGCACGATTACCCCCTCCTCCCATTGTCCATCTTCCCTCACCTTCATCATCGCTAACCCTCATCCCTCCTGCCTCGCTTGTCACGCCCCCCGTCGTCTCATCACATCCCGCGCCTCACCTCAAACCCCCTTTGACCTCTCATGCGCCACTTCCTTTCGGAGACGACACAGCACGACTATACCTCGCAAAGGCAAAGCTAGATCCTCGGCACCATCTCCAGCCTCACACGTCCTGCAACATTCGACTGGGTCGAACAAAGAGTCCCTCTTCATCAACGGCTCTTGGACTTGTACATTGCTTTGTCCCAGATCTAGGCACATACACTGTCACTGGCGGCCTCGCTTTTATATATCGCGGAGCGAACTCGGCTCTGTAGAGCCAGCCAAGCCACAGGAAATTCGCATTCACACCGCCTCACGGCAACCACCGTCATCATGATGCATCGCCAACAACAGCAGCAACAGCAACAGCAGCAGCAGCAGCAGCAACTCCCATCTGCAGCCCATACTCAACAGCAGCTGCAGCAACCCCAACTGCTGCCGCCGTACAACACGCCCGCCATCATCAGCCGCCTCCACTTCCTCGCCCGCCACAACCCTCAACTGGCTCAAAAGCTTCATCAGATGGCTCTGCCACTCTCACCACTGGTCCAGCTGACCACCGGCGCTGTGCATCCGTGTTTTCCTCGCACCGTTCTCCAGTTCTGGCTCCTCACCGACGATCAGCTAGAGTCCCTTGCCGCATTCTACCACCAGCGAGATCAGTCGCCTTGGTCTGCGCAGTACCCGTGTCCGGTCGTCTGGCGCTCCGATCTACCCCTCGAGGATAAACGCCGGCGGATGGGTCGCTTTATCGGCCTCCGCGGTTGTGGTGAGGACGAGCTCGGCGCCGGCGGCGGTGCCGATAAATCCTCGGCAGAGGTGGCAGCTATGGTGGGCAGCATGCGCACCGAAGACGAGATTGCCGAGGAGGCGCGGTTAGCTGCAGCCGATGACGAGGTCTGGCGGCGAAAACTGAATCCCTGGTAGGGCTGGGAATGAGTCGCTCATGTGAGCTCCGGAAGCTCCAAGGATCACGCGAAAAGGGGGAGAGACGGAGTGCAGAAGGACAGCGTCGCATCTCGCTCCGCCTCAGCCTTTCTGACGTCCATATTACGACTTTGGCTTTGATTTGCGTTCATACAGGCGGGCAGGGGCTAGCCGCTGCGGTGCGCTCCCTTGTTCGTCATGATTAGCATGTAGATATACGGCGTTCACTCGCACAGCATTGGGAGGTGGCAGCATTTTGGCCTGGCCCAATTCGGGCAATAACCGGAGTCGGCTTTGCATAGAACAGACAGCAATGTCTAATCATATATATACTTGGACTAGAAGTGTGCACCTCCACGCCTTCAACGCCGCCCACGACTTCGGGCACTCTCGACTGAGCCAACTATCGGGTTGTACGTAGGCAAATGGAACCGTCGCTGACCAACGACGATGTGTCTTGACGCGACCTCAACTCGGCCGCGCCTTCTATGGATGCTCGGGCCTTACGCCGCTCCGAATCCGTCTCTTGCATCCCTCTTCTGCCCAAGGCTCATTTCCTGCCCTTCTTGCCGCCCTTGGCAGGTGTGTCGACCAGCACGGCATCGTCCTCGCTGCCCTTGGTCGAGCCCTTTTCCGACTCGTCGAGCTCCTTCATGAACTCGCTCTGGATCTGGCCCCGTCGCTTCTCCCACCACTGCTTCTCGGCCTCCGTCTGGGCCTGGATCTCGTCGAGCCTCTGGCGAAGCTTCGTGTTGGCGGCGATTTCGTGAGCGGACTGGAAGATGGTAGGGCCCCAGTTGGGTGCCAGGGCATTGGCCTTTTGGACGTGTCAGTATACGTGCGGGATGCGTGGGGTGTGTCGGGCTGCTCTTCTACGGGCGGAACACGCTGGGACGTACCTCTTGCACTACGTCTCGCAGCTCCTCTTCCATCTCCACCTCAGCGCGTCGGAAGCGCTGCCACAGGTCGTCGCCCACGCTGCCCCTCAGCAGCAGCGAGCTGCAGGCCTGCTTGGCCGACTTGACCTGGATGAGACGCTCAATGTCCTCGACGGCGCGCCGCAGCAGCGCCGCGCGGAGGAGGCTGTCGGGGACGCGGGGGGTCTTCTCGCCGCTGCCCGGCTCGGGGTTCATGTGCAGGAGCGAGAGGTACACGTTGCGCTGGAGGTTGGGGCCGAACCACGGGGCGAGGTTGGCGCTCTCGGCTGCATTGGAGAACGGGGCATGTCAGTCAATGTGGCCGGAGCATGGGAGAGGCGGACGGCCGTTGCTGCTGCTGCACTTCTGCAGCACGCGCGTCGGGGGGAAGGGATTAACGTACCGGCTCTGCGCTTGCGGTAGATTCTGGAAAAGCTCATGAGGGCGCCACTAAGGACGATCAGGTAGGCAAAGGGAAGGGCGAGGCCCTTCCAGTCGATCCCGAACATGGTGAAGGAAGTTGTGCGCTGCCGCCGCCGCTGTTCCGGGAATGTGGAATTTGACCGCGTGCCTGATTCAACGGGTTGACAGACGGTATGCGTACGGGGAAAAAAGAACGAGTGCCGACTGTCGCACGCCTGCGTGGTCAGCAGAAGACGTGGATGTGATGTCGTGTGCTGCTGTCGTCGGTCGGTCGTCGTTGGGTGATGGGTGACTCCAGGCGCAAGTTGTGACCCCCCATGTGCCAGCCTGGCCTGGTAACTTTTCGGGGGGCCGCCCAACGGGATCTGGCCAGGTTGCCGTTGCGGCGCGCCGCCCCTTGTCTCGCCCCGGCAGTGGCAGGCGCGTGCGGCCCCCACGGCGTGCCAGCCACAGAAGACCGCCGAACGTCCGGGCCGAAGTTTCTCCAGCGCGGCTGTCAAAGTTGCTTACAAAGTGCCTTGGGCTGCGAATTGAATCCGCCGCCACCGGGCGCTGCCAGGCACCGTTCCGGCTGATGACGCTCCACTGGGGAGCTCCCCAGAGCACCGGGCTGAGTGAGGTGCACCTCAGTCACTCGCGGAGCTGCAGCATCCCGTCATCCATCCATATCCGTCCGCAGCTCCGCAACCACCACCGTCGATGAACTTCGACGACTCACCTCCCCAGACACACAACCCCACCACCCACGGAGCAGACCGCGATTCACCGCACATTGGCCGGCTACAACCCCTCAGCCCGGGCCAGATTTCTTGAAAAAGGGAACGCATCTCGCAACCTGCGCGGCACATCGACTTCGTCTCCCGCCCCGCCAAGGACACCACCACACAGACAGAAGCGAAGGCCCAACGCTGCCTCGTCGCCCACCATGTTGCTCCGTCTGCGCGGGCCCGACGGCATGGCCCGCGTGACGTGCGAGACCGGCACGACTTTTGGCGAGCTGGGCAAGCTGGTGAGCGAGCCGTCGACGCAGCAGCGTGCTCTGAAGCGGTGCTAACGAGGCGACATCATAGTTGCTCCCCCAGCTGCCCAACACTGTCGATCCGAAGACCATCACTATGTCCAACTCTCCGACTGGTGGAGACGCGAAAAGCCTATCCGACATTGCCAACTTCAAGGTCGGCCAGATTGGACTGAAGTATGTTGACCTCTTCCGCCGGGCCCTATATCACCAGCGCTCCCGCCGTGGCACAGCCCACATCTCGCATCTCGGATGTTGTTAACACGCGCACAAGGCACGGAGACCTCATTTTCATCAGCTACAAGCATCTGGGGGCCGAAAGCGCCGCCATGAACGGCGACGCCCCGCCGCAGGTGACGTCGGCAAGACTCAGCGGCAAGCCGGTCCTACCCACCGAAGACGTGCCGATCGACCCCAAGCCCGAGCGGATATCGAAGCCTTGGGAAGTCGTACGGCAGTCCGCTCTCGATGACCGGTTAGACAAGCTCGATGGGAAAATTGTCCGAGGCCGCGACCGGATGTGTCGCCACGGGCCCAAGGGCATGTGCGACTATTGCCAGCCGTTGGATCCCTTCGACCCGGCCTACCTTGCAGAGAAGAAGATCAAATATCCTTCATTCCACTCGCACCTCCGGAAGATCAACGCCTCCACTAATAAACCTGAGCTGGGAAGCTCGTACATACCGCCCTTGGTAGAGCCGTTCTACCGGGTCCGGCGGGACTGTCCGACGGGCCATCCGCCGTGGCCAGAGGGCGTATGCACCAAGTGCCAGCCAAGCGCCATCACATTGAACCCGCAACCGTTTCGAATGGTTGATCACGTGGAATTTGCGTCACCTTCCATCATAGACAGCTTCATCGACTCGTGGCGAAAGACGGGAGCCCAACGCATAGGCTTCCTATACGGACGCTACACCGAGTACACCGAGGTCCCCCTCGGCGTGAAGGCCATTGTCGAGGCCATATACGAGCCACCCCAGGTCGACGAGCTCGACGGCATCACCATGAATGCGTGGGAGAACCAAAAAGAGATCACTCAGGTCGCCAAACTCTGTGGCCTCGAGCCGGTTGGTGTCATTTGGACAGATCTCTTGGATGCCAGCCGCGGAGACGGCTCTGTCATTTGCAAGCGCCACGCTGACTCCTACTATCTGTCCTCTCTGGAAGTCTGCTTCTCTTCGAGACTGCAGGCCCAACACCCAAAGTCATCCAAATGGAGCGACACGGGTCGCTTCGGGTCCAACTTCGTCACGTGCATCATCACGGGCAATGAGCAGGGCGAAATCGCCGTGTCATCGTATCAAGTGTCCAACGATGCCGTGGAGATGGTGCGGGCGGACATCGTGGAGCCGTCGGCCGACCCGACGGTGATGCTCGTTCGCGACGAGGAAGAGGACGACGGGTCCGTCAGCCGCACGAGATATATCCCCGAAGTCTTTTACCGCAGGAAGAACGAATATGGTGCCAACGTACAAGAGAACGCCAAGCCGTCGTTTCCCGTCGAGTATCTCTTCGTCACTCTGACCCACGGCTTCCCCGCCAACCCGAAACCAACCTTTACGCAGACAGGTTTTCCCATCGAGAACCGCGAGTACATTGGAGAGAGCCAGGAGCACTCTGCGCTATCCAAGGCGCTCAAGATGGGCCCTGGCATGAAGCCCAGTGACGGCTTCCAGGAGGTGTCGAACTTCCATCTGCTGTGCTTCCTGCACCAAATGGGAGTACTGTCCAAGGTTGGTTCACCCATTCGAGCTTCCCCCGCGCTCTGAACGGGGTTCATGTACTGACCCGATTTTGACAGGATGAGTTCGCACTCTTGTGCCGGGTCGCCAGCCAACACGACCTCGCCGACTCGTTCCAGCTACGATCCACGGAGGGTTGGCAGACCCTCCAGGCCATCCTCCAGTCGACCGGTGAGCGCATCCCCAAACGTCCGAGGGACCGCACCGACGGTCCCGCGGCGTCGAACGGCGTCCCTGCCCGCGGATCGGGTGAGCCCCTTACTAAAAGATTTGCTGCCTTCAGGCTGAATGAGCGTCGCACACCAAGCGAGGGGCCGTCGAATGGACAAGGGCGTTGACCGCGCTGTCGGGAAAGGGGGCGCTGACGGGGAATGGCGGACGGGTTGCGTGGCTGTTGAGTATCGATCGGGCATTTGGCGGCGCTGACGGTGGTTGACGGAAACGGGCCTGAGGATATGCCTGAAGAAGGTTGCATCTAGACCGGCGCTGCACGTTTTGGCAGCAGTCTGCGCAATAGAACGCCGACTCGCAAAGGGGTCTAGTTTGGCAAGACATTATGTGAGGAGTTGCCAGCGCTCGTCGACTGTGACTTTACTTGTATTCCTAGCCCACTCGAAGCTTTGCGAGACGGCATGGTCGCGCCGAGGCGCGGGGGCCACGGCATGACGCCCTCGCTAAACCTTTAGGGCTAGATTTGAGCCCATTCCTTTGCGAATGGTACATCAGTAGGAATTGTTGGCTTTAGGAAGCCTATAGCTCTCGTTGAGGCCGAGGCTGTTGAGGTCCGCGCTGGGGTACTTGGTGAAGACGGTCCTGACGTACTTCTTGCTGCTGTGGACGCGGCCCTCGAAGATTGTGCCGGATGCGCAAAAGCGAGTCCAAGCGAGTGTGTGGGCGGTGACGCTGCGCATAAGATTATGTGAAGAGACTTTCTTGTTCATCAAGTCGCTAATAATAATGGCTTTGTCGACGATTAATGTGAGCCGAGCTAACTTTAACTCTTTGTCGCTTTGCGCAAGATTGTGTAAAGAGACTTTCTTGTTCGTCGAGTCGCTGACGGTGGCCTTGTCTATGAGTTGATGGTAACTAGGTTGATTTGGATTCGTCGTTCTATGTTATACTATGCGATTGATCCTCTTAAAGCCCTTGATACCGTACCTCCTCTACCTCTCCTACCTTCTATGCCTCCTATGCCTCCCATACCTCGATTACCTCCCTTGCCTCGATTACCTCTCGTGCCTCTCGTGCCTCCCGTGCCTCTCTTACCTCTCGTGCCTCTCTTGCCTGCCCTTCGTGCCCCTTAAAACCCTATATATAGAATGAAGGTTAGCTAGACCCGTTTATACTAATTGCAGTCTATAATGGTTTATAGATGATATCTTCTTCAAGAGTACTTATTCTTCTATCGTAGGCGTTTACTCCTGCTCAGCTCTATCCAAGGTCCCTCCGCTTTGTTAGGAGATGAACTAACATGGAGAAGTGCTGCTCCTTGTTCTAACCACCATAAACCTGTCTTTCGCTGCGGGGCCAATGCAGGGCACCGATATTGCCCGCGGCACTTCGTACCCGCACCGGGGGCCACTCCCGCTCCGCAGCTATCCACATCCATGACTGGGTATATCGCCGGCGTCGGCGTCCCAAGAGTGGGAACCGACTTTGCGTCGCGAACGAGCGCGCCAACTAGCCGACAAACCTGGAGCACCGATCGCGTAGCCGTTGTCTCTGGAGAGGCGAGCGGGCAGGGCGCTATGGCGGCTGAGAGCGGCTCAGCGCGAGTTACACCACATCTACACCAAGCTCTCGTATGGGCTTTTGCTTTTCTTCCAAGATTGGTGGTGCTCCCGAGCTGGCATGGAGATGGGACTGGAAGTCGGTCGTGTGCCCATTGCCAAGACGTGGTGCTACAGGCACTACAGACGGCGCCCGTGGGCACCTGACTGACATTTTTCAAGGCCCTGCGCTCGTTGACGTGCTGGTTGGCAATTATTCGCACGTCATCACACAAGCTGCAGTCGGTTCTCGATGGCGTTGGGTCGGACGGCTCGAGTGCAACCATGTAGGCAGACCCAATTGGCCCGTCACGGTGCTGGAGAGGGCCAAAGGTGGTACGCAGTACATGAGAATTACCATATGTTTTTCTCGAGCATGACCCAAGATGCCGTCCCTCGTGCGTTTTGCAGCTGCCGGATTGAGGAAGAGCAAGGGTAAAGGACGATACATTCGGTTGCGTTTTTGGCTGGGCAAGCCTGCAAGCCCAAGTGAGTGAGTACCTGACGACGATGACCCGCAGCCAGGGACGAGTGGTGAGGCCATTCGCAGCGCCCTGACAAGTACCCTATCATAGAGCGCAGCGCTGAGCTGCCCTTATACCTTGACACACAGCGTTGGATCGCAACGTGCCATCCACCCGTCACTGGTACAAGGAAACCTTGACGGCACGGGGGCCCTTGCACGACGCACCGCTCCAATGAATAGAGAGGTAGGGCTACCTAACCGCCCCCCGGATCGCGCAGATGCACCAAGCACGCACGCACGGCATGTCCTGCTCAGCCGGGGGAAGCGACGAATAACTACCCCGGACGAGGGCCGAGCCGCCCCAGGTTTTTTCCAGGTTTTCGATGCCGAGGTGCCGCTTTGCTGTCGTCGCCGCTTCAGGTTTCTTCGCGAGGGTGTTCCGCACGTTATTATAGGTATCCGTACTAGGCCTGGCCTCGCCAACACCGAAGCCGGCTGGGGTCGACTCAGTACATCAGGTATTTATTTACCGGCCAACAAAGTGCCTGCCTGCATTGCCCCTTGCTTTTGCTCGGCTTGACTGACGATTGTGTGCTGCACATACGAAGTATACTCGTACAGTACTGTATTGCACGGCAGGCATACCAATTCCACGGCTGGCTCGAGCGCCTTTTTTTTTTCCTTCTCCTTCTCTGACTCCGTCTTCGCTGCAAGTCGAACTAATATACGCGGCCCCCCTCCCCTCTCCCCAACAATCAAGGATCCGCTCAGGTCCGCCCCCCTTAGCGGCGCGCCCCCCCTTCCCCCTTGTTGGCTCTCCAGCCCGACATATACAGGCGGCGCTAGCGCCCACTTATCTTATCGGTGACTCGTTCCCTTCCCCGGACCCGGAGCTGCGTGCAGCGCTAGCGTGGCCACCCAGCCAGCCAGTCCTGTCAGTGGGCTTCGCTTTTTTCCTCCAGGGCCCTCCTAACTTTTTTTTTTACCGCCCCGGGCGCCGCACCAAAACTGAACCTCCGCAGCGACTCTCAACCCTTCTCCCCATCCCACCGCCCTCAGCATCGCAGCCGCCCTCCCGCCCTGGCAGAGCCCCCAGCACACACACACTCTCTCGCCCTGCCGTCCGGACGCTCCCAATTGACGCACACGAGGGCCAGGCTGTTTGAGGGACGGCGCAGTCGACGCATTGAGCCCCCAAGGAGTCTGTCGCGATGCCGCCCAACATGGCTGCGCTCGCCGGTCGAGCTCCGGTCTTGCTCCGACATGGCCGTCGCGTGCCCCGATCTCTTCCCGCCCGCGCCTTCACCACCGCATCCCTAAGGGCGCCCACCCACCTCGCCTCGCCTTCAATCCAGCCCAAGCAGACGAAGCGCCTCGGCACAGTTTCCATTGTGCGCTCTTACAGCTCCACCGCCGAGGCCGCCCCCAACCCCAAGGCCTACCTCGAGAGCGGCGTCATCAAACCCAAGCAAAAGGTCGACGTCAAGAAGGTTCTCGTCATTGGCAGCGGTGGCCTTGCCATCGGCCAGGCTGGTGAATTCGACTATTCAGGTGCGTCCTTGAACGGCTCGCCACGTCGCCGTGGACGGTGTCTCACGACTCACCCCGTCGCATGAATCAAACCCACACCTCGAGTTGCTCAACTAACCGCAAACTCCTATGTCCAGGTTCGCAAGCCCTCAAGGCCCTCAAAGAGGCTGGCGTGGCCTCTGTTCTCATCAACCCCAACATCGCCACCATCCAGACCAACCACACTCTCGCCGACGAGGTCTACTACCTTCCCGTCACCCCCGAGTATGTCACCTATGTCATCGAGAAGGAGAAGCCCGATGGCATCTTCTTGTCCTTTGGCGGCCAGACTGCCCTGAACCTGGGTGTCCAGATGCAGCGCCTGGGCCTGTTCGAAAAGTACGGCGTCAAGGTCCTCGGCACCAGCGTCCGCACCCTCGAGCTCAGTGAGGATCGTGACTTGTTCGCCAAGGCGCTCGAGGAGATCAACATCCCCATCGCCAAGTCCATCGCGGTTGGCACCATCGAGGAGGCTCTTGACGCCGCCGAGAAGGTCGGCTACCCCATCATTGTTCGTGCTGCCTATGCCCTGGGAGGTCTCGGCTCCGGCTTCGCCAACAACGAGGAGGAGCTCCGCAACATGGCGGCCCGCTCCCTGACCCTCTCGCCCCAAATCCTCGTCGAAAAGTCCCTCAAGGGCTGGAAGGAGGTCGAGTATGAGGTCGTGCGCGATGCCAACAACAACTGCATTACCGTCTGCAACATGGAGAACTTCGATCCTCTCGGCATTCACACTGGCGACTCCATCGTCGTCGCGCCCAGCCAGACGCTTAGCGACGAGGAGTACCACATGCTCCGCTCTGCTGCCATCAAGATCGTCCGTCATCTCGGCGTCGTCGGCGAGTGCAACGTCCAGTACGCCCTGCAGCCTGACGGGCTCGACTACCGCGTCATCGAGGTCAACGCCCGTCTCTCGCGATCCTCTGCCCTGGCGTCCAAGGCGACGGGCTACCCGCTGGCTTACACGGCTGCCAAGATTGGCCTCGGCCACAGCCTTCCTGAGCTCCCCAACGCTGTGACAAAGACGACTACGGCCAATTTCGAGCCCTCTCTTGATTACATCGTCACCAAGATCCCCCGGTGGGACTTGTCCAAGTTCCAGCACGTCAAGCGCGACATCGGCAGCGCCATGAAGTCGGTCGGAGAGGTCATGGCCATTGGACGTACCTTTGAGGAGTCTTTCCAGAAGGCCATCCGCCAGGTGGACCCCCGCTTCGTCGGCTTCCAGGGCGATAAGTTTGAGGACCTCGACTTCGAGCTGCAGAACCCCACCGACCGTCGCTGGCTCGCCGTCGGTCAGGCCATGCTCCACGAGAACTACTCGGTGGACAGGGTCCACGACCTGACCAAGATCGACAAGTGGTTCCTGTACAAGCTGCAGAACATCGTCGACTGCACCCGCGAGCTCGAGGCCACCGGCAGCCTCCAAGGCCTCAAGAAGGATCAGATCCTCCAGGCCAAGAAGATGGGCTTTTCCGACCGACAGATTGCCTTGGCCGTCAAGAGCACAGAGGACGACGTCCGTGCGCTTCGTCTCAGCTTCAACATCCGTCCTTGGGTCAAAAAAATCGACACCCTGGCCGCCGAGTTCCCGGCCGACACCAATTATTTATATACGACGTACAACGGCTCGTCGCACGACGTGACATTTGAGGACAAGGGCACCGTTATCTTGGGTAGTGGTGTCTATCGCATCGGTAGCTCCGTCGAATTTGATTGGTGCGCCGTCAGCGCCACCCAGGCCCTCCGCCAGATGGGCGAGAAGACGGTCATGATCAACGTGCGTCCAAAGCCCGTCCTGTCTTGAGACATTGCTAATAAAATATACGGGCAGTACAATCCTGAAACCTATAGCACTGATTTCGACACGGCCGATAAATTGTATTTTGAAGAGCTCAGTTATGAGCGCGTCATGGACATCTATGAGCTCGAGAGCGCGTCCGGCGTTGTCGTGTCCGTAGGCGGACAACTACCCCAGAATATTGCCCTGCGTCTGCAGGAGACGGGCAAGGCACGGGTCCTTGGCACGGACCCCAAGGACATCGACAAGGCCGAGGATCGACAAAAGTTCTCCGAGATCCTCGACAGCATCGGCATTGACCAGCCTGCCTGGAAAGAGCTCACATCTGTCAAGGCTGCCGAGGACTTCGCCGACGAGGTTGGCTATCCCGTACTGGTCCGTCCCAGCTACGTCCTTTCTGGTGCTGCCATGACCGTCATCCGAAGCCAGGAGGACCTCAAGGACAAGCTCGAGGCCGCAAGCAGCGTCTCTCCCGATCACCCCGTCGTCATCAGCAAATTCATCGAGGGCGCCCAGGAGATCGACGTCGACGGCGTCGCGTCCAAGGGCGAGCTGGTTATCCACGCCATCAGCGAGCACGTCGAGCAGGCTGGTGTCCATTCTGGCGACGCAACTCTGGTCCTCCCTCCCGTCAACCTCGACGACACTACCATGGGACGCCTCAAGGACATTGCTCAGCGGGTCGCCAAGGCGTGGAACATCACTGGCCCCTTTAACATGCAAATCATCAAGGCCGAAAACCCCGAAGGCGGCGAGCCTCTTCTCAAGGTCATTGAGTGCAACCTTCGTGCCTCGCGATCTTTCCCCTTTGTCAGCAAGGTTCTCGGCCAGAACTTCATCGATGTCGCCACAAAGGCACTGGTGGGCAAGGATGTTCCCAAGCCGACCGACCTCATGGCCGTCAAGCGTGACTACCTTGCCGCCAAGGTTCCTCAGTTCTCCTGGACTCGCCTGGCTGGTGCTGATCCGTTCCTGGGTGTCGAAATGTCTTCGACGGGCGAGATTGCTTGCTTCGGCAAGGATCTCGTCGAAGCTTACTGGACCTCTCTGCAGTCGACCATGAACTTCCGCATGCCCGAGCCTGGCGAGGGTCTGCTCTTTGGTGGTGACGTTTCTAAGACGTGGCTCACCCAGGTCGCCGACTACGTCGCTCCCCTCGGTTACAAGCTGTACGCCGCGGGCAATGACGTCAAGGAGTTTATCGAGTCTTCCTGCAAGCATAACGTTACTGTCGAGGTCATCGAGTTCCCCACGGAAGACAAGCGAGCCCTTCGTGAGGTCTTCCAAAAGTATGATATCCGCGGCGTCTTCAACCTGGCCCTGGCCCGTGGCAAGACGACTCTGGACGTCGACTACGTCATGCGCCGAAACGCCGTCGACTTTGGCGTACCCCTGTTCATGGAACCACAGGTATGTCACATATATGCATAGAGAAAGGGTATTGCTAATTACATATTCGCAGACTGCCATTCTTTTCGCCCAATGTATGAGCGAGAAGCTGCCCCGCAAGGAGGGCATTCCGTCCGAGGTTCGGCGGTGGTCCGACTTCATTGGTGGCAAGCCGCTGTAAGAGACGGCTGGGCTGGCGTTGGTTTTTATACGGTACTTGTAGATAGATGGAGTACGGAAATGGGAAAAGTTTCATCACCGCTCATATATCCTTGACACTATGTGATTCTATCGTAGACGCAGCCCCTACAGATACGGAAGGCACGGTAGGCACGGTAGGCACGGTAGGCACGGTAGGCACGGTAGGCACGGTAGGCACGGTAGGCACGGTAGGCACGGTAGGCACGGTAGGCACGGTAGGCACGAGAGGCACGAGAGGCACGAGAGGCACGAGAGGCACGAGAGGCACGAGAGGCACGAGAGGCACGAGAGGCACGAGAGGCACGAGAGGCATAAAAGGCAGGGGAGGCAAGGGAGGCGTGGAAGGTAGGGGAGGTAAAGGAGGTGCGGTAGGTTTAGTAGGCACGGTAGATATAGTAGATATAGTAGACACGAGAGGCAAAAGAGGCAAAAGAGGCATGAGAGGCATAGGAGGCATAGGAGGTAGGGGAGGCATGAAAAGCACGAGAGATATAAGAGGCATAAATGGCATAAGGGGTATAAGAGCGATATAAGACATAGGAGGAGCGACAGTAATGAGCGCGACGAGAGCGAGGAGAGGAAGGGTATTCATATAAGGAATAGGGGCTGAAAGAGTATCCGAGCTACGAGAACTACGAAGGTAAGGGAAGCTATAAGAGGCACGGAAGGCATACGAGACACAAGAGACATGAGGGAAGGGGGGAGCCCAAAGACGAGTATATAAACCTGGGATTATAGTTGGATTGAGCAACTTCTAGCTAACGGCATTACCAGACCTAATCCGACGATCAATTATCCTCGGATGCCACATGCAGCAGCATCCGGTTGTGTTGCCGTTGCCTGAACCCTCCCGAGGACCTGGGCCCTATTGCCAGTCAAGGCGTTCATGGCCGCGAGTGCAATATTGAAGCCGGTATCGGCATGGTCGAGCGCCGTCAGCCGGATCGACGTCGTATTGTACGTCAGTTCCCAGCAGGTGCCGCAAGCTTCCGAGCCGTAGCCCGCGACGACCTGAGCGCCCCCAATCATGGGGAACTTGGGGACATGGCCCAGGGTAGTGTAGCCGAATCGTTGGAGGCCGTGTGGCCCGTCGGAGCAAGCGACCTTGTTCAGGGAGGTGGCGGCGACGTCGTAAATCGGATCGTAGCTGACTGGACTCGGATCATGAGGAGGGGGGGGCCTTCTTTGCAAGTGAAGCTTTTGTTTTTCATGAGTAAGACTGACCGCTTACGGTGCTGGAAGCCGAGACTGTGAGGGCCAGCATAGCAGCGGCGAAGTGTGAGAAGAGTGGCATTCTTTGCGATGAGGTGGTGACTGTAAGTGTATACGATAGGATGGATAGTCCAGGTCAGGGAGTGTTTTTTTTTTCGGCCGAAAGTAACTCACTGCGTACGCGATCCAGACCGTTGAGCTTTTCGGTCCTGCTGATTGATTATGTCTTGGTTCAAGCAGGAGCAGACTGACTGGCCTTTGCGCACGCACCGTCGTGGTGAGATGGGCTTTATTTTGGGTCAACAATTTGACGTGGAGGAATTTCGTCGTCTTGCACCGATCTGTGAGCCCCCCGGCAGCAGAGACAACCTCGCTGATCTGCAAAACATGCTTGACGAGGTCAAACGTTCAACGGGCGGGCAGACTTTGGGTATCTGGAACAGTCGAGCAATACCTACTTAAGCTAATAAGGTAGACATGACACCGTTGAGGGATCGGTAGGTACGTACCTAGGTATGTAAGTCGCTCTGCCATTTGCGCGGCCACCGGCGCGCCAGATAACGGCGGCAGGAGAGACCGACACCGACTTCATGGCGATTACCCTAAACGCCTTCCCACGAACTAAGTTACTTCGCAACCCGCCCCAAAACACACGATTCCGCGAAATGTACGCTGCTCAAGGGCCCTCATCCCGATACGGAGTGCCCTCTTTTTAGCCATCCATCCACCGCGATGATAAAACGATGGCTTGCTCAAGGGGCCAAGCCGGCCGGCGTTTCGTCGATTTCTGTCTTCATGGGTGCCTGAGTGGCTGCACATTTTCCCTCCCTCACTCGCATCATCGCCCGCGCTGGACCACACCCCCATCCATCACGTCCGGTCCTCCATCGTCTCCTTCCGCATTACTAGCAGATGAGCTCCCTAGTTTGACTGAAACTGAGAATGCCCGACCATTGCCCGCGAGAATATTCTACAGCAAGCCTCGCCGGATCCGAGGCGGTGATGCAAGGCTACGCTACGCTGCCTAGGGAAGAACTTGAGAACACGGCGACATCCATCATCGCAACCTTGCCACAAGAACAGCGCAGTCTCGAGACCGAAATTTCTCACCAGCACCGATATGCTGCCGGATCTGTCTCGTTGGCTCTTGACGTTTAGGCTCGCAACTGGCGCCCAATGTCGACGCGTGGTGTTGATGCCTCCCTCTTATGGCCAAGCCAAGGAATGCTTGCGCTGGGGCTGTCTCGGCTCTAGACTCATCCCGATGCGACCACACGGCGAGGACGGGCACGCTGTTTTTCCAATTGCTACTACGTAGTTGGTACTGGCCAAGTCCCAGAGGCTGGCAATTCCATCGCTTCTATGTAGAGGGCCGACTCCTATTGATCCCCCAAGACACCCGCGGCAAACATCTTCATCGCGATGCGTTCCAATGCGCGTTCGCCCGCCACATCCATGGCGGCAATCCGTGCAATTCCTGCCCCGGCCGTGTTTCCAACCTCTCATTTGACGCGTGAGCCCGGCCGGCGCCCGAGACAGCAATGTGGTCGGAGATGGATGAGCAGAATGAATGTGAAGGAAGAGGGTATAAGATGCCTGTGCGAGGCCCCATCGCTGCCGCGCACAATCGCCCTGCCTTCCCCTTGCCGTTTTGCTGCAGCAATCTATCTTGATTCGTCTATTCCTCTCACAGGAGCGTCAGATCCCCCCAGTGGCCATGAAGTCGGGCTTCGTCGCCCTTCTCGCGACCTGCCTCGCAGGGAGCGGCTTGTCTGCACCGACACCCAAGTCCCCGTCCCAGCTCAACCAGCGCGACATCGCCGCGCCGCCAGAATGGGCAAAACAAGAGGACGGCTCGCCCATCGCGGCTAGAGCTGCCCGTGAAGGCATCGACATCCTGACCGACACGTTTTTCAAATTGTTACACGGTCATCCCGAAAACAGCCATAGCAAGAGGCAATACTACCTCGATGCATCGTTCCCCGAGGACTCGAATGAGCTCGAGGATGAAGGAGCTACAGACGAAGAAAATAAAGGAGACGAACCACCGGCAGGCAGTCTGACAGATACAGTCGACAAGCTGACGGGGGGTTCGGGCAATGGGCCGGCGCAGCGCCTGACTGACATTGTCGATGGCATGACCGAGGCTCAGTCTGAGGAGTCTGCCGACGGCCGTCCCGACTCAATCGATGCCCTCACCGCAGCTATTCCCAGCGATCACATGCGCAAGACCGTGGAAAACGTCTTATCCACGCTGTCAAGACGTGACCGAGCCACTGATGCCGGAAAACCTGACCAGATGCTGCAACGCCGTATCGTTGAGATACCCTTGGGCGTTATACAGAGGCTTGCCAAGGGCCTTGGCATTCCGGGCGGTCTAGGGGCCGGCAAGCGAGACGTTTCCAACATGGAAGCACCCGTCAACAAGAGTCAGCTCAGCGGCGCTGGCCAGTCAGGAAACGACGCTAAGGGCGTGCCCATCGTCCCTCTCGCTGGATCATCGGACGACGACGCCGACGACATGTCCGGCGGTCCTCTCGCTGGATCATCGAACGACAACGACAGGTCCAGGCGTCCTGCCGGCGCCCGCGGCAGACCTAAAGACGTGGCTTTCCCTGGCGGCTGGCCCAAGAATCCCATAGACATTGCCACGGATGATCTCAAAGGATTCCCAAGCAACAAGCCCAAGCCCAAGCCCAAGAAGCAGGACAACCCGCTCGGTGACGGCTTGCTACACGGATCCGTCCTGCCGGGCGTTTTGGTGAAGCGGGAAGCGAGTGAGCCCGAGACCAACACAAAGCTCGGCCTCCACGACCTCCTTACCATGATCAACAAGAGGGGAAAACCACCACCGGGCGGCCTTCAGGGTGTCAAAGACGGTAGGCCTGATATCGGTCTAACCGCCGACCTCACGGGCGCCATCAAAGGCGCCAAAGGTAAGGACGCCGAGAACTTTCCCGGGCTCATGGAACCCGTCAAATCCCTGCTTGGACTCGGCATGGAGGTCCCCAAGCTAGACAATAGTTACCTCAAGAGAATGAATGGCCTGAACGATGCTGAACAGAGGAACGCGGTAGACAAGAACCCCTCGGACCTCATGGCTCGCCGCGCCAGCTCCGGTGCCGCCCCCGGCGGCGTCTCAGGACTGGATGCGACGGCTACCAATCCGAAGGAGCTCCCCGGCATCCCGCCCGGTCTCTTTGGACCAAGCAAGCACTCTGAAAACGCTGCCGCCGAGGAGGACGACGACAACTTAGACGACGACTCACAGATTCCTGCTGGGAACCGCGAATCCAGCCTCGGCGGTGCTCCTCCTCGCAACTCTGGCAGCGGCGTCGACAAGATGAAGGCCAACCTGGCTACTCCTTGGAGAGCGTTGAAGGAGCCCAGCTGAAGCTGGCGACGGCGGCGCCAACAACAAGCAAAGGCAAAGGGGGGGCAGCCTGCGGTAATAGCGGCGGAGGGGGGGGGGGGGGCTGTGGCGGGCACTGTGGAGGACGTGACGTGACGGATGGGACCGTCTTCATGATACCCATCTGTATGCAAACTGGAATCTCGGGCGTGGGTTACTATCGGTTGAATCGTTGTATTAGCTACTTAGTAGCTTTCTTTGGATCTTGACGTAAATTTTTCCATTCACATTTTGCGTATCGGGGGGCTTGCCCGGCATGCTCCTGGCGGTATGAGACGGGACCACGGAGTCGGCGACTTGGTCGTGTGAGAAGCGAGCAGCAGTGCGAGACGCGACGCGCGTGGCATGCCTTGAGGTTCTAATAAGCGCGTTGGCGCCGCGAGGAATGGAGGTTGGGCGCTGAGTCGCGATGACACGTCTGAGACATGGAGAGACGACGGGTGCTCAGCGGCTTCAACGTGGCTGGAAGGCGACAGGCTGGATTCCGAGTTATGTACTTTGTGCTACGTACGTACTTCGTACGCACGAAAGCTACCATCGCAGCTGGTCAAGTCACACACCGTATTTCACGATGCCGGTACGCCGATTTGGGCGTGCATACCATGCTGATGCTGATGCTGGTGGGGATGGAGGGGACTCGTACATGCTTTGGTAGGATTTGCCCAGTGAGTGCTCTTGTGTACTTATAAGAAAGAGAGGCTGTAGATGTATACTTTGTATGATTTGATGGATATAATCTGCCTCTCGGTCTACGCCTCCTACGTGGGCGGCATCCCCCCCCTTCCCCCTTGAATTTATACTAATCCGCAGTCTGTAAGCAAGACCGGCGGGTGAAGCTGCTGCTGCTGCTGCTGCTGCTGCTGACGCGCGCCGCCGCATCGTCATTCACTTCTCGGCAGCGAGCGGCGGCGGCGGACGTGCCACACGTCCGCCTAAGCATGATGGGGGAGCGGCCGCCTCTTGACTGTAGTCTTGAGCCGCCGGGCCTGTCTCTCCGCCTCGTGCATGTCGCGGAGCAGGTCCGGCAGCGCGCGCTCCTCGTCCTCGGGGGACTCGGCCAGCGCGAGCGCCATGATGGACGCCTCGCCCCGCGTCTCGATGACGCGCCCCGTTGTCGTCGTTGTGCTCGTGCTCGTGCTCGTGCTCGTGCTCGTGCTCGTGGCGGCAGACTCCGCGTCCTTGACCGTGACCTTGGATTTGGACTTTGACTTCTTCTGGCTGCTAGTGCCGCTGACCTTGTCGTCTCCGTCTTTGCAATTATCCTTGTCCTTCTTGTCTTTCCCCTGGCGTAGGCAGAAGAGTGTCATGGCGACAGCAAGCTATGTATCTTCGGCGGCGAGTGCGGGGTGTCGTATTTTCTTCCAGCGGGCGAGGAGCGTTCGGTTGGTGTTATCGTGAGTGAAGCGTAGGAGCATCGGCGCCGCTGATGAGATTGCTGCGATTGCTGCAAGTGAGCTGTAGCCATGGTCGCGATAGTTTCTAGCGGTTTACCATATAACCCTGCGTCCTCGTCTCTGAGTGACCGACTGCCCGACCTCTCCGCTCGGGTGGTGACGAGGAGCGTAGACAATTGCCATCACATCCATAGTCCTTATTCGAACCCCGACTCACTCCAGAACATGGTGCGTGATGGGCGATGGTTGGGGTTTGCACTGTCCATGTACCGTCAGCGTCCATGGTGGCATGAAAGGAGCCTAGAACTGTCGCAGAATAGTTTGTTCGCGAACATGCCTTTATTTGTCGTGAACTGCATGCGCACAGCGGCCGGCAGCAAACCCATGACGTATATATGACCAATAGAAGTCCCGTCCTCCGTCGCTGTGGCCATCGCGAATCCTCGCAAACTGTCAATCCTTTCTTTCCGCCTCCTAGACTCAACTGCCATCTTGCCTCCGCTCACTTTGATCAAGCCACACTCACTCACCATCTCTCCATCGGAGATTACTCACTTAGTCACACACAACTTTGTAATACCGCCGCGAACCAAGGCGTTGGCAGCATGTGTCAGAACGTAGTATACTACTCGTGCGGGCACGAGGTGCGTCGCAACACCAAGTGTGTCAGGCGGCCGCGCCCCAGTTTCCTCCGGTCTCTTTTGAACACCGTCCTCCCTCCGCGGCCGTGCAAGCAACTGACAGGCGACACCTTGCGAAGGAAGCGCCCATGTCCAGTCTGTGACCGCAGCAGAGAATCACGCCGTAGGAGAGACAGAAGCCCACTGGCCCACTCGTCCAGAGCTCGCCGTGTGGCATATTCCGTCAGGGGGGACTCGCGTGGCAAGCAGGCGGGACAAAGGGAAAGCAGGCGGTACTCCCGCAACGCATCGCCCAAGACGAGCCATCGGCGACACCGGTCGGCACATTTGCGTCATCACCGAAGCAGTCCGCCAACGCCACGGGGGGATGATTGCTTCAGGCATGGCGAATTTGACAGAAAGCCAATATGGGATAGCGCAGACCTGGGCACGATACCAGGTAAGTCACACCGACTTTGATTGTCGTCAAGGCTCCCAACACACGTATTCAGAGTGCCATGAGCCAGAAGGCGGCTCAACCCGACCGCCAACATCCGGCCATCGAATCAGCCCTCGTACTCAGAGGCCATCACGCGACGTGTTGGGAGGCGAGCTTGACGCTGCACTCGACGACGCCATCGAAAGCTGGCAGCCGAAGGAGCGTACCGGGCGGTCCCGTCGCAGGAATCGATGAACATTCGGGCAGGTGGCGTCACAAAGGGGAGGGGCGCGTAATTCTCTCTGGAGGCTTGACTGATCCGTAGGGCGACCCCAACAGCAGGATGGTGGAGGGGCCGGGGGTCCGGGTCCAAGACTGCAAACATCGGCCAGCACGGAGACAAGATGAGTTGAAAGGGGTATAACTTGGTAGAACGAGTTGGTTCACAAATACAACAGCAATGATCCGTGTCGCGGTCCATCAAGAATAACTTGAAATCATACAACGTGCCTCCTTTTGCCTATACAGGACAGAAACTATGCCGAGCGGCAACAGCCTTGGCGGAGGCATATCGGTTGCACGGCTCGACTCTGTCGGTTCATGGTCGCATGAGGGTGTGAGAGTCAGCAGGGCCGCGCAGACGCCAGGAGACTTTGTAACGGCGGCGACCACGGGTGCTGACGTGTGTCGATTGAAACGCGACTGTCCGCGCGTTTTAGGCACGGCTCGTAGCAGTTAGACAAGCCATGACCGTCCTCCAGAGGTAGGTCATGGTTTGCAAACCACTGGCGGACGATGCAGAGTGGCGCGGGATGAGAAGTCGACTATTGAGCTTTGCCATTCTTGGACTCGGCCTTGAACTTGGCAATCTCGACCTGGACTTGCTTCTCGACGCGCGTCTGCAGCTCCTTGCGGTAACCCAGCTTGAATAGGACCTCGAGCCAAACAAACATGGGGGCGAGGAAGATGGCCTGGACGAGGTTGTCGAGCAGGGCGGGCGCACGGCCCTCAAAGGCGCCGTGACCAATAAACTGGGCGATCCACGAGACGATGTGGACGATGAGGGCGAGCTGGAAGGTTGCCTTGGGGTCCTCGAGACGCATGTGATTGGCCAAGGCGGCACTGCCGACGCAAAAAGCAGCCAGAACGAAGCCGGCGACAGGCTCGAGTAGGATGTAGAGCCCTGCGTACAAAAGGGCAACAATAGTGCCGAGGTTGAGGTCGAGATACGGCACAGTGAGCCACGCCGGGAGGTGGATCAACGTTCCCGTATATGTGGCCTGACGCAGGGTTTGGTGGTGAGCAACGACGACCGACGAGCCAAAGGGGCCTAGGAAACAGAGGCGAGACGCACCATGCAAAAGGCAGAGACGAGGATGAGCGGCACGCAGACCATGTGAATGGCCACGTTGACCGAGTTGTGGTGATAGGCACCATACTGGGGTGGAAGTCAGCGCGACTGGGCGTTTGCCATGGTGAGGTGAGGGCAAAGCGGCTGCCCGCGAAGGGAGAGATGGGACATACAAAGGTCAGGTGCTTCTCGAGGTCCAGCGACATGTCGGGCGGGTGAGACGGAACTGATGAGCTCTCTGTCTGGCTGGGGCCGGAACTGTGAGCAGTTTGAAGCTTGAGGGGCGTCGAGCGACGGGACTGTGGGAATGGCGGCTGAGCCGATGCCGTGAGGCGATGCCGTGCGAGAGTAGAGAGAGGGGGGGAGAGAGAGTAGGTAAGAGCAGCTTAGATCTATCCAGGCCAGGGGTCGAGATGTGAGCGCGTCGCGAGTGAGTGTGAAGGTAGATAGATGGATGGCAGGGTTGCCTGTGAGTCGGGGGTTGCGCACGATGCAGGGGGGGTGTTTGATGGATGGATGGCGACGGGCGGCGGCAGCACCAGCAGCACCAGCACCAGCAGCTCATCGGTCGCAGCTGCCCATCGAAGCTGGAGCTAATAAAGCTGACCCGCGGGGAGCAGCATCCATGGAACCTACTAACACCCTGGCCACCACTGGTGGCCTGACACGGGCCCCGCCTCGGGGCCCCAGCACGGGACCTTACTGAGGCAGCACATGCTCCAGGGGACTCCAGCCCACACCAAGGCGCCCAGGCTACATACCTGGACCAGCCAGCCACCGGCAGGCGCTGGCCCGCGAGTGCCTCATCACGTCAGTGCCGGATCCCCTGCCGCAACCTTAACTAGCGGTAGCGGGGATCGGGCAGTTTCTCAAGGCCCTGAAGGGTGAGCCCGCTGGGCGCCTCGGATCAACCATCTGCACCGGGGCAATATAGATGCAGCTCGTGTTCGCCAGCACACCATTTCAATGTCTTGGGCTCCATGGAGTCTGCTGAGGTTGTCGGGATGGCACCACTCCACGCTTGTGCCTCACGCGTCCATGCTCACCGCGGCGGGATCGAGGCGTAGGGTGGTCAATTATGCATCGCACGACGTCCACGCAGTCCTGCCCGCGCGATGTCACGAACGGTATCTATGGACAGCTTCCTAATGCCGGCCGGGGCATTGACAGGGTTCTCCGTCGGGGCTATGGCCCGGTCGTACAGGCCCGGTCCTGGTCTTCAGGTACCGCCGCGCCGCGCGCCTACGTACAGTGTACCTGGAACCTATCGACCCCGCCGTGAACATCTGGGGCAGCCGGAGGATTAGCAGCTTCGCGGTAATAACTTTGTAGTACAGCTGGCAGCGATGGCCACCCGCTAATTGCTGCAGACAGGTACTAATTCTACGCCTGGTCTGGCTGGGATTGGTGTCCGACCTAGGGCCAGGCACACGACTTCTTGCCTCAAGCGTAGACGACCTTGGCCGCCCTAATTGCAGTGCTAGCTGCCTACCAAGTAGGCAGCCATTCCACTGGTCGCACCTTGTCCGTGGCCCTCTCCACTGCTGCTGCGCCCCAGGCCAGTATAGTATAGGTACGAAGCAGCTCAGTTGCTGAATCAGCTTTGGGCATTTGAGCGCGGTGCGGAGGTAGTGCTTCATCTATATTGTCACTTATAGGTAGTGAGCCCCTCAGCTGCCACGACGGTCCAGCCCCCTGATCAGAAGGTCAGCCAAGTCAGTGGAAGCCGGTCTGCCTGTATCTCGTAGGTAGCTTTCCATCACTGTGCCGGGAGCGGAGCAGGCCCGACCTCGCCGTCGGCCCACCGCCCATGGGCAGGGGCCTGGCGTGCTTACCTCAGCACTGTGGCGCAGATTTCAACCACCTGCCTTGGTGCTTCACGATGCGCAGCCCTTTGCCTCAGCCTTGTCGCGCGCTCAATTCAACACCTCCGTTCCAACACCCCGCAGACAACCCATCTCCCTGTCGGGGAGCCCGGAGTGCACGTCTCGAGGCGGCGAGACTCCCTGCAAGCTTCGCGTCTGCTTCCCGCCTCGCCTCTCCTTGCCCCTCCGGCGCGGTCCGCCTTCGACGACGGCCACCCGTCGCGACGACATTCGGAGCGCCTCGCCGCTTTCCCGCGCGAGCATCCGAACAACGCGCGCCGAAACCCGAGCATCGGACTTTCCGACGACCGTTTGGCGACTGGAATTGGTCGATACTGTCGCCCTCGCGCTGCGGACCCCGTCGACACGTGCAGCCAAGCTCCGTCGCCGCACGATTCGCCCAGCATGTTCTTTCTCTACAACATGGAGCGCAGGGTCACCCTGCACCCCTCGTATTTCGGTCGAAACATGCACGAGCTCGTGACCAGCAAGCTCCTCAAAGACGTGGAGGGCACCTGTGCCGGAAGCTACTACATCATCTCTATCATGGACACGTTTGACATTTCCGAGGGACGGATCCTGCCGGGCAATGGGCTCGCCGAGTTCACCGTCGGGTATCGAGCGGTCGTCTGGCGGCCATTCAAGGGCGAGACGGTGAGGCGATGCCGCTCACGATGCCTGGGGAGAAAGGGGTCGCTGACGTTGCCAAGGTCGACGCCGTGGTGTACTCGATCAACCCGCAAGGCTTCTTCGCCCAAGCTGGGCCGCTGCGGCTTTTCGTCTCGGCGCATGTGCGTACAGTTGTCTCCTCTTTGCTCGACTGATGACATGGCTGATCATGGGCAGCTGATTCCGAGCGACATCAAATGGGATCCCAACGCCACGCCACCGCAATTCACCAACAATGAGGACACAGTCATCGAGCCCGGGACGCACGTGCGGGTCAAGATAATCGGCACGCGAACCGAGGTGGGAGAGATGTGGGCCATTGGCAGCATCAAGGAGGATTATCTCGGGTATGACGCGGCGGCCCTGTGTAGGGGAGGACACGACTTGATGCTAACAGCCATGTTGCAGGTGTCTGCAAGACTGAGCCCGATGCCGACGAGGCGGAAGGCCCCCAGAGCGCATGTTATGCCGCCGATGCAACGGGCGGCCACATTGCCGGAGTCGAAATGGGCCAGAAAAGAAAGTATAGATTGACGCTGGCCAATTGTTGCCGGCTGCCGCCATGTTGCGACAAAGGCCTGCGTGGTGGCCTGCGTTGTCAGCATATACGGGCTCTTGGCGGCGGCTTTTGCACGCATTAGTCGCAGAGCATGGACTGGAGCTGGCGGAGGGACGGTCTGGCGGAGGACATGCGCGAGCGATGCTTGCTGGATGGCGTTTGATGGGGGGAAAGAGTAGCATTCATTCGCACGTACAACGGAAGCGATAATGGCTCTCTGGGATGATCCAGGGTCCGCCAGACAGCGGCCGGCCAGCTCGGCGTCTCTCGTTCAAGGCGGAGGGATACCTACGAGCCCGAGGTCGCGGGGGCCGGCGGACACGGCCGGGCCTTGATGTATTACGAACACACGTCTAGAGACTAGACCCAACTACGCAAGTTTTTATATATTGGCTTGACACGTCTGTCTCGGCGGTCTTTGCCCTAGGTTCCGGTCGTGCGCCGGGCGACCGACGGCTTCTTGGATTAGGGGATCACGGACAGACGGGCTCGTGGACGGATGATTGTTGCCATGTTCGTCGGGGCAGATGCCGCCGACCGAGAATCGGAGGCAGAACATGTGGTGACACGGCGGCGCGCGAGCTACCTTACCTTATTACCCACGGCGAACTTCTTTTCCCTTTTCGCCCCTCCCTCCCCCACTTCATGGGCGACACGAAAAGCATCAAGAAGTTGGTGAATCCACCCATGCCACCCCCACGTCCACACACTCCTCTCTCGTCTCCCTTCTTCGCTGGCCCCGCCCTCCGACTGCGACTTCCCCTCGGTTGAATACCCGTTCTGCAGCGCCGAAGCCCCCCCCCCTCCCCTCCCCGCAGTGTCTGTCCCGCCCCGCCTCCTCCCCATACAGGTTATCAGCCGGACGGACGAAACGCTGGCGGTACGACGTACCACGCACCGCGACGGCGCCCGCTCGGTGTCCCCCTCCTCCCCTTCAGGTAATTGCCCGCCGGGAGCCGTCATCAGTCGGAACAGGCAGCGCAGCGCAGCGCAGCGCAGCTCAAAAGCACGCACGTCAAGGGTTCGTTCGCACTTCGTGTATAGTTGCCCTTTGTTGCGCGGTTCGACGACAATGCAGCCCGAGGACGGAGCTGCGTGTAGACCACTACGCACACGGCGAGTGCTAAATACAAGATACATACACCCGGTTGGGAAAGAAAAGAAAGACCTTGGCGATTGACGAACCTGGGTCTGTCTTCTCGGCCAAAGGGGCACAGACAGATATCCACACGGCCGTCTGGTCTAGGTCAGCGACCGAAGCTGTAGGTAGTAGCTACTTAGGTAGGTAGCTCCACGTATATTGCGACGGGAGAGTCAGTCACTGTCCGAGTCCGAGTACGTACACTCTCCGTGGTAGGATACTAAGTGCCATTCAAGGTAATCCGTCAGAACCTCTCACCCCCCAAGCCCCATCCATAGGTACCCTAGTAGGCACCATCCCATCATCCCCCCGCAGCTCTTGCGCCGATGCCGCAAACACGGCGGTCTTCGCCCCGCAACCCAAGTCATCCATCCATGCCATCCTACACACGTACCAGGCAGTAGCAGCCGTAGCCCGCCATCAGCCGAGCGAGTAACAAGACAAAAAGCCAAAAGAGTCGACCCTTTGCTCTACGACCATCCGTCGGGGAATTGTTGTGTTTTTTGTTCCAACCCGCCCCCCCCCCCCCCCCCTCCCCCCCCCCTCGCGCCTCTTATAAAGGGTCTCCCCCCGGCCGTAGTCTACAGCGCGCGTGCGGGGGCAATGAACGCCCTTCGGTAGACGACGTGTGTGAGTGAATACGACGAAGCTCCTCTCATCAACCGCGCCGACCGCTCCTCGATCCGGGACACGAACCCTCCTCGCCGCCGACGCATCTCGTGTAGTAGTAGTAGTAAACGCCAGCAGCAGCGCCAGACGCTTCAGCGACACCGCCTGACCAACTGAGCCATGGCGATGCGGGCGTCCAACCGCCTCAAGACGGCCTTCGCCCAGGGCCGCCAGTCCATGGGCATGTGGCAGATGCTGCCGGGCGCCAACGTCTCGCGCCTCCTCGCCCGGTCGGGCGTCGACTGGGTCATGGTCGACTGCGAGCACGGCAACATGGACGGTACGTCATCGGCCGACGAAGGCATCACGCGAGGTGCGGGGAGGATGAGAGACTGACGACGACCGACGACGACTTCGTCTTTGTCTCTCTCGTCTAGATAGCGCCATGCACGATGCCGTTCCGGCCATAGCCGCGCTGGGCGTGTCGCCCTTGGTCCGGATCCCGGACATTCAGTCCTGGATGGTGAAGCGTAAGAACGCCCGCAACAAAGAAAAAAGCTTCCTCCCGTGAACCCAGCCAACGGACTGACGCTTGAGCAGGCGCACTCGACTCGGGCGCACACGGCGTATGTAACGATGCCTTGATCTCTTGAGCTACGTCGATGACGAGGTGCCGCAAGGCTGACGCCCACACAGGTCCTGGTCCCGCTGTTGCGATCCGTCGAGCAGGCCAAGGAGCTCGTCCAGGCCGCCAAGTTCCCGCCCATGGGCCGCCGCGGCTTCGGCTCGCCCATCGCCCCGGAGCGCTTCAGCCCCATGCCCTCCTTCACCGAGTACCTGCAGCAGGCCAACGACGCCCTTCTGACCATGGTCCAGATCGAGACCCGCGAGGCGCTCGATGTCGTCGAGGACATTGCCGCCGTCGACGGCATCGACGTGCTCTTCATCGGGCCCTTTGACCTCGGTGCGAAACGACTCTCCCTCCTCCACTCTGCCCCCCCTCCTCCCTCTCGCCCTGTATTCCCAGGTGTGTGGGACGCTGACACCGCATCGCCACACACGCAGGCAACAGCATCGGCTACCCGATCCTCGACGGCGCCATGGCCCCGCAGCTCAAGGACGCCATCGCCCGCATCCTCGGCGCGTGCCGCAAGTCGGGCAAGAAGTGCGGCATGTACGCCACGAGCGGCGAGCAGGCCAAGGCCTTTGCGGACCAGGGCTTCGACATGATCTCCGTGGCGGCTGATTACACGGCGCTCGAGTACGTGCTGAAGCAGCAGTTTGGCGCCTCGCAGGGCCAGTCCGCGACGTCCAAGACGGGCTCGTACTAGAGAGAGGGAGGCTGTTTGTGCCGTGACTCTTTAGGGTATTCTGCTGCTGCAAGACGAAATGCGAGGCCGCTGAATAGTGGTCGGTTGGGCGGGCTAGCTCTCCTCGACCTGGTCCATCTTGGCCTCGACCTGCTCAGGCGTGAACCTGTGCATTAATTTGACGGCCTTGCCAGCCGCTTCGACCTGCTCCTCCCGTGCCTCTGCCCTGCTGATGTGAATCTTGAACCCGCCACTGTCAGCGACTCTCGTCCCTCCCCACGTCCTGTCCATCACGTCACCCACCCAAGGAGGGGGAGCAGGTTCACCCACCACGGGAATATCAAAGTCGTACAACTCCCTCCACGACTTGGACTCTGGCTCGGGCAGCGCCAGGTTCACCTCGCGGAACACAAACGGCCGCCTGTCCCAGACGTCGGAGAGGACGCCCTTTGCGCTCGTGCACAGGCCGCAGTTGTCGCGCGAGAAGAGCGTGATGCGGCACGCCTGCAGGAGACGCCGCGTGGCATACATGTCGGCCGGTTGGGCTGAGAGCCAGCTGAACAGGGAGCCGAGCAAGGGATGTGGCCAGATCTGGCTGGCGTCTCTGCGTCTGAAGCTTGTGCCCGTGCCTCACGTCGTGTTACCCTCGGTCAGGTACCACTTGTGTTGTACTCGCGTTGCGTCTGCTTTCCCGTGTGCTACTTCGTACTTTGTACATGACAATGACACGATGGTACGGGACATTTCAGGGGATGGGTTGGGTGTGCTTTTCCTGTCATGTACGGACCTGTGAGCAGTGTGCGTAAAGGCCCCGGCACGCTCAATAGCGGGGACGGCGCTAGGCCCCCCCGGACCAAGACCGGCAGGCGGTGAAAGCTCAAGCTGTGCCTCCATGCCGGCCCCGTCGTCATGCAGCCGGAGCTGTTGACTTATCAACTTTCTAGAAGATCCCACGATCCGCACCCCACCATACCAACGAGAACCAGACCAGCTGCCCGGAAACCCGCCGCTTTCCTCCGTTGGAACTATCAATCGTGAAGCTCCGGCCAGTGTCAATTTCTTCACTGTAGTCTTGCACCGCCTCCTCTCCCGCCGCCGCCGTGTTGCAGATCCTGCCTGACGACGACCCTTGCCAAAAATGCCCGCCCAGAAATGCGTCCACCAGGGCTGCGGCAAGGACTTCACTGACCCCAACGAGAAGTGCGAGTACCACCCAGGCCCGCCCATCTTTCACGAGGGACAGAAAGGTAGGCAAATCACAGTCCATCTAGGGCACTTGGAGGAGCGTCAATGGGCTAACAACCGCCGCTCCCCCCACACAGGATGGAAGTGCTGCAAGCCTCGCGTCCTGACGTTTGACGAGTTCATGAACATCACGCCCTGCACCACGGGCACGCACTCGACCACGGATAAGCCCCCGCAGCTCGAGGAATCCAAGCCGGCCGAGGACGACGCCTCGCTGGCCAAGAAGATCGCCGCCCTCACGGCCGACGGCCCGACACCCGCGCGCGTGCCCCTCCAGCCCGCGCAGCACGCGCCGACGCCGCCCCCGCCCCCGCCCGAGACGGACGACGATGACCCGGCGCTGGAGATCCCAGACGGCAAGGAATGCAGGCGGCGGACGTGCGGACACAAGTACAAGAAGGGCGCGGCGAGGGAGGGCGAGCAGTGCGTGCACCACCCGGGCGTGCCCATCTTCCACGAGGGCAGCAAGGGCTACTCGTGCTGCAAGCGGCGGGTGCTCGAGTTTGACCAGTTCATGAAGATTGAGGGCTGCAAGACCAAGGACAGGCACCTGTTTGTTGGTAGGGGCGACAAGCAGGAAAAGGCAGGGTCGTCAGGCGAGGAGATTCTGGATACAGTCAGGTGAGTCGACGTTGCTCGCGACGGCATCAGACGCAGCGCTGACCGATCACACGCCGCAGACATGACTTTTACCAGACGCCGACGAGCGTCATCGCGTCGTTTTTCCTCAAAAAGATCAACAAGGACAGCGCCAAGGTGGTGTTCCAGGCCAAGCAGCTGACGCTGGACCTCACGACGACGGACTCGCCCCCCAAGCGGTACTCGGCCGAGGTGCCGCTCTACGGGGCCATTGACGGGGAGAAGTCGTCGTACAAGGTGCTGGGGACCAAGCTGGAGCTGAGCCTCGCCAAGGCGGACGGGGCGTCGTGGCCGGTGCTGCGAGGCGACGAGGCGACGACGGGGGAGATTCTGCAGATTGGGCGTGCAGGGCGGGCGTAGGAGCGAAGCCGCATGTTCGTAGCTCCCTCCAGCTACCTACCGACAGACATGCTAGGCCGGAGCTGCCTAGAAACTTTGTAGAACAAGAATTGTAGAGACCTTTGTAGAGTGTGGAGTATGGGGTCACTGGCGGCGAGGGAGCGGTCACAATTCAAGGCTTTGATTGAGCGCGGTGCGAGCATTGAGGTCTGGGTAGCTGGACGCGACGAACCTCGGTGCACTGGCGAGTGAGACCACGACTCACTGCCTCCGACTACCGGAGGCGTTGTATACGGGCGCACTGTACGTGGGTGAAGGTGGTCAGAACAGGAATAATGCCTTGGGCAATTGTTTACACCCCCTTATTCATGCGATGATGCAGCCGGGGGGGGGAACATGACAGCCAGCTGGCATATTTTGGCTGAAAGGCGCCGCCCCGTGCCGCGGCGATGATGATGATGATGCTGGTGGTGATGGGGATGCGGACTGATAAGGAACTTGAGCATGGCGGTGGTGGCTTGCCCACCACTGTGGCCCCCCCGTCAATTTCGGGTACGTAAACGTGCGAGGCGTTGAGATGGCATGAGGTGCGTCGGCGCGGGCTCCGATAACGAACAGTACCTACAAGTGGTAACTTAGTGCTGATAAAGACTGGGGGGGGGGGGGGGGGGCGCTCGCGCGATAAGGCCATTGTGTAGGTACCGATATGCCGGAAGAGTGAGACCATCATCACCGGCCAGGCCAGCCTCGTGGCGTGGCGCCTCACTTTTTGTCCATACCTAACTTACTACTTACTTGCCCCGTGTGCTTATCGGACGAGGCGAGAATGGTTGGTGATTGATTGATTGATTGATACGCACATGTATTGCAGCACACGTGGGTGAGCCCTGAGAGAGCCCTGGAGGTCCCTGGCAGCAGTAGCAGTCAGTCTGGTGGCGAGTCGCGACAGGAACTGAACTGCAGCAGCGGGCGGCACCTCAGCCGCCGTTCCTCCAGCACGTGTACGGTAAGGTACTACCTTGGGAATAAAGGGAGTTACTTTAGGTTGCCTCTTCTGGATGCCACGCCGGGGGCTGGCTGCCCACCTGATGATGATGTGATGCTGGGCTGGATCCGGTCCGTCGGTCGGAGTGCCGCCTTTCACTCTCACTCTCACTCACTGTCACCCTCACCCTTTTTTCCTCTATCCTCTATCCTCCCCGTGACGTATAACAGCGGAGAGGCCCATCCATCTCGTTGCATCTCGCGTCGTGCGACCACAACAACCCATCCATCCATACGCCGCCGAAACACCCTTCCTTTCTTCTCTCTGCTGGTGTGTTCCCGTCGTCGTCGTCTTTGAAAGGTCGCTGTCTCGTCGCCCGCTGATCCCATCGTCACTAGTTCCCGTCGGTTCAGCCAGCCTCCAGTCGTCGCCGTGCGTCCTGGAAATAACAGCGACAACTTCAGGCTGTGGATTTCTCTCTTTTTTCTTCTTTTCTTTACTTCTTCCTACGTGCAATCCCGTCGTCGCCCGTCATGTCCGTCGAAGTATCCCACGGCCGGGGCGGAGCCGGCAACATCAACCCCGACGACACGCAGTACGTCGACGGCGAGGTCGTGCGCTCGGGTATCGAGGGCAGCCACGGGGACGGCGCGTACAGCTCCGGCAGAGGAGGTGAGTTTTTTTTGCTCCTCCCGCGAATCGCATCTTATCGCATCGCCCGCCTGCGGCGGCGTGGCCTGGGCTGGCTTGGCCTGGCGCGTTTTCTTTGCATGCGCTCTGCTGTCCTGTTGTTGTGGTTCATCGCGCCGCGCATGGATGGCGCAATCATGCGTCAACTGCTGAGTTCCCTCACTCAAACGCCCCCGTTGACTACCGGCGGGAGCGCATGCGTCGTGAACAAGGGACCACGCGGACACGCGCCTCTTTCAGACCAGCCGCCCATCATCTATTTTGAAATCCCCGTAAGCAAGCAGAGCGAGCGAGCGAGCGAGGCAGCTGACCCCCCCCTGCGGAACAGGCGCCGGCAACATCGCCGACGTGGGCACCGCCTCGTCGCAGCGCAAGGACCAGGACATCGTCCCTGACGTGGCCGTGAGGGCGAGCCACGACACGCAGGACTACCACACCGGTCGCGGCGGCGCCGGCAACGAGCACACGTTGTCGGCCGAGCGCAAGTCGTCGCCGCTGCCGTCGCACCACCACGCAGACGCGAAGACGGGAGGCGGCGGCGGTGAGGCGCCCGTCAGCCTCGCCGATAAGCTCAAGGAGAAGCTGTTTGGCGCCTTTAAGAAATGAGGTCGGTCGGTCGGCCGCGACCCGGGGGCAATGTCGCGACGCTGTGGGCTGGCGCGCATATGCCGATGAGAGATATCGAGAAAGAGGGAAGGGGATGCTCGGTTGGTCGTGGGACAGGGTGTGCGTGCATTGGGCATCTATCCCGCCCCCCAGGCTGGGACCTGCCTCGCAGCGATGTTGTCTTTGTTCTTGTTTCTTTTCAGTGTGCTAGTTGCTCGCGATGATATCCCGCTTGTTAAAGTTAGTATATGAAGTACGTAGGTTAGCAGTCAAGCTTGAAGAATGCAGACAAACATAAGGGCCGCCGGCAGCGGAACCACAAGTACGCATGTGTGGTTTCTTTCGGTATGCGGCAGCTCCTTGCCGCAAAGTATCGGCATCGCCGGTTCGAGTCCCACGCACGTCTTGATATTATATCTTGACAAAGCTCGGGCTGTCTGTTTGGAGCTGATGGTGGAATAGGAAGAGAGTGGCGCAGGGCATTCAGAAGACGACATTGCTGAGAGGAGCACTCACTACTAAAGCTACGAGTAATTACACATGCCCGACACGACGTTCAGCCAGCTCAGCGCCAGTTCATTCAGTGATCGAAACACTCCCTCATTTGCAAGTTTGTGGCCCATCTGTTTTTCCCGGGCAGCCCCCTCCCCCCACAAGCAAGGCGAAAGCATGTCCGTCCCTTCGAGGAGTTTTCAATGTCCGCTCGGTATCACTTGCATATCATATCCACATGCTCAGCACATAGTTCCACAGATCCGAAGCCATCAGAGACGGGAGCGTGGTGGGCACCTGCCAATTAGCATCGTGCTTCCAGGTCTTCCGATCCCCAATGTCCGTCCGGCGCTGGAGGTCGCCGTAGGTGTTTCGGGGGCCTGGGCGAAAGAGCGGACTCAGGGTCTGGTTCCCGGCCGCGGCAGACTGTTTCGTGGGCACTCTGTTCCGGGCTTGATACGCGAGGGCCGGGAGGGCTTTCCCGTGTCGCTAGGCGTCGTATACCTCCCTCGCAGACGCCGCCGCGGCTGCTTGACATTTCAGCAGGTTGACCTCGTTGACCTTGTCCAAGAGTTTTCTGTCCCCGAAGGCGGTCCACCGCGAGCCGCTGGCGTCCTCGACTTGGAGACCGAAGGCGGAATCCTCGTCGTGCATGTACTTGAGTTGGGTTCAGCACAGCACAGCAAAGCACAGTTCCCCCTACCTCAGTCACAATTATACAAGAGAAGAGAAAGAAGAAAAGAACTCTCACCTGAGCGAGCTTGTCCGCCATTCCCGTCATGCCGTAAAGGAGACGGCGTGGTACTCGCAGGTAACCCGCTAAGAAGAAGTCTTGCAGGTAGTGATCAGCGAAGGCGTTCATCACGTATGCCTCGAAGAGTGTCTCGCGCGACTTCCTTCCGTTTGCCGCGTGTTCGATTGCCGCTTCATGACCGGTCGTATAGGCGATACGGGCGTCCTCCCCACAGTGATCCCAGTTGATCATAGCAAGACCGGCGTACGAAGGCAGATTCTCCCGCCGTCTCCCTCTAGTCATCCATTGCGGTTTTACATTGCTAGGAGCTTCGCCGGCGCTATACATAGAGGATAGGTCTCGTCCGTTCGCAACGGCTTGGGCGATGGCATCCATCTCCTGTTACAGGTAGTCCAGCAGCCCCTTTGCGTCGCCCGGTTCGTCCTCGGGGTTGTTTATCAGAGTGTCCAGCGCGGTCATGAAGCGCTTTCGGTGTTCAGCGTCGTCTGTGCCGTCGCTAATAGGGCTGTTTCGCGAATTGGTGAGATTCTCTGCGAGTGGCAGCAACTTGGCATCGTTTCTGGGCTCTTGAAGAGCCATCCTGGGGATTATGTTAGCAGACGGATCTGAAGTCCTAGTATGCCGGGTTTACAAACGCTCGACTGGTTTTAGCCAGGATGGCGAGGCTGCACAGGACGAAAGCATGTTTTGGAAGCTCTATAAATGAGTGAATGAATGGCTGAATGAATGAATGATGAACATAAACTGCTAAGGACAGCCTATAAGAAGAATAAGGGAGTGTAGACTTTATATCGAATAGAAAATAAAAGTCCTGAGGCAAGAGTAAATCCATCGCTTTTTAATTTCACATTTTGGCATATTGATGCCGAGGCTCGCTGTTGACATATACAACACCCTCACTTGCCCCTTCAAGCTTCCTAACATGATATACTACTTGCACTTCGGCACGGGCACCGTAAGTCGCCCAAGATCCTCGTTCATAGTGAGCGAGCTATTGGAGTAGAGGGCACATCACGCCATCACATATATTTGATGCCGCAAAACGCGCCCTCGCCGTTCCATTCCCCTTTTATTAGTCGTGTATGTACTTCGTACTAAGGTAGTAACAGGCCGTTTGCAGGCCATGCGACGCTAGTATAAAAAGGGACCGGCAGGATTAAACCCCATAGAGATGGGGTGTAGTAGTCAGTCATCTGACCGCGCAATTCGGCCGGAATGACAGAGCGGCTCGCCCATTTGCCTCGGAGTCCCTTGCTGCTGCGTGCTTATTACTCAACAGAGACCCCGGATCGAACCTTGCGTTCGGCTTCTACCTACGAAGTAGTAGTGGAGGGCCGCAACACCAGAAGCCCACCCAGACAAAACATCAGCGCCAGGCCACGATCCATACCTGATGAACCCCAGGCTGACGTCCCCCAGCAGCAAGCCCGAGGCAGGAGAAGCACCAAGCGGCCTGAGGTGTCGTTGACGTCCAGAACAGAGCGGGGGAGGAGCACGGGTTCGGCTTCCGTGCTGTGGTGGCGTGGGTGGAGAGACCCAGGTCAGGCTTGAGCAGGCAGGCCGCTAGTTACCCGCGTTCGTGCCCCGGTCACAGGGCGCGCTTGGTGGTACAGCAGCGGACGGCAGTGGGTGGAGGGTCCCTGGGCAGCCACTTCAGCCCGCTTCTTCGGCTCCATTTATAAGTGTCACCATGCCGCCAAACAACAGTCAGCTGTCCCGCCCAGACCTCCATGGCCACCGTCTTTGGTCCGGCCTGTCCGTCACCTCGAAGCGCTCCTTTCGCTCCCACACCTCGTCCTTCGAGGCAGACGACGAGCGCTCCTCGACCGACGGCGACATGAGTCCGCCGAGAAGCAGCGATGGTGACGGCGACGGCGACGGCGATGACGCGCTGGGCCGGCGCCTAGCGGACGTGGACCGGTATGCCGGCCACGACGCCCGTCCCACGAGCCGCAAGGAGCTGAGGGGCTGGTACGCGTACTCTTTCGCGGCAGAGACATACGTGGTCTGCGGCATTGGTATGACTGTCTACGACACCTGGAAGATGGCTTCACACTGGCCGTGCGCGCAAGCCCGCGTGGGCGAAGGCTAACATGAGGTCCCAGGCTCCTTCATCCCCATCCTGCTCGAGTCGCTCGCCCGCGAAAACGGCGTCCTGCTCTCGGACCCCAGCAAGCCCTGCGGCTCCAGCGACAGCAAGGGCGAGGACGATGGGCAGTGTGTCGTCTACGTCCTGGGCGTTGAGATCAACACGGCGAGCTTCGCCATGTACACGTTTTCCGTGAGCGTCCTGCTGCAGGCCCTGCTCGTCGTGAGCATCAGCTGCGCTGCGGACCACGGCAACTACAGGAAGAAGCTGCTCCTTGCATTTGCTTGGATCGGTAGCTTTGCCGTCATGGCCTACATCCTCGTCAGCAAGGAGACGTACCTACTCGGCGCCATCCTCACCATCATATCAAACACCTCCTTCGGGGCGTCATTTGTGCTCCTCAACTCCTTCCTCCCGCTACTCGTCCGCCACCATCCAGAGGTTCTGGAGGCTCAGGCCAGCAGGTCCTCGGGCCGGAACGGTGTCGAGCCCGAGCTGCGACGGGTCGACAGCTCCACGGACGATCTGGAGCCATCTCTGGCCAACTCGAGATCCGGCCTCTTGCCCGACGAAGCAGCAGCTGCTGCATCAGAACGGCAGTCAAAGCGCGCCGTTACGCAATCGGACATCACGTCCAAGGAGCTCGAGTGGTCGACGCGCCTTTCCGCGACGGGTCTGGGTATCGGCTACCTCGCGGCGCTCACGGTCCAGTGCATCTCCATTGGGATCCTGCTCAGCATGAAGAACACGACCTGGTCGCAGCGCGTTGTGCTGTTCTTCATTGGATCGTGGTGGGCCGTCTTCACCATTCCCGCTGCGCTGTGGCTCCGGCCGCGCCCCGGGCCGCCGTTACTGGCCGGCGACCGCAAGAATCGACTGTCGTGGATTTCCTACTTCACTTACGCATGGAAGTCGCTATTCCGCACGATCCGACTGGCCCGGCGCCTGGCCGACATCATGCTGTTCCTCGCAGGCTGGTTCCTCCTGTCGGACGCCATCGCCACGACGTCGTCGACGGCCATCTTGTTTGCCAAGACGCAGCTTCACATGCGGCCGTGGGCGCTGGGCATGATCAATGTCATCGTCACGCTGACGGGAGTCGTTGGTGCCTTTGGCTGGTCGTGGATGTCGCGCCTGTGCGGGCTCAAGACGCACCAGACCATCCTAGTGTGCATTGGTCTCTTTGAGCTGATTCCGCTGTACGGGCTCATGGGCTACCTACCATTTGTCCAGAGATGGGGGGTCCTGGGCCTGCAGCAGCCATGGGAGATGTATCCTCTGGCGGCGATATACGGCATTGTCATGGGCGGGCTGAGCAGCTACTGCCGGTCTCTGTACGGCGAGCTGATACCGCCAGGGTCGGAAGCCGCCTTCTATGCGCTCTACGCCATCACGGACAAGGGCTCCAGTGTGTTCGGCCCAACCATTGTTGGCGCCATCATCGACAGGACCGGGAGCATCCGCCCTGCCTTTTGGTTCCTGGGCGCCTTGGTTGGGTTGCCGGCTCCGCTCATATGGTTCATCAACGTGGAGCGCGGTCGCCGGCAAGGCCACAAGCTTGCGGAAACGATTGAAGGGTTTTCGCCGTTGGTGGATGAGGACACGCAAGACGAAGCAGAGAGGCGCGGCATGATGGCTGACTATGACGAGGATGGCTAGAGGTCTACCATCGTCCTCAGGGCCATGGGGCCAGTGTCGGTTCTTGATTGAGCATAGCGATGGCGTTTGGTGGTGTTTTTGTTGTTCAGAGCGAGGTCTACTGCCTAGTTCTCGTCTCGTAATACTGCGTGCGAGTTGATTTGAGTGGACAGGGGGCCAGACGCAGGGGGGGGGCCAGATTCGACCAACCGCGCCGTGATTCCGAGGAAGCCGTGTTAGTCCTGTTTGGTTTTTGCGCTTGTTGCTTGGGCGAGCATAAAGTAAAGTATTTTGTACAGTAAAACATTGTACACCCATCCACGAACGCACTCGATGTCGTTCTTTCATGCCAAAAAAAAAAGGCAATGTGCCGAGTCAAGCGGTGCAGCGCGCCCCTGGGGTTTCCAACAGCATGGCACTGTCCGAAGTATATTTGGTGATGCGACCCCGGGTGCGGCATAATGTGCTCGCCCGCCCGCTTAGTCGACCGATCCACGACGGGGCTGGAACAGTCAGCACGGAAATCAGCACTTGGCAGGGACCAACAACCAACCTCGAAGACACTCCCAATAACGTCCGCGCGGGGTGAGAGGGAGGTAGGTCTGTTGGGCGGAGGCGACAACGGCGGGGTGGAGAGGTTGGAGAGATGGGGTCCGGACCGTCCTTTCTGTTGGTACTAGTACTGTAGTACGCATGTATAGGTAGGTAGTCATGTACGAAGGACTCACAGTCGCTGCCTGGTCGGATGCGTGCCAAACGTACGAAATGAAAACACGACAATGCGTGCGCATAGACAAGACTTTGCCCATGAGGACTGGACTCTGCGATAGCGCGTTGCAGATGCCTGGTGATAGTAAGTCCGTTTCGCATAATAAAGCGGTGCTGTCCCTATTGGCAGCCAGCCTTCGAGTTGATGGACCCCCCCTGTCCGGTTGGCACGGCGTGGCGCGGTGCAAAGGCCGAGACACACCCAGACGCGCGCCTTCTCTTGCCCGTCGGGTGCTATTGCCCTGTGCGTGCGTGCGTGCGTGCGTGCTGGACACCTGGAGCGGATGGAGGCAAGCGCAACCCCCCAGCGACCCCTCCTTCAGCTCTTGCTCACCTCAGGCGCCGGCTCCTCCTCGCTGTGTCGGTCGGGCTTACCACTGGGTGGGCTGCAGGCGAACTGGCGGCTGGTGCTGGTGCTGGTGCATCCCACTGAAGCCCAATACGGTAAACGGGTTGTTGGAACGGCCACGCCTGGGTTTCTTCCATATTATTTGCCCACCCAGCCACCGCGATTCCTCACCCAACTTTTTGCCCTCCGTCGAGTCACGCACCGCACCGCGCGACCCCTTCCCCATCCCCGGCGTGCCTCGAGCCCTGCCGTCGAGCTGCGACGATCCCGATTGACGCCGCGACGCCGTCGTCCGCTCGTCACCGAGTCCGAGTCGCAGCCCCGATCCTGTCTTGTGTAACGTGTGCCCCTCGCCGTCACCCGCCGCGTCGCAGCCCGTTCCGTCGTCGCCTCCACCACCACCACCACCACCACCACCACCACCGCCGCCAACCCCAACCCCCCAACCCCCGTCGGCCCGTCCATTCCCTTCGACTGCGGAGAAGCATCGCCATCCCCAGCGGGCGCAGCAGCCGCAGTCGCAGCAGCAGCAGCAGCTAGCAGCGCACCCGACGGCTGGCCGGTGCCCTCTCTGCTGGACACGCCTGCCGCGCGCGCCAATGCCGAGGCGCCTGGCAATCTTCCTCCACTTCCTCGACCGGACGCTATCGTGATTGAGCGTCTTCGGATCGCGCTTCCTCGAGTGCCGTCACCCATCATCGTCGTCGCCGCCGCCGCCGCCGCCCCCTCCGTCGCAGCCGCCGCTCCAGCCCGCCGCGCGTCATCATGAGCTCCAAATCCAGGAAGCGGTCCCGCACCGTCACCGACGAGAATCGCGCCGACTGCCCCTTCGCCGTGACGCTGGTCACGACGCCCTCGTATGAGGACCGGGACCACGTACCCAAAAAGCGCAAGCGCGACGGCCCGGAAGACGATCGGAGCTCCAAGGAGCTGATACAAGTGTCGCCCTTTGCGCCCAAGGGCAAGTTCAAGACGCATCAGACCATGGATGTATCGTACAGCGTGGAGCCGCGCAAGCGCTGGCTCGACATGACGCGATATAACAGCTTCGTTCGTGAGTAGTCACTTTGTCACCGATTGCTGCACAGCCACCAGCTTGGCTAGCGCCGGATAGCAGCAGCTCGCTGACTCGATATCCCAGTCAACAACGTCAAGTATTACAACGAAGACTACGTCTACATCGCCAACGACACGACGATTGAGCGCCAAAAGGCGACCAGCAAGGACCCCGAGCGCCGGGGCCTGCTGCAGTCCACCGACTATTGGGTAGCCAAGATCCTCGAGGTTAGGGCCCTCGATGAGCACCACGTCTACGCACGCGTCTACTGGATGTACTCTCCTGATGAGCTGCCGTCCAATACCCTTGACGGGAAGAAGGTCGTGTCTGGCCGTCAGCCGTACCACGGCCAGAACGAGTTGATAGCGTCGAATCACAGTAGGCGGTACCCCATCACCCTGCGTCTTGCCGTCCAAAGTGCTGACGAGTGCCAGTGGACGTGATTAACGTCGTCAGCGTAGCGATGCGCGCCGCGGTGAACCAGTGGGTCGAGGCAGACGACGACCAGGTTCAAGAGTCACTCTATTGGAGACAGGCTTTTGACTGTCGCACGTCTCAGCTCTCGGTACGTCGCCCCCGCTTCAATGACCGAAGAAAAATACATGCTAACAAGAGCGTCAAAGTCCGTCGAGCTCACCTGCAAGTGTAGATCGCCCGCCAACCCGGACAAGACGCTTGTCGGGTGCACCAAGTCGGGTTGCGAGCAGTGGCTTCACTACGAGTGTCTCCTGCACGATGCTCTGACACGCGTGTACGACGAGCTCGGCACCGACAAGCCACACGAGTCCAGTGACTTGCCGGTCAAGATGGAAACCGATGACGCGCCCAATCCAGCACTACGCTCGACGACGCCGACCGGGATCAAGGGCGAGGGAACACAGTCTCCAGCTGGCATCAAGCAGGGGATAAATGGGGACGCCGCGCCACCGAAACAGCTTGACGGCATCACACCCAAGGCGACCGAATCTCCCGCTCCGGGAACTCCCATCGCCACCACAATCGAGAAGCCGTCAAGGTCGTCGTCTGTCAAGAAGGGCCGCGGGAAGAAGGCCGTCGTCGAGAGCAAGCCGTACGAGGGCCTGTTCGAGGCGAAGCTCACACTGGACGACGGGCCGACGGTGTGGCAGATCACAGACCTAAGGCAAGCCGTGACTGGGGGCGACCGCACATGGACGGAGCCCGCTCTCTGCCTGGTGTGCGGCACGAAAATCGACTGAGGTCGAGGCGGTTGACTTACCACCCCATAGCTGAAGCCCTGCATTCTCGGCTATCTGCAGCTTACACACAGACAATGGTGTTTTCCATTCCATTCCCTTTGTTCTTGGCTGTTTCCTCTGGGTCAGCTGCTGCACGTCTTCTTTTCTGGGTATATATATACGGGGGGGGGGGGTAGCGGCAGCAGGAGCAGCACCACCTCCTCAAAGCGCGATGGCGCTTGCTCCGGCAGCGGGCGTCGAAAAGGGGGGACTGAGATAGGACAGCGTTGGTGGATGGGCGGCTGTGGCGAGGCCGTCAGCGGCCGGGCAGATTGCCGGGCAACGGTGGATCTGTTGACTTTTGTCTGCTTCGAGAGTGCGAGTTTGCGTGTGCGTATGCGTGCGTGTGTTTGGCATCCGCGACGGGCGAGGCGTTTCTGCGGGGACTATAGTATGTATATACCTTTGGTATGCGGCGGGATGTAGGCGCGAAGATGGTTTGTTTCAGTCCCGGCGGGGATGGAGAGGGTGGAGGCATTGACGGCGGCGATTGCGGCGGCAAGGTAGTAGAGTTGATAAGAGCCTTCCTTGTTCTGAGTCGCTGGGAGACCACTCACTCCTCTTCATCGTGTGATGACGGTGTCTTGCACTGCCCTGCGAACTTTGGCCTGGTTGCGAGTGACTCGCTTTACAAGTCTATGGAACACATACTTATTTTACCACCTACGTATGTTGTACAAAGTACAGGGGCCTCTTTTTATGTGTAGGGAGCAAAGCGACGTGGGATAATAACCACAACAAGATGTTGAATGAGCTTTCAAGCCCCCTTTGCCTTGCCTTGTCCTTTCCGCGCCATTATCTGTACGTACTACGAAGTACTACGAAGTAGGCAGGTAATGCGAAGTAAGGTAGGACTTATGTACGTATTCGTACCGACAAAGACACACGTAGCGTTAGGTAGTACTATATAGTAAGGTAGCATTGGGGGCCAACCAGCCCTATTTGCATTTACGTTAGTACTTGCCGTACGTACGTAAGGTAGTACTTCGTAGTCCCACGGTAGGTAGTGATACTATGCGAGTCGTGGTGCCGCCATTGGTAGGCAAGTAAAAGCAACAGCGGCCCGGTCGTCGGTGAGTTTCAACGCATGGAGGTGTAGCTCTGCTCACACACCAAGGTGAGGAGGGGGAAGCCTAGGTGGGCTCACCGACACGGGCACGCACGCTGGGACGCTAGGACGCTGGGACGCTCGGCTTGGGGGTCCGTGTTTAGTGGGCAGGTGAGTGAGTCTCGGGCGTGGCACCCCGCCTTCCCGACCGACCCCGCCGCGTCAGACCAAGCTCCGCCCCGGAGCTCAAACTCCCCTCCACTCCTCCCAGCTCGCCGCGTCGCCCATCGCATCGCATCACATCGCGTTTCCACAGCCGCAGCAATCACCAATCCCCAGGACCAACGAAGACGAAGACGACGACGACGACGACGACGGCTGGCCGTCCCTCTTACCCCCGCAGGCACCGCTCAACATGGCCGCCGCCGCGGACCCCTTTGACTCCGCGCTGTACGCCCCTCCCTCCCACTCCCTCCCTTATCCCCCTTACCCATCCACCCCAATGCTCCCGCGGGGGGAGGGGCCGGGGGAGGGAACCGGCCATCGACTGATTGACTGACTGACTGACCGCTTGAAGCGACCTCCTCCGCCGGCTGAACCCCAAGCACACGGCCGACCACCTCAATGCCATCATCTCGCTCGCGCCGGACCTGACCGAGGACCTCCTCTCGTCCGTCGACCAGCCGCTCGCGGTGCGTCGCTGCCGCCAGACGGGCCGCGAGTACCTCCTCTGCGACTACAACCGCGACGGCGACTCGCACCGCAGCCCCTGGTCCAACCAGTTCGACCCCCCGCTCGACGAGGCTGGCGCCGGCGGCGTCGGTGCCGACGGCAACGAGGGGGCCGGCGAGGGGGCCATCCCCAGCGAGCGCGTCCGTCGCATGGAGATCAAGGCCAACGAGGCCTTTGACATCTACAGGGAGCTGTACTACGAGGGCGGCGTGAGCAGCGTCTACTTTTGGAACCTCGATGATGGCTTTGCCGGCGTCGTGCTGCTCAAGAAGGGTGAGTCTCTCCTCTCTCATGCAGGCGCTGCCGACGACGACGCGAGCATAGATAGGGACTGACGGGCAACATGAACAGCGGCCACACCCGGCGGGAGCAGCGAGGGTGTCTGGGACTCCATCCACGTCTTCGAGGCCATCGAACGCGGCCGCACGACTCACTATAAGCTCACCTCCACCGTGATCCTCTCCCTCTCCACCGCCGAAGGTTCCATCGGCGACATGGACCTCAGCGGCAACATGACACGCCAGGTCGAGCAGGACCTCCCCGTCGACAGCGACGAGAGCCACATTGCCAACGTCGGCCGTCTCGTCGAGGACATGGAGCTCAAGATGCGCAATCTGCTCCAGGATGTCTACTTTGGCAAGGCAAAGGACGTGGTCGGGGACCTGCGCAGCGTGGGCAGCCTGAGCGACGGAGCCAGGGACAGAGAAACCCAGAGGGAGCTTATCGGCAGCATGAGGAGATAGAAGAGGAACTGGGAGGGAATTCTTTTGGAAGCGGAATGAAGACCGAGTGCAAGCAGGTAACACAAAGCCGCACCAGATGGTCTCCTGATAGTGTCCCGATGGTGAAGCGGCTGAGCGGCCCCGGGATGTCTTGGGCCCCCGCATCCTTCCTGAACAAGCCGCTATCGATGGCGTGCTGGCCGTGGCCCAGAGATGGGCAGCGCTCTGCGACTCATGCGTCCGGCGCGGACAGCCAGTCGTTGACTCGGCGCCGTCGGAGTCTGGCGGGAATAGAAGCAAATTATCCACACCGAGACGAGAGTCCTGCCGTGTTACCTTACCCTTGGCTTATGCCGGCCCGGCTTCCGCCCGCTACTACTAACTTTAGCATGTATGTACTGGCGGCCGGCATTTCAATCCATCTTGCCGAGATGGAGGATCATGACGCCACGGCGCCGTTTGGGTTCGGGTCATGGCCAGTCACGGCCTTCGCTGGGACCATTTAGGCAATAATTGAGCCGCAACGAAAGCCGCGCGCGCGCGAAGTGACTGCGTTTGACAATTATGCCAAGAGCACGTAGGCGCGTAATAAGGTAGGGCCTTCTCAAGGCCTCGGGGCGCACCCCGCATACGACGGGATGGGGTTGCGCGCAAGCAAGTCTGCCGCGGGCGCCAACCTCAGGGCGTCTAGTCTGGAGACAGCAAGCGGGTCGACGTGTTCAGTAGTGGCACGCGCGCCACCGAGCTGACGGCGCAGCACCTCACCTACGTGGAACCGTTGAATGACACTATTCCATCCGTTGGGGGTGGCCAACGTGTGCCGAAGCAGCGTCCGGATGCCGACCGAAAAGCAAGAAGGCTGCAGCGCCAGCGTGGGTGGCGGGAATGAACTCTTCTGGACTTGTTCTTTTGTGCCCGTGGCTTGCTTGCCGCGGCGCATGTCGTGTTCTGTTGCTTGGCACGTTGCACGCACCATGTGTGTTTGCTTCCCTTGCGTCCTGCAGCGTAGAGCGTCAGTCATCCTTGACGTGCGAGGCATGACTTGCAGACTGCATGTCCACTTCGTTGCTTTTGCATGCCTACGCATGCAGATTCCGTGCATTGGTCTAGTCAGGCCCGTTCGGCAACAGTATTTGTCGTTATGGTCGACGACTAACACGGCAAAAAGGGACGCCGTTTCGCCGCGCCAGTAACGGGGCGAAGCACAGCTCCAAAGGCTTCAGCTGTGGCAATGATAAGCTGAGCTGCCACTGGTTGGTGTTCCTCACATCGGGACAGTGACGCCACTTCCAGCCCTCTGAAGTCAACACCCTCGGTTGGGCTTGGTCGATATTAGCTGCTCCCTGCTGTTAATTCCACCCATTTGGTTGGCCACTCATCCACTGCTCCGTGACGAGGCTGTGTGCAGAGACGCATGGGCCCGGTGACGGCAATATGTTTATTACCGGAGCGGTCTGATCGAGCGGTCCGCCGTGTAAGCGCCACACCATTAAGTTGTTAGACGGCGGCCAGGTGGGTAAAGGCCTGACTCAGTGCCCCGGCGCGCAAGAGGCCATCAGGATCGCAAGAGAGGTGTTAGTATCACGATTGTGGCATTTCGACACCGAGGATGCCGACAAAGTATCTAGGAATCTTGCATGCCGGATGAATGAACTGGGTTGGAGCGGTGAAGGCGGTGGCGCACCCTCGTTCGCGTGAGACCCGAGTCACCCGACAGCGATGCGGCGGTCAAACGAGCATGGCCAAGAAACGGCGCGGAGGCATCCCGGTCTTTTTGACGCACAGCCAACAAGGAAGGCTCGCCCCGGTCCTCAGTGTCTAAACCTTCCCTGAGCTGAACCACAAAAACGGCATCTGACCAACGAGGGATACCGGCGTCCCTGACTGCTCGTACTAGAAGTGTGTGTCAGAGAAAAAGAAAGTATAACGGTCTCTGTGAGTGTCGCCTTAGCGGCAATAGCTGCGTTGACGGGAGCGAGTAGGCGTGTCCTTGTGGCACATACATACAAAGCACACTCGGGCGAGAGGAATCTGGTGCACGGCACAGCGTTGTCTCCACGAAGCTCGCGACGGTATTGGGCGCAATGTGTGGCCAAAGAAGGAACTCTGGAATCTCTGGGCGATCAGTGTGGAGACTGGTCGACAATCCACTTGTCTCGAGAGGCGATGGTCTTACATGGTGCATATGCATGACAACGAAGAGCATGGAGCCCCTGAAACGGTCGAGAGCCCGCTCCTCAGGCGCCGTCACCGTGCCTGGGCTGGGGTTGCCGTCATGGCAGAAGCTCAGTCGCAAACGGGAGAGCTAGTGAAAGCAATAACGGTGGAAGCCTTCTAGAACGGCGGAGCCATGGGTCCTTTCGAGCCCCGCGGTCAGGGCCACTTGCCTGCCCCGGTCCTTGAAGCAATCACACACTTTGCTCCCAGCGTCCCTCGTCGTCGGCGAGCCATCATCATGCTCTTGCCGGCGGGCCCTGTCGATCGACGCCCTGTCCACGCGCTGCTAGAGAAGATGGTCAACCTGAGATGGGTTGGTGGGTTCTGCGGCCCACTACCAAGCAAGGCGGTCTGTCCGTCGTGGCCTTCCAGCAGCTGGCAGCGTCCACCACTTTGCCGGGCTGGTACGTACAATGTACGAAGTCGTAGTGGCCCCCTGGCTCCTCAAAGACACGCGATACGCTCCGCGATGCCAGTCTCGGCGCGGTTCGTCCCACCCAGCGCTGCAGTACATGCTGGTCCCACTCCGTCGTCACCAGCGGGCAGAGCCAAGAGATGGCGCGAGTCTTGCCAGAACGGTTATTAGCAGGGTGGGAGACCTTCCCAGAGCCCCAGCGCCGACACTACTACCAGGTCCGGTTGCGGGCGTCGGCTCGGGTCGCTACAGAGCGGGGAGGCAAGCGTCGGGACGTGCTGTTGGCGCTGGACACCCCTGTGAGGGTCAGTACGTAGCGGGCGCCTCCGGCTTTGGAGGATCATGGCGAGCCGCTGGCTCGGCGTCCTCGGGATCCATACCTACCGGCCACAGCACGGACGGAGCATTGAAGGCCTCGAACGGTGCGAAGGAAGGGGAGAGGCGACCTGGGCCGCTTCTCAGGTCCCGAGCCGGGTGTCGTGTCGGTCGGTCGGTCGGTTTTCCTCGACGACGCATCAGTCCAAAGCCCCTTCACTTGCGACCTTTTGGAGATCTATGGCTTCGTGGCTGATGACACGGCATGCATGATCCAACGCTGGGGCGACCAAGGCAGGATCGGGACGCCCCCAAAGCTGATCACTCGGGGTCATTAGCCAGAGACACAGAGGTCGCGTTGAGGTGGGGCGTCACAGGGGCATGGGGACAGGGGTGATGATGGGGCCTGAGCCAGGGGCCTCGGTTTGAGGGAGGCGGAAATTTCGAGCACGGCAGCGGCGGTGTCGTTGTCTGTCGTTGGCAATGTGGTGCATCAACTACCTCAGTTAACTGCGCGGCAGCCGTGGACGGGGAGGGACGCGAGGAAGCAAAGAGTTGAAGCCCCGTGTCGTGACAATCGTCAGGGCGGGCTTGCGGGGCGTCTGGTAGTGATTTGGCGCTGGATGCCGACAAATTGCTGGTCAACAACGAGGACCACACCTGGCAGGGGCACGGCCAGCTCAGGATACCACTTTCGTCGGCGAAGCTGGAGGAGCGGGCGGGTATAGTGGCCTAGCAAGTTGGGCCGGGTGTCAGAGTCACTCATCAAACGCGCGTCGAGGACCGCGCACCGGGGGCACAGCCAGGCCAGCCGGGCCGGCTGCCTTGGGCATGTCAAGAATGACAAGTGAGCGAGGGGGAGAGGGCGACAGAGTGCAGTGCAGCGCGCAGACGTGTTCCTACGGAGGCGCAAAGTAAGTTATGTCGTTGGGCCCCCCAAGGCGAACAAGACAAGACGTACGGCGACCCGGAGACCCTGGCGAGGCGACGAGGGTCGTCGCCGTGGTGGAACCGGGCTCGCCCACCAGCGCCGGCGGGAGCAGGCGGGAGCACCACCACACCACATCCACCTCGTCCGCCACCACCACCACCCACAGCGACTGCATATTAAAGACGGGACCGGGCCCCTCCAACCCGGCATCCCTGGCGCCTCTTTGTCTGCTTGGGCTCTCGTACCTCACTGCCCATTGCGTTCCTGAAAGGTACCTAAGGTACCTCCCTTACCTACTGCACTGCGCAGTGCGTACCTCATGTACTGTACAGCATCTTGCCCAGGAAGCATCGTACGTCCCAAGTACTTTGTACCTCTAGTACCTGCATAGTACAGTTCCATAGGCAGGTACGAACGGGGCACAGAGCACGCTACTGTTGGCTTCCCAAGAGTCCATTGCCTACCTAAGGTACCTAGCATTATACCTACGGTCCGGGCGCCGCCTGCCTTTCCTTCACCCATCCCTCTGTCCGCTGTCGGTTGTCTGCTGTCCGCTGTCCGCCGCCCGCCCTTTGGCACGTCGCCCCTCGCTGCACCTCACCTTCCTTATTACTCGGACCGTTCCATCGCTGTTCGGCACCGGCTGCGACTGCGTGTGTCCTAGGTTGCTTGCCTTGCAAGGCTCTTCGCCCGCTCTTGCCTTCGTCGCGCCGTCCGAGGACCTTCTTATTTGCCGCGGGGCTCTCTCGCTCGCGCCTTCTTCCTTGGCCCCTTACTTCCTTTCCTTCTTGCCTTCCTTCTTTTATCCCCATTCCGCCTTCTGCTCCCTTTCTCCCGTTGCGCAAGCTACGTACTGCGTCATTTGCATCCACCACTCCTCCATTGCGCCTTCTCTTTGCGCCTGCGACTTCCTGCGTCGCGATTCGAGCTGTGGAGGAAGGTGCGTTGTGGTGGACCTAGCAGCATCGGCTCGGCCTTCGCCAACCTTCTTGCCTTCGCGTCCCTCCCGAGCCAACCCCTTCCGCCTCGACACCCGAGCTGTCGTCGAGTCGTTGCGCCCCGACGCCCACCTTCGCCGCCCAACTGGTGCTGCACTGACGGAGCTGCGCAGCATCGACCGTCTTTTCTCAACCCAGACGCTTGGTCGCACCCGTGAATGCTCGATCGGCTGTCGTGAAATCGCACTTTGCGCACCTGCCGGTACCCCTCGGGGCCGCAACCCGACCAAACGGAGCCTGCCCCTCGCCGGCTGCCTCACCGCGGTCCCGTAATCAACAACAGCACGGGAACCATTCGCTAAGCAACCCCGCGCAAGCACACGAGTGTTTCGCAATGGCCGACGAGAAGCCCTCGGTCCTCATCATCGGTGGCCTGGGCTACATCGGCCGCTTTCTAGCCCTCCACATCCATCGGAACCAGCTTGCTTCTGACGTGCGCCTCGTGGACAAGGTGCTTCCCCAGCTTGCGTGGCTCGCCCCGGAATTCTCCGACGCATGTTCGCAAGACAAGTTTATGCAAGCCGACGCTAGCAGAACAGGTAAGTCGGGTTGTGTGTTTTGAGCCCTCACGGAATACATGGCTGATGGAGGTCTGTTTCCCTCCCGTGTAGAGGGCTTGGCTAGGATTTTCGACCGTTCGGACGGAAAGCAATGGGACTATGTCTTCAATTGCGGCGGCGAGACGCGATACTCTCAAGAAGATGAGGTGTACAAGTTGAGGTCGTTGAACCTGTCCCTAGCTGTCGGCAATGAGGCGGCCAAGAGGAAAGTCAAGGTATTTGTGGAGCTGAGCACCGGCATGGTATACAAGTCGGACTCGTCTCCCAGCAAAGAAAAGGACAAGCTCAAGCCTTGGAACAAGATTGCAGTGTTCAAGCTGCAGGCGGAGGAGGAACTGGCAAAGATCGCGGGGTAGGTCCGCTGAGCATGGTACCACATCGGGTCTGAGCTGACACGCTGCCACTGCTTACAGACTTAACCTCGTCATCGTACGCCTCCCTCATGTCTACGGCCCATACGCCTCACAGTGGGTCGCAACGGCACTGTGCATGGCGCGCGTCTACCAGCACCTCGAAGGCGAGATGAAGTGGCTGTGGACCAAGGACCTGCGTACCAACACGGTGCACATCGACGACGCCACCCGTGCCCTCTGGGAGATCGCCGCGTGGCACGCTGCTGGCCAGGCGAAATGGGATGCCGCCGAGATGGGGCCGGTACCGACCTTCAATGTCGTGGACAAGAGCGAGGCCAACCAGGGGACCATGGCAGACATCATTGGTGCCATATTCCAGATTGAGACGGGCTTCCAGGGCCAGCTGATTAGCACGTTTGCGCGCATGAACCTGGACAGCGTTGTGGACGACGTCAACGACGAAATCCTAGGCCCATGGGCCGAGCTACTTCACGACGCGGGCATCACCAGGCCGGGCCCGCTGACGCCGTTTATGGAGAAGGAGCTGCTGAAAGATACCGACCTGAGCATGGATGGCAGTAGGCTCGAGACTCTGCTGGGCTTCAAGTACGAGAAGCCGAAAATCACCAAAGAGCTGGTGGTGGAGGTGATTGAGAGCTACAAAAGGATGAAGTGGTGGCCATGAGGGGACAGAAGGCAAGCGAGGTAAAAGCACTCACTGACTTTGGGGATAAAACGGACGGTCTGCCGGCCCGACTCTTCGAGGTCGATGCGCCCCGTGGGAACGAGGCATGGCCCCTGCCACATTGACCACGGGAAGGGCAGCCCAAGGCGTAATTACACGGCGAGACCTGGCTATGCGATGCCGATACTAGTGTTGTCGGCGGGCCAGATGTCTCTCGTGGTAGATGACGGCGCTGAACAACGGGTAGAGTCTAGCAGTGTATGAGTAGAGGATATGATAGCCCGAGGAGTCCGTGTGAACGTGACTGAGGGAGAAGGGCATTATGCAACGAAAGATTGAACGGTCCTTCCCTTGCTGATGGGCCAGTCGACAGACATAGTGTGATGTGACACGAGGACGACGCAGGACGGTGGCGGTGCTGCCGTGGATGGCAGATACTAGAAGTAGCTTGGCATGACGGCAACGGCACATGTTGTCCCGAGGCAGAGCAAGGACTGCCGCCCGAGGGACCTTGCATATTACTCAGAGGTAGGACAGCTTGGCAGATGAGGCGCAATGGAGGTGCAGAGGGATCGATCCTGTCATCTCTGCGTTGCAGACACGAGTGCAAGTTGCGAAGCACGGCGGGATGGCAGCTGTCGTGCGACGCGGGCAGCATCTCGCATGATTTCTTGATGGAGCATGTGCAGAGCCTTGCGCGCGTCAGTCTCGCCGGCCGGGAGCCGGGATAGGAAGTAGGCGCGGCTCGCCCTGAGACAGAGCGGGCAGAGAGACGTTTCGTCTGTCTTGGGACTGTCTGGGGATCTAGGTAAGTAGTTACTATTTTAAGAATGGAGGGTGGGTTCCGCACACGTACAACCCACACGAAGGAATGTAGGAAAATGTGCTTCGTAGTACGGTATACTTGTGTAGCACAGCGTGTTGGCGGTCGGCTTGGATGCCTAGGTACTAACCTAAGGTATTATCTAGGTACCGACAGGGACTCGGAATGTACGTAGTAGGTACTACCTTAGGTAAGGTAGGTACTAAGGTCTCTCTATTCAGCGAGGTGCAGACGCAGGAGCGCATGTACTGTATGTAGAGCGAGCGAGCGACTTACAAATCACGGGTTGTGGCCTGCATGCATGCGGTTGTGCGAGTAATAATAGATAAGGTAAATAGCAAGCGAGTGAGTGGGTGTGAGTACTGGCAGGCAGGTAGGCAGGCAGGCAAGCGGGCGGGCTGATGTGAAGACTCCCTCGGCAGATTCCTGTGTCCTGACCGCATGGTAGTGAGTGGCACCAGCAGTAGGTACTTTAGGTAGCACGTAGTTCAGGCTGGGCGGCGGCGCCAGGGGGAGAGAAATAAAGACGAGGTTCCCTGCGGGCCACATGGTCTTGTTTTCCGTGAACACTTTTATCCGCACAGGACGGGGAACATAGGTGGACGTAGGTGGTGGTGGTGGTCGGCTGGATGGCTGGCTGCAGGAGGACGGGAGCCGTTCCCCGGGCGTCCGGCGGCTGCGGCTGCGGCTGCGGCCCGGCTGATGTCGAGTTTTGGCATGTGCAGCGCGTGCAGCTCCGAGCAGGAACAGGAACAAGGGACAGTAACGGCGGCGGCGGCGGGCAGCGGCAAGGCTTACGTAGCAGCAGGACGTGTAGAAGCAAAAAGAGGATCAATGGATGGGTATGATGGGGTACGTACGTATGCTGTACAGTATGGGGAGTGAGGAGGGGGGCCGAGGGACCGGGGCCCCGCGGCGGCGGACGGAGGAGGTCCACGAAAAGAGCCATTGCTCCGGAATGACGGGGAGGGAGGAGGTTGCTGGTGGTTTTTTTTTTTGGGCGGCGGCGCTTCGTGGTGGATGGACGTTGGCGGCCGGCGTACCGTACGAGGTACTCACTAAGCGGCGGTGGTTGTGCCGGCCGGGGCTGACCTCGGTGTGGCGGACCGTCTTCCGATTGACAGGTGGTAACATGCTCGGCAAAGAAGAGTCTTGCTGCGCTGGAGGGCACACGGATAGTTCAATCCGCCTATGCTAGTAGGTAAGTAATTCAGGTACCGAATTGAAACGAAGTACCATGTCAGCTAGCATACTGCTAAGACGTATAGAGTTGATGGTTCTGCCGGATGGATGAATGGATGGACTCTCAACTCGGACACTCGACCGGGCAACTCACCCCGCAATGCCCCCCCCCAGGCGCTGGCGTCGTCGAGACCCTCCGTGTATACGTACTACCACAGTACAGTAAGACCCTGCTACCTAGGTACGATTGCCTACTAAGGCGGGAACTCTTCTCACCTTGCGCCCCGCCCGACCGACTCCAAAAAGAGGTCCCCTGGCCGAACGAACGCACGCGAACCCAACAGGCCAAGGGTGGTGGGTGGCAGTGGTAGGTACGTACATGTAGTACCAGCCCGCGCTTTGTCGACGTCGTCCACCACGGGGGCGGGGTGCGCTTTTCCCCCACGCGCTACGCCCAGGAGGGGCGCTCACCGTGCGCCGTCGACCTCGGCCGGACCAGTGTCGGGCGACCCATTCGTCGTGGCTTCTTTGGCCCTCGCAGCTTGTTTCCCCCGAGGGCTCGTAGAGAGGGTGGTGTGTGTACGTGAGAGCGAGAGGAAGAGTCAAAAAGCCCAGGGCTCGGTCAGGATACAGCGCAAGTAAAGTGTGGTGAGCTACCTAATCAAGGTACCGTACTTGGGCAGGCATTCAAAAGGTTCCCCCTCCTCGCCTCCCCTCATCTCCGCATTCTTATTCCTCCAAGACGCACCAATGTACTGTACATACGAGGGAGTGACAACGGGAACACGTTAATTTTTCCGTTAGTGCGTAGTGGCACAAGGCTGTGAATGTCCAGGATGCCTCTATTGGATCGCATGGCTGGCTGGCCGGCTGGCTGGCTTCCATGTGAAAGTGTCCCGCCGCCCGGCCCCGCCTCCACCTCCGCCGCCCGCCCCTCGTCTGGTCGTCGTCGTCGTCGCGCCAGGCACATGCACATGCTCGACGAGGCATGCAGGCGGGCAGGCAGGCTCACACACGCGCGCGCACACGCCGTCGTCGCCCTCGGGGGGGGTCGTCATCCATTGATAAACCCGCGAGGCGTCGCACGCACACCGTCTTCCAGCCCCCCTCCGAAGCGCTCTTCTCTCTCTCCGACTCACTCACTCACCTTTTTGCGCAACGCAATTAGTTCCTCTTGAGTGTCTTCCCTTCTGTACGAAGTTAGGCCTGGTGTCTTGACGAACAAGAACACGTGCGACACAACACACACACACTTTCTCTCCTCCGCTCCTCAAACCGCACGCACGCACGCACGCGACTCTGCAACAATGGCTGCTCCCGCGGAAAAGACCACCAAGAACCTCAGTGGCCAATGGGTCCTGGTACGTTTGTGCTTTTGTCATGGCGATGTGCTGATGGCGCCTCCCCTCTCGCGCGCTCCTTGTGCGCGCGCCCTCGCTAGCTTCCCCTCCCCCTTCCTCAATGCAACTCGCGCTCGCCTGCCCCCTTGAGGCGAAAGGGCAGCAGCATCTCGCTCTCTCTCTCTCTCCAAAAAAAAAAAAATAAAAAAAAATTGTCCGAGTCCACCTACGTGCTGACACCATGCTCGTCGCCGCCTCCCGCAGAACAAGGAGCTCTCCGACTCGGCCGAGCCGGGCCTCGTGATCCAAGGGATCGGCTTCCTCGTGCGCAAGGGCATCGGGATGGCCACCATCACCATCGACGTCAACCAGTACGAGGCGCCCCCCAAGGCGCCCTCGACGGCCGACGGCACCTTCACGCACATCGACATCGAGCAGTCGGCCTCGGGCCTGAGCTCCACCAAGGAGGCCCGCTGCCTCGACGACCTGCAGCGCGAGCACTCCGACTGGCTCTTCGGCAACGTCAAGGGCCAGACCGCCTGGGTCTCGGTCGCCGACATCGACGACGAGTACCTTGGCAAGGGCTGGCTGTCCGAGGGAGGCGACGGCAAGAACCTCATCCGCAGCCACGTCGTCAGCCAGGACAGCGGCTGGACCGCTACCCAGGTCTGGGGCTTCCAGGACATCAACGGCGAGCGGAGGTACTGCCGCAAAATTGTCATTGCCAAGGATGACCAGCGTGCCGAGTTTCGCTTCGTCTACGACTACCAGAGCTAGATGGATGGCAACGAACGGCCGACGACGTCAAGACTCGGCTCCCCTGGGCCCCTGTTGTGGCTGATGAAGCGCGCGGGGTTCGGATGGGTGAGTTGGGGCAAGTCCGTTCCTGCAGTTGATGCGGGATCGTGTGTGTGTGTGGAGAAGAAAGCTACGTATAGGGAGCATGCGCTGCGGTGCCCACTTGATAGCGACATGGTGCGCGCGCGCACCCGGACGGGCTTGCACGGACGAGATGAATGATAGATGTAGAACAATCGCCGAATGTATTTTGTAATACTCCTTCCCCCTAGCCTCATGGGCGATGTGCTGTGCCATGATATGGGGCAACGTTGGCGTGAAGCAGGAATTTGCCTCGGCAAAACCAAGTACATCACGCGCCCCCATGCGTCGCCAAATCGTTCCCAGCGCTTTTCCTCCGCCCAGCAAAGCTTGTCCCTGCTTCTTGGCTGGTTGGTCTGTAGTTGTCCCTGAGCTTCCGTGGGACAAGATAGACGTCTCATTCCCACCATAGCGGAGCGGGGATCATCCTGCCAACAAATGTGCGTGCAGGCTGCGTGCATGCACCTGCGCCCAGCCGTCACCCGCAGCCGCTGCGGGGCGGCTTCGGACACGCACATGTCCAGCTAGCTTCGGCGCTCATATGTCCCCAATCATGACCCAATCTGCATCATATTCTCTCTCGTCGATCCGCCTCTTTGCCGAGCCGCCGCCGCCGCTGCTGCTGCTGCTGCTACTGTGCTAGGCACTAGCCAGGTACCCAGGGGTGAGAGCCCTCGGTTTCAAGCAGGCCGGCGCTTGACAAACTCGTCGAGGTCCTGCACGGTGGCAACGCCGAGGACGAAGCGCCTGTTCTCGTCGGTGATGACGGCGAACTCCTGCTTCCAGTCGCCGCCGGACACGCCGCCGCGGAAGAAGTCCTCGAGGGCCTCGAGGGGCGTGTCCATGGTGATGACGCGGTAGGCGCGGCCGCGGCGCTGGAAGCGCGTCATGGCGGCGCTGAGGGGGTCGTCGGGCCGCACGCGCCCGGCGTCGAGGAGGGCCTGCAGGTGCGGGATGGAGATGTAGCCGAGGAGGGCGCGCGTGTGGGAGTCGACGACGGTGAGGTGCGTGTAGTCGCGCTCAAAGGCGGAGAGAAGGGCGAGCGAGATGGCGTCGGAAGGGTTGAGCGACAGGGCGGCGGGCGGGTCGAGGTCCTCGACGGTGGCCTGTTTTCCCGACGCCCAATACATGTAAGCAGAGGTGCTGGGCACATCAAGTGTCCTGCTTGGACGAAGCGACGAGGAATGTTTCTGCTACATATCTCGGACGAGGGGTAATAACTGGAGGCGAGGGAAAGAGGGAGGGAGGGGAGGAGAGTCGACGTACCCCGCGATAGCGTGACGACCATTGCGAGACAAAGGCCTGGTTAGGCGCCGCGGCTGGCGGCGGCGTGGAGTGCTTGAGCGTTGCCGAAGCCATGATTGTGCCGAGGTAGATGACGCCGGAGAGGGAGGAGAGGGAGAGGGAGCAAGAATTCGCTGCGCACCGTGAGAGCGTTTGCGGTGGAGAGCTGTGGTGTGGTGTGGTGGTGAATACGTAGGTGGCAGGGAAGACGCTTGGGCGGCCGCCCAGGGACTCGGCAGAAAAAGAAGACTTTGGGCGAGCCATGCGTCGCGCGGCCTGGGTGGGTGAGCCAGGCTTGCCGGGTCAGGGATTTCTGCACTCCGGGGGGGTGGGGGGGGGGGGGGGCGGCGGCTGGCTCGTTAGTAGCACTCCCATTGGCCATAGCTGTGCTTGTGTGTAAAGCTCCCCTCCCTCCACCAAAAGTCATTCTCGCCATCTTGCCAGCTCCAACAGCAAAGCAGACCACGCCAATGACACCCATCAGATCCCTGAACCTACGAGGTGTGCTGATATCATATCTCATCACGACATGCTCTCTTCCTAACACTTACGCGATTCAGCTATTGACATGAAGAAAGAGCCTGAGCTATGCAGTGCTCGCCGATATGCCCGCTTGCCGCTTTGAGCCGTTTTGTCCAGACAGTCCACCAGTCCATCGCCATGGCCTGCTCGACATCAACGAATACTCAACTTTTTTGATTACAAAAAAACGCTATCAGAAGATGGATCAAGCAGTTGCTCTACTCGGCTGAGCCGCAACGCGACAACATGAAGATCACACATCTGACTTTGCAGGAAGCGTGAAGCCTCGGCCCTCGAATATCTTGGCCACAGCATCAAGGCACATGCGCTGCAAGAGCCGTCCAATGGTTATTCATATCGAGCGCAATGATGGGTTTCTCGACCACAACCGTGCTACATCCAGTAGAGCCTAGCGCTCTCCCATATGACGGCTACAGGTCCCCCCTGAATCCAACTTGACTTACAAGTCGCTGAAACCAAACGGCACCCGTGCGTCACTCTACGAAGTATTCTATGCCCTGACTACAACCCGGCCTTTCTATCTACACCAGTACATTACCAGTCCACATTGTCAAGTTATTCCCAGCTCACGTCTAAGCGTACGCAGCGAGCTGCCTGCGCCGCGATCCACACCGCATAATCACCGCCGGGATGAAGCCCAGGACAAGACACAGCCCACTCAGCGTGGCGAACCCCGCCCCGTACCCGAGACGCTCAATGACCAAGACCGTCGCCAGAGGCAGAAACGCACCGGCCAGGCACCACGTCACGATGACGCCCGTCATGGCGGACGCCGAGTAGACGCTGTAAGCGTCCACGACGTACGCCATCAGGGGCAAAAAGGCCAGCATGAGCGCCATGCGGATCCAGACCACGGACACGTACAGGAGCCAGAGGGGCAGCGCGTACTCGGCGCACCAGCCGTAGAGCGCAATGCCCGGCGGGAGAGTCAAGGCCCCGACGACGGCCATCGGCAGCCGGTATTCGGGGAGGCCGACCCCGGCATTCTTGGCCTTGAGCCTCTCATAGATTCTGTCGAGGGACAGGCTGCAGATGGCGATGCCGATGAGAGATCCTATGCCTGCGATTCAAAGTCGGTCAGTCCGTTCAAAGTGTATAACGGAACAGTTCGGCAGAAGGGCAAGGAGTCTCTGACCGTTGGCGAGAAATGATGAGCCTATGGCCGTCGGCGACAGTCCGTATATCTCATCCAGGATGGTCGGCAGCGTCACGGACACGACGTAAAGTACGAGTAGATGACGGAACCGAAGACGGCTAACGACGCCAGCACGCCCAAACCGAACAGCACGGCAAATGGCCACATGACAGACGAGATGCGAAACTGAGGCGCCGGGCGCTCCATCTTGCTGATGCTCCTTTCGTCAGCACACGATGGTATATCCTGCAACAGCGTTTTGTTGCGGCTTGTCCACCGCCGCCGCCGCCGTAGGATGGCGGGCGCGTACGTCTCGCGGAAGAAGGCGAGCGCCAGCACCTCGCACAGCGTCGCCAGCGCAAGGCTCGCCCACAGCTTAACACGCCAGCCGTCGCCACCGCCGAACATCGTCGTCGTCGTCTCGGCCGCGACGCCGCCAAATGCCGGGCCGAGAGTACCACCCAGCAGCGTTGCGAACACGAAGACGCTGAGGGCGCGGCCGCGCTGCTCGGGCGGGAACACGTCCCCGACGATGGGCGGGTACAGCACGTTGGACGAGACGGTGGCGCCGGTGAGCGTGCGCGCAGCGACGAGCGAGCTGGTTGTGCGCGGGAGCGCGGCCAGCAGCGTGGCGAGGACGAAGAGGGCGTTGGTCCCGTGCAGGAGGGGGGCGCGGCCGAGCGCCTCGGAGAGCGGCGCGATGAGCAGCGGCCCAGCCGCTTCGCCGAGCTCCCATATCGTCACGAGGAGGACGCCCGCCGACTTGGACGACGTGAGATGGTCGTAGTCGTGGTCGCGGCCGTCGAGGTCTTGGACGATGCGGCTGGCTACGGGCACAATGGAGATGCAGGTGAATGTCCTGGAGGTTTATCACGATGCCCCGAGGTCAGCAACGACGACGACGTTTGATGAGACGCGCGCGACCGCCAGCCGGGTGCTCACACTGTAAAGGGCATGAGCGCTAGGACAGCCACCATGGCCCATTTATATGCCTCCGGCCACTGCGTAGGATCGTCTGGGTCGCCGTCCGGGTCGAAGGCGGCAGCATATGCATCAGGCTGCGGGAGGCCATCGACACTCTCTCGCCGTTCGATTCGCAGCGGGGTCGTCTCGAGAGCCATGGCTAGGAGCTTTACTGGGTGAGCAGGCAGGTTCGTTTATCGACTCTATGGCAATTCCTGCTGCTGATGAGTGGGCGAGTGGAGGACAAGAGTGCAAGACGGGAGACGAGACCAGACGAGGGGGCCGGAGATGCAACGCTCCTGTGAGTGGTGAATCACGACAACTCGTCCGCCCCAAGTCAACCGCAGCTCTCTTCTGACATGACGAGCGGCCGCCTACGTTCATCGGTCGTGAAGTGCTGGCCGAGCACTAGTATCAAGTTGCAAAAGGCTCTGGGCCCTCAAGGAATCTGCCTATGCTACTTCAACTTCCCCCGGCTTCCCGGACCCCGGTTATGAGCACCCCTCTCGCCCTGTCTTGGCCCTGATGCTGCCGCCGAACCACTCGCCAGGCCTGGACAGAGGAACGGACATAACACCTGTTGGGAGCCTACCAACGCAGCTCGGCCCGCTTTCTCTCAGATAGCTGCTCGTGTTTGCCTCGTTGTGCGGCAGGAGGGGTCAAGGAGGACTTCCCATTTGCAGTTGGGCAGCACGGCCAACACGCCAGCACTCGCGAGCTACCACCACCACCGTACATGTCCAGCAGTTGGAGGGGTTCGCGCTAGATGATTAACACCCGGGGGGGAGTGTTGAAGGGCCACTGTTGTGAAGGGGATCCGGGACTGGGCTTTACTGCGTTGCTGTTGCGGTTTTACCTAACCTCGCTCTGCTTCGAGGGCAGAAGAGGCATGTGATATATATCATGGACTCGCCTTGGCCATCGTCACTGACAGTCCATGACAACTGAGGACCAGATGAATTGGCTGTCAATATTGTTATTGTTCGGCGCAACTGGACCGAGCTGCGGCATGAGCTGCGACGAAACGCGTGAGAGAGGCCATATACAAGCTTACTCACTATACCTATCTTCCATCCAAGGGGCATCGGATTTGAGACTTGGGAATAGAAGTCGTTCAAACGCACTCCCGGGTTGGCTGGCTAACGTATCAAGGCTGCAATGAGGTCCACGAAAACTACGGCAACCGCTGGAGGCAGAAAGTAGGCACGTGTGGCGAGTTGACGCAGAGGCAGATCTTCAGGAAGCTCATGCAGCCCTGCGCAAGGTGCCGTGAGGACACGCCGGAATAGCGCCCGCCGTAGTCAGATTGGGACGCTGTCGATAATATTCTTTTTTACGTGTACGGCCTCCTCGTGCCTAGGACTGAGACGCATCATCGTGAAGAGCGACAGGGTGGGGTTCCCCCGGCGGCTGAAGGTTTTAACATGGACTCTGCGTTCATCTGCGTGCCGCTTGAAGCTTTCTTCGGCTGCACTGGCAAACATGTTGGCGCTGTCTTGAGAGATTAATGAGTGAGGACGCGACCAGTACTGGGACTACGGAAGGTATACGCTTTGTTTGAGACCGGATCCCCTTGGTTGCTCCCACTACGTACTTGTCCCATTGATCACTTGCAAGTAGTAAGTCCTTGGTCAGACGTGTTATTAGTCCGGCTTCGTGAGCCCCTGACGATACGGGCCGTGCTCCATAGCTTGGGTCACATTGCGATAATGCCCCGGCCCGTTGCCTGCCTGAGACCCCGGCGTTTGCTCCTTCGGTCGGCCGCGTGATGAGCGACTTCGAGGGAGACCCATTCTTTGTGTTTACAACGAGTACAAGTACGGAGTAGGGCCAGCCGGCCGGCAACGAAGAGCGGGCAACCAACCCACCCAGGCGGGTCGCCGTGACAGCCGCTCAGCAGTCATCGTGACAGCCGCCCAGCGTTGTCATCGCGAGAGATCCACGACGACAACGATCAAAGCTGCCAAGAAGAGAATGCGCCACCGGACTCCAATTGGAACGATGCCAGAATTTGCCGTGCTCGCGCGACGATGAGAGGGGGAAAAGGAGAAAGGTCGCGGGAACCTCAGGCACAAACGGGAATATGCGGCTGTGAGATGATGTCACCCACCCCGTCACGCCCCCCCGCAGCCTAAGCTGTCCATCAATTCATTCCTTCCGGCTGCATGAGCGAGCGTATCTAATGTCGCAGGTACGCCTCGATCCGTACCTTCCTCTAGTTAGAGCCCCGTTAACTCCGGAGTCTCACTCACCAGCTCCTCCCCCTTCCTCTTGCTCCTCTTGCACTCGTGCACACCCAATCTTTTGCGCCTCAGCTTCTCACCCCCAGCCTCTCTCCCGACGTCAATCAGAGGTTGCGACTCTGTCTGCTGCACCGCCGCTGCCCTGCCTGCCAGTGCTCGTCCAGCCTTCCCGTGCCATTGGCATCTGCGCGCTGGATTGACCTTTGCGTATCGCTGCAGCTCTGGTAGCTTGTTGTGAGAACTACGGTGAGTGTTTCGTACGTCGCGCGAGCTCCCACTCCTTCCTCGTGACGCATCATGGCAGGTCGGACGCATTGGTGTCTAGGGTCTAGACGAGGTGTCCGGGGCGCGTCGCCAACGTCCGGCGCTGTCTTGAAAGTGTCTCGAATTGTGTCGGCAATGGACTGACTGACCTGTCGCTGGCACCAGGCCTTGCTCAAATAGACACTCGCCTCGTCCGTGTCCGCCGCAGTTGACCTGCCCGCCCGACGTGGCCATGTCGCATCTGTATCCCAAGGTGGACACCCTCCGGGGCTCCGTCTACAGCCCCATGGCCGCTCGCCCCACGCCGCTCCAGGCCCGCCCGGAGCTCTACGGCGCCTTCTCCGTCGTCGACAACGCCAAGGACAAGGCGCACAAGATTGGCGACGAGGCCACGAGAGAGTTTGAAAAGGCCAGCGCAAAAGCCCAGGCCAAGGCCGGCAAGATTGAGCTGTTCTCGGGCAAGTATTACGCCGCCTGCACCATTGGTGGCATGCTCGCATGTGTAAGTGTTGCCCCCCACCCCAAGCCGCCCTCGAGCATATAGGAAAGGTAGTGACGGTATCGTATCTATTGCACATACTACTACCTACTGCTGCATCCCATATGACTGACTTCGGGCCGTGTCCCCCCCCCCCCCTCCTCTCGATGGCGAATGCCCCCGTCTTACCTTTTACGCCTCGCGTGACCCGTTCTAGGGCCTCACCCACACGGCCGTAACGCCACTCGACCTCGTCAAGACGCGCCGCCAGGTCGACTCCAAGCTCTACACGAGCAATTTCCAGGCCTGGGGCAAGATCTACCGCGCCGAGGGGCTCCGCGGCATCTTCACTGGTTGGAGCCCAACCTTCTTCGGGTACAGCGCCCAGGGCGCATTCAAGTACGGCTGGTACGAGTACTTCAAGAAGACGTATTCGGACATGGCTGGCCCCGAGGCCGCTCACAAGTACAAGACGGGCCTGTACCTGGCCGCTTCCGCCTCGGCCGAGTTTCTCGCCGACATCGCGCTCTGCCCCTTTGAGGCGATCAAGGTGCGCATGCAGGGCGTAATCCCCAACCCCTACACGGGCACCCTACACGGCATCAGCACCGTCCGCGGTAAGGAGGGCTGGTCAGGCCTGTACAAGGGCCTGTATCCGCTCTGGGGCCGCCAGATCCCCTACACCATGATGAAGTTTGCGTCCTTCGAGACCATTGTTGAGATGATCTATGACCGCCTGCCCGGGCAGAAGAGCGACTATGGAAAGGCCGCTCAGACGGGTGTGTCCTTCACGGGCGGCTACCTCGCCGGTATCCTGTGCGCCATCGTCTCACACCCGGCCGACGTCATGGTCAGCAAGCTCAATGCCTCCCGCGAGCCCGGCGAGGCCTTTGGCGGCGCCATGGGCCGCATCTACAAGGACATTGGCTTCTCGGGCCTCTGGAATGGCCTCCCTGTGCGCATCGTCATGATTGGCACTCTCACGGGCCTACAGTGGATGATTTATGTAAGTTATCTTGTGGCCATGGCCCCCTTGCTATCCGAGAGACGGTCAGCAGGACGTGGCTTTGCTGACGCGCACGGGAACGCAGGATTACTTCAAGATCTTCATGGGCCTGCCCACGACGGGCGGTCCCCCTCCGCCGACGGAGCAGAAATGAGGGTTACACGGGAGCTGAGGCGAGTCGAACCGTCACAGCGCAACTCCTGGTCGCCCGCAACGGCGACGCATGTCATTGCGGGACGACGTCTAGCAGTAGCAGAAGCAATGGCAGTAGTAGCACCGTGCGCACGCCCTCGATGGTGGCTGTTGGACGTTGTCCGTCACGGTTCATGTATCAACATTTTTTCACTACGTGGTCATGGCACTCTTTCGTAATTGATGCCCGTGCTTACCGCAGTCTATCGTGCGCACCCACGCCCGAGCTTGCCCACGTTCTTATGGCGCAGACGGCCAGGGAAATCTGAAGTCTGTCGGGCGAACCTCAGATCCGCCCGAGTTGCCGACGCCCATGTGCGGCTTGACGGCTCCTGTGAAACAATGAACCGACCATCGTGAGATCGAGACGGCGCTTCAGCACGTCGGCACAGCCGACGCAGTACACGCGCTTACATACACATTACATAAAGCACGTGCGACGACCACCATCTTGAACTAGCAGAAGCACCGAGAGAAGCCATCCTCCGAAGGCTCGTGCAGCATCTATGTATGCAATGACGACGCCGCTCACCGAGGCTACTGAGAACGACTAGAGCAGCGCAGGCCCAGGTGCGAATATAGTATACAACGAAATCTTGAAAATGACAATTGTTGTTGGCCCATCTATGGTGCGCAGGGGCGAGAGAGTTATTTTCGAGTTACGTTTGAACAATACGTAGGGTTGCTGCCGAGGACGTATGTTGAACATGCGTGTCTCCCCCTTTACGACGTTTCCGAATTGTCTTGTTGCCTCCCATTCTTCCCATTCGAAACCAGGGTCCGTTTAGTCCGCGGCTGTGTAACACGCAAAGAGAGTCCTCTCTCTCTCTCTCTCTCTCTCTTCTTTTGCCATCTATTTTTTTGCGGCTCCCGTTCTTCTCCTTTACTCTTCTCTTCTTATGGCTTGTGTTGCTCGAAAAAGAGCCGTTTTCACGCACAGTGACCATGACGCCGGCGCCTCCTCTTCCCCCTCTTCCCCTTGGTATGCTGCGGGCGTACTACCAGCGCGGGGAGGACTGCGGCAAATTTTACCCAGGGGTGAGTCGAGTCGAATCCGAAAAGATATGATGAAGAGAAGGGGGCATTTGTCCTCCCCCCGTTTCCCGACCCTTTCCCACGCGCTCACTTGGGAGCCTGCCAGGCAAAAGAATGCAAAGTAAAGACGCATCTCCCCCGCTGGGTTTTTGTGTTGTTGTTTTTTAAAAAAAAAAAAAATAATCTCAACCTTGATTCTTACTCTTTTTGTTTATCGTTCTTGTTTTTGTTCTTTTTTTTTTTTGGGCGAATCTTCGCTGACGAGAAGTTGGGTTGTTGGGGCCTCGGCAGTCATGCACGGCGTTAAACAAATGCGCAGGAAACGTGCCTCAAATGCCGACGTTGGGGGCGACTCTGGACAAAGAGATGATTATAACGGCTTATGATTGCATGAAACCGGGTCGGGTAAGTCGCCAACAACCCTCTCTCTCTTGTCGTCCTCGTCCTCGTCTTCACGAAACCCAACTTCCGTCCCTTGTCGAAACTGCCGTCTCCGGAAGAGGAGTGCATTATTATTCCATTTCCCTTTTGTTTAATTATATCATTATATCATTGTTGTATTTTGTTATTGTTTGTCGGGTCCTTGTTTTAATAGCCATGTGTGGTCGGTCGACTTGCTTGCTCCTCCCTCCCTCATACGTGCACGTACCGCATGCGTACACGTACTGCTACTATTACTACAACTTGGACGACGACTACGACGACTACGACGACTACGAACTCGACCGCCCCGGCTATGCTACCTGCGTATCCGAAGAAAGAAGGGAAAAAAAATAAATGCAAGAGGCTAACACGGGGTAATAGTGTGATAGGATCGGTGTTCATTGCACGCTGTTCCCTGGCACGAAGACGGCGGATTGCCGTTGGTAGGAAGAAGGCGCCTCATGAGCCGTCGTGGTACGAAAGTAGTGGAGGTGAGGAGGGGGGCTGTGTCGTGTCGCTAACACGGAAGAGGGGGGGGGGAGGGCTTTGCACCGCGCGTTTGTTGGGAGCCGGACTCTGCGGGCGTGGCAAGATGGATGTTTGCAGTACGGCCTGTTTCTGTGTTGAGGAAGGGGTGTTTTGAAGGAGTTTCCTTGTGTGCGTAGTGACGCGTGAGCATGGACGAAGTTGTACGTG